>NC_036460.1:18777213-19391901 GCF_002775205.1 Xiphophorus maculatus | reverse complement strand
ATAATTCTGATAAATATGTAGAAAACATATTTTTTAATAGAAAAATTATATACTGCAGCTTGTTGTTTCAGTGTCATTACTTTGAAATCCTTATGGACCTGAGCTACATTCAGCCACTGACTGAAGTATGAAGTTTGTTTGTGAGGTCATCTAGCCTAAAGTTGAAGTCAGAATAGAAAGTTAGTTTTTACAGTGATAATAACACTAATCTTGGCAAGCACTAATAGAAAGGGCTCAGACAGATGTCAAACATTATAAAAACACATCACTTGCTAATAAAGATACAAATCAAGGAAGAACTAATCACATTGTTTCCATAATGGAAAACAGAAAACAATGCTAATCAGTTTATATAGCATCATCACATCATGGTCATCATGACTTACATTAATGTGCATTTTACTGCTCTAATCTGTGGCATTGTTTCTATTAAAAGCTGTCCCGTCATCTTTTCCATGAGTGTGTGGTCATGTGAGGCTGAGTCAGGTGATGGCATCAGTCCTAAAACTGAAAATAATGATACAAGTATGTACACAAACAACTTGCTGACTGCTTGATTTCCACTTGTGATTCTCTAAGGTGTTTTGATACTGGAAACGCAAGAGTTTTTCACACAAGGTGGCTAAACAGATATATAACTCAGGGTGTGTTACAGTTACATTTTGGGAGTGCACATGTAGGAATAGTTTGGCTTTGTGTCTTGCATACAGTTGACCCTGCAGTTTGCTGCCACCTTGTTCGGGGGTGTTCCTTTCATTATGCATGCAGAATGCTGGTAAATACAAAAACTTTCTGGTGTGTGCATGGTTAAGTAAATCTGGACTTTTTTAATTTTTTTTTTTTGGTGCCCATCACACCCCCTTCAATTCTCCTTGCACTTCTCCTTCCACCTGCAGTTCCTCCCCCCAGTTAAAAAAAGAGTGAGTGTTTTTGAGTGTTTCTTTGCTTACATAATATATATTCAATATATTTTAGATTAGTGTGGCTTAGCTATTAGTGCGAGTGATTTGCTACAAATGTTTTGCCTGCTTTCTTGAGCTACAGTGTTTATTCTTAGCTTAAAAAATGTTTAACTTATGTGTTTTCTCAACCAGTTACTTTATATTTTATATAAAGTGTTCTATGCTCTCTAACAGACAGTATATTTAAGAAAAGACAATAAGTAGCTGTGACTTGTAGTACCCTCATACTTTTACCTTAATTAATGAATACAAAGTTGTTGAAGAATACGTGAGAAGCTACACAGCCTCATGTGATTAAGGCTCAAATGAAAAGTTTGTGGTTATGACTCATTGTACTTAGTTCTTTGATGGCACCCGTCATGTGAGCCTGTTTCACTGTGGTTTTGTCGCTTTAGAGTTTGCGCACTGTCTCTTTGTATAATCACAACAAGTGTGGGGGGGAAATAAACCATGAAGTGGTGGGAAACTTTTCTGTAATTTCCTAGCTTGTTATACAGACTTTGAGCTGGAATAAAGCGGGTAACAATGTACGTCTAAAATGGGTGCTGTTTTGACATGAAAGAAGAAAGTCAGGGTGGAAACTGGTGCTTGTGACGTCAGATTAACTGAAAAGGTTTTTAGGGGGGCTCCAAAACAACATGTCATTAAGACATCATTTCACAGTCACTACATCTCGTTGCTTGTACTTGTGACAGTGCAATGACAATAAAGTTAAATTCTATTCTATTCTATTCTATTCTACAATGTTGCAAACATTTTTGCTTATTCAAAAAGCCATGTCATAATGCATCTGAAAGGTATTCCCAGCACTTCACCTTTTTCACATTTTGTTATATACAGATTGTATTCAATTTTAACCTCGTTCCTCAAAATTCTACATTCAACTACCCCATTATGACAATGTGGAAATTTGTCTTGAGATTTTTGCATATTTATGAAAAATAGAAAACCAAGAAATCAGATTTATGAAAATATTCTCAGACTTTGCTTAAATCTTTTTGGATCCACTCTTGGTAGTAATTACAGCCTCAAGTCTTTATGAATATAAAAACTGGCCTGGTGATGAGTCATACCTGGTTTCCTCCAAACATGACACCTGGTATTCACACCAAAGAGTTCAGTCTTTATCTCATCAGACCACTGAATTTAGTTTCTCGTGGTCTGAAAGTCCTTCAGGTGCCTTTTGGCAAACTCCAAACAGGCTGCCAGGTGCCTTTTATTAAGGAGTGACTTTGGCCGAGCCACCCTACAATGCAGACTTGATTGGTGGATTGCTGCAGAGATGGTTGTCCTTCTGGAAGGTTGTCCTCTCTCCACAGAGAAACTCTGGAGCAGTAATTGACAGAGTGAGGTCTACAAACTATCCCTTTGAGTTCATTCTTGGTGTTTGACCTCTGACCTTCACTGTCAACTGTGGGACCTTATATAGATAGGTGTGTACCTTTCCAGATTAAGTTCAATCATCTGACTTTACCACAGATGGACTTCCTGTTAAGCTGTAGAAACAGCACAAGATTGATCAGTGGCAACAGTTCAGTTTTGATGTAAATCTGCAAAGGCTGTAAATACTTATGTGAGTGTGAGTTTCTTGGTTAGTAAATGTGCAAAACACTGCATGTGTTTTAAGACATGGTGGAGTTAGCACTGCTTTATGTAGATGTCATTTTTGCTTCAAATTAAATATTCTGCCAAAAGAGTTCAAAATTTCTCCACAGCGATGTAAGAGACTGAATGCAAGTTTCACTTGTGTGGCCACAATCAGGTACTCAATCCATGTTTGTATGTTTGAAATATAGTTGAAATAGAATAGAATAGAATAGAATAGAATAGAATAGAAATAAAAAAACAATTAATTGGTTGGGCTACGTCTTTATTCTGAGTATTTGCGACTCTTTTCTCTTTGAAGACTTAAACTTAGATATTTCCACTGAGGCGGTAATGAACCGTGACATAAAATGTTCCCCAAACATTTATCGAAACAGATGCAGATCAACAAAGGGAGCAGTCACAGTGTTCTTTGTTTTTTCTTCTTTTTTTTTCAAACTCGGGAGGTAATTCGCTGAAACCAATGACAGGTACTCATTTCTCACTCAGGTTTATCTGTGTAGCTGTCATAGTTTTTGGTGATTCACCATCTGCAAGGACATTGCAATTAAGAAAGCTTGAGTCAGTGATTAGCTCTTTTCTCCTCTGCAGATTTGTCAAGACGTTCTACAAACTGGTCCAGGCAGCAGCTTTGAGAAAATTACTCACGATGGGTTAAATCTGACGAAGTACTCAACCTCAGGGTTTAAACTCTGATAACATTATGAATAAGCCTTATTTCTGTCAGCAAGGTTCAGTCACCAGTATGTCACAAGGCTTTGTTTTATTTATAGAATACTATGGTGGGTAACTTGACTTGCTAAGAAATGCAATACCTTTTGAACTCTTTCACATTTTTCACATTTTTCACATTCAAAAGCATTATTTTGTTTTATTAAGCTCTTATGTGATAAACCAACACAAAGAAAAACATAAATGTGAGTAAAATTAAAAGTATGTAGCTTTTGATATTTTTCACACAATAAAAAATGCAAAACAAAAAATAAACAATACAATTGCAACATCATGAATTCATGTGGTTTGTTCTCTGCCTTTTCCATTTCAAAAGAAAACTGCAAAATCAAAATAACCACGTTTTTCAATGTTCAAAACCTCAATGCGAAATATGTAAAATCAAACTAATCAAACGAAGTCTGTAAAATAAAGTTTGATTTTTGCTTCAGCTATCTAAATCCAAAATTAAATATGTTTTATTATGTAGCGATACTGGAAATGACAGAAGACACCAAAGAAGAAGAATTTGTAGTGGCTGGAAAACGACTTAAATGCAGAAACTTTCATAAAGATATTGGTAATTTTGTTCACGGTCAGATAATCAGCTCTCAGTGAGATCCGTCGCCTCCCTTTAAACAAGAGGAGGCTCATTGTTTCTGCACCTACATTTCAGGCCATGATTTCCTGTTCCATCAGAAGGTCCTAAATGTTGAAGAAAATGTAAAGCTTGTCTATGCTTTACCCATAAAGATTATTGTCTTTAAAACACCCAATTATTCTGTTTTTGTTGTTGTTGTTGCTTTATTTTGAAATGGAAAAACCAAGAAAAGAACAATACATGGATTCATCTGCCTTCAAAGGTCACCTGATTAGGAAATTGATCTAATTTATTTTCTGTATAAACCCAGCTGTTCATGTTCAAGCAGCAAAATGTCGTTATAAAAAGGAGATTGTACTGAGATGCCTGTCACATTTTTCTCATGTATATAAAAATAAATAAAAAGAAAAGACTTAAGTTTCTTTATGCTTTCACTGCCCGGTAATTCACATGTTTGTGTTGCTCTATCACATTAAATCCCTAAAAATATTTATACATTTTGTAGTTGTGAAATAATGTGGAATGGAAGCAATTTGTGTAAGATACTGCAAAACAGTGCATAGGGAATCAAAAAAAAATAATCATTACTGAACCTCCCACATCCATCCGCACACGCACACACAAATTGTTTGATGAAGCTTGTCATATTCAACTTATATGTTCAACTTGATTTACAAACTCTTCATTCATATGTTGAAATCAGTACCAGCTGTGGTGTATAAACACAAATAATGATCCTGGGCAGTTTGAACATCACAGCTTTTTCTGAGCAAAGCTGAATCCATTCAAACACTGAAACATAATGAAATTATGCCGATAAAAAGACATGAAAATGAGGAAATTAAGATATATGTAACATTCTGACTACTCTGTTAATTTCAAATGTCATGTGGCATTTTTTAGTGTCTTAAGTCCAGTAAAATGTTGTCCTAAAATGTTTTGTTTGTTCTGTTCTTAGGGTTTTCATGATTTTCTTTTATGTTCCTCACCTCTGCATCTAAGTGTAATAGCCAAGATTTCATTCAAATAAATTCAGCTGACTTATGCTCAGAATTACCGCCTGTTAAGCTATTAATAAGCCACAACTTGTAGAATCATGCAATTTGACATGTGCAGCCTCAGTGTCATGTTGATTAAATCAGAGGGGAAATTTTAAAGCTCAAACAAAATTGGTTAATTTCCCGTCAACTTCTCATTGCGTATGAAAAGGTTTGAATTCAAGTTTCCATTGGTGAGGAATTGAAAATTCTTTACAGCTTGTCAAGCACCAGCTTGAAGGGTCCCAACAGCTGTCTACATGCTGCCCGCTCTGCTCTGCTCTGCTCTGGCCCACATAGCTCACATTCCTCACTGACTCACCAGCTTTAAGAGTGTGCGCTCGTGTGCGTGTTTGTGTATAATGTGTATCTTCACAACTTCTGGTCTAGCTCCCTTACTCTCACTGGCTCTCGCAGTGTAGGCAAGCACAATTGTGTGTTGCCTGAGATATAAACAAGTGACTGACTCAGAACGTGTTATATAAGGATTACTTGATCTCCAACTGCCAGTCAAAACACATCTGGTGTTTCTAAAGTGGAAAAGACAGTGTCACTCAGTTTAGCCTGCAATCAAATTGACTATTTCTTTTCTTATTTGTTGTGAAATGCAGTGTATGTTAGCTAGTAGATACTCTGTTTTAACCTGCATAGCTTGCATGTACATAAAAGGGACTGTTTTGACTCTGTGCCCACATAACAAACACAATACTGGTACCTGCATCACTTCCTGACAGCAACAGAAAACCGGTTTCACCTGCTTATGTCATTCGACCTCACCTTTTTTCAAACTTAAGCAATCTTAGGTCACACCCTGGAACATGTTTCTAGGCTCAATAAACAAACAGAAAGACATCTGTGAGAACTGAGATTGGTCAATATCAGTACAATTTAGCATATTTTGGATTTAGGGCAGTTCTGTTAACTTTTTTTGTAAACTTACATAGAAATCCAATGCTTAGCCACAGTGTTATGACTCAGTTATTTGGGGTTGTTAATTTTTGAACATCAAAACTGATTCTGTAGCATTTCTCTAACTCTATATCAGGCACCATGAAACATTTGTAGATATAAAGTGGCTCCATATGTGAACCAATCACATCCAAAGAGGTAAAACATTTTCGTTTATTGTCAATGTTCATACAAAAAAACCTGAAAAGAAAAGTAAATGTAAGTAATGGAAGATAAAGAACATACAAAGATGACCTCTCGCAGCCAATAATCTAACAAATTTAGTTCTATCAAAAAATGCAGTAATATATGAACCCCGTTAAAACATTGTAGAAATAATAGGATCACTACAGTATCGGGTTTTTTTTCTGTTACTATGTTTTCTTTGTTTATATCTGCAAAAAGCTCTGATAATACAACTAGGATCAAATTAACATTGGAAATAATTTTGAAATCTGACATCTGGTGCTACATACAGAAACTAGGAGGAGGATCATTATGAAGGTAAACATTTTTCCTAAACATGCCAACTGCTTCCAGTTTCAACCATTATTTTCATTATTTTACCTTACCAGTTTTTCACATTTTCCGGTGGAGTATTTGCGTACACATATCATATAAAGTTTGTCAGTGTGGATTTGGTTATGCACAACCCAACGACAGCAATTAAAAGCTGGAATTTGGCCTTTAATCTGGCAATTAAAACAATTTGTTTTTCTTGTTAAGTGATTCACTGGTGTGCTTGATGTTTTGAATTGTAAATTGACTCCTGTGACTCAAGGTTGACTCACTGACTGCAAAGCTTGCAATGACTGTGGATGCAAAACAACTTTAAATCACAATCATTCCACCCACATGCTTGACAGTTGTATTTAGGTAACAGAACTCTTTTCAGCAAGAAACAGTTGACACTAAAAATACAGTGAAATATGTCTTCATAATTGCTATTATAACCTATCGCGTTCATTTTCATCCACATCAAACCATCCTTTTGGTGTGGATTTAAGAGTTTGAGCTTCTGCCAAGTGCTTGAAACGTGGAAATCGTTTATCTGTTTTTTGACTGTCCTTTGCCTGTTTTGCTCCATTTGGGTTTGCACGGCAGACCTGGAATGTGACGTACAAACATGATCTTGTGTTTTCAGCAGACATCTGAAATCACACACTCACATAGACACACATAGACACTTCCATGTGGTCTCACACACCTCCCAAGACCATCTTTCAAATATAAGGATGGAGCGTTGCACGCAGTGTTTGTGTGAGAGGGTTGCAGCCGTGGCTGTGTGCGTGTGTGTGTGTGTCAATAGTGGTGTAGTGGGAAATACAAAGTGTACCTGAGAGAGCCAGAGAGAGCTGTGGGAGCCGAACAGAGGACAGAGAAGTTTCAGTGTCTCATCCTGTATTTCATCTCCTTGGTAGCCTTATTTATTTAGGTGTGATTCTGTGACAACATATGCTCGTGTGTTAAATGTGTTTGAATCTTTCCACCTATTCAAACACTCTTTATGGCTTTTCTAGATAAATTAAATGGGAAAACCCTAACACTGTGGATTTTAGAGCAATATTTTGGCTTGTTCATGCTTTAATATACTTTGTTTTGGAAAAGAATTGAGTGATAGTGAACAATCGGTCAGAAGCTACATTGAATTAGTTCAATATACAGTATTAGTGCAGATCTGTTATGCTGTAACTAAGCTGCAACAATGAACACTGGTTCATTTCTTGAGTCAAAACTTGCTCTGCGCTCTCTGTATTTTCAATGTCTAAACCAGAGGCCATTGGTGGATGTGGGTCCTTGGTTGAATTTTGTGTGGCACTCGAACACATTTCAGGAATGACAAAAAATTGGCCCACCAGCACTAACATCTTGTTAAGGTTGTTCTTTAGGCTGGTATTTTCCCTGATGTAAGGTTTTTAAAGAATATGCATTAAAATATTCTAAAAATAGGAAATGTTATGTGCAACACACTGTATCTGTCGTTTTTGTTTTTTTTATTTCCAGTCATTTCTAACCCAATCCAGACAACCTAAAACGGGAATCTGCAAGACTAGAATCTGGCAATTTTCAGATGTGTTTCTACTTCAACACATCTGAGTCAAATAATGAGGTTATTAGGATGGATTAAATCCTAATGACCTTCAGCCATTAATGTCTCTAATGGCATTTGAGGATTAGATTTGATTTAAATAGGAAATCCTATGAGAATATTATATGTCTGTATATTAAAATAGCAAACATGTAAGATAATTTTTGTCTTAGAGACCTGGCTTTGCAAAAAAAGGAAACCACTATGCTTCATCAAAACGTTCAGTTTTTTGCTGATTGGGTAAAAATGATAAATATCACAATGGAATTGCTTTCATGTTTTTAATTTTAATGTACATGCTGATTTTGTGGCCCATGAGTACTTTGAGCTTAAACTTTGAATGCCACCAGTACACTTATCGTTACAGAAACTAGGCAGGTTACAGCCGGAAACCAGTAAGTAACGTAACTCACTTATAGAAGTTATGATCACATCTGTTGTTTTTAGGAACCTAACAAGATGATGCCTGCAAACCTATAACTGTGGGAACAGAAAAGTAGACACTGAAACACTGAAATGTTCTGAATCATTGAAACAAAAAGAATAAGATTAATATCCATTGAGGCAGCTAGCTCTTGTGCCTGTGTGAACTGTGGGGGGACAAAAAAAGCTTGAGTGACGTGATTAGACAAACATTTTAACTTTGTTAACTTCTGCATATTACTACGTCTGTTTCCAGGACACATCTGCAAAACTCCCCTTTTCTCTATTTTGGCGCGTCTGTGTGTGAGTGTGTGTGTGGTGTTCCAGTCAGGAACATACTTTTCCTTTTAAAGAAACAGGAAAGAGGCAGCAGAGTAAAAGAGAAAGAGTGGGGTAAAACTTTTTCTTTGGCAAACGCTCAGAGGGGCAGGGCCAGAAAACGTGGATAAAGGTTGGAAACGTAATGGATTTTATCTGCCGAGTCTGGCATGCAGCGAGGCATGACTGGGAGATAAAAGAAGATATGAGATCAAGATGAACGGAGCCGGTTTTCTATGACGTCAAAGAGGATTATAAAGTATTAAGTGGACTTACTTCAATTATCTGAGTTGCACTGAACCCAGGCATTACCTATTGTATGTCAAAGTACAACCCAACCAAAACAACACCGGTCTTACTTACAACAATAATGTGAAAGGTTTGCATTTTTCAGGTTGTCTTGCAAAAAGAAAAACATCAATAATAATTGTAAAAAGTTACATTTGAAATGCTAAGATGATTTCCAAAAGCCTTATCTCGCTTCTGAAAGGTGCCATGACTTCATTCCAGTGAGATTTAATCTCCACAGCCTTTTGGGTTAATGTTTCAGACAAAAGCTGCACATTTAGTCCTGCAGTTGCAAATTACGTGAACCTGACAGATACAATGTGTGCAATGCCTGTGTTTTGTCTGAACTTACTTGATTATCACAAATGACAAAGCATTTTCTGAAAAGACACTCACTAATGATATCAGAAAGGTGAATTTTCCAACCAACCATTTCTATGATTTAAAGTTTTCAGAATGAGATGTCAGACAATGTGTCAGAGTGACAAAAGTGCCTTGCAGCTGTATAGAGCACACAGCTAAACAAATGCTGCCCATTCCCCACTTGTTACTGTGAAATGACGGTGTTTCACTTCTCGTTAGTCCCAGAAAAGAAAATGTGCTTGTTAGAATATGTTTTCAGCAGTAGACATTATTGACATTGTGGATGTGAAAACTAAATGAGGATCAAACTTCTTTTTTTTTATTGAGCAGCTAACTGCAGGTAACCTGACTAATTATCTAGTTAACATGGTGCTATTATTCATAAAATAAAATAAAAAAAGATATGTTGAAATCTTTTTAGTCTGTGTCGTAAAATCAAAATTACAGTAAAGACAACAGCAACAACTGCAATATATAGTATTTTTTAGTGTATTTTTTAGTATTGCTCCTCTGATTTAAACAACAGCAGCTATGTAAAACAGTTACACATGTATGTGACGGAAACATCATGTATGTTTCCGTCATGTATGTGACGGAAACATACATGACACATGTTTTCTATGTTTTCACATAGAAAACATGTGTCGTTCCGTCACATGTTTTCTATGTGACGGAAACATCAGATGTTTCCGTCACATAGAAACATATCATGTTTCCATGTTATCACATCACTGCAATCTAATACTGGTTAAGTTAAATTCTACATAGAAATTTGAGTTGGTCAGTTTTTCAAATTCAGAGGAAAATACTTTTTTATTGCCTTTCTGTTGCTTTCTGTGTGTCTTGATCACATCTGTATTTCACCACTTTACTGTTTCTAATTTTCAAATGCAATCACAGGCAAGTTTACTAATTGAAGCATTGTTTGTGCAGCTTTAAAATACGTGTCTTGAATAAATATGAAGTTTGAAAAGACCACCAAAAGTCTGGTAGTCGGACAAAACCTGAAAAGATTATTTTGTTTCTGCTGGTTTTGTGTCTTTTCTATCTCTTCCATTGCTGCTGTTCTTCTCTTATCTTTCTTTTTATAGCTCAGAGTGCTCAAATACGGCGTTATTTATGTTTTTAGGAATGTTTTTCACTAACTTTCGGGGTAAGTTTCGCCACTACTCCGAGCTCATTTCCTGGCAGCCACTCCAGCTTGCAGTTGAGAACATTTTGTTTCATTTTCCTACTGTGGCTTCCCGTCATTCCCTCCCACCCTCATTCTTCTGGCTTTCTACACCCTGTCCTGATTTCCGTGTGAGAAGGAAGAAAGTTGCTCTACTCTGGAAAAGAAAAAAGGGAAATATAAGAAGGAGAGAGGTTTCGAGAAGGAGACGTTTTCTTAGAATTTAGTCTGTTGACAGATTTACTGTAAGTAATTAGATGATGAGTAGAGACACAATGAGAAGAAAAAAAAGTATTCTCAGCTTTCTCCGTCGTGTCTATTTCATTCCCATCAAATAAGTTCCTCCATATTTTTTTTAATAAATCTGGCTACATGAGAGCTCAACTCTGACACTTTACATGAAGAAGCTGCAAGTCAATGATTTCTGATCTGGAAATCTCCAATGCTCTTTCTGCTGAGACAGGGGGAAAAAAAGCACAGCTTGAAAAATGACAGCGGCAAACATCTGTTAAGCTTTTGGAGCAAAATGACGTGCTCAGTGGACACTGTGAGTTCTTAGTCACTGCCACAGAGTAAAATATCACCAAACACACACAACACCCTAAAAGCCCACACTAGTGACCTTGAACCACAGAAGAACACCCAGCTGATACACAAACATTTACAAAAGGGGGCTGGGTCGACTACTTGCTGACAAAGCACTTACTCTGCCCGTTTTCAATGTTTTACCAGGATGGGTGAGTTTTAAAAGCATATTTTCTGACAGAAAGTTCAGAACTGTTCTTTTGTTTTACTAGGGTCCATGTGAGTTAGCACTTCAGGAACACATAAGCCCTAAACATATACCTTGAACCTTTTCCCATGTTATCACTTTGGAGTCCCAGGAAAATTACGGGGAGCATATGTATTTAGCATATCCAAATCAGTTACTTGCAGAACCACTTTTTGATTCAATTACAGTTTTGGAGGTATGACTCTGCTAACTAAGCACATCTTGAGTCTGAAATTATTGACCTCCCTTCTTTGCAAATTAGGTCAAACACAGAACAATTGGACAGATAACATCTGTGAAAATCCCTTGTCAGATCTTACAACAGATTCTCAAATATATTGTGTCTTTGTGCCATTTTAGGATATTGCTTTGTAACCCTAACCCTTCTCCAAACTTTCCACAACTTTCTCCCTGCTTTCTTTGGTCTTCATGATGCTGTTTGTTCACAAATGTCTTCCTACAAACTCAGAGGCCTTCACAGAACATCTGGATTTATACTGAGATGAAATTACACATGGACAAACTTTACAGTTTTACTAAATTGGTCACATTATTATTATTATTCTCATTTTGAGCTGGATTTTATTAGCTGGTAAGAGAATAAGAGAAGCTTAATAAACATGTAACAGATAGAAATTATTTGTGAAAAAATATCTTAAAATCATGTGTCATTTTTCTTCCACTTCACAACTGCTGTCTTGTTAGTCTATCAAATAAAAACATTAAAAAAAATACAATTACGTTTGTGGTTGAAACAAAACACAACATTGCAACGCTATGAATAATTTTTCCAGGCACTGCATCAGAAATGACTTTGAAACACAGAGATTTGAAACTCCCAGTTTTCCAGTTTCAAAATATTTTTTTATTATTATTTCTCTTCCGAAATAAAACAAAACCTGAACCACGAGTTTGCCCTGGTCACTGGAAATGTCAAATTCAACTTTTCACCAAATAGGAAATCCCCTCCTTTGTTTTTTAATTCAGGACACCAGTCAAAGAATTTGAAACATAAGATTACATTTTGCCCAGAGCTATTGCCGGATCTTTTCAAACACTCTAAATATACCTTGTTGCCTGACAACTGCATGCATTGTAACACAACTCATATAATTTTCTCCTGCAAAAAGTGCTTGACTGTGTTTTTCTTTGGCTAGAGTTCTATTGCCAAATGTGCATTCATTCACACAGCCCGATTATTTTCGTCTTTTTATTTTAGTATCTTTAAAAACTAACACTCCCTACTGTACAATAGACATGTTATGAAAACAATTACTTTCCATCGCACTATTTGGGGTTTCATTTATGTGAAGGATCCGTTATTTAATTTTTTCTTTTGTGCCTGCTTGTTCTTGAGAGTGAAGAAATAATTAATTTGTGAAAATTTATATGAAACACAGATCAGAAATGGTTAATTTAGCTGTGACTTTATGCTTTCAGAACAGAGGAACATATGCACAGATTATGGGTTTTGCTCCTTTATGGAAAACCACCACTTCTCACTGCCAGAGAAAAAGTCAGATAAACAATTCTTGAGTTACACACTGGAAAACCTCAGCATTAATTGTGTGTGGTATCAACCAAGATTACAGTCGCAGCTGTTTCAGTAATGTAATTACTGCTTTTTTGCTCACAGAAGAAATTCCTCCAAAACCACGTTTCGCAGCTGATACAGGAAGCATGGCAAAAATGTCTTTGAGCTTGTAAAATACATTTTTAAAAAATGCTATAGATTTTCCTTTTAGCTTTAAGGTTTTAACAAATTGTTGAACTACCACTTTTATAATAAAGAGTTCAGGGGTTATAAAACCGTTTTTAGTAAGTGCAATATAGGCTTTTGTGTTCTTTTTGGTCAGCAGTGGTTTGAACCTTGGATTTCTTCTGTGTGTGCGATTTGTATCCAGTCCCTTTTTCACTGTTAAGTTATGTACACTGATGCTAACTGGGAGGCCAGCAGCGCTTTACATTTGGTTCTTCGTTCATTTGTGATTTCCTGGAAAAGGCGTTAATATGTTCTTGGAATAATTTTGGTAGTCTGACGTCTCCAGGCAATTCACCGCTGTTCCATGTTTTCTCCATTTTGTGGATAAAAGCTCTGACTGTGGTTCACTGAGGTCCCAATGACTGTAACCTCCATACAGTCTCATAGATGTGACTGATCTTGCTGATCTGTTCCTGAATTTTCATCAGAGAACTGTGTGTCGCTTATTTAGTTGTGTTTAGCGTACTTCATCTTGCCGAGTGATGGTTCCATTACAGTCATGACTTGATCCTACAGGCCTTGTACTATTTGGGTTAAGCAAGATGTAACAAGAGAGTAATTACTTTTCCTTTACGGCCATGCTGGTTAGAATAGTGTTCCCCTAAAAATATAAATGATCATTTGAAAATTAATTTTCTCAAATGAAAATGTGATTCAAATCAATCACGTTTTTTATTGGCAATAAAAGCAACAAAAAAGGAAACTGTAAGGGGATTAGTACCTTCTGCAGCACTGTATCTGCTTATGCCAGTACATTAAAAGACTGGCATTTATTTGTATCGTTAGCAAATGATTTTTTATGTCACTGCACTGCATTACATTTTGCTTTTGAGTTGTTGTCACCATGACGCCTTGTAAGGAAAAGCTAAAGAAACAAGTTTAACCAGTCGGGCCACACTCTAATCTCAGTCACATGCTAACTGACCTCTCTAACCTTTCTCTTGTTTATGGAAAGGTCTGACATTTTCAATGGGCCACTATTGAAGAACTGCATTATTCTTGTATTATTATTCTTCAGAAATGTTTTCAAAGAAATTTGTGATATTTAGATTTCAAAACGTTTGCCGACTTATCTTTTATATGCCCCTTTCACCCTCTACATATCTGCAGTAGTAGTAATTTGTTTATTTGTCATTCTTCCCCTTGGGTTTTCACCTATAAGACCAATTAAACGTTGAAGTATCAGTGTGACACCATTATGTTGTATGAATCTAATGCTGCAGGTTGAATAGAGTTCACAAAAGACATGTCATCATGAATAAAAAAAAAAATCTAATGTCACGTCATTGAAGCAGCAACTTCAATAACAGCCAAAAAGTCAATGCTAGGGCACAAAGAATTGATGCTGTACCCAAAAGTCAATACTTTGTCTTTTGGGAAAAAGTCCAGCGAACTAAAGTTGTACGATTGAAAAGCAATTATTCCAAATATTAGTTAAAGCCTTTGACACTGAAAAAAATAATATGAAAAAATCCCAATCCAAAATTACCTTGAGTATAACATGTTTCCTCGGATTATAAGAAAGGTAAGAAAAACTACGATAAGAAAATCTGCTCATGTTTCTTTTTATACAGACTATGGAAATATCTGATTTTGACTGTAACTGACAGCTGAAGGTTGTGATAAACTTGTAACCATGAATAGTAATGTGCTTTTGTCAGCATGTTTCCAGTTAAAAGGTAAAACCACTATTACAGTACAGTTCCTGAAAGTATTGATTGGAAAGAGTATTTAAACTGGATCATTAAATAAATGTGAGTATGACGTGATCGAGTTCTAGAAAAACAACCCACTCATTAAATGCTACTCTAATATATGAGCAGGAAATAACCCAGTAATCCACTGAGAATGAGAGATTAAAATTAGTCATCAGTCATTAGTAATCAGACATCTGCCTGTTGAGAAACAGAAGCTATATGCCACAGCTGCATTAAATGCCACAAAACCAGAGTTCAGAATAGTTCTGGTTAAAATGTATTGCCATTCAAGAAAACACAAACACATTCAGTTCAATTCTAGAATAATTTATTGACTTATAAGGAAATTAAATATTAATAATCAAAAAAGATAACATGGAAAAGTTAGTCATATTCAATAAGTTAACATTATTTTGAAAAGTTTATTCACTTAAAATCTCAATTCACCAAGTGAAACACATACAGGTTGATGTTGCAAAGCCTTTATTTCTGTTAATTATGATGTTTTTTGCTATATCTATTTATAGATTTTTGTGAAAATATAAATTTGCCTTCAACACATGTAAAGTTGAAGTCCTTCTTAAATTAAGATGAAGCTCTAACCAATATAATTACATGTAGTAGTCTGCAGCTCATACCCTGAAAACTGGTCCAAAAGCAGCCCACCTGTTAATGATCCTACACAGAAGCCTCCGTATCGGCCATGTCTCATATAAATGTGCCAGAAGTCTGGAGAGGAGGGTACTTTCCCCCCACTCCTAATGTCAACACAGGCCTCTTACTTAAAGCATTGACTCACTTTCCCTATTCTGCAGTAAGAATACCATTTATCCTTCAGTCTTTCCTGAGTTTCTGTTCTTGAATCATTCAGTGAACTCAAAGGTATTAGCAGCTCAGGCTAATCATATTTCTGACATCTTTATTAGCTTGACAAACCTGCTGCACAACTGTTGCTAAGTGACTGTTTAACCTGTGCTCATTTAGTGGTTCAGTGTTTGGCATATCACCATAGCAACGCTATGTAGGGTATTGTTAAATATTTGCCGAGTATTAGTTAATGTAGACACAGGCTGCCCAAACTGTATTTATCAAGGTCTTTCGGTGAGAGTTTTGAAGGAGTTGGAACCTGAAAGATCAACTTTAACACTGTCAGTGAGTCTAAAAACTGCATAATCTGATGTGAATTGTAAATATATAATAGCATAAATGCAAAAAAAAATAAAATAAAAACAATGTTTGAAACTATAGCTCAGTAAAATTATCAGCAGCATAAATTTTGTTTTGGCAAGAAAGGAAACCTCCCTGGCTGTTGAGTGTCTTCTTCAATGTTGACTAAACCTTCCTGTCATCGAGAGTCATGTGATGGTGACTTGGCAGTTCGGACCTAGTAATGAGTCAGAGTCCTAAAACGTTTCTCAGAGTTCCCCTCATACAGGTGCACTTAAAGGTCTGTAGAGAAGTCTCAGGTTGGAAAATGGCAAAGTACGGTAGTTCAGAGTGTAATTTTAGATTTGTCATAAATGTCATGTGCTCTTTTTTCTTTCTGATTGGAGTTGAGATGCGACATTCTAACAGTGAAAATTATCCATGACTCCAGCAGATTTAGATTTTGTTTTCATTCAACCAAGAAGTAGGTATATCAGAAAATAACAATCATTACACCAACATTCAGGGCAGTTAGCAGTAAAATTTGGTAATTATTGAATATTATGGATGTTCAGGAGCTAAGTTTCCTTTAATTTTAATTAACTAGGACATATTCTTTCCACATGCAAATTTTAAAGATTACATAAATCATTAGACATGAATGTTATAAGTTATTAAACTTAAAATAGAATAAATTCCAAAGTCATCACATCATATGATCAATACAAAAGGAAAGTAACTAGCCTGTTGTGATTGTCTAGGCTGTGTAGAATCATTTGAAATTAATTTACTAGGATTAAATCCTTAGTCTCACTGTATCATAACTTATTAATTTATTTGGATGTACAATATATATGAAGTTTGATTTATTGTTTTCATAATAACACACATCTACACATATGCATGCAAGAACAATCTGATCAATCTGTCATGCATAGGACTGCAAAAAAAAAAAAAAATTCAAGCATTTAAGCAGAAGTAGCTACCTTTTAACCTTTTTCCACTTCCCATTGCTGGGTCTGGGAACATATGGCAGTAATAAGATGTGGGAGATGGCATCAAAGCTTTCTGTATAATATATCAGCAGCTTCTGGTAAATGTAAAATGTGTTGCACCACTTACAAGAAGTGAAAAGAGCTTAGACCTAGGCCAAAGTTTAAATAACAGGATATGTAATCTGGCAACCTGGACCTTGCTTTGTAAGCATTTGGGATGATCTAACCAGAGATAAGTTCAAATAATGTTGAACGTGTCTGGTATATTTTTAACCACAGATTTTTAGGCACTTGAGTCAATTCTGTGTAAGAGCAGGTACTACATCATCAACAAGGCTGAACAAAGGCCTTTTGGTTAATGATCCAACCATTTTGTTTTATCAATGTGCACAGTCAGAGTACACTGATAAACGTCCATGAACATTGGGTACATTTTGAAACCCAATTAGGAAGTCTAGACATCAGATGATAGTATTTCTTTTTATTCATCTATGTTTGAGGGTAAATAGATATGTACATTTATTTTCAAAACCTGCATTATTTTTGTTTCATTCAATCAACAGTGGAAAAGAAAGTAAAAGAAAAATATACTTTCACATTTTAAAGTGCACATCATTTAGTGTTGGATCTAAATAAATATTAAGCTTTTGACTGAGAATAATAATAGACCTTAAAATGAAGAAAAAAAAAATCACAGATAAGTAACAGGATTGCATTGTATGTCATTTCTCCAATTACACTTTTTTATGGACCAGCTCACGCCTGTCATCATGCCCTGACCTGTTATAAAACTTTGCTGTGTAGAAACTGAGATGTCATCCAAGAAAAAGCGCTGTGGAAAACTTGGAAACTGAGAGCCC
Source organism: Xiphophorus maculatus (assembly GCF_002775205.1). Classification (NCBI taxonomy): domain Eukaryota; kingdom Metazoa; phylum Chordata; class Actinopteri; order Cyprinodontiformes; family Poeciliidae; genus Xiphophorus; species Xiphophorus maculatus. Next base: position 19,374,153 of record NC_036460.1, on the reverse strand, counting down.
AGTCACTTAGTCACAAAGGAAAGAAAAACCTCACACTGAGCAACTTGCAAGTCACCGTCACCAAGAAGACTCTCTTAAGCTTACATTGCTACGAGTAGGCTATGTGAGTGCCACTCCCTATTTTAGAGCTACTCCCTGCAACTGCACCAAAAGACGTAGCAAAACCAAGGAGCCGATCAAAGTAACCACACCAACATGTAAACACACGTACACACATATGAATGTAATTTTGCTTCCTAAGTATCCCTGCCAATTTCCTGGTCTGATGAGGGGGGAATGTTTCTAAAGAAGGGGTCAGATTTTTCCACACACTGTTGACAGGCTCATATAATCTGTCAAGCTTATAATAAACAACGTTATTTATATCTAGCCAAAGATATTATTAGCTGAACATGAGAAGCTAGTCTTTTCCCAGCCATGATGTCAGTGCATCATCATGTTAAGGTGAAGAGCATGTGAGGTCGTTTCATTAATTTAATTTTCTAATGAGTTACTAGCCCATAAACTGTTGATCTGTTGAAAAAATTAAGACATAACAAAATAGTTGTGTTTGAACAAAGTGCTGATTAGCCCCTGGGAGTTCAAAGAAAATCAGGGTTCAGTACATACTTTGGTACTAAATTCACAACTCAGTTTGTTATCAAACCCCTTTAAGGAGCAAATTTAAAACATGAACTGTTACTGACTAAGACTGATAGTTTGATTTGTAATACTATCAGTAGCTATAAGTACTACTATAAATATTTTGAAGATGGTTGTTACAGCTTTGACTTGATCTGAATTGTTAGCACAGGGATACGTTAAATAGTACAATCACCGTGTTGGGAATCGGGGTTTTGGGGGGTTTCCTTTTTGCTGCTGTTTCATCCCTTATCCACCAGATGGCGTCTACAGGCGGAGGTTTCTCTGGAGGGACGGGCCTTGGTTCAGCACACCGGTGTTTAATCACCTCTTCAGTCATGGAGCTTAAGAGGAGCGGACTACCAGTACTTCGTCGCTTGAGTGTTAGCCTATATGGTACTCTAAGCCCCTAGAGAGTTACCTCCGAGCCTTTCCAGAAAGATCCTCTAAATATCTCTCTCGTTGTTTTTTTCCTCCTACAGCTATTCCTTCGTGACGCCAAGCGGCCTCCGTGAGGAATCCTTCCTGGTTTGACTCCCCTCGAGATACCACCTACCCACGGGTTGCCCGAGCCCCGTTTCCGTTCCTTCGGCCGGATCTCAAAGCCTCTTCCGGATTATTCGGCGGATTGTGGATCCGCTCCTCGTCTGTCCTCCACCACAGAAAACACTGGCCCGCTCTCGGCCGCAGCCTCCTCCGATCCTCCGGGACGTCACTCGAACATACTGTAAGCCAAGATCCGGTATCCACCGGAGTGCCTCCAGGACTGTCATCATCATTTTCCCAAGTAAGACCGGCTACTACTCTCACAGCTCCCATTTCCGATTACCCCTGAACTTACCATTCCCTCTGCTACTTCTCAGTGTGCCGGCCTTCCCCAGAAGCCCTCCCCTGACAGTTCGTCGTTCTACCCACCGAATCTGTGTTTACATTAATAAACTATATTTTGCTGATCTCTGTTCTCCAGTGGTGTTCTGCATGTGGTTAAGAAAATTAGACCTCACCATGACAGAACACTCAAGCCAACCGTCAAACCCTGCAGATGCCATTAGGAGAACATTGTCAGAACAACAGGCCCTACTTCAATCTCATGAATCCGCCCTACGTGAGCTGTGCACCCGTCAGGCCGAAACCAACCAGCACTTATTAGATCTAACAAACTTCTTGCAGAACTCCGTTCCACAAACTCCACCCTCTACTCCTGCACCAGCTCCCGATCCGGTTCAGTCGGTCCGCCCCACGTTTTCTGAGGTCCGACCACCTACACCAGAAAGATTTTCTGGCGATTTAGACAAGTGTAGGGGTTTCATCTTACAGTGCTCGATAATGTTTAATCATGCTCCCCAAAGTTTTGAACAGGATAGCGCGAAGATTGCCTATGTCCTTTCGTTACTGTCAGGTCGAGCTTTAAGTTGGGCTGAAGCCAGATTTCCCATCCCCGACAACTATGGGTGCACTTTTGCTGAATTTCTAAGGGAATTCAAACTAATTTTCAGTCAAGAGTCGGACAAGACGTTTATTTCACGGGAGTTGTGGAAAATGAAACAGGGGCAGCGAACCGTAGCGGATTTCGCAATCGACTTCAGAATAAAGGCCGCAGCATCAGACTGGAATGCGGCTTCGTTAAAGAGTGCCTATTTCCACGCTTTAAATGAACAAATCAAGGATGAATTGACCACCTTAGATGAACCGGAGACTTTAGAAGAGCTAATAAGTCTTACCATTCGCCTCGACAATAGGATCCGCTCTCGAACTAAAGAAAGAAACCGAAGAGAACCGCAAGCTAGAGCATATTCAGTTCCCGCTCCGACTCATTCTGTAACACCTCCACAGATTCCAATGGAGCCCGAGCCGATGCAGATCGGTCATACTCGGCTCACGCCGGAGGAACGACATAAAAGGATGACCTCCCGCCTCTGTTTATACTGCGGGTCTCCGGGTCATTTCATCGCTCACTGCCCCGTCCGGTTAAACTCCCAGGTCCGCCAGTAGTTGTGAGGAGGCTGGCGGACCAAGCTCGGAGGGAGGATTCTCCTCGCCTTTTATTTCCAGCTACTCTGATCTACAAAGATCAGCCAGTCCCATTGTCTGTTCTCGTTGATTCCGGCTGCGAACAAAATCTGATAGATCTGTCATTCGTCCAGCAGATGGCGATCGAAACAGTGTCACTTCAGGTTCCCCTCCGAGTCTCTGCGCTAAATGGCAAAGCCCTACCGCAAATTACACACCAAACTAAACCGTTGAAGTTAACTATTTCAGGAAATCATAGCGAACTAATCTCATTTTTTGTTTTTCCCACCGCTAATTCCCCCATAATTCTAGGATTTGACTGGTTACAACAACATAATCCACACATAAACTGGCTGGACAAACATATTGAATCCTGGTCCACATTCTGTCATTCATCTTGCCTCCGTTCAGCAGTTTCTCCAGTTCAGACACCAGCAGAACCACCCGAAGCAGACCCTCCAGACCTGTCATCCATTCCTCCTGAATACCTCGATTTAGCACCAGTTTTCAGTAAGAAAAAAGCTCTTTCTCTACCGCCTCACCGCCCGTATGACTGCGCTATTGATCTTCTCCCAGGTGCCCCACTACCCACCAGCCGCCTGTATAACATCTCTCGACCAGAACGAGAGACAATGGAGAGTTACATTAGGGACTCATTAGCCGCAGGCATAATTCGTCCATCCTCCTCTCCCTTGGGCGCAGGTTTTTTCTTTGTTGGCAAGAAGGACGGCTCGCTTCGACCCTGCATTGATTATAGGGGACTGAATCAGATAACTGTGAAAAACAAGTACCCTCTGCCCCTGTTGTCATCCGCCTTTGAACCGGTTCATGGTGCCACTATTTTTTCAAAATTGGATCTCAGAAACGCATACCACTTACTCCGAATCCGCCAAGGGGATGAATGGAAGACAGCATTTAAAACACCCATTGGTCATTATGAATATCTGGTTATGCCTTTTGGATTATCTAATGCCCCGGCTTTCTTCCAAGCACTCGTTAACGATGTCCTGAGAGATTTCCTAAATGTATTTGTTTTTGTGTATTTGGACGATATCCTGATCTATTCTAAGTCCCTCGCAGAACACAAGAAACATGTCCGTCTGGTCTTACAACGACTCTTAGAAAACAAACTGTTTGTAAAGGCTGAAAAATGTGAATTTCATAAAGCATCAGTTTCATTTCTTGGTTTTGTTCTTGAAGGGGGGAGAATCAGACCTACGGAGGAGAAAATAAAGGCTGTTTTGGCGTGGCCGATTCCCGAGACACGTAAGCAACTACAAAGATTTCTCGGGTTTGCCAATTTTTATCGCCGATTTATTCGAAACTACAGCCAAACCGCCTTGCCATTAACTGCCCTTACATCAACCAAGACCTCTTTCTGTTGGACCCCAGAGGCAGATGCGGCTTTCAGACAACTTAAGAGCCTTTTTGCCAGTGCGCCCGTACTCATCCAACCAGACCCAACAAAACAGTTTATCGTCGAGGTTGATGCATCTGATACCGGAGTTGGAGCTGTACTCTCACAAGTTTCCGAGTTAGATAACAAGACTCATCCTTGTGCTTTTCTCTCACGCAGATTATCTTCCTCGGAACGCAATTATGATGTGGGCGATCGTGAACTTCTGGCAATTAAGTTGGCCCTGGAGGAGTGGCGGCATTGGCTGGAGGGGGCCGAACATCCTGTGCTGGTTTGGACTGACCATAAAAACCTATCATATCTTAAATCAGCTAAAAGGCTAAATCCCCGGCAATCCCGATGGTCTTTATTCTTTTCTAGATTTAACCTCTCTATTTCATACCGGCCAGGAACTCGAAATATCAAACCTGATGCTCTGTCTCGCCTGCATTCTTCGGATGACTCGGAGAAGATTCCAGCCACTATTCTGCCCCCCAGTTGCACGGTTGCAGCAGTAACGTGGGAAATTGAGGATCTCATCAGACAAGCCCAACAGTCAGAACCTGCTCCTGTCTCTTGCCCCTCTAATAGGATCTATGTACCTGCTGCGGTCCGGGCCAGGTTTATTAATTGGATCCATGCGTCCAAGTTTTCTGGACATCCAGGGGTTAGCCGCACTATATCGCTTATAAACCGTAAGTTCTGGTGGTCATCTATTCACAAAGACGTTAAAGAATATGTTCTGGCATGCCCAGTATGTGCTAGAAATAAAGCTTCCCATCAACCTCCATCAGGGCTTCTTCAACCGTTACCCGTTCCTAAACGTCCATGGGCTCATATTTCTGTTGATTTTGTCTCTGGCCTACCTCCGTCTAATGGCATGACCACTATTCTTACAATTATTGATCGTTTTTCTAAGGCCTGTCACTTAATCCCTCTTCGTAAACTGCCAACCGCATTTCAGACGGCTCAACTTCTAGTGAAGCATGTTTTCCGTTTGCATGGCATTCCTCAGGAAATACTATCTGACAGAGGACCTCAGTTTATTTCTCAAGTCTGGAAAAATTTCTGTAGGGCGCTCAACGCTAAAGTTTCTTTATCCTCGGGATTCCACCCACAGACTAATGGCCAATCTGAACGTATGAACCAGGAATTAGAGTCAACACTCCGCTGTTACACCTCAACTAATCCCTCTGACTGGAGTCAATTCATTTCATGGGTGGAATATGCCCACAATAGCCATGTCTCTGCCGCTACTGGTCTGTCTCCATTTGAAATTTCTCTAGGTTACCAGCCACCATTACTCTCATCCGAGGAAGACGACATCGCTGTCACTTCCATTCGACACCACATCCGTCGCTGCCGGAACATCTGGAGGAACACAATACACGCCCTCCACAACACGGCTGAACAGAACAAGCGACTGGCCGATCGCAAACGAACTCCTGCTCCTTCCTACGCTCCTGGTCAGAAGGTTTGGCTATCCTCCCGTGATATCCCGTTGAAGTCTATGTCCAAGAAGCTTTCTCCCAGATTTATCGGCCCCTTTGAAATAGAGTCCATTATCAATCCATCAGCTGTTCGTCTACGCCTCCCAGCCTCTCTGCGCGTCCATCCCTCTTTTCATGTTTCACAGATAAAACCCGTCCAAACCAGCACGCTTTGCCCTCCTTCCGAGCCCCCTCCTCCCGCCCGAGACATAGATGGTCACCCAGCTTATTCTGTCCGCCGGATCGTGGACTCCCGTCGGCGAGGTCGTGGGTGGCAGTACCTCGTCGACTGGGAGGGCTACGGTCCGGAGGATCGTTCTTGGGTCCCTGGCTCTTTTATTTTGGACCCGTCTCTCATTAGGGATTATCGGGCTTCTTGTTCTTCCCGGCCGCCAGGTGGCGACCGTTGAGGGTGGGGTACTGTTGGGAATCGGGGTTTTGGGGGGTTTCCTTTTTGCTGCTGTTTCATCCCTTATCCACCAGATGGCGTCTACAGGCGGAGGTTTCTCTGGAGGGACGGGCCTTGGTTCAGCACACCGGTGTTTAATCACCTCTTCAGTCATGGAGCTTAAGAGGAGCGGACTACCAGTACTTCGTCGCTTGAGTGTTAGCCTATATGGTACTCTAAGCCCCTAGAGAGTTACCTCCGAGCCTTTCCAGAAAGATCCTCTAAATATCTCTCTCGTTGTTTTTTTCCTCCTACAGCTATTCCTTCGTGACGCCAAGCGGCCTCCGTGAGGAATCCTTCCTGGTTTGACTCCCCTCGAGATACCACCTACCCACGGGTTGCCCGAGCCCCGTTTCCGTTCCTTCGGCCGGATCTCAAAGCCTCTTCCGGATTATTCGGCGGATTGTGGATCCGCTCCTCGTCTGTCCTCCACCACAGAAAACACTGGCCCGCTCTCGGCCGCAGCCTCCTCCGATCCTCCGGGACGTCACTCGAACATACTGTAAGCCAAGATCCGGTATCCACCGGAGTGCCTCCAGGACTGTCATCATCATTTTCCCAAGTAAGACCGGCTACTACTCTCACAGCTCCCATTTCCGATTACCCCTGAACTTACCATTCCCTCTGCTACTTCTCAGTGTGCCGGCCTTCCCCAGAAGCCCTCCCCTGACAGTTCGTCGTTCTACCCACCGAATCTGTGTTTACATTAATAAACTATATTTTGCTGATCTCTGTTCTCCAGTGGTGTTCTGCATGTGGTTAAGAAAATTAGACCTCACCATGACACACCGTGGTTTCCTCTTTAGCTTTTTTGTTGTTTTTGCTTCATACGAGGTCATGTATGATTACATTTAGATGTATTATAAAAGTGTGTAGTTATGTTAGACATAAAGCTATCTACATAGTTTATCCTTGTTAAACAACGACAACATAAAAATATAACAATTTTGTTCCATACATCATTGGTTGACTGAGGACTTATAATATCATCAAGCCTTTCTGCATCTGGACCCAAGACCCTTATTGCTGCAAGGCGACAGGGCAACTAACTTTAATAAAGTTTAGTAGAGCTAGACTTGAATGATAGTTGGGCAGCAATATGGATAATGTGAAATTCTATGATGATATATTTAAGAAAATAGATGATGAGTCTTCATAGCAGAATTACTTCGTTTTTTTTTATTTAAACATACGCTACTTATTTACTTACATACCACAAATCAGTTTAATCTGTCAAAAATAGATTGAAACTTGACTACCTCCACATCATTATTACAAAACATTTAAATGTAAAAAAAAAACCAATATGCAGTCAAGAGACACATCATGTTTTGTTTGGTTCAAAAAATGTAAACAGGACATCATACAAATATTATATTGTATAAAAATACATTTGTTCCCAGGTTGTTTTTTTTTCAGTTATATCAAAATTGTTTCTTTTGGTTCTCTATTTAAGTAGCTGTTAGCTAAAATTCTATCCCATAATTCCTTGCTTCTTCTCAAACAGGAGGTCACTTTGATGGCATCTGACAATATGACAATAACTACAACACGGATAGGTGTTAAAAATAAAAAGTAAAGTAAAAACTGGTTGCACTAATAAGATGCGTACATTAATCTGGCTGCATTGTCACACGTCTTAGTGTTCTTAGTGACTTATACACTTACACAACATTGCTTCGAATATACGTGCCATCATTGCCAGGATTCAGGATGACTCATGCAAGTGGGTGACACATGCAAGAGCAGCAGCAGTGAAGAGAGAAAGAAAACATGATTTCTTTATCTGATATGAAATTTGTAAAATTGAAGGAAACTGACAGTTGCATTTAACGTTACTGTATGTAATCTAGATTTTGTGTGCCCTATCACTGCTGTAGTTGTGTGCTTGATGACTCCAGTATTGTAGCAGAACCAATGGCAAAACTGTCTGCATTTCCTGTCAGCCTGGGATTTCCATTTTATTTAAGAATTACCTGATAAATAACTTTGGAAGACTTCAAAAAAAGTGACAATGTGTATGTGTATTTATTACAGTTGCATAAAAGTGTAAATAACATTTTATGTCAACATCAGATAAATGTAGAGTACAGCCTAAAATTATTCACCCTCTTGTTAGATTTTGATTTGAAGTAGCATTTTAATTTTAGCAACATGTTTCTTCTAACTGGCAGATATATAATTTATCTGGAGTCAACCAGCCTAAGTCTTGAATACGACAGTCAGTGGAGGCAGATAAAGATTTGTTTATTTCACATTGATAAGTGAGAGGTATATGAAATGAAATGACTTACTAATACTTAATAAAACATAGACATTTTTTTTTCTAAAAATCCTGATTCACCTTTTAAATTGTTTTATCTTTTGAGAGAGATCTCTCTCTCATTTCCTATGAGAAACAAAATTAGTCACAGAGTAAAAAATAAAATAAAAATAAAGGAGTACAAATAAATTTTAGCTTTACTCCGCAAAGTAGAGTAAAACTGTACAAGTACTTTGTGGACAGTTTGTGTAATTTTTTATGTAAAAATAACATTTTTAAAAACATCTGAAAGCATATTGGTTGTGGTAAATACATTAACTGTTTAAACTCAAAGACTGACATGTTTCCACTCTGGGACATGAACTTCAAAGGGAGACGTTTTCCGTGTAAACGAATATCTCTTATGACAAAAACAGGATTTTTGTCAGTTTCTCAAGAAGGCTGGAGAAAATTTGATTAATATGTTATTTTTTAAATTGTATTCAATTAGATTCTAAAACCAAGTCATTTACTTTATGTAACAAACCTAGTAATTAAAAAAAGGCTTACACCAATTGCTTTAAAACGTAAATATCCTTAGCCACCAGTGTTCAAGAATTATCTGATTAGATTTCACTCTTTTTTTTTTTTTTTGGTCTTTGCTGATATTTTTTATTTGCTCATGTCTTGTTTTCAACCAAAGGTTTCTCCCTTTGACCAATCTGTACCTGAATTTGCGGCTGTGATGTAATCATCACTGAAACCAGAAGACATAGTGGAGGGGGCATGTTCTGGTAAACTCAAATGTACAGTAATACATTCTGCTCTCTATGAGACAAAAAGAAAAAACAACTCTTAGAAACTATACATTGTGTGATCATTTATCACACTTCCCGACAGTGTAGTATTAGTCACTGGAACGAGGTCAAATACTGTAAAAGTATAATTAGGTTTATGTATACAGAAAGACTCAAACGCAATTATTTTGGCATTTTCTTGAAGCTTGAATGCTTCAGATTTCTAAATCTCTCACAAATTTGGGAGGGATTTATCTTCCTTCAGGAACTTTGTGCGTGAGAGCATAAGCACATTTGGTTTGCTCTGTGCCCTAAAGAAGAGTATCTTCGAGAGCTATGTAAATAAGCCACTTCGGCTTCACATGCCTACGAAACTGAAACATTTCACACAGCTGGCTAAAAATACTCAGTTCTCTTCTGTCTTTTTCTCTCTCATTTTTTTTTCTTCTTTTTTTTCTGTTTTTCTGGAGGGGGAGGAGAAAGAGTTGTCAGAAAGAGGATCATCCGGGAACATGGCCTGTGCTGTGGAAACCCCTCCCTCCAAAGGGAGGGGTTAGCTCCCTTAAAATAGGAGCTAAGAAAGAGCAGGGTTAACACAAGTCTACACGCAGGCATTTAACACTGAACCAAGGATCAGAGCCCAGTCTTTTTGTTGCAGTCAAAGGGATACAGCATGTCCGATATGCTTGACGACATTTTGGCAAAAGTGAGTAAAAACACAACTTTTGTGGGGTTTTCTTTCTCTTTATTTATTTTTTGGTAAACTTTATGAAGTTCAAAAAGTATATCTATAAGTGTTTTTTTTTTACTCATTTGAGACATTTTGTATTGCCTCGCAGATTGTCTGTATGCTTTGTGGTAACTGTTTACATTATCTATTACAGAACTTCCCAAACTTGGCCCTGAATGAAGAGCCGCTCTTCGTACAGCTTAAGAACCCAGGGCAAAACCGACTGAACCGATCGGCCTCATTCTTCTCTCCCTCCTCCCATCCTGCTTCCTCATGCCTCAGCTCGAGCTCAGAGCACATTAACGATGATGACAATGGCAGCTCTATCTGGTCATCGAACATCTGGAGTCAGGCACTGGTTTCCAACAAAAAACAGCTTTCCTTCCGGCCTGACCGCTCCATGAGCCTGACCGAGCCCAGCAGCTCCCTGCTTCCTTCAATCGGACACCTGAAAGGCCTGGAGCCTTTCCCCCCAAGCCCTGCTACTACAGTGGCCCCCCCACCAGGATTTCCTCCCTCATCCAACCTCCCAGCCCAGGTACCACCAATGCTTTCCTCTAACCGTTACAAGACTGAGTTGTGTCGTGGCTACCAGGAGAGCGGCACTTGCAAGTATGGCAGCAAGTGTCAGTTTGCTCATGGTGAAGCCGAACTGAGAGGAATGTACCGCCACCCAAAGTATAAAACCGAGCCCTGCAGAACCTTCTACAACTTTGGGTACTGTCCGTATGGCTCACGTTGCCACTTCATCCATGAGGAGAAAATCAGTGGTGGTCCTTTATCATCTGCCAAATTCCAGCAGCAGCAAAATCCCTCTGCATCTGGCAGCCACAACCCACGTCACCAGCTACGCCAGAGTGTCAGCTTTGCTGGCTTCATGGGTCCATCCCGCAGTTCCTCTCCTCCATCATTCTCTTCACTGTTCAATGATCCCAACCTGGGATTCACCCGTGCTCCTTCAGTTTCCCCTCCTCCTGCAGATCTCCTCTCCCCCGTGTTTGGAGACTCTATGCAGAGGGAGACATCAGCATTCCAGTTTGGCAGCCACCAGACCCGCACCAGCACCGGAGACATTCCTCTCATCCTGGAGTCAAAGTCTGCGCGCTGCGTGTGCAACCACGGAAATAACTTTTCCAACAATAAATCTAGAGCCTTCCCCAGCATAGTGGACCATGATGGTGGCTTGCTGTATCCTGGCAACACCGGGGGCTTCACCAGGTCCACTGGACTGCAGCGTTTCTCCTCCGAAGACTCCTTGGAGGACAGCTACAGCAGCAGCAGTTCCAGCGGGACTGAATCTCCAACTTTTGATGGGTCGGCCACCAAGAGGCTGACTGTGTTTGAGCGTTTGTCCCTGTCTGACTAAAGATAAAATCGGACAACGCAATCTAAAGAGAAAGAACTGTGACACTTGCGTAGCCTTTCTATTTTCTGACTATTTTTGAAACTCTTCAGAACAAGACAACTTAATAACACTTGTAGAAATGTAACTTATCTTTTACAAACTACACATACTAAGATGATTTTAGAACTCGAATGTTATCAGACTTTATTTTTATACTCAGAAATATGGCTTAGCCTATTAGACCTTTGTATGTGGTCTTCCAAGAGAATTACCTCCTCTGCAGGTCTTGACCCTACCAGCACATACTTTAGCTCACTGCAAATCAGTGGTGATTAAAAAAATGGCTTATCTTTTAGCGATAATCAATGATGCCTGTGCCTTAAAGACTTTTCCATCCTCTTTGCCACAAGCAGTATGTTTGATTCAGTAGCCTTAATCAGCGAGACCTGACGTGTCTATTGTATGCACTTTACAGCTAATTCAAATGGGGAAAATGTCCCAGTAGCATTCAACCAAAGCTTCATTTGTAATTCTGCTCAGTGTGTATGGAAAATGAGTGACTGTACAAGAATGCATGTAAGAATGTTTGAGTTTATTTTTCAAAACTTGGGGTGCGAGTAAATATTGCAGAATGCTGAAGGATCAAAGTATGCTAATAGATTGTTGAGTTTAGAACTGAATATTTGTATCCTGACATGCTTTTATGGTGTTTGATTCTGTAAAACGTTCTGTTTTATTTGCTCCTTTGTTAATTGCACACCATCTATAGCTTTTTTCTTTTTTTCCCCCCCCTGTTTGTTTGACAGCCTGGTTCAGGGAACACCACAGTATTCCATTTGGTTATTGGTTGGCTCTTGTTGTTAACTTAAACTAATGTATTTATTATATTTATTCATGTTTAAAAAAAAAAAAGAAACTATGTGTTTTGTACTTTTATTTATGGAGAGATATTTCCAACTCTGTGAAATAGCAATGTGAGAGAAAAAAAAAACAGAAAAAGAAAATATTATATTTTTAATTGCCTGAAAAGCAAACAATAAATTCCTAAATACAAAGAAACTTTTTGTTGACTTTTTATGGAGTTTACATTTTGGGTTTTCTGCACATCACAACTCAAAAAAATATATAAACCAAAAGATATTGTAAATTTAGACAAACTGAAGGAAAGCATGAATTAATTATCTTGGATCAGTTCCATTACATGTTTTTGTCAGCCATTAACACACTACTATGAAAAAACCTAAACCTTCTAAAGGGACGGATATCCCTTTAGTAGGTTGTATGTTTTGGCTGCCATATTCTAATGTTTGCAATAAACATGGGATTTTATAGTTAAAAATACATAATCCAAACTGTTTCCAAGAAAAGTCAGAATATTTTCCTTTCAAGAAATCTTTTTTTTGAAATTCATTGCAAGATTTTTAAGTTGCATGAGATACTCACACTCAGATTTCACTGGCTCTCACCAGGAAACTAACCTTATATGTAAATTACAAACATGTTTATTTGCTGTCATTTTTATTCAGATTTAGTAGTTGTGCAACACTGACTGAGCTTGCCAAGAAAAGCAACTAAAAACAATAGCAGTAACCACCCCTCCACTCATGTGGCTGACAACAGAAACTGTTCTTTTTCCGCCTCATTTTCACTAAAATTATTCAGGAAACTGAAGACAATTCTAAACTGCACAAAAGCTGATTTACCAGAACGGCTCACTATGTAAACTGCAGCAGTGAAATACATCCATCCCTTTCAATACTTAGAAATGTCCTAAAAGTTAGTTAAATACTACAAACATGAAACAGGGAAAGCGATGGAATTACACAACATGCCGTTTCCCAGGAAGCAAGTCATCTGCTGTCATTTCCAGCCTTGATTGATTTATGTTTTGCGAGCTAAGTGTTCTAGAGATTGTGCAAGAAGCATTTATGTGTTAAGCAGAAGTTCACAAAAGTACCCTGTTGCAACTTCCACTTTAAAATCCCTGTGAGACGATGTGTTGTGCAACAAACAAGCCACCACCCTCTCAGAGTTTGAAAGAAAGGCTTTAAAAATCTTGCCAGTAAAAAGACTTCGGAACGTTGGCTAGTGCACCATGCTTGAATTTGTCTGAGATTTCCTGTGTTGGATTTAGAAATTGTTGTGTTTTACAGTGGGCAATAATAGCCTATGTATTGTATGCATACATGACCCTGACATGTGACCTTTGACAAAGATTTGAAAACAACCTTTGCATGTTACATTGTGGGCAGATAAATCATGCTTGTGGAAACTTCTTTCATGATGGTTCCAGAGAAAATGGAAGACAAATTTAAATTTAGAAAGCCAATGAAATTACCTTTGTTAAGCAACTTTGTTTGAGTAAACCGCAAACCATTTCTACATTTTTGAAGAGAGTACTTGTACTGTGGTTTAGTTATTTTTACAGTTCGATAACTTTTCTGAGGTTCATTAAGGCTGGTTTACACTTTCACACAGATCTTGCCATGGCATGTTATTATTGTTTAAAACCTTGAACTATTTCCTATTTTATTATGTTGTTAATGCAATCTTCTATCTAGGATTGTTTGTTGGGATTTTAGGTCGTAGACATAGAACACCAAAGAGTTTATGTTTTCAAAAAGAAGGAAATAGTTCTCTTTTTTTCCCAAAAACATTTCATAGCTAAAATTTCTGAAGTCTGAGTTGTATTTATATTCAGCACCTTTTATTCTAATAAGTTGCATGGAATACTGTGCACCCAATTGCCTTCTGAAGTAAATAGAGACAACCTGTGTATAAATTAATGTTAACAAATGCAACAGACTCAGAGATTTGTTAGAGAACATTAGTAAAAGAACAACATCAGGGTTAGAAATAAAGATATTTCATATCTCATTTTCAAGAGGGACCTGAGCAAAAACTGTGCAATACATAACAACCTGGTTACAAGATAAAAACAATTAATACATATGCACAAGTATAAAACAATAAAAACAATTTAAAAACAATGACACTGTTTCATAGAATCTATGATTTGGTGACCTTTAAAGCAGAGTAAGCTATAAATCAATGTCCCTAAACTTCAAACATCTTTCAGAGCACTGTTAAAATCTGAAAATGGATAATTTGACACAATACCAAACATATCCAGACCACCCAACCACCAAAACTAACAAGCTGGACAAAGAGAGCTTTGTCCAGCTCTCTTTGTAAAAAGTAAAGAGGTCCATGGTTGGTCTGGAAGAGCTGCAGAGGTCCAGATCTCATGTGAGAGAACCTATCTCCACAAATCTGGACTGTAGAATAACATGTCAACAAGAAAACCAGAAAACCAGAAAGTCATTTTACAGTTTGCAATTAGCAGCAAAGGAAACACAGCAATCATGCTTTAGCCAAAAAGGAAAAAATCTGAACATTTTGTCCCATATGCAATTTTCTGTGTCACCCTGAACACATCATCCCTGATCTGAAACATGGTGGTGGGCTGCTGGGATCCTTTTCTCAGGAGTAACAGGGAAGCTGATTAAAACTGATATGGACACAGAATGAGTTAAATACAGAGCAATTCAGGAAGAAAACCTATTAGAGCATGCAAATGACTTGAAACTAGAGGTTTTCCTTCCAGCTGGACAATGACCCTTAACATCCAAGCAAACTAAAGTGGAATGGTTTAGATCCACATACATGCATGTGTGAGACTGGCCCAAATACTACATAATTATATTATTACATGAAAACTGAAAAATATTGTAGTGGTTTTGCCCAACATTCAGGGTATGAAGAGGTAAATGTGCTTTGCAAAAAGGTAAGACAAAACCACTCATAATATTTAACTTTTTTTTGTCGTTACTTACAACTTTTCACATCTTTAATATGTAACCAAGGTTGAACATACAATATAGAGAAAGCACAGAGCATGTTGTGCAATGCATTCTAATTATCTTTTCATGATTCTATTAGGGTTTTTTTTATTTACCACACTTTTCCTTGTTGCTAATGCATTTGCAATTACTTTGCTTCTACGTTGCTGTGTTGCTCTTCGCTAGTAAATAGAATGAAAATATCAATTTAAATTAAAGCTATAAACATATCTTACTCAAGCTGCATCATGCCATCTGCTGAGCTCCGAACACAGCTGAGACAACCGAAATTGATTTATTTCCATTGTCTATGCATCACAAATGCATGAGGAATGCAGATTTTCCGAAGAAACCTATTGAAACTGGGCCCTGAGTACACCTCAACTTAAGCCACAATTGCGCATTGTGTCTTTAAACCCAGTTCCCCTTTCGAGCCATAGCAGGATGTGTTGCCATGGTGATGGACAATGACCACATAGTGTAAACAGCAAAGCCAGAATGAAAAAAAAAAGCAGGCATGTGTTTGTTTGTTCGCAAACATTAACTTACCAGCCAGTTCACGGGACTAGGCTGGTTAAACGCCCCGTGGAACAAAAGGGCAAATATCTGAAAGCTCCACAAAGCTGGACATTTCAGGAACCTGGTGACAGCAAGCTGGTCAAAGGAAGCATTCTTTTATAAAGAGCTTCAAGTTAAACTATTTACAACAACATGGATTTTTTTTCAGCTAATAGTATTTTAGCTGTTGATTGACTTCAGCTTTTTTTCCCTCCATGTCACATTTTGCACCGCATAGATTTTTAACATAGATTTAGTAACTCCCACACAGAAATTGTTAATAATCAACCACAAACCTGCTTCTGTCAAAACAGTCTTTCCCCTAAGTCACTTGATCTAAAGACTATACATGGACTCAGACAGGCCTGTTAAAGCTGCTGCCCTTTATGGAGTACAACATTATCAATGAAACTACATGACGGAGTTGTCTGAATAGGCTGAAGTAAACGTTTGAAACAAACAGACAGGTAATTTATACACTTTAATCTTAAACCAGAGTCCCAAGAGTTTAATCGCAGGAACAACTGGTTTATAAGACATAAATCTCAGAAAATCTTCCAAGTTGTGAAGCATTAACATTTTTTCTTCTCCCATTGGATAATGAAGGGATTTTCAGTCAGCAGTTTTTTCAGGCTTTGCTGTTGATAGTTAGAACCTAGTAACCAAGTATTTATCTGTATGCGTGTGTGTAGGCGTGTGTGGGGGTGTCTGTCTGTCTGTCTACTTGCAGCGTTTGCTTAGCATATACTCTATCTCCCGTCCTCCCACCATGTCTGTCACAACCTGCGGATTAAACATTTATGGTTGAGAAATCCTTTAGCTCTAAAACATCGTCAGCCATTCAGAGTGTGACGGAGTCCGTTATGTAAGCTTTACCTCTCGCTAACAAGGTCATTGGAAAATACCACTATTTTTCCTGGAAAAGAATAACATGGAAGAGGTCAGAGCACGCTAAAATACTAAGAAACCGCTCAGTTTGTTCGCACACATTTCACTTGGTATGATCCTGTATTTTTGAGATGCTGTTTTTTAATGTGTGACACTACCAATGGAGAGACAAATCCTGTCATTACAGGTGGCAGTAATAACCAAATCTGACATATCAAATTACTTGTTATTACCCTGTGATGTTTGATTTCAATGCTTTTTTTAATGCTCTATGTTGTGCACCAGGAAAAAGTGAGAAATGACAAGTGTTGAGTCACTTCACCAAGGTAGGTTTGGGCATCTAAGTAAGTGGGTCAAAGCTTTTAAAGGGAGGGGAACTGATGAAGGTAGAAAGATCAGCATCAGCATTTGGGAGTGTAAATGCTCTTGGATTCAGTGTCCCTGCAGTGAATTGTAGCTTCCTATTTGGTGTGCAAATAGAAATCCTTGAGCAAAATTATTTCATGCTGCTGACAGATTGATCAAAAAATAGTTGATTATTTGCTACGTCGTTTGAGTGACTGCCGAAAACATTGTTTATAAGTTGCTAGTTGTCTCGTCTTTACGTTGGCATATCAGTTGATAAAGGGAACAAATATTCAAAGAACTACTATGTAATATGTAACAACTTTTTCAGAATGATCTCTGAAACTTTTAATGTAATTCAGACTTTTGATAGATTCATATTATAAACTGAATGTGATAAAGTGCTATGAATAAAATGGCTACAAATCTGATTTAAATAATATTTTAATAAGTTGGCTATTACACAACATTGATAAATTGTTTGTCTTTTAAAGACCCCTTTTAAACTGAATTGACATAATGTATTGTCTCCAAAAGGCAATTCCTTTAATAGCAGACTACAAAATGTACACACAATAGCAAACACTCACAAGGAAAAATAAAAATTAAAAATGAAGCACATTCTTGCATGACAAAACAAAACAAAAAAAAAAACAGGCATATCATAATCATTTTATGTTGTGTTGCTTTGGAGTCCCTGATGATAGCTTTAACAGCAGGGTATAAAATAATGTGGGCACAACACATAGACCATTGTCTGCCAATGTGATTTACCAAAACACAAAACTATTCCTCTCTTACAGTAAATACTGACTGATTTATCAGAAAAGTCAAAGGAGCTGCATGTGGGCTCCAGAGAAATTATGGATAACTGGCGGAAGTGTCAATAACTGCGAAGTGGAGGAGAAGAAAGGAGGAAATGTTTGTGTTGTGACATCAGAGTATCGGAGGGGAAGTGCAATCCTTTTATAGCCATGTTCTATCACTTAGTTACATTCCTCAGCTACAGGCTCCAGTTCACCCCTCCTACTGTGCTGTAATCTAACTCCACTTGTGTGACGCAAACACAACAGAGAGCAGACACAGGAGATGGAGGAGGAGGAGGAGGAAGGTGGAGGAGTAGAGCAGTGTGTGAGGGTGAAGGCAGAGTAAAAATCCCCTAACTTCCCCCCCTCTCTGTCGACTATGTTCACCACTTCTCAGTTCCTGATGATCCACTCTTCCTCTCTCGAATTTTACTTTCACTAGTGGGTCTCTTTGGTACTAAAGGTATCCTTGGAGGGATTTAGGACAATCTCCCATTTACAGTAGCACGCTTTTATGGAGATTTTGATGTGTCTTAAAGCAAGGCCTCAGGAAATATTTTTGACATTTTAATGATAAAGTATCACTATGCTGGAATCTGAACATTTCAAGTCTCACTAGTGTGGTTTGATTTTAAGTACCATGCAAGATGATGAATTAATAATCACATATAGGTATGCTCAAAAACAACATGTGTAGAAGTAGGAAGTTATAAGTGACAGCACATGTTGCTATTGACTTAAGTTGATTCACTTTGGTTTCCTTACTTAATAAAAACAAGAAATAAAGTATGAATGAAGCACTGTGAAAAGCACAAAACAGTACATCTGTAGACTTTAGTGGACTCTAAAAAACCAGATTTGTTCCTTGAATTAGAGTCTTTGGTCAGACTGCTGAGTCATAAATGGACGGATGCTATAAAGACTGTATAACCAAGACCAAGTTTTATTGTACTCTTCCAAGAGTTTATGTCTTGTAAATCAGAAATTTGGGTTAAACTTTGATCAGGCTAAATAGACTCATAATCATAAAGTCCTTTGTGATAAACTGACTCTGAACCCATTGCCAAGATAAGCTTGAGGTCATATCCATTGACATACGGCTCTGGAAAAAATTAAGAGTCCACTGCACTGAACCCCATTGAAAACCTCATGGTTATTCCACTAAATATTGTTTTCTAAACTCTTCCTGAGTTAGAACATTAGTGTTGTTGCATCTTTTTTGTTATTTTGACCATATCTCATTTTCTGCAAATACATACTAAATTGTTGTCAGTAGTTAATAGAATAAAAGAACAATGTTCATTTTACTCAAACATATACATTTGAAAAGTAGAATTAGAGAAACTGACTCGGACAGCGCCTATTAGTTGTCCAGTTCAGTAATATATTAGCTGTGATAGTTAGTGATGTGCACCTGCAGGCGCCATTATTATTCACTGCGTCAAGAAAACCATACTTTTCATTGCAATGTGGGATAGTCATACATCCCACATACAAGAAATAATGGTCATAGCACCCTTATTTTTTGTATGATTTCTATAATATTTTGTCTGAGAAAATTGTAAATGTTTTAATATGTAAAACATGTGTCTCCCTGGAAATAAATCTATAAACAGTTTGGTTTCTGTTAGTTCTGTCAAGATGCAAGAAAGGTCTAAACAAATTTTAGTTGTATATTGGACAATTACTTTAATTTTACATAACTGTCGCTATAGGAACCATAGCTTGTTAAATACGTCATGAGATATCTTATCCTTTTTGATTATTGTTATGAATATTAGTCAAATTAAGTTTGTCACTTCTTGAACTTTCACAACTTACTGTGGCTGCATAGTGCTACAATGAATTTTTCTTGTTACTCTCTTCCTATTAGCTATACTCAGCGCTCACACATTTGTTGCTGTGGCAACCACATAACAACTCCACTAGGCAGCAGTGAAGAAATAATGTACAAGTGTATCAGTAACATCAAAACCATAAAACATGCGAGAATTTCCCAAGCAAAGAACGGAACATAAAACCCACAAACAGAACAATCAGTTTATTACAGTATTATGTTTTATAACTTGATGTCAATTGTGCAAATATTGGTAAGTGGTGGCGTGAACAGGAGCGGTGGTTGGTCAGCTAATTTAACACCTGATCTAATGATGATCTGTCATCATCACATCAGCGGGTGTGGGTCTTAGTTAACCAAAGCAAAACACAGAGAACTGTGGAGCATAGGTACATGATACGGTTGTAATTAATCAAGCTGAGATGCATGACCTTCTTCCTAAATGTTCATTATTTTTTTAAATGAAAACTTTTTTCTGACTTGTGAAAAGTTATAGTCTTAGACTTTATCTAGCTTTTGTAATGTTGACCATTAATAGCAAAACATTGCATCCATTTTTAGATTCTTCTTCATTAATGTTTGATCGTTGTCTTTTTCCCAACCACCAATATTTCTAACTCAATGCATAACAATGGTGCATGTTTGTCACACGATAGTTACGTGATGTCCAACTCAGTAATGTTGGACATCACGAGGTATGAGGTATGAGGTCATAAAGTCAAAGTTAAAGGTCAGACCTTTAACTTTGACAAAAGGTAATGAGTCTTTTGTTTTTAAGGGGCAGTATTATGCAAAATCAACTTTTATTTAGCTTTACATCATGTTAAAATGTTATTCCTACATCAAAAACATATCTGGGATGTTTCCTTGATTCTCTCATGCATATTTGAGAAATCCTATTGAGCTGTGCAAACTACCTTGTGTTACTGCCTTCGAGGCTGAAGCTCCTACTCTAAGCTGCAATTTCCAAGCTTATCAACTTCTGCCTCACAGAACAGCCATCTTTCACGATTCCCTGACTCAGCTTCTTCAAACTAGCTTGCAGCAATTAGCAAACATCAGCTGAAACAGTGTATTTGCTGAGCTCATTATATGAGCTACTAGTAATGACTCCCTGAAGGTGGAGTGAAAGAGCAAGAGTTTCTTGAAGAGACAGAGATCCAATTTCAAGGCATAACATTAATAAAGAGATCATTTCTTTTAAGTCATATTTGAGATATATAACTGAAGATAACAGTTATTGATTGTAATAGTTCCCTTTGTTGTGATAGAAAAACATTTTATTGAATAAGTTTGTACAAAATTAAAGAAACAGTTGTGAAAGGCTAGCAGCTAGACAGCTAGTCCATGTCACCATGCTAAAGTGACGTTGTCAGGATTCATAATATAATTTAAAAGTCTTTTGTGAAAGTGTGGACATTTAAAATCTGTTAATATAGTGTATTAAATAGATATTTTTACAGTTTAATAGTTTCAAATAACTACATTTAGCTGAGTGTCTCTGTCTAGTTTTTAGCTTTCTATGGCTCAGAGAATTATCTCTTTACTACACACTATGACTGAAAAAATACAGAATTTAATTAAAAAAATTAAAACAAATTCAATTAACCTCATAACGTGCTTGTCGCTGGATATAAATATATCTGGCCAATTTCATTAATAAAAGATATATCTTCTATGCTGCATAGAAACTCAGTAGAATTAAATTTTGTAACCTATGGAACATCATAGGAAAATGTTACTGACATAATTACATTTATTTAATATCCCTGGGCCTTGACTTGATACCCTTCTTCCCCCCACCTCCAAACACACACACACATATATATATATTTGTATATATATACACATATCCGCCCTAGGACCTCATCTGTCTTTTCAGTGTTTAGCCTTTTATAGCCTGATGTGTTTCTTCTGGGTGTTGGGCAGGAAAAGAAAGTCCCGTCAGCCAGTTTCACATCTATTTCTGTTATTAAAATAGATCTTTCAAAACATACTGGCCCATACATGTTCACTTCACACTTCCTGTTTCTAAAGCCTCAACTGGTACTTCTCCTTTTAGACTTTGCACTTCCTGTTTTTATTTCCTTTTCTCATGATCGTATGAAAATACATTATAACCGTTTTGGTGGGTCTATTGACAGCAGATGTGTGACACACCAGAATAAAAACAGCTTTCTGTGTAAAAGGGCACATGACTGAATGTTGCAGGCATTAGTGCTGGAGAGGGCTGGTTTGGTCTTAAAGTACAAAGCACTTTTTGTCGTTATGCAAACTTATGGTTTACAAACTTGAAAGATTTTAGCAAGAAAGATTTCATTTCCTATTTCTTTGAAAATTTAGAGGGGGGGCAATGCAACATAGATGGAAAATTTGTATAAACATGTCACTGCTGCACCAAAATGTTTTCTCCCTGCAATTTTCAGCATCTCTTTGACATTTTCCAAAGCCTGGGCCATAATACGTCAGCAGTTCCTTCCCAAGTTGATCTTACCACTTATTAGCTGAATAGTACTCTTATTTGTGGTGTTTTATTTTACCCCGATTTGTCAGTACACTGGTGTGGTAGGATCCAGGATGAGTTGGCAGAAAACAGCAGGCAAAGAATATCTGAATGTTTAATTCTCAAGTGGAAGGCAAGCCACAACATGGCTACAGAAACAGGAAAATCCACCATTAAACCTAACCAAACCTAACCAAGAAATCATGATCTGACATAAATTTGCTATAAAGGTATTCCTGATTAAACTTTAGCTTTAATAACATAAAGCTACAGATTTTTTTAAGTTTAATCAGTAATACTTTTATAACAAATTTATGTCAGATCATGATTTCTTGGTTAATGATAAGTTGTCATAACAAAGACATTTTGTATTAAACTTTGTATTAAAAGTGTCATAATTTACTGAATGACACTTTCATGAAGACTTACTCATGTTTATGACGGTGTCATGACAGTCTTATTCTCAACCCATCAAATAAAGTGTTACCAAAAATTATATAGAGCTGAAAACCAGGAGTAACAGATGTCTCACAAGCCCAATGGCCTGGCACTAAGCAAAGGAAACTGGGCTTAATATTTACCAAGGGAATAAAGGATTTACACACCGCACAGGAATCAGTGTTGTCAAATCAAAACCAATATTTAAACGAGAGCATAAAGAAAATTTACAACACACAAAGTTACAGAGAACAATAATACCTTAAAGATTAATTATTATGAAAGCATCTGTTACTGTTTAACACCCTGAAAGTCATTCCAGTTCTACTTCCCCCCAACAGGTCAAAGTATCAGTTTTGACTACCTTGTTATGCTGTAGAATCTCACCAAGTTCATTGGGTGTGAATGTCTCACAAATACGCACCACTTGGCAACATATGCCAAAGTAACACTGTCATTTCTTGTTAAGCATGTTGGTGTATCTAAAAACAGCTCTTGTATGGTCTAAATATGGAGAAATATATTGCAGTCTGTGACACATTAAGCCTTGTCACTGCTGTGATGTATGTTGAGCCTGTGTAGGGATGAAGATTGTGCAGTTCAGTTTGAAGGTTGGTGTAGTGTGACTTGAGGAGTTGATATGTACACGTTGTAACAGTGCCATCTAAGTGCAGCATATGTGGTGCCTTTGAGTTGCAACATTCCATTTTGACAAGCCAGAAAAAGTCTGTTGGTACTCTGAATCATCTTTTCTTAATTATCAGATGTATAAAGACATTATTTAATTAAAGTAGTGTATCATCATATCATCATCATGCAGCTATTGATAATAGTCTTTAAAAAATGTCCAAAGGCTGACAGATTCAGTGACTGCTTACCATCAAAAATGATCAATTTGTTAATGCAAGACTTTCATTTGTAGAGTAGAACGGTTGTTCCCTCCAGTGGATTAAATTGTTTTTTTACAAACTTGTTTCTGCTAAAAAGTGTGGCCCAACTCAGTTGTAAAGGTGTCCCCAATACTCTCAACAAATTCCAAATTGTTCGTTGCGTTCCTATTCATCAGATTATTTACGCGAAACAGGTCTTCATTTACATGTGAAAATGAGTATCATGGCGTCTTTTTTTGTACACACGTCATTTACAGATGAATTGCAAGTTATTCAGCAATTTGTTTTACACATAACTGCCAGAAAGTGTCCCTAAATGGCCACACACATAATGAGATTATCAGTGCAAGATAAAATCCCATAGCACAAAATGAGAAGCACTCTGCAGTCGCCTAATTAGCGCTTGCTGTTTCTTGAATTGATATGCATATATCTTAGGAACATCTAAAGCAGCACAGCTGTGAAATATCCACAAAATATAATTGAGATAGTGGCATGCTTTCTGTGTAGTTGCTGTAATCTATCTAAAATAGAGGTGAACTTCAATGCATATTTGAAAAGAAAATTTTCATTTCTTTATTTTTGATTTCCAATATGATTTCAAACATCCGTCTGCATAACTTATGTGTCCAAGATGACCTGTATTTTAAGTCCTTTCTTTAAAACACACAATGCTGATGGGGCACAATTTTGGCTCAGTTGCCTTTTTGTCAATGCCTGTTATTTTAGGCCCGTATTTCATATTTAGGCTAAAATCAGCAAAGGGCTTGTGGCTGCCGAGTCAATTCATGACACAGCATGGACATCGAAGACCTGAGCACAATAGGCCTCTTTGTGAGCTTGCACGTGTATGAACATATACACAGTGGTGTTTGAACAGGTGGGTTGAAAAAAGTGAGTGGTGTGTGTATGCGTGTAGGCGTGTTTCTGGTGGGTTTGGTTATTAAAAAGGAAAGGAATGGATACAGCATGTGTGTATTTAGCCTTGGCTGACCTCCCAGGAATACATACCACAGGGACACTAGCAGCGCCGACACCAGCAGAATTCCTTCCTATAAAAATAAGCATCGTCGAAACAAAGAAAACAGGAGGGGAAAAAAATCAGGAACAAATACAAACATAGGGGTTAATGGTGAGCAAACAAAGTAGGCCTGTTACAATGAGTTATTATGCATCTATGCAAAAATAAAAAAATAACATGATGTACTCATTTGGATCTCATTATCATCTTTAGGCAACAAAACCACAGTCTGTATTTTTATGACACCAATAAAGTGTCATATAGCATCTGATGCTATAAGATCATCACAGCTTATCTGATAAGGTCAACTTAGTTAGCTAACAGTCTGCTCAAGACTCGTAATTTTCTTCCTCCCCTTTTGTTATCACACTACACTGATAAAATGCTGTTACTATTGTTATTACAGTGTCAAACGCCTCACTTGCAGCGTTATAGCACAAGCCATAATGCCCTTCTTGTGAAAGTAAATCTGATAGATTAACTACTTTAATTTAATTGGTACACAGTCGGACACTACACGTAAAAGAAAAGTAAGAAAAGAAAATAAATAAATTGTTTAATGTGCCTGGTTGTCAATGGTGTGTGGCAGCAATATCAGGGGCATGGCTTCACTTTGGAGAGGGGTTGGCATGGGGGTGTGCTGTGCTGGGTGGTGTCAGGGTGGGTGCATTGCAGGCATACTTGGACACCTGCGGGTCTGTTGTGTGGGACTGAAGCAGGGGCTGTGTGCGGACCTCAAGCTGTGTTGATGTGTTCTCATCGTCATTTTTGGGGCAGAGCTCTCTTGTGGGAATGCCTCCTATTTGGATGGGAGATTCATGGGGTCTGTGTTTGGGGGCATGTGCTCCCCAAACACATGGGGTAGTTCTGTGAGGGAATTCATGTTGAGGTTTGTGGATGGTGGGAGGTACATGGAGTTGAGGTTAGAGCTAGTAGGGGGTTTGGGGCTGTTTAGTCTTGGGGCTGCATTGGTAACTGTGTAGCAGGGCCTGGTTATGTTTGCCATAGATTTGTGAATCCAGCAGTTTTCTTACTTTAAAATATTCTCATATTTCAAATAGTCCATGATATCATGATGTTTCACAAGTTTCCCAGGACCTCTTCAAAGGATACTGGCCAACAGCATCTCTTGACCTCCATCATGTCTATCATAAAATATGAGACACATTCATATTTATTAGTTGTTTTATTGCTCACCCAGATTTTAATATTTGTGGTTTAAGTCTCTGTAGCATTCAACAAATTTATTATGTTAATGATTGAATGACAAAAACAGTATTTTTGTCATGCCTACCAAACAGCTGGCTGGTATGTGGATTGTGTTGTAATTATTATGGAAAATTGGTCATTCAGGCTACTCTTCTTTTTCCAGTGCTCTTTAAAGAAGTTTATTTTTTTTACTCATTTGCCATACCTAACTTGTGTAGAGGGACAGATTAATGACCAATTAGATGTTCCAGGACATGCTAAAGGGCATATATGTTTTTTAAACAATGCTACATGCTTCAAAAAACGCAACATAATATGTTTTTTTAGGTGTGACCATAAGTGTTGGACAGGAGATTTTATAAACATGTTTTTTTGGAGATGTTCCTCTCCACTAACAATTGAAATCCCATAACATATGTAATAGTACAGTTTCATGCAAAAGTAAGTGGTTGTTGCAGGTGCTGACACGACTTGTTTGTGAACAGTCACAGTCCACATCAGGAACTTTGCATCCAGTACTAGACGCACGTGGTGTGCACGCACAAATGGGCCGCTCTATTGGGAAGTGACTGCCTGAGCGAGCTGGATCACAATTACAGGTAGTGACGGCTATAAAAAGAGGAAACAAAGGATTTTATGACGCTGGGCAGAGCCCAACCACAATATGGCTGCTATCTGTTTAACAGCTAAGAAAGCTGATGCGACGTATGGGGCTTTTCCTGACAGTTGTTCCCCGGGTATACCCATCTTTCTGTTGCCTTTGGGATGGTCTTTGACTGCACATTTTGTCCAGCTTCACAGTTTACCAACTCAGACAATTCATCATGACTTTGCATTTACTACTCTCCTTATAGCTGTTCTAAAACTAACAGACAGACACATCCCACATACAAACTCAGAAATAAGAAAGACGTTTGGTCACTCTGGTCAAAATAGATGTATAAATAACTACAAGTGTTGCTAAACACTTGTAGTGTGTTCACGCCTACAGTAAAAGAAAACACAGGCAAGTTTTGTAATAAGAATTGGGAAAGTCTGATAACCCTTTTTTGTGACTGCATTCGTCACCAAAGCCAGCTAATGATTTTCTGAGTTATAGTGTAAGGTTTTGTTGACCAACGTCTTTGGTCTTGACCTTACTGAAAATATTTACTGATTCCAGAAATCAGACATACAATGGAGTAATTGGGGACAAGTCCTGTGTTAAAGCAGATCCTCTTGTGTGGTTGTGGTAAATGAATCACTTTTGGGATCTCACATCAGACTTCAAATTACTGTAAGGCCAGTAAAAAAAATGTCTGCCAGGTGAAATGAATATGGCCTGTAGAAGCAATAAAATTATTTAAACAGCATCTGTCTGGCAGCATGAAGTAGGTAAAAATATTCCTAAAAGTAACGCATCACTGAATACTAATTGGCTAATCATCCTGTGTTTCCCTGGCTATGCCATGTTTCTCAGCCATGTTTTTATTTTGGACAAGAATATAGTCAATATTTCTGAATCAGCTTTATCAAATGTAGGCAAGTTTCTACGTCTGCATAAAATACAAGACTTTATGACTGACATGAAGAAACAAAGTCATTCCTATAATTTAGGCACACAGTGACAGACTCACAGGGTAGTACAAAGTATGGAAAGCACTGAGGAAGGAAACAGTGTTGCAGTAACACTTCCTATGACACATCCAACACATTCCTCATATAGATTCATTTCCAAGTAGGAGCTCAAGGAAGCTAAATACACTTCCCCCTTAATGCATATGCAAAACCTGCACAAATGTACACAGCTTAGGCATTTTTTTTAACAAGCTGGTCCCTGCTTACCGATATACAGAAATAAGCAAACAGATCACAACCCTTTGAATATGAATCTACCAATATTCAATAACTTTTAAAGACATAATCCCATCAATATAATTAGCCACCTCGAGACAGCTTGATGAGTATTCCAGGACTCACCTCTGAGGGGCATGTTCAGTTTCATGTAGACACTTGAAAATGAACATGCCCAGCATTACCTGACTTCTAGCATTGGAGACTCAGCATAAATAATCTCCTCACAGTTGACAGCTGTCTCCTCTGTGTTTATGATGCTCCCTTATTGAACAAAAACCTTCTTAGTTAATAGTTCTAAGAAAACCCTTTGAGGACATTCAAAGAGAAAACTTCTTATCTAGCGAGGTACACCCAAATTCTCAAGTCTCTATGACTTAACATTTAGCTTCATAGATATAAGCTCTAAAAAGAGTGCTCTAGCATAACTAGCATAACTGCGTCAACACAACAGTTGCGTCTTCTGTAACCCTGTTTAACACAACAGTTAAGCATCAGGAAAATTACAAATATACAACAATAAAAGAATGCAAAATTGATCATTTTACGAAGTGGAAAAAAGTCATAAACGTCACTTGAAAGCTTTGTGGTGCATGCTAACTGTCTTCCATATTTGGCAATTTTTCATAACTGTTCTGATTCAGTTTTAGTTTTTTGGGGAAAAAAATATATTGATGATGTGAGTTTGTGCTTTCCTCATCTCCACCAGTCCTGGCAGGAAATCAGTAATCTAGTGGTAAAATGTTTTGGGAAGTTTTCCACATAAAAATGACTGACAGTGCAAATTAGCAGAGTGATGTTTTTTTTTCTCATCTGTGTTCCTCTTTTGTAAATACAAGTGTTGCAACATGTCTCCTCGTGACGCTTGTTCTACATTTGCCCGCCCGTCGCTATGCAAACATCTTACATCACTTCTGACTCTTTATACGTTAGTGATCATTTCCTCTCTCAGTCTATGAAAGATGCAAACTACTGATAAAAGATTGATATTGGAATGTACAGGGGTGCATTTTGAAAGTCAGTAGCAGCAAGTTCAAGATGTTTCTATGTACATCTGCTAGGCGGACATAGAGACAAACAGCTCATGCTACATTCCTTTTGTCTTTCATAACACCCTCAAGGTGCTGTCACGCACACAGCCTCATAATTTTTAAGCTTCTTAACATACATAACTATTATTTAGGAAATTCGAAGGCTTTCTCTCTGTTGCATCTACCCTACCACATTTTCCCTAAATTGAGGAATTCCACTGTTCTGACACAGATTTCTGATGTATTCCATTTTTATAGCTAAAGCCACTGAAAGCCAATGAAAACAAGCTGAAATTTGAGTTTAACTCTTTGGTTCCATGTTTTCTATACGTTTCCCTGTCTCCTGAGCAGCGTTTGTTACTACACCTTTGTACACTGAGCAGACGACCATGCAAAGTGATAAATCATATTATGTCTATGTGTTTTGTTGTGGCTTTAGCTGGATCACTAAGAACTGCAAACATTTAGTAGCTGCCTTCCAGGTAAAGTTCCCAAAGGTCCCCCCATCTGTCAGAGTTTCCTCTGCAAATGTGCCTGTCAACCTGAGCCTTAGTTCATGTTACACAAAGTGAGCTAATAAAAGTGTGTTCATTGGGTGGCAAAGAAAGAGTTTAGGCATGAAAAAGTAATGCATGTGTAGATGGAAGATATTTCTAAAGGGAAAGCAAACTGACCTAATTCGTTTTTCACTGTGGGACACACTAAAGCACTAGAGTAGTCATGGAGCAGCACCTCCCTCTGCTGGAAATTCATTTAAGGAGAAGTTGTAATTGTATTATATGTGTGCATTTGTATTCAGCAGCCTTTACTTTGATGCCCCTAAATAATACAAGGTCTTCAGATGTTATTAGTATATAAAGTCTATAACCGTGTAATTTAAAGAACACAGCAGGTAGGTCATGAATAGAAAAC
The DNA here is from genome assembly GCF_002775205.1 of Xiphophorus maculatus. Classification (NCBI taxonomy): domain Eukaryota; kingdom Metazoa; phylum Chordata; class Actinopteri; order Cyprinodontiformes; family Poeciliidae; genus Xiphophorus; species Xiphophorus maculatus. Next base: position 19,344,961 of record NC_036460.1, on the reverse strand, counting down.
AAGTTTAGACATCTAATGCAGCACTGTTCAGTCCATTTTTCAAAACGGCAGAGTATTGGGCAAAATATCCAGATATGTAAAACAGGCTGAGACTGTAATTAGAATGAAAATTGGTCTTAACAGGTGTTAATGCTGAGGGGCTGAATATAAATGTGTGGCACATATCACAGATTGTTCTCCATACTGCTACTGCTCATCTGTGCTGCCTGGATTTTATGTGTTGTTTGTCCATTAAAAGCCATCATTATTGCATCTTTACCACCTCAAACCACCACTCAGGACAATAACCCTGTTTTAGTTTTATCAAACTAATACAATGCAGCCATTGTTTAACATTTCAGAGAAAATATTTAACCATATGCATGGTTTGACATTAAAAAATGCATGATTGATCATTAAAAAATAAGGTCTATTTAGAAGAAAAGGAAACTGACAACTTTGATTAGAATAATTGTTGCATTTTTATGTCTCATAAAATCTCCCCTTTTATTTTAAAACTTTTATTTTACTATCGCTTAAATTGAATTTATGTCATTCTTTAAACATTTTTAGTCAGATCTGATTTGGTGAGTTGCAAATACACTTTAATCCAACAGAGGGCAGAAATACACAGCAAACGCCAAAGAGCTCTTCCCCCTATTCCTCAAGGCAGACATCTTTGTTTTCTTACGAATTTTCAATTTGCATATTTCAATTTAATGACTAAAAGCATTAAATTGAAATAATGTTTTTTATTATTATATTAATAATAAAATATTAATTATTATATTGTTTCTTGTTTCAAGAAACAACTTATTTTGAAACAAGATAAGTTGTTTCAAACTTATCTTATTAAAACAACTTATTTCACATCTAATGCAATGCATTCATGGTTTCAAGGCTAAAAATACTGCTGACCAAAAAGATTAAAAAGCCCATTTCAGATTTGCAAAAACATCATGATGACCCCTAAGACTTTGAGGAAATATTCTGTAAGCTAACGTAAGTTAGGCAGTTCTGTAAGTGGAACTTTTTGGAAGGTGTGTGTCAGGTCTTATCTATACTGAAACTAACCCAGCAGTTATTAGACTCTGGCTATGCACACTCAGTCTGCTTCAAGTCCCTCAGAGAGAAAGCTAATTGTAATAGTCTGAGCAAAGTATACAGAATCAGCTGCTTTTCTCTTCACTACACAAAACATCAACTTGGCCTCAATGCCCTCAACAGCTTCTTCTTATAGACATTTGTCACTGTTATCTTGCTTTCTAAGCTATTTGACTTCTCTTGCTTCTTAATTGAATCCACAGGACTGAATTCCAACAGCAGGAGACCAGAAGAGCAAGGAGGTTGTGTCAGAGGTCTAAGGTTGTTTTTTGACCTTCAACCTCTGAGAAGAGGCCTACTGTGTGGGGCTTTTAGAGGTTTGTGTGTATCTGGGTCCAAATTGTTTGACTTAATATACATACATAGAGACATACTTTTTTGTAAAGGTGTCAGAAATCATTTATTATGTTATGCCACAGTAAAATGCATTCACGTTGATACACTTTTTTTTTATTTAATTCAAACAGATTTTTTTTTTCTTCCCATGAAACCCACAGCCACTAAACAACCTGCTGATTTACAAGACTTTTGGGAAAGGATTCTGTGGCTTGAGACAACAAAATGGAAATTCATGTCCCGTTGCATCTCCCGAAAAACTAACACAGCATACCAGAAAAAAAATCATCATTTGAATAGTAAAACATGGTGGTGGGACTCATGTGTTTCTTTTGAACATCACATATCGAATGAAATCAGAAATTCTATTGGACAAAGTCCAACCATTAGAAGGATAAAGAATGACCTAGTCAATGTCTGGACTTGTATTTGATTCAGGTGATTTGCTATGACTTTCAACAACATATTCATGTTACAACACCATCGAAAGGGACTGAATTATTTAAAAGAGGGGGTCAAAAAATTTTCTGATTTCTTCCACTTATTGCAAACACTTGAATGCAGTTGTTCCACCTAACGCAGCACAACCGGTTATTAGGTTTAGGAGACAATTACATTTCCACCTAGGGCCAGTTCCTTATCCCTTAGCATTAGAAAACATTTGAAAATTGTGTTTTGTATTCACATTTGACATCTTCATCTGATATAAAAAATTTGATCATCTGAAACATTTAAGTGTGGCAAAAAGTGAAAACGGAAGAAATGGAGACACAGCAACGAGTGAGAGAGCAGTGGAAACTGAATAAAGTAGTGAGGGGTGGGGAGCTAAAAAGCAGATGTTCAAGAGGTCCACCACCCCCATCTTCATTGTGCTGCCTTTTGTAAGTTAAGCTGGACCAGCAAGGTTGAAAACCGCAATAGATCGCCCCCTGGTGGATATTTTGTTTTGTTTTGATGACGCTAAAAAAGAATATAAATCCAAGATGGTGGAACGCGTCACCGAACAGCTCACGATTTAAGTTGATTATCATCCTAATACGTCGTGTTTCAGACAAGATTTGTTCTTTATGATGGCCAAAGTGATGGCAGTGGTCAGAGGCCACTCTTCAATAAACAAGTCGAAAAGAAACAAGTTTGGTTATTGGAGCGTCGTTGTCTGGCTGTCTAGCTGCTGAAAACTGGAAACCTCAGGGCGAGGACAGCACAGTAAAGAACATCAGCGCAGCGGGCCACAACCACGAGGAGATATTCAGCAGATTAACCATGAGCCTGCGGTCAGGTAAAGCAGATGACATGGAGAACAAGGATAACGCAAGCAATACAGACACAAGTTCCAAGTCTACACGCTCATGTACGTCCAAACGTTCGTCCACAAGTTCTGCAGCATTAAAAGCACGAGCAAAAGCAGAGGCTGCACGTGCTCAGTTGGCGTTTTCAGAAAAAGAAGCAGCCATAATGAAACAGAAAACTGAACTTGAAGCTAATTTGCATATTTTGAGTTCTCAGAAGGCTGTTGCAGCTGCAGAAGCAGAAGTTGCAGTTTATGAAGAGGAGGAGGTTCTCTCAAAATTTGAACAGGACTATCCATTAGCAGGACCACCTGCCAGCCCAAAGCAGCGTACGGCAGAGTATGTTCAAAAACATTCAGACATTAGTTTTGAAGGCTTCTCGTTGCCAGCAGATCCACTCACCTGTCATAAGGCTGCACGTGAACAGTGTGAAAACGCCATGAAAGAAGAAGTGGACAATAACAACTCACACAGTGCAGAAACAGCCAAGCCTAAAGTGGCGCACATTGCCCAACACAGAGAGCGACTGAACCCCCCCATACTATATCCGTTCCACACTCCACCAACATCAACAGAGGCACAAGGTGTACAGGAGATTACTAAGTACCTTACACGGAGAGAAATGTTAAGTTCAGGACTTTTGCAGTTTGATGACCAGCCAGAGAATTACTGGGCGTGGAAAACGTCATTTCAAAATGCTATTAAAGATTTGAACGTTACAGCCCAAGAAGAGCTAGATTTAATGGTCAAATGGCTGGGAGCTGAGTCTGGACAACAGGCAAAAAGAATCCGCTCAGCCAACATCTTTAGTCCAGCTGCAGCACTGGACCTTGTGTGGCAAAGACTGGAGGAATCTTACGGTTCTCCTGAAGTAGTGGAAAATGCACTCTTAAAAAAGATCGAACAGTTTCCCAAACTCAACAACAGAGACAACATAAAGTTAAGAGAGCTGGGTGACATTCTGCAGGAAATTGAATGTGCAAAAGATGGAGGATACTTACTAGGACTCTCATATTTGGACACGGCTCGCGGAGTCAATCCCATTGTGGAGAAGTTACCCTATGGACTACAGGAAAAATGGATCGCAACAGGTGCAAAGTACAAAGAGGAACATAAAGTTGCCTTTCCCCCTTTCAGTGTTTTTTCAAAGTTTGTAAGACAACAAGCCAAAATAAGAAATGACCCAAGCTTCGATATCACACCTGCCAACGCAAGCTTCAAAAAAGAGAAAAGCTTCAAAAACAATAACAGGCAAGTGATTACTGTACACAAAACAGACATCCCTATAGATGCTAGTACATTTCAAACTAGTTACAGTAAGCTTATAGAAAGCCCTGACAAGGTTTGTCCTATACATAAGAAGCCTCATCCACTTAAAAAGTGTAAAAGTTTCAGAGCAAAACCCATAGATGAGCGCAAGTCATTTTTAAAAGAAAACAGAATCTGTTTTAAATGCTGTGGCTCTACCCAGCATCTAGCAAGAGACTGCAAGGTGCAAATAAAGTGTATGGACTGTGGCAGCGACAGACATTTAGCAGTGCTACATCCAGGTCCACCGCCTCCTCCAGCTGAGAGCTTTGAAGCTGGTAAAGATGATGGCGGGGAGACGCAGGAAGATAGTGCAAATGTCTCAGTTGTTTCTAAGTGCACAGAAGTCTGTGGTGATGTAGATATCCCACATTCATGTTCTAAAATAAGTCCTGTGTTAGTCTACCCAGAGGGGAAAAGAGAACAGGCAAGAAAGATGTACGCAGTGCTTGACGAACAAAGTAACAAGTCTCTAGCTAAGTCTCAGTTTTTTGAGCTCTTTAATGTTAAGACACGCTCAGACACTTACAAACTCAGGACATGCTCAGGACTGTCAGATAATGTTGGCAGAACAGCATTAAACTTCACGATTGAGTCAATAGATGGTAGAGTAAAGCTCCCACTTCCAAATCTCATTGAATGTGACATGATTCCGGACGACAGAAGAGAGATTCCGTCTCCACATGTTGCTATGAAGTTCCCACACTTACAGAAAATAGCTGAAAAAGAACCTGCTGTAGAAGAACAGGTACCTATTCTTTTACTCTTGGGAAGAGACATTATTCAGGTTCATAAGGTCAGAGAGAGAATCAATGGGCCACATAGTATGCCCTATGCACAGCGTTTAGATTTAGGCTGGGTTATCGTTGGGGAAGCCTGCATGAGGAAAACACATAGGTCCCCTAATGTGAATGTGCTCAAAACACATGTTCTTCAGAATGGACGTGCTTCTTACCTCTGCCCATGCCCTAACATATTTCAAGTCAAGGAGTCAAGTGGCTGCAATTACCAACTCAGCACCACACCTGCTTTCCAAATGGATATCGAAAACACAGCTACCAGTCAACTGGGAGAAACGGTGTTTGACAGAACAAAAGATGATGACAAACCAGCACTGTCAGTAGAGGATAAAGAGTTTATTGACATTATGGTAAAGGAAGTGTACCAGAATGAAGGTAATAGCTGGGTGGCGCCTTTGCCATTCCGCTCTCCTAGACCAGAGCTTCCAAGTAACAGAGAGCAAGCACTCAAACGCCTCCAGTCGCTCAGAAAAACACTGGACCGGAAGCCTGAAATGAAAAGACAATACACAGAGTTCATTCAAAACATGCTGGACAACGACCACGCAGAGGTTGCTTCACCTTTGGACTCAGGCAAAGAACACTGGTACTTACCATCTTTTGGTGTGTACCACCCACAAAAACCGGAGCAGCTGAGAGTAGTTTTTGACTCAAGTGCGGAGTTTGAAGGACTGTCCCTTAACAAAGTCTTATTAAGAGGACCCGATCTAAACAACACGCTAATAGGTGTTCTTATGCGTTTTAGAAAAGAGCCAGTAGCATTTTCAGCTGATGTGCAACAAATGTTTTACTGTTTTGAAGTGAGAGAGGACCATAGGGATTATTTGAGATTCCTTTGGCATGTGGATAATGATACCAACAAAGGCATTTGTGACTACCGAATGAAGGTTCATGTCTTCGGTAATAGTCCATCACCAGCTGTGGCTATTTACTGTATGAGGCGCACTGCAGTTGAAGGAGAAAAAGAGTTTGGCCATGACGCAAAACAGTTCATATTGAGACATTTTTATGTTGATGACGGCCTTTCATCCACAGCAACAAGAGAAGAAGCTATTGAGATACTCACAAAAGCACAAAACATGCTGGCTCAGTCAAATTTAAAGCTACATAAAATAGCCTCTAATGATCACAAAGTAGTGGAAGCATTTCCTGCTGCAGAAAGAGCCAAAGATCTAAAAAACTTGGACTTGGACGACATACCCCTGCAAAGGAGCTTAGGGGTGCTGTGGAATCTCAGAAGTGACTGTTTCACTTTTCATGCCACAACTGAGAAAAAGCCATTCACCAGAAGAGGTGTCTTGGCCACCATTAACAGTTTATACGACCCATTAGGATTTGTTTCACCCATCACAATGCAGGGAAAAGCTCTTCTCCGTGACCTATCCACAGAACGGAAAGACTGGGATGAACCACTTCCTGTAGAAAGAGAAGAGGAATGGGACAAATGGAGAAACTCGTTGAAAGATCTGGAGCAGCTACAAATACCAAGGTGCTACTTCTCATTCTCCCAGTCCATCGCTGCAAGGAAAGAACTGTGCATATTTTCAGACGCCTCCACCATGGCCATAGGAGCAGTGGCATACCTGAGAGCTCTCGACAGTGAAGGTCAGTGGCATACAGGTTTCATCATTGGCAAGTCCAAAGTTGCCCCCCGACCCGCTCACACTGTTCCTAGATTGGAATTATGCGCAGCAGTTTTAGCTGTAGAAATGTATGAACTCATTAGAGATGAGATGGACATTGAAGTGGACACTGTAAGATTTTTCACAGATAGCAAAATCGTCCTTGGTTACATACACAACAACACAAAGAGATTCTATACCTATGTAGCCAATCGAGTGATCCGAATCAGGAAGACCACACATCCAACACAGTGGTTTTACATATCCACTTGTGACAATCCAGCAGACACAGCCACTAGACCGATCCCAGCTTCCACATTAGCTTCCACAAACTGGTTTAGTGGTCCTTCCTTTTTGACACGACATGATATTGAGACATCACACTGTGATAGTTTTACACTCATTGACCCTGACACAGATACAGAGATCAGGCCTGATGTGAAAACCTTTGTTACCAAAACCTCAGTAATGCAGCTGGAACCATCTCGTTTTGAAAGATTCTCTCATTGGATGAGATTGTGTTGCACTATTGCATCACTAAAGCGTGTGGCAGCATCATTCAAGAAAACAGACACAGAAAGTAAAGGCTGGAAGTGTTTCAGTAACAGTAACACTGCAGGAGAAATATCCAACGCAGCCAAGTTTATCATTCACACAGTACAAAGTGAAACATTCAAAGAGGAGCTCAGGTGCATAAAAACAAATCAACCACTTCCAAAACAGAGTTGTCTACAGAAGTTAAACCCTGTCATTGATGAAGAAGGACTTCTCAGAATAGGAGGACGCTTGGCACCTGCTAACCTAACAAAAGAGGAGAAACATCCTGTCATTATTCCAAGGTCTCATCACATATCTATCTTTCTTATCAGATACCATCATGAGAAAGTAGCGCATCAGGGGCGTCATATAACAGAAGGAGCACTCAGAGGAGCTGGATTTTGGATTACTGGCAGTAAAAGGCTTATTTCTTCCATCATTCACAAATGTGTTCTTTGTCGAAAACTTAGAGGACAAATGCAAACTCAAAAGATGGCAGATTTACCCATTGACAGACTATCAACCATGCCACCATTCACTAGTGTGGGACTGGATGTCTTTGGGCCCTGGACAGTCTCCACACGTCGCACCAGAGGAGGAAGTGCAGACAGCAAGCGCTGGGCTGTACTTTTCACCTGCATGTCCACAAGAGCCGTGCACATTGAGCTCATTGAATCAATGTCAACATCGAGCTTCATTAATGCACTAAGAAGATTCTTCTGCATCCGTGGACCTGCTCAAATACTCCGTTCTGACAGAGGGACAAATTTTATTGGTGCATGCAATGAACTGCAAATCGATCAGACAGACACAGAGCTGAATTCTTACCTGCTAGAGAAAGGATGCACATGGCTGTTCAACTCTCCCCACTCCTCACATATGGGTGGATCGTGGGAGCGACTCATCGGAGTTGCAAGGCGCATCCTGGACGGTATTCTTTTGAAAGCCGGACACATCCAACTCACACATGAAGTGTTAAGTACATTCATGGCAGAAGTAATGGCAATAATGAATGCAAGACCACTTGTACCAATTTCAACAGATCCGGACAAACCAAACCTCCTCACTCCTGCAATGCTCCTCACCCAAAAGACAAATGCGCTATCTGCACCAGCAGGAAGCTTTGCACCACCAGACCTCTACTCGAGGCAATGGAAGCAAGTACAGTGTCTGGCGGACTCTTTTTGGAAACAGTGGAAAAGTGAATACTTGTCAACTTTGCAGAAACGGAGAAAATGGACTGATGATAAACCGAACATTAAAGTTGGTGACATTGTGTTACTGAAAGATGCTCTTGCTCACAGAAACAACTGGTCCATGGGAAAAGTTGTGAGAACATTTGAGAGTAAGGACACTAGGGTTCGAAAAGCAGAAGTAAAAACTGTAAAAGACGGAAACGAAAAAGTGTTTTTGAGACCCATTACCGATATGGTTTTGCTTTTATCGGATGATAATTAAATTGTTATGAGTGTTAACAGTTCGAAATGTTTATTGGAAAAGGTTAGTTATAGTGGCACAATTGTATTGTACCAGGCGGGGAGTGTGCTGCCTTTTGTAAGTTAAGCTGGACCAGCAAGGTTGAAAACCGCAATAGATCGCCCCCTGGTGGATATTTTGTTTTGTTTTGATGACGCTAAAAAAGAATATAAATCCAAGATGGTGGAACGCGTCACCGAACAGCTCACGATTTAAGTTGATTATCATCCTAATACGTCGTGTTTCAGACAAGATTTGTTCTTTATGATGGCCAAAGTGATGGCAGTGGTCAGAGGCCACTCTTCAATAAACAAGTCGAAAAGAAACAAGTTTGGTTATTGGAGCGTCGTTGTCTGGCTGTCTAGCTGCTGAAAACTGGAAACCTCAGGGCGAGGACAGCACATTCATCCTCTTCATTATTTCACTGGTACTAATAGCCACTTATCTGAAGATGGATGTGCTTGGCTGTGAAGGAATGACTTCACTTGATAAGTATTGTTCCAAAAGGTTCTGACTAATACTTAGTCATAACGTAGGGAATTTCTTCAGTATTTTAAAGGTTGTCTAATGTGTTTTAGAAACATATATCTCCACAATGAAACGCAATTTCTTCAAGGTCTGTTTTTTTTTTTTACTTTACCCTTGAGGCTTACCAAACAAATAGATGTGTCAGCAAATACCTTTTCTGATAACTTGGCCTGTCATTTCAGATAAGTAAGTATATGTGTGCAAAAACTAAATGTGTTCCAGGATACAGAGTTATGCATTTTGTTTATTTATCTGAAATAATAGTGGAAACTTTTGCACATCCAGTAAGAAAAAACTCACTCCTTCCTATACTTTCAACAATCCTTTCTCTTTATCTTCCTCTCATTCTCTTAAATAGCCCCAATTTAGCCTTCTCTCCCCATGTCTGTTCTCCTAACAAGACCCATCGTACCCCCCATATACTGTTTTTTATGCTGTGTGTGTGCATGGAGAAGGAGTCTTAGAAGGCGGGCCATTGGTTTGTTAGTTGATTCAGCAGCTCATTGAGCTCATTGTACTCAAAAGGCCCTCCAGCCCAGCTGGACTCAACAAGAAGCAAGAACTCTCTTTCAAATCTCTCACCTCCTCTCTCGTCCCCTCCCCCTTTTTCGTTACACTCCACTCCCCTACCCACTCACACATAATCCTCCAACTCTTACCCAGAGTAATCCCCAACTCACCAAACTTTATTTTTCTTTTACAAACGTAAATCCACTTAGCTTGTTTACAGCCAAGGCTTGTTTACAGCCAAATGAACACACGGTACAAGTTTTTTTTAAGGTGCAAATGTCCTGTTGTTTAGAGTGACACTTCAAAAACAAACTTTCACAAATCATAAACCCTCAATTTCTAATGTTGGAAAGCTAACAAACATTACATGTGATATTATTAATATACAGTGGGTAGTACAGAAAGTATTCAGACCCCTTTAAATTTTTCACTCATTGTTTCTTTGCAGGCATTTGCTAAAATCAATAAAGTTCATACTATTCCCCATGAACGTACACTCAGCATCCCTTTTTAGCAGAAAAAGCAGAAATATGTAAATGTTTGCAAATTTATTAAAAAAGAAAAACTGAAATATCACATGGTCATAAGTATTTTGACCATGTGATATACATTTTACACCAGGGATCAGCAAACAACCCAAGTAATTCACATTTACATATAAATTAAAGCAAATTAGTCCACCAATGAAGTGATGGGTATACTAAGACAGTCTTCAATTTGTGGCACTCTTTATATTTCAAAAGGAAATCAGAACAGAAAAATGGCTGATCACATCCTTTAGGGTATGTAGATTTGACCAGTGGGACACACACTCATCTCTGGAACGGTTTAACACACACTTTCCGACATTAACAAACACAAGTATGCCCACCCCTATGCACACAGAGACACACACACTTAATGGGGACCAGTTGGCTGGGGTAAAACAAAGTTTTTTGGATGGCTTTGTTCTCAGCTGATCACATCTTTTCGAGGCGGCTTAGAGGTCTGAGTTGAAGTATTAGAGACGTTTTTAGTAGAACATCTAAAGACACAGCAGAATGCTTTTCAAATGTTACATTTATTTTTCTTAGACAATTTCAATGTGCTGGTCAAAAAAAAAAAAATTAGAATAACCTCATACTTTGAAATGTTGTCACAATCATAACATTGCTTATTTACTTGTAAAGTGAGTTCCCAGTTTCTTCCATGATGCCTATACTCCTTAGTATGAGTTGTTGCAAACTGAAATAGTCCTCACAAAGTTTGAGACAATTATTTGCGCATGAAGCTTGTGAGCATGCTCCTGTAAATTCCCAGTAATGCCAGAGATCTGGTAGTTTCCCTCCTAGTGAACCTGTCTGGATGTGTCTGTACTGCCTTTGTAAAAACAAGCCTTATCACCTCCGATGGTGGTAAGATTAGGTTTTCTGTGGCTTCTAGTTAGCCACAGGGCTAACTAGAAGTCCTGTGGTGTTTTTCAAGACTGAATTGTAGGTTCTAGGTACATTGATGTAAAATTTTAACTTGCTATAATATATATTTCCTTTGCTGACGTTCCAGAAAAAAAACTCATGTCTGTGTGTGAAAGTGTGACTTATATTTTCATGGCTCAGCTCAGTTGCAGTGGAAATTTTCACACATCTGCCTGTGCTTTTGAAATCAAAGACATTGTTTCCTTTCATCTGTCTCAGACTGTTAGGCTGTCTCCAGAGGCAGTCGTTCCTAACCATATGTCCAGGTGTCTTCTTATCTGCCTGTTTTCTTCTGTTTCTTTCTGGTGTGTGACTACATACTGCTACATTTCTTCAGTCTATTTCATGTAGCTCTTTGTTTTCAGGTTTCTTGGTGTGGCAATGCTGTTATATGCACGGGACACCCTCTTTGAGAGAAAAAAAACCTCAAAAATGTACATTCGTATAATAGCTTATCTCAAAATCAGTAAAAAAATAAATAAATACATACATATATATATATATATATATATATATATATATATATATATATATATATATATATATATATATATATACACATACAGTAATATCTTTTGTTTTGGGGCGAAAGTGGCTTTGTTTTTTTGTGTTATTTTTAGATTAAATAAAATGTTGCATTTCAAAAGTCAGTCATGATTTGAGTCATGTTTAATGCTGCTGTATGTCCACTGTGTTTTGTGGCACTTCCTGCTTCCTCCTGCTATCTTCCAGTATCACTCGGCTCTTTTCAGTTATTGGTGTCTAATCTAATAACTATGGTATTAACGTGCTTGACTGGGCAGCAAAATGGGCTAAGAGAATCTATGGAGTCCTGTGAAGACCAAGAGGAGATCCCAAATCCAACAATGCAGATGAGCTCAAAGTTCCTATTAAATCAACCTGGGTTTCCTCAATACCTCAGCAGTCTCCTTCATATGAACTATATCACTCTGAAAAATAAAAAAAATACATATTTTCGTTCAAAGAGTTTTACCTGTTGAATCAAAGCAGGTCGCTGCTTTGGTCTCCTGCATACTTTCAGACTCCAGTGGGAGGAGCCACGCGGCGCTGTTAGGTTTTAAATCCACACGTGGTCTCCGTCTCAGGGCTTGTTTAGCACCAACGACGTATTGCTGAAAACCTCTGACGAAACTCATGCCAGCGCACTGCACACGTCCACCGCGGCAGGGGTAAACTGGACCACACAGAGGCGAGGATGCCATCTCACCCTCTCAACCAGTTTTCCGAACTGGAAGACGTAATGAGCAAGGTAAACGGAACAGGGGGCGGAAACGCGCAAAAGAAAAGTTGAGCGCAGGACAAGTTGGTTAGCTAAAACTCTGGAGGGTGCTAACATTAGCCTTTTTAGCTGCTCCACGAACTCTGCAGATAGTTTACTTACTCATGACTTTGGGTTTTCTTTTCTTGCGTTACAAGAAAAAGTTGTTTTCCGGGGTCCACGGCCGGTTTTAGTCCTGTTGCTGTTTATTGTTTTGCCTGCAAACTAGAAGCTAGGTAGTCGGAGCGTTGTGGCGCCTCTTCACAACAGCGGCCTATCATCAAACTCTCTGAGCGACATTCTTACAACTTTTCATGCTTAATATAGCGCTCAAACTATTCCCTGCCTTTTCACACTGAATCTGAAGTAAAGTGGCCCACTTAAAGAAGTAACTGCCAAAAAGTTTATTCAAAACAGCAAAGCCAAACTGAGCTGTAGCTTGGGGATTTTTCTCTTCGTATTGGGCTGCAGTCACTGTGCGCCTGTTCATATTTCTGCTTTGCTTATGTTGCTTATACTGCAGCTCGTTTTAGCTTCATACCCAGGTTTCTGTGTTTCTTTAAGCTTATGTCCAGAGCAGCAGCAAATAACTCTGAAAATTTGTGTTTTTCCTTTGGCTTTACAAACCATCCATTGCATTCGACTCTGGCTTGTTTTAACAATGTTTGTTGATTATTAAGAAAACAACTTAGTTCTCCTGTGTACATTTCTTGTAGCTGAGGTGACTTTTATAATCTTTGATTGATTCTGATTTAAACGCCATAGTTTAAAAAAAAAAATCTGATTTGTTGTCTTTTAACCACCCAGGTTAGGATGGAGCACAAATCATCCAGTTCCAGATATTAGCTAATTTCTTGGTGCATCTCTGCCAAATGCACAATGTAAAACAGGAATATTTCTTTCTTTCTCAATTTCTGACCCCCTTTTTGCACTGAAGTGGGGCAGTTATTAGCGTTTCCTTTATAGCAACTGGCACTAATAAACTGGTGAAGTTTTGGCTTCAACTTTGACCTGAGCTAGAGGAAAGAACTGTTTTCATCAGGCGCTGGAGGTAGGCTCATGGAGTAAAGCAACCAATCAAAAGTGTTTTGATCACCATGTTTGAAATTCTACCTAAGCACAGCCTCAATTAAGTAAAAACACTAAACCTAACAAGGGAAGAATTTGGATCATCTCAGGCGCAACATCAGCCTTCTTATCCTGCAGGAAGTCAATTTAATTTTAAAACTGCATCGAGCGTCACTTGGAGTGATTTTTCTCCAGGAAGACCATTTGTAACTCAGTTCTTCGACATTGTTAGTCTTTTAAAATCCTCAAATAACGTTACTACATTTAGCTTCAGATACTGTTTAAATGCTTCCTGCAGGTCGTGATCAGAGCTGGTCACCTTTGGGTCTAGAACACCATTAATAGGTCGAGATACTCAATAAGAAGGAATGTATCTGGGGGAATGTGGATGTGTATATATCCTCTCCCTCTGCACTGTGGTTGTTCATAAAAATATTAAAATAACACAGATGTAGTGTCATGGATACAGAGTGACTGCTTTGTTGAAGGAAACCTAATTGGAGATTTGGAAGTGGAACGTTTTTAGTTCATACCCATGTATTGTTTACAGATGTTCTCCACCTCCTCTGAAGGAGAGAAATCCATAGATGGGGAGTAAGAGAGCTACTTGCTCCGAGGCTTGTTGGTTGTAGGTTATTGATCACAAAGTTTCAGGGGATTTAACGCTAGTTGTTAATTCAGCTGCACAGGGATAGGTGCCTTGCTGCCAGAAGCTGTTGGACATTTGACTGTTGTGGATTTCCTACATCTGCACAGCTACAGCAGCACTTCACTGCTCACTGCCTCACCTTTTTTGCCAAGTAAACCGAGAAAGGCTATTGGTTAATATTTAAAAAGTGCTTTATAACAACACTTTCATGGTGTTATTCAGCCAGTTGCTATAATGACTTGCCGCTAGCTGCCATGGAGCAGTATCTAAATAACTTTCAAGAAAAAAAATCCAAAAGGTTTGCAAATATTTACTCTGTAGAAATATTAATTTAAAAGCAACGTAAAACTCTTTTAATCTACAGCGATGAACTGGTTTCTGAATAAAAGTGTTTATCCTCTAAATGTCAAATGAGAACAGTAACATTTTCACTAAGTTTTTATATAGAACTAAAGGTGCATTTTGAGAAATCTCTGGTTTCAGTATGTAATTTTAAAAAATTGCACAATGATGCAGTTCAAATATTTACCCATATACATTTTGCCAATTCTGGCTTGCAGTTAATAATAATTCAAAATTTGCATTGCATTCATAATGGAGATTTTTATTATAGAAATTTGAGTCTAAACAAAGTACGAAACGCATTAAAAGATAATTGCCATGCATCCTGCCTATTGAGTGCTAGATGCAAGCATAGCAATGAAAAGTTGAGTGGAAGGAAAATGTGTGTTAGCAAAAGGCTGGATGCCTGTACATAATCAACCAAATATAACATTTTATCTCTGACTTAATAAGCTAATGCACACAAGAGCGTCAGCCATTCACGCTCTTCATTATGATTAGTAGATGTACCCAGCTGGTTAGGTCAAATGCATATTAAGAACATATAGTGACATATGTGCTGTTGATGTAGAAAAAAAAACCTTCAGGTTTTTCTGCTTTTGACCTGCTGATTCTTATTAAAATTGGAAATGTACCAACTCTGATCTGTGGCTGAGTGAATTGTGCATATAAAAGATGCTTTGTTGTTGAAACACAGCAACAGGTTGAAATACGTACGTAACGATTTCCAAAAGAATTGAGTGCAGCTGTAAATGTATGGAACTGATTTTTAAGTTTAAGTCTGCTTGTTTTGTGTGAAATCATTTTGGGTAAAAGTAAACAAAAATAAAATTGTAAGGATTTGCAGCCCAGACCATTCAGACTGCCTCAAATCAGAAAGCTTGATCTTAAACAGGGTCAAAGTAGTAGTAATGTTGTGGTAAAATATTTTAACACGTTTCTTTCCTCTTTTGTTTTTTACAGCATTTTCTCAGTCTTGACCTTGGAGAGCAGAACAGACCGCCTCCCTCTGTGAACCTGGCCATGACTTCTCCGGGTTACGCCAGCGATCTGTGCAGAAGCTCCTCATTCTCTCTGTCCAGCCTCCCTGCTGATTCGTCAGACGGCCTGTTTCTGGCCTCCAGCCAATGGGGGCAGCCGTCAGAAAGCCCGTCGCCCTCCCAGCTTGCTGCTAACTCCAACCAGTGGGGAAAGTTTGGTTTTCTCTCCCAACGCTCTGTCAGCCTGGTGGAGACGAGGAGCATGCCGGCAGCAAGCCTAGACTGGCCCAGCACTGAACTGAAGACATCCGAAAGTGACATGAGCCCCACTGCCTTACAAGCTGCCGCTGCCTCTTCATCATCCAGCTCCTCATCACGCTACAAAACCGAACTTTGCAGATCTTTCACAGAGAACGGCCTGTGCAAGTACGGCGGGAAGTGCCAGTTCGCCCACGGCCCGGAAGAGTTACGTGATCTAAACAGACATCCTAAATACAAGACGGAGCCTTGTCGCACCTTTCACACCATTGGCTTCTGCCCGTACGGGATCCGCTGTCACTTTATCCACAACAGCGAGGAAGAGAAGAAACCCGCCTTTTCTCGCTCGTCCTCATCATTCTCCTCCACCCTTAACGCTTCTCACCAGCTAGCAGATTCCTCCTCTCCCTCGTCCTTGCGCTCTCACAGGCCGCCTCTGATCAGGCAGAGTTTTAGCTTTGCTGGCTTTCCTTCCGCTCCTCAGCATGTCCTCCAGTCAGTCTTGACTGGCCACACCCCTCCCCCTGCCGCCACCGCTGCCTCGTTTACATGCGGCTCATCAGGCTCTCCTGCTTCCTGTGCCGACATCACTGACCTCCTCTCCAGCGCCTTCCTGGAGATGGACTCCGCCTTTGAGGCTTCTGGCAACCAGCAGTGCCAGCCCTCAGCGGGCCACGTTGTCCAAACCGACCTGCGCTCCCACTTCCTGCCTTCCCCCGACTCAGGCTACTCCCCCAGTGGACTGTCACCCACCAGCTCACCCTCCCTCCAACAGAGCCCCAGCAGCGCTGACCATCTTCTGGGGTCGCTTGGCGCCCGCTCTCCGTCTTATACCTCCCTGTCAGATCAGGATCAGGACGGCGGCAGCTCCACCAGCTCCCTCAGTAGCTCCGAGTCATGCGGGGGGAGCAACGACAGCAACGGGAAGCGCTTGGCGGTGTTCAGCCAGCTCTCTGTTCCATAAGATTGCTGCTGGCTTCCGCCTAAAAGCAGCAGAGGTCTTTGAAATGAAATGTTCTCACCTTTAACCTCGGTATATTTTCACCTGACTGACACATAAGACGTTCTTTACAAACTGTGTGGCATTAAAGATGATGAGGACTTGATGGCAGATTCAAAACACTTTATAGAGATTTCCCTGTGTAGATTTATGTGGCCAAATTATTACCCCGACACGCACAAGCCACACTGATGCTTAAACTAAAGAATACATATCACCGTAATAGTTTTACATCAATAAATGGGCTTTTATTCTTTACCTAAATAGTTAATATGTGCCATGAAGACAAAGAGCAAAAAAGCCAAATCAGTGTCATACGATTGATTTGCTCAACCGCACAATCATTCACTTGTCTAAATGTTTTATGAATGGTTTGCAGTATGTGACAAAGCCAAAGAGGACATGTTTTTGCAGCTCAGACTTCCTAATTACGGTCGAACAAACGGTGGCCAATGTTCAGGAGTTTGCTCCAATAACTGTACGCAGTGTTGTTTATAAGCTTGTGAAATAGTTTTTTGGGGTTTTTTTTCTTTGTAAATGTGCAGTCTGAGGTTATGTTTAGATTACTGGCCTTAAACCTGTAAGTCAGACAGAGGGTTGTCTGTTTTTTTTTCTTTTAAAAGATGTGCCTGTAATGTTTTTATTGGGTCCCGTTTTGTTGTTGAGCCAAGATTCTGATTTGTTTGGAGAGATGGAAATGGAGGTGAGTCTCAACCTTTTTTCTTGGAAGCATTAATTCAAACTGTCTTGGTATGCGTTGCCAGCTTGTGGGCGCTAGTTGCATGCCTAACCAGCAAGTCTAAGCTACAGTTTGAAGCATAAACAAGATGCCTGCTATTGGCATTTGGCTTTAACATATTTAAATCAAATCCTTCTCAACAGCTCTCGTCAAACACCCCTATTTTAGGTGCTGATGGTGTTTTTGAATTGATCTTTGACACAGACATTGCTGTTAGTGAGTCTTTGTTTTGTTTTTTTCTTTCTTGCTCTCATCCACGGGTGCACCATTACAGTTTCATCAAATGTTTTAGTGATTCTCGTCTTGTTGCATCTCTCCATCATTCAGTGTTAATCCTTGCTGTTACGCCTTCATACTGTTCTGATAAGATCCACTTGAAATGTGCCTGTTGCCTTACTGAATTAGACTGTAGAGGTTTAGAGTACGTATGCTTAGTGTTCTAGAAACATTACTCGGCTGTATTTTTTTTTTTTTGTGTGCGTGTGTGTGTTTACAGTAGTTGGTTAGACGAACAGGCGTCGTGATGTTCCTGGTCTATTTAAGAATCGCCTTTTTCGTCGACAAGTTTGAGACCTGTTTAGATATAAAGGTGAACATCTTTAGTAAATTAATTTCTTTAATTTATTTTAACGTATTTATAGAGGACTTCTCAGTTAATGCTTGTATCGAGTTTAATATATTTGGGTTTCTTCTGCCTTTTTCTACTGAAAATAAAGTTTTTCTTTTTTAAAAATAGTTTGTTTCTTTGTTTCTCACTTAACAGATATGCTAATGAGGCAGAACGTATGATTTCCGTTTGCTCCATCTTTTTGCATAATCTACATATGTGTTGACTTTGTTGCAGACTGCATGCATCTGCAGCCATTCTCTGGTTTTTAGGTGCAGCAGGAAGGAAGGAAGCAGGAAATGACTTAACTGTCATATCTGTTTTCAGTATTGACTGCATTTCACCAGTGACCACGAATGGTTTAGGTTAAAATATAGAGATTTAGAGTAGAATGAAAATTTGTATTGTCTTACATTTTAGATTTATAGTTGACTGACTTTTATTTTTCTCTCTTTGCACTCACCACTATTGGTCACATTATAAAGTTGTCTGTGACCATCTAGCACAAAAGGACTATTCTTTGAACATTTCATTCTTAAATTAGAAGATTTTTCTTTTTAAATACATTTTGCTTAAATGTTGTGACATGTTTTTGCTTTTTCATACCATTACTTGAACTTTCAAAGGTGAGATGTACAGCATGCAGTTAGTACACATCACATTACATTCTTGTTCTTGCCAAAGTGCATATATGAAGTAAGAAGTGCACAAGTTGGTTTTAAACGGTTAATCTTGGCATTTTAAAACAATAACCAAATACTCACTTTGAATCCACTGTTAAGTTTTAGATGTGCTTACAAGTGCTTTACTACTGAGCTTATGTAGTCCGGTATCAAAGGATTGTTTATGTGTGAGCAGGAAGAGAAATGGTACATGGTGTCCCCCAATATAAATAACATCACAATATTAATTTGCATTCACTATATATGAGTCAATATGTGGAAAGCTTTTTTTTTGCTGCAATTTCGTCTTTTAGCTCTTTGTCTCTGATAGCTCTGCAAAATTAGAAACTAATTTTTGTCAGGAATTTCTGCATCTTCCCCAACATTAAATCGTTTGATGGATCCATCAAAAGATTTAATGAGGCAAACAGTGTAACTTTCCTGCCTCTGTTAACGAAAAGCATTCCCACAGCATGCCGTTGCCAACACCTTGTTTCATATTTGGGATGATGTTGGTTTTACACCTTATCATTTGTTATATATGAACAAAAACAATTATGATCTTGTCATTTTTAGCTGAGCACCTTCTTCTACAGGCTTTCTGTGTTCCTTGTATGCAAAGACAAACTTGTTATCTTGTGGGTTTCTTTCAGCATCGGCTTTCTTTATTCTATCTGTAGAATTCAAAATCAAACGGAGCCAAAAAGATAACAAAATGTGAAAGTGAAAAAAGAAAAAAACAAAGAGTTTATTGTGAGATTCACCTCAAGTAACTCAAAAACTACAACTTGAAATGTTCAAATTGGCGAAAAAAATTTTTATGGAAAAAATAAACTGATGAATGAAAGAAGAATATTGCTAAGATTGGTAAGCTGTTATTCAACCTATACAACATAGCTGAATGTTACAGTATACATTATATAAAACACAGACTATTAGAATGAGAAAGGGAATATTGCACATTGTTCACATGATAGTGGTATTGCACTCGTTTTGTTATACTGCATGAGTATAAACTTGTAATAAAGCCGTGAGTAACCAAATTAACAAGATGGTAACAGTAAGTTTGAGTAATTTAAACCCTTGTGTTCAAAAAGTTCAGATATGAAACATGCATAAAGAATGTACAGAAATGTAACAGTTTGGTTTTGTGATGGCTTGGGATGGGGGAACAAGATCCTGTTAAACCTGGTTGTTCTGGACTGCTGTTAAATTTTCCAGAGGATAGAAGTTAAAACAAACCATGTGCAGTGCGAGTGAAATCTTTTATGATCTTGGTAGATCTGCTCTGGCAATAGGGAGTTCTTGGACAGATGGGGGTTAAGCCCAAATGATTTCGTATGCTGACCTCACGACTCTAGGTAGTATGTAGTGGAACTGCCACTGAACTGAGATGCTGCAGTTCAGTGTAGAAAGTTCAGCAGATGGACGGGTTTCTCTTTTCAACTTCTTTTCAGAGTTGTCAAACAATTAAATTATGAAAAAGATGTTTTCTATGTCTGGCTTGATGATTGTGTGAATTATTACTATGTCAAAAAATTCTAGAAAATGTATTTTGCAAAACAAGTTAAATAATGGACACGATAGGTAGCTCCTTATTTAATATTAGACTATGAGATAGATAAATCTACAGTGGAGCTGTTAACCATAACACTAATGATTTTAATAAGTTGGAAACATTTATGTGAAATAAAATAAAAATTATGTTTCCAACTTATATTTTTTTCTATCAACACACCAAGAAAACCAGAAAATGAGACCTCCCATACTGAATAACTTCCAGTTCAGATTTACATAGATCGAGAAACAGATTAAACTTCACGTAGTTTCCAAATAAGCATTAGTTTAGTGATGATAGCTGAGGAAAATTTTACAACTAAAACAAATTGCTATCATCAGCAAGAAGTACAGGAAACAAAAACACTAATGCATTGGATTAGACAAATCATTTTTATATTCAAGAAATAAGTGTTCCCAAAATGGATCTTTGTTGGATCCCAGGACTTACAAGAAATTGTTGATCAGGATAATTATAAAGCCACAGAGGAATATTTTTCCTGCAGAAGTGTAAGGTGATAATTTTGGTAAAATTTTGTGATTTACTATATTGAATGCCTTTTTCTTCAGCACAATGAACTAAAGCTCAATTTGCAGATTGCATGATTAATGGCTGTCATATCAACAATCTTTTCCAACTGAGTTGAGGATTTTTGCAGCTTTTCTAGCCTCTCCATGGGCCTCAAGGCTGTTCTTTGGTTAATACATTCTTTATCCGGCCAATTAGTTTACGTGCTTAGTTGTGCCACACTTTCATTTTCCAATGACTGCACTGTGCTTTAAGCCTGGGGACACTGTTTAACAACCTGCTTTTAACTTCTCCATAACTTTCACAACCTCTCTGCTTTATTCCTTGATCTTCACGATGTTGTTTGTTCATTAATGTTCTCCTGAGGTCTTCACAGAACAGCTGCTTATACTGAAGATTCATTACACACAGGTGGAATATATATCAAATGCAATAGTTTTAAATAGGAGTATCAGATCAAAGAGTAGATATAGAAGATGAAGTAGATATAAAACAGATGAAGACCTTTCAGATTTGTACTTGTAAACACTTTGGAAAGCCATGTAACTCAGCTGTTCCTACACACAATTATGCATTTGTCTCTGATGGTTTCTAACATAATATCCAAAAATAACCCAATATAACAGTTTGCGATTTTAGCATAACAAAATACAGAGATGTGTAAAAATGTTGATTCTATTACTGCCACTTACATTCCTTTTCACTTTCTTCCTGCTCAGCTGACCTAGTTTAGTCATCTCTAGTCTAATGACCAAAACATGATTGCAAATTGTTTAGTTTTCAGTTTTCAAGTATTTTTGGTTAGAACATGGCAGAGTTAGCCTCTGCCATGTTCGGCACAAAATGTATCGGTGCCTATCATTCAGATAAAATAAGAGTATGGTCTTCTTAAGGATCCTCATTACTGAAGTCTTTATTTTTTCCTCATACATGCACACACTCAAGCTCTATTATCTAGTCTCTACAACAGCAGATGGGTTGGCCTTCCTGGGAGTGATTGGTTAGCTGTGCAGGGTTCAGAGGCATGTGTGTGCTTGTATGGGTATGTGGCATTGTTTCCTAGAGACATTATCCCACACTCCTGCGCTGCGGGACAGAGGAAAGGCAGGCAGATGGCTGCATTCAGGTCCACCATAGGTCAACATATGGGCCATAGAGACAAAGTTTGTGTTTGTGTGTCTGAGAGCCTGAGCGTCCCGCCATGCATGAGTGGAAAAAGTTGAATGAAATAAGAAAGGGGGAAAAAAGGTAAGGGTGGGGGAAGATGAAAACTGGTGAGAAAAGAGTTGTGGGAGAGTTTGAGAGGAAGAAACTTTGTGTCTTCCCATGAGATAATGCAAATTAAGCCCAGCAATATGGGTGTATGAGGACTTGTTAGCACAACCCTGCAAGGTAACACTTTATTTGACAGGTTGTGAATAAGACTATCATGACACCATCATAAACATGAGTAAGTCTTCATGAATATTTATGAAAGTTGTCATAAAGTGTCATTTGGTAAATCATGACACTTTTAATACAAAGTTGACGTTATTCAAAATGTCTTTGTTATGACAACTTGTTATTAAACTAGGCAAAAATATCTTCATTATGACAACTTGACATTTACCAAGAAATCATGATCTGACATAAATTTATTATAAAAGTAATACTGATTAAACTTTAAAAAATATGTAGCTTTATGTTATTAAAGCTAAAGTTTAATCAGCAATACCTTTATAACAAATTTATGTCAGATCATGATTTCTTGGTTTTTGATGCTGTTTGATGTCAAATCTCTCAGAACTTAATTTTTTCTTCTGTTAATTTTAATGAAGATTTGTTGTGATGCTATAAAAATCTGTCTTCATTTCCAGCTTTCTACCAGTCACCTGGATGATTAGGTTTTTTTTTGTCAAAACTTATTTGTGTCTAGATCTGGTAATGATTTCACACTTGACAGAACCCCAGTTCCTTCTGAAGAAAAGTAATCACGATACCATCACCAACATGGTTCACTGTGGGTAGAGTGTGCTTTTGGCAACGTTCACAGTTGTGTCAAACTTGTGATTTTGACAGTCAATGGTGGTGACAGTAGTAGCGGTTTATCCTAATTCGAGCGATAACCGAAACTCCCACAAGGTTTTGGGAAACTTTAGCAAGATCTGGATGTTTTGTTTGAAATGCAAGACTGTTCTCTTTAGTCCAGATATATGGGGAATATTGGAGATTGCTGACTTCTGCTTCTTATGTATCACTATTAACTGATGGCAGGTGTTAACTATAAAAGTCTGATTGCTGAATATGATTTAAATAGGTGATTTAGCAAAGAGGTAGTTTCAGGGGGCAATCACTTATGCATCCAGGACCTTTCTGTGTGTCCCACCTTTTCTTGCTTCTTGAAAAGTGAAGGACTCGGTGAAGCAGTCACAATTTATCATACAAAAGATTAAGGGAAGTTCAAGAGAATCTATGAAGAGAAACCTCTACTCAATATAAGGGGTTCAAGAAGACTTGAACTAAAGATCTGTTACCCATAATACAGTCAAGAAAACCCTAATCTTTAACAGGGAAACACAGGCTCCTTGTTGTCGGAAATAAACAGGTGAGTAATTTTTCAGTCTGGACAGCATATTTCTTTGTACTTGTCTGGTGAACTTTAGTTACAGAAACATGAACGGTTCTGAGTGCAGCTCTTGAGCCCCCTACGTTCAGGCCCCCTCTGTTCAGGCTCCTTTCTGAGTCTATTGGGCGACACAAGGGAGGGAAGAAAAGAGACAAAATGTCCCTGCTGAGCTGCAACTATTGTCCCTCGGTTTCACTGGAAGAATCAGTCTCCATATAACCCTACTTCTCAGCAGAGGAATTTGTTTGCAGGTGAAAGGAAACACTGCCTGAAGACCACTATTACACCTTTGTCACCTTTTTCTGTTTCCTTCTCCTAACTCTCTGTTTCCAAGAACCTCCAATGAAAGTCTCTTTTCTTCCTTTCTTCTCCCTACAGCCTCCTTCCAGGCTCTCCATTTTCTCCATCTATTTTTCTTTTTTGCCCACTCTCCTAATCTCCTCCTCCACCAACTTTCTAAAACTCTACCCCCTCTCAGTCTTTCTCTAATCCCTCCTCCTGATTATTTTCCTCCTCTCAAGAGAGGATTTGGGCTGTTTAATGGGTTGCAACGAACAGAAAAAGACTGAGCTTGGCTGCAAAGGAATACAGTCAACTAACTGAGATTCCTAGTCTGTTTTTTCCACCTCCTCTAGATTTCTATGGTTG
This sequence comes from Xiphophorus maculatus, assembly GCF_002775205.1. Classification (NCBI taxonomy): domain Eukaryota; kingdom Metazoa; phylum Chordata; class Actinopteri; order Cyprinodontiformes; family Poeciliidae; genus Xiphophorus; species Xiphophorus maculatus. The sequence continues at coordinate 19,321,095 of NC_036460.1, read as the reverse complement.
AATAAAAGTTTCATAAGGGTTACATTACACTGTGCAGATTTACAAGTGAAAAGTAACCATTTATGGTATATTCAGCAATTTTCCTTAACTTCTCTTGAAAACTCGAGATAGCTTAAGCACACTTGTTTCTGAGACGTTCTAACAGGGGAACACAGCAGGGCTATGAGAGCAGTTTGAGACAATAGCGTTGAAAATAAAGAGATAGTCAAGCAATAAAATCTTTATCATCCACACATACAATTAAAAAAATACAAATCGAATGAAACAAGACTTTAAAAATTCACAATTCACTAGATCATCTTTAAAACCCTGAATTGTGCATTACCCACCTTACAGAACATAAACCTATCAAGCAAAATATTATTTTATGAGTTATAACAATAAAGAGTACATTACTCTCCACTGAAACTGGAAATTTTTAAGTGTGCATCCCATATGTGTCTTTCTCCCTAGAACCAAACCAAATCTCCTTTGGGGAATGTTTATGTTGCTAATGGAAAACCTGACAAGAGCACAACTGGTATTACTCTTCTTTAATATAAAAAAAATGTTGTCTTCAGCAAGGATATGATAAAAAAGGAATACAAGTATTTGTGTAAAGTAAAACTGAGACATGAATAAATAAACCCTCAAACGTATAATGATTGTGTCATGTGTCTCCATCTGGTGGCTTAAAGAAACTACTGCTTTGAGTTCCTCTACCAAACATGACAAGATTTTCATGGAGCGCAGCATTGTCTTTTACATCACAGTTTTATTAAGTTTACAAAGAGAAGTCTTGTTTTAAGACCCTATGACTGAACAGAGAACAAACACATTGTCATTGAACATAACGCATTTCAAGAAAGAATTTTACAAACATGATTTACAGCCAACTGAGAAAACATATATACACATGAAATCAGGTCAGCATTCTCAATCTAGTATTTGGTAGAAGTAGTGCTTGTATAATAACATTCAATCATTTTAGAAGATCAGGGTCCCCCACAAACAAGATCTGATTCTAATTATACATTTTAATGCACGGTTGACTTGGGAACACAAGATCTAATTCCATTTAATCCATGTGCCAGCAATATGAATCCAAATTACTACGAATTGATTGCAGAGGCAAAATGACCAAAAACACCAGACATAGATGCAGTTCTGCCATGTGGTGTTTCTCATACCTGATCTGTTCACAAACTTTACCATCACTGACCACATACACCAACAGCATCCAACATTTACCAAACAATTTGCTGTTTAGGCTTCATAGGAACTTCAAGTGATGTACTAAACTTGCATCAGGTTTACATTAACTTTGACAATCAGGGAACAAAATATAGGAGGGATTTCTGACACACTAGTTATAGAATTGGCTTTATTTTTTTTTGTTTGTTTTTTCACTACATCTGCTGACACATTTTTTCACTACATCTTCACATTTAATATTTAGGTCCAGCAGTTTTGTTCCCAAGCAAGGCTTTCCCAGTTAGTTCATTGAAGCAAGCTTTTAAAAATTATGAATGTTTAGTCAGACAGATTTAGTCAAAAGTTTGCACTGGATAAATTGTTCTAACATTTAGCTGATCAATCAGTGCCAGCCTCCCCCAAAAATACTTTACACAAGAACTGATAACTTTATATTACACAGTTTAAATGGACAAGCATTTCAAAAAAATTTTAAAAAGGAGGAAAAAAATGCACAAAACCAAAAGTGAGCTAAAGAGCCTCCAAAGTGGGCTGTTGAAGTCCCAACAGTGGTTTGGAGGATCCGAGTTGACCCATCCATCACCCACTTGACCCATTCGTGATCATATATTCCAATGTCCGTTATGATCAGTGGAAATACAGGTACATTCCTCCCAACACGTTGGCACCATTTATGTGTACCAGGGTAACCAAGGCAACTGGGTTACAGCTTCTGGATGACCACCTGAAACTTACCTAGGAGAACAAGAGGCAAAAAAAAGGGAACCATCATTATAATCTACACAAAAGTAAAGTAACAAAAATGGTCAGCACAGTTAATGAGATGATCTGGGCTTACTGATCAGTGAGAGCACATTTATCCTGTAGCAGTAGCCATTTCTTTTCTCAATGAGACACACACTCAAACTCCAGTGGTCTCATTTAAAACTGTCACGTTTATCCTGGTTATGTAGGTTGTAAATTCTGAGTCTCAACAGTCAGGCCTGTTAAAGTAGCACTCCATTGAGACTTTTTAGGTATAGATATAAATCTCAAATATGTTGCGATATTAATATCACAAAGGACTGTTTTGGAGTGCAGTAATATTTTCAAGTATTTTGAAGTTGTGTTTTCACACTGAAGTAATAACACCGCTGCTGTTAAGAGTCTTACAGCAACAGAGTCTCATACTGAAAATAATGATGTTGTCCAAAATGCTAAAGGTCACAGAGTGATGGAAGCACAAATGAGAAGAAGAGGAAAGAAGAAAATGGGAATATGGCAACTGATATTTTTATCATAATATTTACCAATATAATCACCAGCACAAAATTTTCTAACATTGTGAAGTCCTTGCAGACAAAAAACATACATCCACAAAAACAGATAAAATCAGTTCAAGTTTTATTCAAGTCATCTGTTTAAAAAAAAAAAATCTTTTTTTTTCTCAAATTGCACAGATAGAGAAAAAATTACAGTGTCAGTTTTTTCCCCCCAATATTAGGCAATAGTGATGCCTGCTATCTCAGAGTATGTCTCTTAAATCAATTTTCTTAATCTGTGATGTTCCACAAGATTCAGTTCTGGGCAAATTAATAGAATCTTTTTACATCCTTTTATTAGGTAGCATTTTACAAACTTATCGGACAGCTATGTATCAGTTGATGAAGCCCACTTGGTGAACAGGTTGTCCACCTTAGTCCATCATTAATCAGGCTTTTATCCAGAGATGTTATGTTACTTGATTGCTTGCTTATAATTAGAACCATTATTTGTCCAAAAAACAACTCAAGCAGTTAAGTTGCTTGTGAGTTTTAGTTACTGTAGCTAACCACTTTAGTTACTGCTTGGAATCTGTGAAAATATTATACCTTAGTTGTGCACATAGGAATAGAAGTCATGTATTGGACACTTACATGACGGCATGATGGAGACCTCAGCTGTCACCACACTCTCCAGTCCGAGGTTAGACAGAGCTCCTCTCACCACACCGCAAGAAAAAGCAAGATACTGGGAAAAATAATAGATTGATCAGTTACAGCTTAGCTAAAACAAACTGATTTCATAAGCTGCGTGTCATAAACATTTTATCTGCCTGTTTATGTTAGATTTAAAGTTAACAGCAGTGTACATCTACTTGAGTGTACAAGGTGATAATTCTGTACCTTGGGGGCCTGATCCAGATACTGTTTCCCACCGGAAAACTGAGTCAGAAAAGAAAACTTGTTGTCCTGTAAAACATAGGTCCCCTGTGGTGCAAAATAAATGGTTAGACTGCGCTATATTTTGTTCTGGACATTCACATTTGCTAATGCTCTTCTGAAACACACACATTTCTAGAATTGTTACCATTTCCCTGAGTAGTTTTTTTTTAAAACCTCTTTTAAAAGAAGAACTTTACAGGCTTTTGGTTTTAGTTCAAATGCTGTTTGTCATTTATTGGAACCTTGGGCAGAATTGGAGGCTTTGCTTTCTGTATGTCAATACTACAATATTACAAAGCAGTGTCTCGTTTGACACTGTCTTCAGCACCATGAATAAAATTACATTTAATCATTGCTCTTCTCTGTGAACCAGATTTTTTTCAACAATATTTTACCTGATGGTTTGTCCGGAGGTTATCCACTTGTCTCCTAAACACCTTAGTCCAGAAGTCTTTACAAATAAACTTCATAATATCCAACTCATCCTTAAAGCTGGGGGTGTCCCGTGTCAGTCTGCAAGCAAACATCAAATCATATACATATTAGAAGGGAGATCAGTGGTCGGATATGCATCCACTGTTAAATATCCCTTATTATGAATATCACCAACCTCTCAATGAGACCTTGTCCCACCCTGAAGCCCATCGCTTCTAAGAGAGAAATACATGCCGCTCTGTCCTTGGGTGAAATAATATATAGACATACAAGTGAATTGGTTAAAAATGCAACAAAATATCTTGTAATGTGGTAAATGCTAAACTTGTGCTACACAGAATTTAGAGAGGAGAGAACACAGACTAAGCAATTGCTTGGTATGTATTAATATCCTACATGCTCAAAAGTAATTTAAGTATCATATTTTTTGCGTTTTACTAACTTCGCAGCTTTAAATTTCATCTTACAGTTTTTATTTTTGTATATATTAATGGATTAGGGCTATGCAATTGCTTACAGGCTTTCTCTATATCAGAAAAAACAATTTGACTCAAGCTTGTAAATAAACATACCTTGTTGTCCAGCTCTCCTTTACTCGACTGCTGCTCATTGAAAATGTGCGAAACAATCTCCATATGGAGAAACTCAAACAAGGAGTCGTCTGCCATTCTGTAAAAACACTTAAAATTAACATAAAGCTCTATGAAAGGATGGGACATTAATAAAATCAGCTGTAGACATTAAAATTCTGTTCTTCTGTTTAGCATTAGCTAGCTAGATTTGGTTAGCAACCGGTAATGAAATATTTCTTAGCCTAACAGAATGGGCTATACGAAAACGTAGTAGAGAAAAAAAAAAACAATAGAAGGATCACTTATAGAAATTAATCACCACAAATATCGCATTAGATTCAAATTTTCACTATATTAGCTTACTTGTCAAACCTCCCGTACTCTGCTAGCCTACTTCTGCTTCTCAGGTTGCACTCGATATATCCGCCAGGGCACCCCGTAAAAAGTATGCAGGCGAAGTTAAAGGTACTTTGATCAATTTATATGGATTATCAACAGGAGAAGAACCCTGTTTGTGCTACTAAAGACAAGGTAAGTAATAAAAATAATCTAGTGATTGAACAGCCTCCCTGATACCAGATAAACAGCAGTTTCACATCTAGATGTAGCTTCCGAGTACGCCGGCGTAATACACAAACATCTGTAACATACCAGGGAACCAATCAAAATACAAAGCGTATTTTTCATGCGCTTCCTGTATCCGATTTGATTGGATCTTAGAAAGCAAGCTACTTCCTCGCTCATGTGATTTGTTTTCGACAGGAAAGGTTCGACATTTTCTGAATTTGATTCTGCTCATGTATCCATTGTGTAATGCAAAACCCCCCATTCTTTTATTTCCAACGAAGTGACAAATTCAAATTGAGTCCTTTCGCTGCCCATCCACTGTTGTTTTGTTGTGTTTCCAGCCATGTCCAGCAGCAGATACCCGATAGTGGTGCAGGGGGAAGCGTCTGAAACGGACTCCGATGATGAAGTCTACATCACTTCTCTAACTTCTCACCAAACTACCGCAGGAGGAGCCAAGGTTAGCAAATAGAAATACAAATAAACTTTGAGCATTTGAGCTCTATTTTTCTTAATGCGTTTAATGGATGCTGTCAGGTTCCTGGGGAAGCCTCGGAGACGGACAGTGAAGATGATGCGCAGCAGGCGGTCAGATCCTCTTTAATGGCTCAGGAGAGTGCTCAGATACTCAAGAGAGAGCTGCCCCCTCTTATTGTGGTCAGAGACAACCCCGATGTGCAGTCCATAGTAGAAGACAGGCCGAGCCCTTCACACAAGCCTTATGGTGAGGACACATACACAGCTCTGTGTTGATGCACACAGGCAACAACACAAAATCATCAATCTAATCCATGTTTTGTTGCTGGTTTGTATGTGAACAGTGTTTGGAGAACATGCCATTGTGAAATAATGTATTGACGTTAAGCTTTGTGCATCTCTGTACTGCATCTGATGTTTTAAATACCATTTTCATCCTGAAAGAAGGTAATTTTGAGTCTTTTTCCCTCAATAACATCGGTAACCGCTATGATTGGTGTTGTTGTTAGAATAACCTAGCAGTTCTTTAGCATGTTGCATTCAGTAATGGGAATTTATAGTTCATCTCAGATTAGGGTCACTCAAGCTTAAAATTCAGGTCACCAATGAAATTCTCAGGGCGTCTCCAAGTCCAGCGTTTAGTATTAATTTGTTGGCTAACGTTAAAAAGCCTGACTACATTTGCATTAGTCATATAATAAAGATGGATCCAGACACTGTCTCCTTCACTGAATTTAAGAGGAGTATATGATAAGTTTCCTGTCTGATATTTAAAAATTTATTACACAATTTGGTGTAATGGTGCTGATCCAGAACTTTATTGGTGTTTACCTTCTGCAATTATTTATTGCAGAAGGTAAAATAATTTTTACAGATACCACCATGTCAGTGGCATTGTATGAGGAAGGACAACTTAAAAAAAGACATAAATATCAGATTAATTTCATAGAACTTTATTTGTGACAAATAACGGTGAAACAAAAGATTCATTACTGGCTTTACATATTTTTATGTTATCAACCTAACCATATCACACAAACTTAGAAGGTCTTTGTCCATTAAAATTTCTTGTTTGATTGTTTTTATCTATTAGGTAGCTGTCGAGTTTCAGTCCCTGCTCCGTTTATAATTCTGTTAGCAGGAGATACCCTTCTACAGCAGAAGCTGCTGGAGTCCAACAGCCGGCTGTATACCGATGTGGGGCAGAGGGTCCGACAGGTTTACGGCAGTGCCAGTAAGGAGGTGTGCTGTGTTTCAACTTGAACCAATAATTTGTCAATGCATGACTTAATACTTATCTAAAGTCTTTCTTCCCTGTTGCACCACTTCTGGTATAATCTGTCATCTAATTTAGATGAAACAATTCCACACCTAAATAATAATGTCAAAATTATTCATACCGTTGGCAGGTTCAGGTGTAGAATTTTTTTGATTTAACTTGTTTTTGATAGGAAATGTGACAGGCATCTCTCAAAAGATAATAGAGCAAAATAAGACGAATAAAAAAATGATTTTTTACTTTATGTGTAAAAATGCCACATCACAAAATATTTATCACTGCAGTAATTACTGGAAAAATCTATTTTGACATTATAACATTCAAATCATTCTTGTATTTGCTGACCGGCTTTCTCTGCTTCCACTAGCAATTTAATGGATGTTCTTTAGTGATGAACTCTTAACAGCCTTTGAGGTTGGATGGCCTCTTTGCCATCACCCTGATCTTTAGCTGAGATCAGTTTCAAGTCAGTACCCTAACTGGCCCACTCCAAAAACATTAATATTTCTTTCAATCAGAAGAAACATGCTGGTCAAAATAAAAGATTACTTCCAACGAAATTCTCCCAGAGATATGAATTATTTTGTGTTTAATAAAGTAAAAGTTCTGACATGCAATGCAGACCTTAGAGCCGACAGAATTTCTTTCCATACAGTAAGAAGTACCTTCTCAGTTTATTGGTTAACTTTGTGTTTGTAAATTAGGTCCACAGTGTGACATCTCAGCTGAATACATCCCAGAGTGCCATCATCAATGCTTCCCACAGTATCAGATTAATTCTGGACGATCTGAAGGCCGTTTCCGAGAAGATCGACATTATCACCAGCTGCCAAATACTGCCTGATATTAATATCAACCATGGTTATTTAACTTCACCTACACCTTAATCAGTGCATTGCAACTGACTGAAATGATGACATATTTTTCAAACAGCATCATACACACATATACATTTAGTAATTTCAGAGTAAGACACAAAGAGGAACAGTATATTGTTTTACTTAAGTGGATGCAAGCTGTCCCTGTATATAAAAGTAAAAAGTGTTTGTAAGTTGCCTTTTGTTGTATTTAACTGACAGTTAAATACAAGTGGCTGTATGTAGCTTTCTGTTAATAGAAATTTAACCGAACATGTTATTCTTTTTCTTCCTTTAAAGCAAAAAAAGTCTTTTTTTTTTTACTTTTTTGACTATTTTTAAAGAATAAATTGTATATTTAAAATCTGAAGGATTATAAATAAAATGTTAGTCTCTGATTTCTATGGATGCTGTCCAGGTTTTTGATTTATTTTGTTTGTGGGTTGAATATATCATGTATTTATTTTTGTTGTTTTTCAGAAGGGACTTCTAGGGTAGATGAATATTGTTGCTTAAAAGAAAATCGTAAGCTAAAAATCAAACAAAATTAATAACCACAAAAAACATCATAATACAAAACTTCAGTAAATGACAAAGAAACATTCACATAAAGAGACATTAAAATAAAACTGTAGTTCAAACAACACGCGCTGTTGCAAATGCTGTCACATTATTAAATATCACCACAGTATAATTTCATGTTTACGACTTCTGAATCTCGCGCATTCACAATTCACTAAATACACACCAAATATATTTTAAACTGATGTTTGAATAAGACACAGTAGATTAAAATGACCAGTCACAATTACAAACATCTGCCGAACAAAATACTAATACAAGAAAATGTACTGCAAGCCATCAGTAGCTCTACTTATGTAAGCGTTTCCTTGTACTCGTTAAACAGGGGTGTAGATGTACACCAACACCACCACCAGCAGGTTGAGAACGGTGCCTACAATACCCACAATCCCAAGTAAATGATCGGGGTCAACTCTGCACCTCTCCATTTTTTGGCGCAGACTCTGAGCATCAGCTGCCTGAAATAGAAAGTAGAACATAGATGCACATTTTATATGTCTTGTAGAATTGATGGCCCCATGCAAATAGCGCTCTGTATGACCAGAGCCTTTATGAAGTTGTGCACCACACCAGCTATACAGTGGAAATATAAAAAATTTAACAATTGTTTTTCTAACAGACACTGAGGGTTTCTGCACATTTTTAATATGTATTTGTACAACTTTGGCTGTGTGGCTGCAAATCTAGTTTTTGATAACTTTTGACAAAAGGTAAAAACTGAATGTCAATTTTTGACACCATGACTACCACTACCATGACCACCCTAAAAAGTATAATGTGTTACATTTGAGCAATCGGGTAGCAAATCCTCGGCTTAATTCCTCCATATCCCTTTTTTTCTGAGAGAGAGTCGTTTTCTAATTCTCTTCTTCATACTCTGTGAACAAGGTATTTGTTCCTCTTGGTAAAGAACAAGTAGGCAGATTTAAGCAGTGATGCATGATGTCCACTTTAATGGACATATGATTAACTGGAATTTCCAGCTCATGAAAAATCAATTAAAGCAGTGTATGGGATTTCTGGCTTGATATGGGATGGGAGTTTATTGTGCACTTACGCTAGTTATCCAGTAGATGGTAGTGTGTAGTATTACATACCAGAGACCACTAAAATGGCTCTGCACAAGTAAACCATTCACATTCACACATGACCAAGAAAAAGGTTTTGAATGTAGTGACCTCTAAGAAAACTGTATCCCTCTTTCTCCTCCTCTCACACATATTTTTGTGATACAAATTACATCTTCTATTTAAAGTGATCCATAGCTGATCTTTGGAAACTTTGTTACAACAGAAATGACACAATTTGTGCTTATGTATTTTGTTAATCGAAAGAAACATTCGGAAAACACAGCTTACATAAAATATTTTGTAATTCAGCAAAATATGGTGATTTTCAACATACATTGAAAGTCACAAAGTCTTGTGTCAGGTTTTTATAATTTGATAAAGGAACAACTTTTAGATAGAGGTCACTCGTTAGATAGCTGTTTCAGACCTGACCTCTCTGGTTCTACTTGTCGACTTTCCTCTTCTTTTCAGTCAATCTACATTATAATCTAGGCTGTCATATTTAGGTAGATGGGCTGTAAAATGAGTAAAAAAAATTAGCTAAAGTCCCCAAAATATTTTGAAGCTTCTATGCACAACAAATCTGGAACAAAATTCCAGAAAACTGCAAAACAGACGAAACACGTAGTTTCTTTAAATCTAGACTAAAAACCCACCTGTTTAGAGTTGCTTTGTAACATAATTATGAAACGTTAATCAATAATCTAATGTGTAATGACGGCAAAATGTAATGTTGACTGTGTGTTCTATAACTTTATATTTTGTGCTTTTATGATGTAAAGCACTTTGAAATGCCTTGTTGCTGAAAGGTGCTATACAAATAAAATCTGATTTATTGATTGATTGAAAGATGCCTAGAAAACCTGGAGAACAACCAATTCAGACTACTTAAGAAAAGCACAAGAAATCCTACTACTTGGGGGGGGGGAAAGAATGAATAATTTAGTTTAGCATTTTTCTGGCCATTAATTAACTTTAAAGGATAAACAAATTATTTGAAACCTTAGTTTTTAGATAATGTACATTAGATCTAGTACTTTATCTGAAAACTATCCATGTTAAATGTAACATTCTGAGTTTACCTCAGTAGTGTTCCTCTGTCCTCTGTCTTCTCTCGGCACCACTGTGGGCTCCATGTCTTTGCCTGGAAACCTTTCCAAATTGAAAGTAGTAGAAAGCAAGAGTTCAGCAACTCCCAATAAAATACCGTCTGATCGTTTATGTAGATTACGATGAGCAAGAGTGAGCGCAGCTTTCGTAGCTGTTGGAGTTTAATTCTTGTGTTTTCTCTACCCCAGGCTGAAGAGGCTCACAGGTCTGTGATAAATGAGGGTTATGAAGGGATGCAGGTCTGACTTATTGTGCAGCTAACTGCACAGAGTGCCGCTCAGTGCAAAGGGACTTCTCAGCTGTCCTCTAACAGCTTTGGCATAAAGTCACATTAAAGTTGGCTCATAAGTGCCTGTGTGCATCTTTTCCGGTGGGAGTGTTATAGAAGAGGATCAAGAGGCCTCCGGGGTCTCAGAGACTCTTCTGGATGTGTGTACATATGTTTAATTACTGCTAAAGAATTAGATGAGCCAAGATTATTTTATGTCAATAAAACTTCTTGAGTCACTACTTTGTAAAACTACTGCAATCACAGTCTATTTGTTATCAGATTTTTCCTTCCAAAATAGTTTAAGTTCAGTCAGATTGGTTGGAGAACTTTTCTGAATATTAGTTTTCCAATCAGAATCCACATAAATATAATAAGACATACAGGATTCAAAAGCAACCATCCATTTTAAAATAAAGTTTACAGGGAAATAAACATTTCTTCCATCATATTTTTTAAATCTCACTCTGATGTGTGTGTTAATGTGCGCATAGCTATCCATCAGTCCCAGCTGTGCTGATCGAGCTTCAGGCTTTAAAGGCTTTTTGAGCGACTAAGAAAAAAAAGATCAAAATAGCAAAATTATGTCAATAACTGAGAAAAATAACACACTGCAAGCTTTTGACCCAATAGTTGTGAAACATGTGACTCTTATCTGAAATTTAGATGTAATTGAAACCTGCAGAGATAAATAACAAATGCTTTTTAATCTCAGCGAAATCTTACGTAACTAAAACCCACCTTCTAAATTCAAATCTACAGACAAATTTTTGCAGTTTTAATGTGATCATTTAAAATAAATGCTTAAAATAACTAAAGTGAATTGAATAAATACATTTAGTTTCCAAATAAGTGTATAACTCAATATTTCTCAAATTCAACAACAGCTTATTTCAAGCATAGAATACGCAAAAAACAGACCAAAGCACTGACGAGCCCAGGCAAATGAGAACTTTCCCCCCATGTAAACAGAGAAACATAATCAGACTGTATTCCTCCAGCGAAATCTTTTTGGAGTGCCTGGACACTGAAAACAGCATAATTGCTTTTTTGACTGTAAGCCATTTTTTTAATTCAGTAATCCAAAAGTTGCAGTTTAATTGCTATACAGCATGCTCTTCATTCATTGCAACTTCTGGTAAAGTTGTGTAAGAAACATTAATATAAATTAATCTTTTATTAAAGTAGCATAGTCTCATACTGAAAAGAAATTACTTTCACTCTCTACCAATGAGCTTTAGAGATTTGCTTTTACTTCCCTTACGAACACCTCACTGTGTGTTGTGTCAAGACTAATTTGGGTCTTTGTCCGTCCATGTTTGCTCCAGTTTTTTAAAACTCTTTAATTACTGCTCCGACTACAGATATTGGAAAGTTTAGACAGTTTTCTTGCAGCCATCTTCTTACTTGTCAAGATCACGATACCTGCACCTTACTTGATGAGCGGCTAAGAAATAAAGAACCTCTGTGGCACAGCATATTTAAATTTCAAAGAAAAACAAAATCGTAGTATTTAATGTTCATGGACTCTCTGATTAGAGTTGGGATATTCTTCAGTTGTCCCCAAATTTATTGAACCTGTTTAACAACCAGGTTGCAGAGTCTGGCTACTGTTTCTTTTTTCAGATGTACATGCAAACTCCTTTCCTTGTCCTGTAAGAGTGACAGAGAACAGGCTGGAACAGGCCTGGTTTCTGCTTAAATCACATCTCTTCCTCATTAGCACTAATAACCAAGTCAGCATCACTACTTAACATTATGTTTATGTTTTAAATCAGGCACGCTGAACAATTGTGTTCCTTTAGTCATTTTTTTTTATTTATATGTAAGTTAAGTGTAAACTACTATAGTAGAAAGTTCAGTCTTCTCAAAGTTAGAAATATGAACAAAGAAATGGTTGATTTGTTCCTTTAAGGCCTGCTGCACTTCCGGGGTAAATTCTCACGCTCAACAGGCAAGTAGGACATAATATCTTACTGTTTATAAAAAAACATCTTCTCTTGTTCTGCTGACAGTGGCTTTAGGCTCACATATAAGGGATGGGGTTCATGCTTGAAATGGCAATCTAACCAAAGTCTAAAATAGTAACAGAGCAAACAATTCACCAGGGCACAGAGGAGGGAACATAAATGTTTGCAGTACATAGCGGAGGCTAGCGCTGAGCAGACAGGGAGGACACTAGGTTGTCAAATCAGACTGGATTATGAACTTTAGCAGGATTCAGGTCCTTTCTTAATAGCCTGCTATAATGCGTATAGGTCTGTGTGTGTTTGTGGTGCTCAGAGGGCAGCTTCCATATTAGCCAGGTCAGTGGGTCTCTCATGGGGAGCCGCAGGACACACTGTTAGTTTATATGGCTGGCTGAACATGGCTGCACACAACAAATCAGGTTTGCCAAAGCAACTGCTTTAAGCTAAGCCTCCACTTTGGGTGATAATCTTGTTTTCTGTTGTATTCAAGACAGCTTAGATAAAACAAGGGATTAACAAACCAGAGGAGCAAGGAAGCAGGGATCAACCCAAATGAGTTAAGGGAACATTTTTTAAAAATCAAAACAACAACGTATTTTCGATGTTTGTCGACATCCCTTCTGCTTTAACCCAGCTTAGGTCTCTTGCAGCGTATCTGTCACTTGATCACAGCCCTTCAGTTTCTTGCTTTTAAACAGCTAAATATGTAAAATGGCCCATCATATTTTCTCTGACGGAGCAGCTGTTCTCCTGCAGGGCTGTGCAGTGTATGTAAAGAGGTGTGGAGACCGCTCTTCTACACCTTTTTACATACACCACAGTTTCTCTATCTAATAATCTAGTTTGCTAGCACATATTCTGTGATGGACTATATTTCAAAGGAAAAGGGAGCTTTGCTTTGACAATCCAAGTGATTAAATGCCTCTGCACGGCTCCCCAGCAGAGAAAATAATGGGTTTCAGTCCTCTCTCCCTCAAGGAGATTCAAAATTCCTTCATCCAAAATTCATCTCATGTTGGAAATGTTCGTCTGGTGGCTCTGGATGGTACCACCGTTATATCAAATAAAGATCAGACAAACTGAAATAGTTTTAGTTCGTTTGTGAGTATTATTTGTAAAAGTAAAAGAAAAACAATTGTAAATGCAAAATAAAAGGCAAACTTCATAAAAACAAAAAAAAACAACAACAAAAAACTTAAACAGAACATTTAACAATAAATGTGAACTATAAGAACAGATGTATAGATTGCCATGAATAAAGTTTTGACACAGTTATATTCAGAAAAGAAACCAATTAGAACAAAGAAAAATGATGACTGCAAGAGCGTGGCAGCTCCAAACAAGAAAATGACCCTCCTTTCGACGTTTGAGACAGACCTGAATCCTGTCGGCTTTTGGTTAGTTGGTTTAAGCCGTCCTCATGCAGCCAAATGTCTGCCTTCAGTTTTGGTTTGGTTTCCTCTCTCAGTTGGCAGTCCTCTGTTTCATTCCACTCATCTCTGTTTTTCGCATTTTGGAAAGTCATTGTTGAAAAGTCATTGTTGAAAAGAGCGGTGGTGGCTTTTGATTTGGCTCCATGCCCAGGGCTGCCTGGCCATAAGCACAGGGTGATGGTTTTCTAGTAATTGTTTACATATTTTATATTGATTAGAGGGCTGCCTTGCTTCCACTTTGATGTACTACTAACAGTTGGAATATGTAATTGTAAGAAAATTTCCAAACTGGACTTATTACACAAGTGATGTCCAGTCATGGTACCTTCCTGCAATTCACTGAGCTCCTAAGAATGTCCCGTTCGGTCACAAGTAGGGCAACAGCAGTCTGTATGCTCAGTAGTTGGATTTTAAAAATACAAAAACTAACAAAATTTTATTTTCACAAAATGCTTTGTATAATTTGCATAGTAAAACATTAATGTTTATTGTGCGTTAATCAAGGGGCACGGGGGAACTTAGAGAGAGATCATAAGCAGCCGTGGGGGGCTCGGTGTTTACAGATTGAAACATAGCAGTGGGGGGTGTCATTGTTTTTGTAAAAGGATTCAGCGTCTTTCTTCACATTTGTCATAGTAATCGCTCTATCTCCACAGATCACTTCACTGCTGTGTGGAGCTCACAGATGGGGTTCTATGTGCAGGGTTTTTCTACACAGACATGAGATTATCTAGGTTCTGATCTAAACCTCCCAGAGATGAAAGAGTTAATGCCATAAGTGATGAAACTGTTTTTATTGTGGCACATGTCATACTGTGTGAGTGTGGGTGGAAAAGATGCATGACTGCAGTCTCCAGAGGAAATATTGGAGGGCCTGAAGGTGTTATGTTTGCAACTTGCTTGTGTTAGAATGGAGGAAATCAAAGGCCATGCCATAGGAACGTGCTGACAAGTTGTTACAGAGTTTAATCTTAAAACGAATTAAACTGGTCTCTGTTTCAATCTCAAGTTGAAACAGAGACACATCTAGAACCTGCAGGACACCGGCGCCCGATGCCTGGATTGGGGACTCGGTTTAGACTCTAAAGCCCTTTTTGCACTGCAGGGTCCGGCCTGGCCCAGCCCGGCTCTGTTCGACCCAGTCCTATTGGTGCCATGGCCCTGGTCGTTTTGCATTGAGCAGGATAAGTGACGTAAATCTAATTATTGCTAAAGCTACCCTGGTGATCTCCCCAGCAGCCGCAGAACAGTTTTCTTCTTGGGTCTCCCGTCCCATTTTTTCTGTATGAAAAAATGGGACGGGATTTTTTGATTTGTTTTGTTGTAAATGTAAAGCTGAGGTAAATGTTTCCCTCAGCTTTACATTTAACGAAAAGAAAATCTCATCTGAATGTTGTCTCTGAGCGGGACTTGCAGCCAGCTGAACTACCGCTGCAGTAGGTGGGATTTCCTGGCTGGAGCGACGCCAGATGCGGAAATCTCCTTGTTCACAGCCTTGCTGACTTCTGATCGGTTCAATTGAAGAAATGTTATTTACATTTACCATTAAAATCTGTGGCTGAAGAGGCGATTATAATCCCAGTGTAGGGTAAGAATACGGTAGATTATAACGGGAATTTATTGGTGCAGCACATTGAAATGACAGCCATCGAGAAAGTCTAGTGCTCCTCTGATCCAGAGATCTGATCTTTGTCCCGCCCCCACAGCCAATGAACCAATCAACAGCTAACTCCAAACCGGTCCGGTCTGGCCAGCCCGATTGCAACCACATCTCTCGGGGTTCCAGGGAGGTCGATGGTACCGGACTGGAAGTGCTAATGCAAAAACGATCGGGCCGACCCGGGTCCAGCGGTGCAGTGCAAAAGGGGCTTAATACTCAAATTACAACAAAGTCCAAATCCAGTCTTACCTCTTTGAGATGTCTCCCATGGAAAAGGAGAACGTGCAAACTCCATGCATAAAGACCCCAGGTCAGGATTCAAACCCAGGCACTTCATATTGTCGACTTCTTTAAAAAATACCTCACTAAATAGGACTTGGAGAGTTTTCTTATCCTCATTCTAAGAAAACATGATGTTGGAGGCAAGCTAAGTTTATTTTGTTCTAACAAAACATCCTGAAGTCATTTAATGTTAAACAGATTTTATGATTATCAATTGCGGATAAATAAAGCGTACACTTTCGCAGAAGAATATGCATGTCAAACCTGTCAGAGCTGAGGTCTCTAGCTGTCATACAAAAGAGCAACCTTCTCAGACCGCATCTCTGAGAAAGTGGAGGTCCTTTCTCAGAGGATAGCAACCGAGAAAGCCCGGTCTGCCACACACCACACTTCAATAAATGGGTGATTTATAGGCTTCTGCAGCACTTGATGGCACGATGGCCATCAAGTGCATTCGGTCATTTGAATCAGGTGTTCTGGAGCAGAGACGCATCTAAAATATGCAGCGTAGTTCTTCTTGAGGACCGGAATTGCTCTCAGCCAAGAGAGTGAGTCAAATCTTAAGTCTTTGGTTTTGCAACACAACTCCGACTCTTAAACCAAAGTCACAATCTCTACCACTTCCCAAACAGGATAACACCGATTAGTAGCATACAGAATGAATCAATTAACCTCCATAAGTTGTCTCCAGGCCGTCTGTGGGTGATGTGAAATAACAAGGCCAAGTTGTCTTTTTAGGCCAGTAGGCCTAAAAAGACAACTTGCATATAAGTGTAAAGAGCAGCATATGCACTGCTTGAGCAGCTTAAAAAGGATTTACATCCTATTAGATTTTAAAAGGTGTCGGTGTTACTGAGCACCAAATACATGGTGCAACATTCATACTCAAGTTGTCACAATAGCTGAATATTGTCAGAGAAACAGCCAACAACAAAATGAAATGACTATAAATTAGATGTATTCAAACAGGCTGTTTTGACAGAATAATTTTTATTTTTATGGACATCTCTGTAACTATACATGTACATATTTACACCTTTACATATGAAAGTACATCAAATCTCAAAACATTTGTTCTTTGTCAGCTTAGTCAAAAAACAGCGGCATGTTGTCAAGTCATCTGGTAAATTCTCCTTTTTGCAAATAAATTAGTTTTTATCACTTGCTCACGAAGGCAAACGTAAACAATCCGGTAGTTATTGCAGACATCTTTCATCTACCAGAAAAACACTTTAAAAATCGGATTATTATATAAAACTTTGGCAAATGGATAATATCATCTACCTTTCATTATTTGTCCATTTCTGATAAACTAATAAAATAGTTTGCATTTAAATGAAAAATGACAAGATGACAGAAATTGTCATGCATATCAAGGCTTTTCCTCTGGGTGGAGATGTGAGGCTGAATGCAGAAAATAGTATTTACTTTTAAAAGGAATCTATTATGGCCAAATTTTTCCCACCAGGCACTTGTTTTTGCCAGATTTCAGCATTAATGAATATTATACAACTTGGTTGTCTAAATTCCCTCGTGCAGTCAGTGTCAAAATGTTTTGAAAATGAAAATCGTGTCATGCATCAAGAGAAGGCTTGCTTAGTTTGGTTACATCCTTTTTACTTTTAGACGTCTTTCGAGGTTTTCTGGTAAAATACAGGTACACGAGAAAAAGGTTTCATGCATAGTAAAAAAAATAGTGACAAGTGAGGATTTTAGTTGATAAAAAAAAAGAAACCCATGCTGTGTGTGCGTGTGGGTGTCTGCGTTCACATGGTGTCTGTCTATTTGGGCAGCAGATGGTCAGGATTCACCCTCAGGGCTCTCTCCTCTTATTGGTCCACAGAGCACACATTGAAACTGGTCCCCAGGGAAAACTTGAACTGCATTTTGATACAGCTTGGACGCAGCCATGGTAATAAATCAGCTTTTAAAAGTGATCAATATGCAGATATTTATGCATTAGGTGCAACGATTCTTTTTTGCTACATAATTTTTTAGAGTGGAGTGCTTTACTTTGTTACATACTATATGTTAGTTTTAAGCTGAATTTTCCATGTCTTTTGATAATTCAAGAACTGAAAGTTCAAAGTGCTCAAGGTGAAACATCAATATTGTTATAAAAATGAAGCAGACCTTGTTTTTGAAGTCTATTGGAAGATCCTTTATTTTATTTGCTTTATGCTAATTATTGGAAGCGTAAATGTTTTTGGAAGCATGTTGTTCCTACGCATGAATAGGTTATGTTGTCATTTTGAAAGGAAGAGCTTTCTTACAAAGTGATCTAAAAAGATGAAAAGCTCATCAAAGTTGTACTGATGGTCTAATCGATCTGAAACAATAGTGAGTGGAGAACGTTTAGCTTATTTTTAAAGGCAGTATATTGACCAAACAAGCTGGTAATCTCAGTGTGAATCGGTTTAGCCAAGGTTATCCTAATATACAAAAATTGAATCCATATTAAAAAGCAATCTCAACATAAACATATCTATACGTATCATTTCAAAGGACTGATTTCAAAGCGTTATGATTTTTAGTTTCCTCATCAGCAGTTTATATCCACATCATCAGCATGAGTGTTATGCTAATTTTGCTGATTTTCCTGGAATATAATTTTCTGTTTGTTATTTCAATAGGGAACAATTTTTTCAAAGTATTAGCAGCTCAAGTCTGACTTTTGCATTGATGTTCAATAATCCACTTTGAGTTAAAATTATACATAGAAGTTTAAATGTTTCTTCATACACCCACACTAATATTTGGATAAATGTCCAGTAGTATGTTGCAGAGCAATAACATTTGTTTTTTGTATTCTGAAACAAACGTCTGCCATAATTCTGGTTATTGGAGCATTTAACTTTGAAAAAGAATTTGAATAAATTGTTTTCTTTCCTAGTTTTCTTTTAAACTAGGAATCCACCAACTCTTAATAGCGTTCAAAACGGTTAATGTTGGCTGGCTATAACAATAAAGAACGTTCTGATTGTGCATTTGGGACTGTCATCCCGTGTCAGAGTTTCAATCATCTTTTTGAAGATTTGAGCTAAAATCAAAGAATGCATTAGTACCACTGTCAGCTACACCGACCCTACAAGGCTGTCATTTTGAAACTTAAGATGTGGTACATTGTTTTAGGGAGTTTGGGGTTTGAAACACTCTTTGTCATTCTATACCTTTAGTCTCTCAAGTTTTTCTCTATTAGGCCTCTGGCTCATCCATCTGGGCAGATGCAAATTGCTTTCATGCTTTAAGGTATTTTGCAGACGAGGCCTCTTTCTTACTCAGCACTTCATCTTAGAGCATTACCACACTTCACTATCTAGAGTTACTCACATACTGTAACATTTTTCATGATTGGCATACGCCTTGTTTGTTCCTGATTTCCTCATGAACAACTATTGACATAAATTATGCCAGAGGCCACAGCCAGACGTATTACTAAGGTAAATTTATGAATTAAATCTAGTGTATGTGCACCCAAACTTTTAAAAATCACTAAAATTGCATGTGAGATTACAGGTTGGTTAAATAATTGTTCAAATAAAAATCAGTGAAAGCCCTAAATTAATTGGGCATTCATGTTGATTATTATGTAAAGATCTAACTGCATGATTTCAGGATTTTTAGGCATTGTTCAGCCTTAAAAGCTTAAGAGGGAAATGAAAAATTTTGTTTTTCTGACATTTATGTTTGTTACTCTGCTGCTGCAAATTTAACATTGAACAGAGCAGCAGTAATTATACAAGTAATCAACCAACCACATGTTCATAGAAGTAAATCCAAATGAGGCACAGGCAGTATATCTATGAGGATCTTCCAGACTTTGCAAATGTGGAAGAGATCTTTTGAAATTTACCTCTGAATATTATGAAAATTCAAATGTATAAAATAGATGCATTAGGTTTTTTGGACTAAAGTTAAACAACTAAACGTATTATGTTAAACATTCACATGAATATTTGTAATGTTCTTTGTCGATGGTGTTCCCATTTGAACCTTCAACAGCTTATAAAAATATATTGTTGTCACTTTCAGTTCAAACATCGTTCAACGCTGGGATTCTGGCCTCTGGATTTGTAAACCAAAGAAACTCAAAGGAGAAATTGAAGAGAGACACTACACTGCGTGACAACAATTTAACAGAATTACTCAAAAATCTTAACACTTTTTCACATGAGCCAACATGTTAAATTGCACATAGACACATGGGCAGTTGTTTTTTTGTGTGTATCTGTTTCCTTAACAACAGTTTGTAAAGTAGCAGCAGGGAAGGAGGAGTTATTATGTCTTCTCAGGTATTAGTTTGTCAGTGGAGAAAAGAACGACCAGGATGAAGTGTATATTCAGCCCGGTCTGTGTTGCTTTCCTGTCAGCTGTGTTTAGGTCTACTTCAACATTAGATATGCGCTGCTTAAAACTAAACTCACATCTGTTTAGGTATGTCGCTCCAGCATAGTGAAACAGGTTCTTAACCCCCTCGTTAGTTTTGTAACAAACAGTGGACTCCTTTACAGCATTTTTCTGTCCTCCTTTTTCAGACGTTGCCTGCCGCTCCTCTTCGACTTTGCTATAGTAGCTGTTTGAGGTCAGCCAAAACACTCTGTTGTCTAAATCCAAGTGGCTTTGCTTCAAGTTCAGGGCCTGCTCTCTCCGATGCTGCTCCTCCATGTCTGGTTTTCTAATCCAATCAAAGAAACATGACAGCATAAAAATATCCATCACTCTGTGGCACCCAACATTAGCAGAGTGATCTTCAATGATATGTAGGTTTTCTGCATGGATCAAATCACCAACAGTATTTTGTTCCTTTTTTATTTTTTTATTTTTTGTCTGATTTCAGTGTCAGTAAGCCTGTAGAAGAAATAGAAAACTAGCGTTTACTCCAATTTTGATCCAATTTTGTGAAAAAATATTTCACTTAGGCAATGCAAACATAGGTAAACAGTTTACTGATCATACATGAAGTTCTGGATGATAAAAATACAAACTGTAGAGAATAGGTTGACACAGAGAAGTCCAAACAAAGAAAGTGTCTAACTTCTAAAAATAGCTCCTTTACTTGCACTCTGTATGTCATTGCTGTTTCATTAAAATACCCAACACTTTCATATTAGCTCAAGTCGACTTAAAATTCACCTGATGTTACTTATGAACCAAGCTATTTTTTAAAATTTACAATTGTGGTTGCAATATGAAAATTTGAATGATTTGAAGATGTGCAAGTAATCTCAGAACCCACCATAAGAAGACGACTTGAAATATGTATTTACAAAGCTCCATCAAATGGAGGTGTAAATATACACAAAGATAAGCAGTAGCAAGTTTAAGACAATCCCAATAACTCCCAGCACAGCCAGGAATCTCTCCTCAGGTGTGCTCGGGTGCGGACACGTCAGTTCCATGTAAAACTATCTTCTTGAACTCCTCCAAATGAAAAGGAATGGATATTTTGGAATGGCTATGCTTTTTTTAAATTACACAAATGTACAGTTTGAGGAGATGTTTAAGTGCTATTTGAGTCAAAGCATTTAGATTTTGGCAAAGGTTTAGATTTTGGTCAAAAGTAATGGTGTCATTTTCTAATTTTCTCACGTTAGCTCAAAGCTCTCCTGTTGCTCATATGGGATTGTAATATTGGCTGGCAGTTCTATTGGCAGTGATGATCTCAACTCTTTCAAAAAATAAACAAACAAAAAAGCGCAAATCTTAGCATTTCCACAGCAAAGATTAGGCCTCACAGTCAGATTTCAGAACAAAAATCTGTGAAGTCAAAAACCTGTTTTTCCTTAATCAGTCTTGATTATTAGAGTATTAGAGATGTGAATATTTATAAAATGTGAAAACACAGTTTTGGTTTAACACCACATAGTTACCCTGCATGCTGTAGTGGAGTTAGTGTTCCTGCAGATGTCTAAACTTTGCATGTCAACAGCCAGTGAAGCAACCCTCTAAAAGTATATGACTACTTCCAGAGGCAGGGATGCAGTGGCAGGAGGAGGCTTTGGCACCAGCATCTTTCGTTGAGGTCCTGTGGGAAGCCTCAGGTGACGGAGGTGTAGATGTAGACGAATATAACCACTAACAGATTTAGGATGGTTCCAATGATGCCCAGCACAGCTAAAATTCGCTCTTCGCGGTCATTAGTTGAGTCATCCTCTCTGGTGTGAGCGCTGCAGACATAGTGGCTGCCGGGTATCATGGTTACCATCACAGAACCCCACCACCAGAGGGCACAGTGCCTGTTGGGGACAGTCGGATGATGGTTGTGGGTGGGAGTGGGGTTGGTAAAAAAAAAGAAATATGTAGGAGGTGGCAAAGAAAGGAGAGGAGGATATAGATGAAGTAAAGGAAAGCAAATTGATTCAGAAGAGAGAGAAAGAGAACTTAGGTTAAATATTTCTGAGAAAGAATGACTTTCATTAACAAACATGTCCGGCTGACTCTACGTAGAAACTTCTGATCTGAAAAAAATAAAAAGATTAAATAAACATTTCTTCTTCTCTCAGGTTGTCAGGAATTTAAAAGCCTCCATAACCACTGAATTCTGTTGTTTTCATTCAATATTTTTAACCCTCCAACTTCTCTTACAAATAGAGTATAGTTTTGTCAAAGAAATTTTAAATACTTCATATTAAAGTTTCTTAAAAAGTACATGTCATTTAAAAAACCCTGAAGTATTGCACTCTAAATAAGTTCTTGAAGGCTCTGTTCATGTCGCTGCCCTGCAGATGAGATCATAGATGCCTGAACAATGGAGCAAGTGGAATAGCAAAGTGGGGGTGCAAACTTGATCCCTCATTTTTTGACACAAAGAAATCTGATCACTCCCTGCAGTTTACAAAGTCTTATTCATTCTCATTATGCTTCATTAACCAGCCTGCAAAAAACAAAAATAACGGCTAAATGTTAGTCCCACCTTTTTTCACCTGTAAGTTATAGTGAATCTGGAAAGTATTCACACCATTTCACTTTTTTCCACATTTTATGTTATGGCCTTATTTGGAATTGTATTAAATGAATCTCTGTTTCCCCACCCTGGTCCTCAAGGTGCCCTGCATGTTCTTCTTCTTCTACTTCTTCTTTTTATTGGCTGTTGGCAAAAAATGTTAAACAGCATTACTGCCACCTGATTCAGATGATTGCAGTTCAGCAATTACTTGTTAATCTGCCATAAAGCAAGGAAACACGTAAAACGTGCAGGGCAGTGTGCCTCAAGGACCAGCATTGGGAAACATTGTCCTGAATTATTTGTCAGGCTTTTTCCCTTTTAGTTCTAGATCAGTGATCTCAAATTGCAGTCCTTGAGACCAGAGTCCTGCAACTTTTAGATTTTTTTCCCCCCTTGTTCTACACGCTTGAATTAAACGGCTAAACTGCATCACTAGCATGTGGTCAAGCTCTACAGAGCTCTGCTAATGAGCTAATATTGGAGCCAGGTGTCCTGAAGCAAAGAGACACCTAAAGGTTGTCCTCAAGAGACCGGCTCTTGAGGACTGGAGTTTAAGGTCGCTGTTCTGGATCCTTTTAGTCCCTTTGTGCTTTATTATCAATCTTCCCACAGTGTTTCTCTCACAGCTGCACTGTTCCCAATCAACCACCTGTCTTTTGTCTGTAATCAAACTCCCCAGTATTTAAACCCCTCATGTTTTGTCATTTCCTACTGGTTTCTTCCATGACATAAACTGTCTGTTTTTGCCTTTTCCCTGCTCTGGTCCTTTTGTGGGTCCCCATCTGAAAGTCATTTCAATAATACAATAGTCAATTTTGCCACAGTCAGTCTGTGTGTTTGGGTCCTTTTCAAACTTTAGCCTAACGTGACACCTTCTGCGTTATTTTCAAAATTATGTCCTTTAATCACCTTCACCTGCTGTTTTTTTAAAAATCAGTTGTTTTTGCTTTAGTTAAGTCCTTCTTGTGTAAAGATTTCTTCATATTCTTGAGAATACATAGATTTTTGGACATATACAGACTGTACGCCATACATGTATCTTGACTTCTACACTCCCCTCCGGGCACAGGCTTCAACACTGGACCACTGCTGCATCAAATATGCATCAAGATATTGGACCAACACACTGTCTCTCCTCTCCTACTCTCTCCCCTCTCCTTTCTTTTCAGAAACACATCATAATGAATTGCAGCAACTCAAGCGTTAAGTCAGTTCTAATTAATATTTCAAGACAACCCGTATAGTCAAGCCTCTACGACTCGTCTTCATTACTGTAATTAGGAGCAGTCAGATGTTATAATTCTGCTCCAGCCTATTTCCCTTTTATTTTTTAACTATTAAAAATCTACTGTAGAGCAAAAAATGCAAGACATTTTTTTAAACAGATTCCTGTGGTGAATGACCCTCCATGACAGTCTGTATAAATATCAACCTATATGTCTATAATTTTAAATGACATTTATAAAACACCACGGGACGTTTTCATTAATCTTTCACCATCAAACAGGAAGTGGCTATCTTTGTAGCATTTGTAAGCAGTTATTGGATATGCTTTTTGGTTTACACGTTTCTTCCAGTATGACTACTAACAGATTGTGCTCTAAGTTGGTTCAGCATTTTTTTTATTTTATTTATTTATTTTTCTTCAGAAATAATGACAAGGTTTAAGCAACATTGCTTGTTAGGACTTAGTCCTGCATAATTTTGAGTATTTATGACAAACTGGGAGTATGCTTAGCCGGTTTTGAATTAAACAAGGAGAGTAGTTACTGTGCAGAGCAGTAGAAACAGGGGAATTCCTCATTAGCTTCCCCACTGACTATGCAAAGGCAAGCATTCTGCCCCATGAAACTCATGCATATTATTCATCATGGTTGGAGCAGATAGCCACTCTGCCTCTTCTTCCTGTCAGATCACATTATACCCAATATGATTTCTATGAACATCATCTATTTGCAATGTGTGCTACCGGAACTGTAAGAGAGAAGTCACATGGGAAGCAACAAACCATCATGAATGTAAATCTCACAGCTTGTCAAATGCATATCTAATATTACAATATTATTGTTTAATTTATGCTCATAGTTACGACATCAGGGAGGGTTTTTTGTCACTTTTTTGCAGGTGCAATCAGTCATCTAAAGTTATGAAGTGATCTCAGCACCCTTCATAATTAAAACAGTTTGCTTTATGTATTATTAGTGATGGCATACATAGTTATGAGTTTATGATCTACTCGGAATATAATTCAAATCTGCAGTAGTACAGTAAGCAAGGCATAAAAAGTTTGCCTCGGGGCAAAAAAACCCCTCCATGGTCTTGAATATGTTTCTGCAGAAACATGCTTTTTTTGGTTGGGAGTTTGGGGTTTCTCTGAGAATTTAACTGAACCATAAATTGCAGTCTTGTTAATATTTAATAAAAGTTTCCTATCTTTGATATTTTGTTTTTCAAGTTTTTAAAGTGCTTTGAAAGCAAATCAAACATTTTAAGGAGCACTGCTATTGGGGAACACACAGGCAGATTTGTAGAGATTCGTCCTAAAAGTTAGTTTTGCCTGCAGCAGGAAACCGTTCTTAAAAGCTGTCATTGCTAGAGTATTCATAAAAGGCCTGGGGTACCATATGCATCGACACAATCTCTGAGAGAAAAAGAATAAATCAGACACACATTTTGAAGGAAGTTCTATTTGGAGATTTAATGGAAAGTTTTGGCCAACATGTAGAAAGCTGTGCGGCAGACGGCTAAAACAGCACATCATCTGGGATACACCATCCCTGTGAAACATGGTGGTTACAGCATTATCCTATGCCAATGTTTTTGTGTAAACTAGTTACAGTCAATGGAAAGTTAGCGGGAGTTAAATAACCAGATACCAAAATTTAAGTTAAAACCTGCAAAAGACTTGTGTCTGAGACAGAGGTTCATGTCCCATTAGGACAACCACCTCATTCATCCAGAACTCCAATGAAAAGCATTAGTTCAATATTTATGAGTGGCTCAAAGTACAGACCTAAATCCATTTGCGAATCAGTGGTGAGACTTAAAAGCAGACGTTCTTCATTCTGTGTCAGGTTAAGCTCTTTAACAAGGAATGATGGGCAGAAGCTTTTGTCCTCAGATGAACTAAACTGGTAGAGACATATCCCAAAGAACTAGTTGTTGTTATCACAGTGAAAGGCTCAAGTATAGAATTAGAGGACTTGAGAGCGAGAGAATATTGTTTATCAAGAAAATGATTAAGTGTCCTTCATATCCCTTCCTCTAGCTTATTGAAACTACAGGGAGTCTTATTAAAATGTGTGCCATGTCCCGCCATAAGACCTTTTCCCAGTTGCAGCCTTTCATAGCATGTTGGGTATGCTATATGTACAACATTTTTGCTACAAAACCATTGTGGAAATATTTAAAGAAATTATTGGAGGACACCTTTTCTAGTGCCCTGTACACACTCCTCAGGAAGAAAACAATTTGTTTTGGTTACATGAGATTGTAATAGTGAGAGCTAAGATCTTACTGACCAGGTTACCTTCCCCACTGCAGCAGACCCACTTCATAAGTCTTGGTCACCACACAGGATATACATCAGAACAAGCTGAAAGAATTCTCAAACAAGAGCTGACATAACAATTTTGTTCCTTTAGCTCAAGGAGACCAAAGAAATCTCTATTCTTTCAGAATATGTTTTGGGCTTTAAAGTCTGAATTTCTGAATGTAAAAGAAAACTTTGTAAAACATGTTTGCTCTGTAAAATGGTTTCAGACTTGCCCATCGCCTAGATTTCTACTTGCACAAGTAGCTCCACATCTGCACATCTGGTTAAATAAAAAGGAACACAAACAATGACTAAACATATCAGCAAATGAAGACAAATCTGAATTTACCTTACAAATGTACACCTTTTACACTGTAATTCCAGAAAAACATTTTGCTCTACTTTGTGTTGGTGTGTCACATCAAATTCTAATGAAACATACAGAAGTTTGTGGTTGTAACTTAAAAAAATGTAAAGACGAAAAAGTTCAGAGTGTGAATTCTTTTGCAGGAGAATGTATGTCCAACCTCACTGTTCGACTTTTTCAATCAAGACCCGTGACCTCTTTAACCCTGGCCACGTTCCAAGGTACACAGTGCCACTATTGCTCTGCCAGATGACAGAATGAGAAGGTCAAACATAAACAGTCTATCTGGGCTGTATTATTAAGCTGCTCATCAGGCAATGATCCGGGAGAGGACGTACTGTCTGGAGTCATTGATTGCTGCTGCTATTGACTTTACAGAAGGTCTCGACAATAGAGTGGAGTCTTCACAGAGATCACTGAGAGACAAAAGCACAGAACAAGCTGCTTCAAGACACTTCTAAGATGCAGTAACCTTCAGCATCTATAGCAGAGAGGCACCAGCTTTTCCGCCCCCCTTCCAGAAGCTCACATACACACACTCCACTGATTTAGATATGGTGTGGGAGCGGGATCCTTGTGACACTAGAATGTTCCACAGTCTCATTACGAGCTCGGCTGGCCTGCTCTACGAGCATTTAGAGCCAGCGGCCATCAAGCAACTGTCACTTCTCTTCAGCCACAGCTCTGCTTGTTCCATGTGAGCCCATGACTTGGAAAGGGGCAATAAAGGGTGGAAAATGTGTCTCGTGTAAGATTGAGTGATTTCATGATAGACTGCGAAAGGGGAGAGTACAACTTTGTGTCAAAACCTGAAATTTTAGGGAATTGCAGTCATCTTGATACGTATCCATTCATTAATTAGTGAACACCTTCAGGAATCCTCCCACTCTGACTTTCTAATGTTTGGTCTTCATTTTGCTCCCAGGCAGGAGTGTCATGTGACCCATGGACACCACCATCATGTGACCTAGATTAAACAGTTTGAATCACAGTGTGGAAGAATAAAGTGTCACACTCCAGACCCTGACATCCTGAGGTTTCTACAGTATTACATGACCTTCATCCAATAAACCCCCTGAGCTCTGTCGTCCGTATCGGACCTGAGAAAAAATGACTCACTGACACCTATGCAAGGACTCTGATATGAAAGTGTGGCATAAAGGGAGTGATGTGTACTCACCACACATCGCACCAGGGTGGCAACCAAAGAGTCCTTTGTTTCTTCTCTTTATCTGAGCATTTTCGTTGTGGTTCCCCCCTCTTCGTCCGTTGTGTTTCTGTCACCTCCGCTTGCTCCTTCTCCTTTTTATTCGCCTCCCTTTCTCCCTTCCACCCGCTGCTGTTCTGGTCCAGGTCTGTCACTGGTGAGGAGAATCCATGCAAATGCTCACACAATCGTCTTCAAAGCTCAGTGTGAACACACACTAATCGATAGTCACACCCACATATGTGCAAAGGAAACAGTTAATCCATAACGGCTGCCCCACATTACCACACAGCTGGTTTGTCCATAGCTGAACGGAGAGCGTGGCACTGTGTCGTCCTGCGTAATCGCCTTGAGATGCAAGTGATTCTAGTCGGAGACTAGGCAGTTTCTAACTTAACACCCTGTTGGCATTAACTGCCTTAGAGACAAAAGCAAAGAGCACAAGTTCACCACCCGTCCAACGATCCTTTGCACCACGGCTGATTAAAGAATCTCCTCGCGTGTGTGCTCAAGAGGTCCTCCACTTGCCAAATCTCTGTAATGAGGCCATTTTCTGAGATCAGGAATTGCTCCAATCAGTCCAGGACAATATAATTATAACATAAGCCTCAGGGACATCAGTTAATCTCACCTGACAGAGATTCAGAGTAGCATTTCAGTCCAGCATGTTCATCTCTATTATCCTCAAAGAAAAGAGGAAGGCGATCACATTGTTTCATGGAAATGGATTTGTCCTTTCAATTTTGCTGTTCCACGTCAACATCAAGCTTTTCTTTTAGTCATTCCAGTGTCTACAAGGGGTTTCATAGCTGGCCAAATGTCCTCCAAGAAGCCAACTCTGGCTACTTTGTCGGGAACTTGTGCCAATGTTAGGCAGCAGCATTCTTTATGGCCATCGTGTGACGCAGGTTGTCTGAGCTTTAAAAATCCAGTAGAATAAAAAAAAGCAGTTGCACAAGTTCTTTCCAGATTGGCTTGTCAAAAATGTTTAACACCTTGTGACGTATTTGTATCACAGTTGAGATTTCCAGTCTTCATGATGATTAACCCTCCTTTTTTCAACTCTTTCTGTATTCTTATTGAAATCATTAAGTTTGGTGTGGCTTATGTCACTTTTTCTCTACCTTTGTCTCCTGTGTCTATGGACAAGTGGAAAAAAACTTTCTCTCTCATTTGCAGACCTCCGGTTTGCCTTCTCCCTCAAGCTGGGAGATAGTGACTCTGGACTTCTCCAGTGGGAAATGAAGAAATTGTTAATTAACACAGCCCTCTTGACCTTTGAAGTTCCCTTTCCACAGTCCTTGCTGCAAACCTTCACTCAACCTTCCCTCAGCCAGCTTCAGTCATACTAAACACTTAAGTTCCTAAACTCACCCTCCAGCAAACTGATTCACTTGGCCTATTTCTCGCTGCCCGCCAGCACAGCAGGCTCCATCCTCAAGCTGTCCTTTGCCTGTCCGGTGACAGCTTACTTCTGTTCCAGCCCCTTCTGTGTTTGCTCCATATTCCTCCTTAGCGATCCTTTAGCACTGCCTCTGCTGCTCCTCTTGCATGCAGAATACAGTGTCTCCTCGCTGCTGAGCTCTGAGTCATACAGCTCACTCTCTCCTCCCTTTTCCTTCCAGAAGCTTGCAATGCCCCCCCTACCACCACTATCACACCCCTACCCCCCTTTTTTTTGTCTTTTTTTTATGGTGGTGCCTCATCTCTCTAAGAACCCATCAGGATTCATTCAGCATGTCTTTCCATCCTTGACACCAGAGGAATGTGTTTGCATCATTCAGCCAAGGGTTGCCTCTGGACAGACGAAATACAAATATTGTAAGCCAGGAGACACAGGAGTTTGACTGAACATTTGTGATGTTTTGTCCACGATTTTGCTAATTGTTTTACTTTGAATTCATCTCTTGCTGAACAAATGTCTTGTGTGGGTGGGTGTGTGTGATGTAGCCTCTGGTGCAGCTATGGCTTTGTTTTCCCTCCCTATCTGTTTAAAGCTTGCTGTTGGTTCTTCAAGTGGCTGTCAGGGGGAAAAAATACAATACAGAAAATGTTGCCTGAATACACAACAAAAT
This sequence comes from Xiphophorus maculatus, assembly GCF_002775205.1. Taxonomy (NCBI): domain Eukaryota; kingdom Metazoa; phylum Chordata; class Actinopteri; order Cyprinodontiformes; family Poeciliidae; genus Xiphophorus; species Xiphophorus maculatus. The sequence goes on along the minus strand of NC_036460.1, from coordinate 19,291,026 downwards.
AACAGAGAGGTGCTCTGACGAGAAAACAGAAGAACCGGGGAAGAAGCATGTGCATGAAAAATAAAAATGCCCTCAGGAAGTGTGGAAGTGACAGCAAAGGAGATACAAATGGAGAGAGGAAAGGGGAGGATGAGGAGGGGGAGGAGGAAGGAGATGAGGAAAAGAGTGGAGGAGGAGGGATATTTTGTGTGGGTGGAAAGGAGACCAGATTGTGGATGGATGGAGAGTTAAGGGAACATGGGAGTTTGCAGGGTAATGAGGAGATGAGAGGGCTTGTTGACAGAGGCACATAACCAAATGAGAGGATGGAAACAAACGCATATGCATGAGTTGGCTGGTGGGTTGCCCCTCAACTAGGAAATTTTTTTCACCTATTCAGAAGAGCCCCCTCTGACATTATATTCATCGATACTGTAACTATAGAAAAGATCCTCAGTGAGTGGTTTGTTGCTTGCTGGTTGATGTTTTACCTGTATGGAACCACTGTCCACTCTTTGACAGCATACTGCTCCTCCTTTTTTAATTTCTTGCTCTTTCATCGCTCTCTGTTTGCTGCTGCAGCCTTCGCTGCCAGCGCTGTATCGTTGAAAAGCAGCATCTCTCTTCCCTCTCTCCACCTCCTCTCCATCGCTCTCATTTCCCTCCCTTCTTTTTCCTCCATGCTTCTCTCTATATTTGTCCTCCTCTGCCTGTACCTCTGTCTCCACATCTCATATGTTCACCCTTCCTATCTCTTGTCTCCACCCCCTCCTCCCCATATTCCATCAGTTCCTCTCCACCTCCCTCTCATCTAGTCCTCCATCCTACGCTTGCTGTTACATCCCCCCTCTCTGAGGGAAGCTTCGAGAACACAGTGGACAGACTTGGGGAGAGGAGAGCTCTATGGACATGTGGAACAGCATTCATTACTCTGCCTTATGAATAAAACACATATATACACATGCATGTCTTCTCATAATCATGCATATCTTCATCAAGTTGAACAACCTGACAAGTGAAGCAAGGGTTTTGTGATGCATACATACCTGAGCAATATCTATGACACAGCCTCATGTGCTCAGACTTTTGTTCCCCACTGAATTTGAATGGAATATGTAATAGAAGTATATTTTGATAATGTTCGTATGACAGCAGGAATCAATTTTATAGACGTTTTGAAAAAGGACATTGTAAATCCCGTGAATTTCCAGGGTTTCCTGTAACTTTTTGTTCACATACAGATTAAGACAACAAAGCTCACAGTTTCCCAGTTTTTATCAAACACTTTCTGTGGCCACCCAGGTTTGATCGAAAGCTGATAATGACAACATGGCTTGGTCACAATATATTTGAAAATCTCATTTCAGGTTGAATGGGTCTCATGGTGGAGCAAAATTGTCCTCTAGTACAGAGAAATTTGACGCTGGTTGAAGCATTTCAGTGTGGTACTTTGGGTACTTGGGCTTCTTGTTTCCCAAACATTTATTCAGACTTCCAAGTATATTTTGACATTAAATGAGGTGCCAGTAGCTTAGTAATTTATTTGGAGCCCGGCCAGCCCAGTGTGGCCTGTATGTATCCTTCGCATGAGAGTAGGAGTGACATGTGGTGAAATCTGATGTATTCATACAAGACCACTGTAAAAAACATAAATATTATATTTTAAGTTTTGAACCTATGATGGACACATTACTGTTTGCTCATATTAATATGCACGCACATATCAATCTCATTATATTGTCAAAATTAACAGTATTAACAACATTAAATAAATGTGCTCCTTAACACTTCTTAAGAACTACTGCCACATCTCAAAATGTTCAGACAGGTACAAGTGAGATGTACGTATAGTCAATACAAATATAGTCTTCATATCTTCCTCTAAATTGTTGTCATACACACATTTATGCCCCTTAATAACGTTTTAATGACAAGATAATTGAGTAACCTGTAGCCATCCAGGCAACATTTCCCCATAGATTTTGCTTTCAGCAACTGAAAACATATGCAGTTTATTAAGCACATAAAACAATCTGGGCATTTTGTGAGAGATAACATTATATAAGGAGTTTTTCTTACTTTACTGGAAAATGAAATCAATATATCCTTCTGCTTTTCTTCAAATAAAAGTTGAGAAACCAATTTTAGCTACACTATGGCTGCCTCTGGCTAGTGAGCCCAATCTTTAATTGAATTTTATAAGAGCTTGGGTCAACTCAAAAGCCAGAAAGTAAGCTGCCTTTCTACATACAAATAGCCTAAAGTAGGCAGTTTTATTTTTATTTTAGTTAGAAAAATCTCTTCAGATCTTAATGTGATCTGTGCTAATCTAAATATATTCTTTTAAACTTAGGGTGACACAATCAAAAAGTTTGGTGCTTTTTCTGAAAAAGCTGTTTTGGGATTTGCTAAAAATAACTTACAAAAGTATAGTACTTGGTTTTAAGAGGTGGGAAGGGTGATGAATCAAATCTCGCTCTCTGTTGAGCAATTTGCTTTAGCTTGTCTTAACCTTGAAAGCACATTATTAATGTATGAGTGAACATATACAGTAGAACTCAGCCCGGGAGCTTGCAACACCATGACACCAAGCTGTAAAAAATGTGTTCATAACTCCTTTTTCAGCTAGTTTCATTTCTCCTATCAGGAGTTTGTTTACCTGTTGTAGGCTATGGCCCCGACCAGGAACAAAAGAATGAGTCACAATCTAATTAAATGATAATTAGTATAATATTTTGCTGCCTCATAATTGGATTTTTTTGTTGTTGTTAGAACAGGAAGTTTGTTAAGCAAATTTTCATATTATCTAAATATATTCTGTCTGTCTAAATGTCACAATCTATAAGCCTGTGCTATTGCTTGTATTTCTTCTTTGGGTTTTTAAGCTCTTTTCCTTGAACTTTATGTTCATTTCCTTTCTAATCTATGCATTTGACTATACTTCATTTCTTTTTACTTAAGAATTGACACTTGACCCACTTATCCTTCTAGTTGAAAACATGCTGCTAAATATTGAGACATAGACAGTGATTTGCTGTGAAGTTCATGAGGGATGAGGAACTGACACCTCTGGATTTGGATGTGCAAATATATAAAATCCAAAATAGTATTTTAACTTTAAAATAAGATTACATAAAGTGTACTTTTTTAATCCCAGAGTCTGGGAAATTATTGGGCGACAGGAACATGATGTACAGAAAACAAATAATATATTCAATATAAGTAAAAATGAAATACAAGATGAAATGTAAATTTATATGACTTTCTTAAAAACGGTTTTAAGTAATCAGTGTCATATTGTTATGCTATATAATGATAGCAAAAATATACATATATTTTGTTTTATATATTATGTCAAATTTTGTTTAATTCTTTTTAATTCAATTTCTTTTTTGGTCTGATATTTTATTTTATCAAAATTGAAAATCATATATGCTCTCACCTTTCTTCGTATAAAATATAAGAATAAGATTTACTTTCACAAGCAGGGAATTACAGCTTTTGCTATGATTGCTCACTTGATATATAGATAAAACTTAATTAGAAAATGCTTTGTGTTTTTTCAAACATAATTGTGCAATAATGTAGAAGAAGTTGCTACAAACTCACAAAGTCGTATCCTTAATCCGAAAGCACGTCTTTAGGATGATTTACCTTGTCTTCCTCTTTATTAAATAAGACTGAAAAGTTTTTCTCTTTTTTTGTTGCTTTTCTGTTATATATTTATAATCTACATGTTTTCATTTGACACTGTAAGTCAAGTTATTTTTTTTTTGTCCAACATCACTGTCTGACCTCACAAATCCTCTTGAAGAATACTAAAAATCTGCAGAATGTATTCCCACCAGTCCTATAAATACTTTAAAATATGAGTGGATTAGGAATCAAATAGGCCAGGAAATGTATGCACCCATGTGAATCTACATTTTGCATGTGTTGAAACTTGGTTTTTCCACTTTGGTCCTCCAAACTCATTTTTCTCTTGTTTTCGCTCTCAATTTTTCTGGGAGATTTTGGGGAAAACATTTTTTCTCAGCACTCTAAAGCAACATTAGAAGAGAATAAAACGGATTAGAAAGTGGATTTTAAGATTATGTAGACATACAAAAATGTTGGCTACATAACTGTAAGAGTGATGATGTAGATCTGTAAAAACATTCCTTTCTTTATTCATGCCAATCCCTTTATTTGATCTCAAAGGAATCAGAGATATCCACTGTCTTACATTGTCTTAAGCATAAAAATGCATGTTAGAGCTAATTAATGTCACATTTAAGTCATCTTCTGTGAATTGTTGTTTACACACACAAACATTTATATATAGGGCTATTTTCGCTTACATGCAGAGCACAGGTGTGGTTCGTTTTTCTTGCTCTTCAAATTGGGGTCACCAGCTAACCTCCACATGAGCTTGTGGCTCTCTCTTGTGTTGATTTCTTGAATTGCAGGAAAGTCTTCAGATTAAATGTGCTGGTGTGATATGCATGCATATCACACCAGCTTTTACCCTTTGAGAAATTAAACGTATCAGTGACACGTTAAAATAGTCATAATTTAAACTTAAACTAATTATTTCTGCTGCTTGTGCTTGCAAAATATTCCAAACACATTTGAACGGTTTTGTAAATTGACCAGCAAGAGTTAGTGTTTTTCTGAAATTGTTTCCTGCCTGAAATATGTAAAACTTTAGTTTTCTAAAACCTTAAAAATTTCAAAATCTTCTAAATTAAAATTGTTAATTATTTTTATTAGATGTATTACGTGAATGGTATGATAATCAAGCACAACCCATGCTTCAATGTATTCAGTGTAATTAATCATCTTCCCTTTCGATGAAACTGCTGTAAAATAATAGTTTCAAGGCTTGGTACATTAAAAATATAAAATTAAGGTCAGTAGTGCTGTTGTTCCCGGTGGGCTTAACCTGAGGTTGGCATTTTATCTCAAGACTTTACAGAACTTTGGACCAGTTCTGGATCAATAAATACATTATTACAGCTTTATCAGTTTCTCAATTAGACTTGCCTTTGAAATAACCAGAGTCAGCTTATCCATTATGGTGCCCTACGCAAATTACAGATTCCCCCACCACCAAAACACTAAAAGACAACATCTGCATTACAGACCTTAAATATTTAAACATGTGGATAGACATTTGTAGCTTTTGCATATCCTGTAGACAAAATTGATAAATATTAAAGCTTCCCATCAATATTTCATGTGTAGCTCTACCTTAACGATTCTAGTAGAAGAATTTAAGACAGCTTTTCATAATGATTAATTATTGGACTACAATATCTGGCAATGTTGCATCTAAATGGAAAATTAGGATCAATTTAGATGCAACATTAAACTACTTTACTTTTTGTCATCATGAACGCACAGTAATGTTTTAAAAATGTTTCCGTTTATTTTTGATTATGTTTCAGTTAATTTTTGATTATGTTGTTTTCTAGCATTCATGTTTGGACAAATTAAATAAGATTTTCTGGCCAACAGGCCAAGTTGATTTCTGCATGTTATGATGTGAATATTGTGATAGAGTTTTGCTAATATTTGATAGAAACATACCCAAAATTGGAATATTTTTTCTGTATTCATATATATATATTCATATATATATATATATATATGAATACAACCTATACCGGATTAGAAACCTATATATATATATATTATTTTCGAGACAGCCCTTTGCAAGAATAAGTAGTGGATGTTAAACAATAAATTACATATTTGTACTAATTTATCTTGCATTGTCTCCTCCAGCAGATGGAGTCCTAGGCAACCGCATAAATGACTTGCCTGCAAAGCTCTTTCCTGTGCAGATAAGACATACTTTTAAGACACTAAGGGCAGTATTGAGCTTAAGGGATGCAACTGAATGAAGTTCCTCTGTTGTTAAAGGCTGTGATCAACTATGCAGCACGGAAAATCCATTTTGAGACCATAGATAAAAGTATTCTCAGTAGCTTTGCTTGGATAAACCAGAGCATAAAATGCTCTCCCTGAAGCTTTTATCAGCACAACCCAGCAAGCAGATGGGACAAAGAAAGCCAATAGCAAGCATTTGAATTGAGGAATTAATGAAAAACATATTCAGATATAAAAAAAGCAACAATTCCTTTCAACTCCACTATATCCTAAGGTACCCTCATATTATGCATTGTATTTTACGACATATATTATACTTACTTTTGTATGTTTAGCACATTACACATTAGTGTTGACCTCGGAAAGACTTTGTCATCAGTGCTTTTGAAGATGAATATTGTTGATGAAGGACATTTTATGCAAGAAGCAGCACCTCTAGTAATTAACCTCAGTGTGTGTTTACCCTGATGCTTATATCATATAAACTCTTGAAAGTGAGCCTTCAGTCATTTTATATCTATTCGTTAAAAATATATATCACAAACATGTTTTATTTTCTTTTAAGATAAATGTAGGTCATTTTAACATCAAATTCTTTATTATTATTATTTTAAACATTGACTGGAATAAACTGCCTCCTTAAGGCCAAAATGCATTTTGTTTTGATACATTTGTACATTTATCAAAACAAAATGCTTGTAAACTTTGTTTCAAGTTTACAGTAAACCTAACACAAATTAAGCCAAATGATGTTTCATTAAAAATATATACACTGAGAATGAAATGAATATTTCACCTGACTTTCCTTAGGCAACACATAAACGAATAACGGTGTGTGCTAACAGACACAATAATATTGCTTTCCATCTCACTGACCTGAGACCCATTTTGAACTGCATTTTGTGCTGAAACACTACAATGTCTCATAGTTTGGATTACTATTTAAAAAACATTGAACATTAAAATGAAGATCTAAAAAAGTGCTTAAACCTCTACAAAGGCCTTTTACGAAAAGCCCCATCTTGATATAATGTGTGGTTGGCCTTTGACTCTGGCCATAACATGAACTGATTGAATTAATTGAATTGATGACTGGAAAGATAAAGATACTTATCTTTATCTTATGATTAAGATAAGTCTGAAAGTCAAGATTCTTCACATATTATTATTCATGGACCCTAGCAACACTTCCTGTCGAGAATGATAGAAAAGTAATGCAGACCAATAACATTAGAACTGAGCTTGAGACATGACTGCATACAAGAAAAACAGTTTCTTTGTTTCCATGTATGTTTTTCTCTCAAGAACACATATGTATGAAATAAAGGACAATGAGAAAATAAGAATTTGCAATAAATTTATTCATAGGTGTGCTGTTCCCATTTTGGGTGAGGAATGTGACTCCTGCATCTACTGACACTTGAAGTAAATGTTGCACCCTTAAAAAGAACTGAAAAAAACTCAAAGGTCTTCGTTTTGTGCAACTTTATTAAAACAAAATCCACGGTTCAGCATACAGCGTGTGTAGTTTTCTGTCTTCTCGTCTATTCACAGGTCATGAACTTTTTACTCCCATCATGCATTGTGTCTTTCTTAAAGAGATATTATCATAACAGAAATCTATGAAATAAAAAATAATAAAGTAGTCTAATTTAACATTATCACGTTCTTAACATATTTCCAGGGCTCTACACCCTCCCCTACTAAAATAATAAAATGTTTTCAAAACATTTTACACTTTAAAACTTAAAGAATGTATCCTTGCTACTAGATTCTAACATTGAACTCACCCATCTCAGGTACCATTTAGTTACATGTTGCTCTTCAAAACAATAACCAATACTACACATTAAATGACTACACATGTATGTGTACAGGATAAGTACATTTACTTATATTCCCGTTTCAGTGTATTGACTTAAATCATCGGTACATTGGTAGGCCTCCCAAGTCCATTAAGTCACATATGGCTAAATCTACCATTCCACCTTATTAAATGTATCCACATTAAACATACTTTGAATGTAGTACGACTTCTTACAGACTACTTTTGTGTTACCTTACAAAACACTTATTTCCTTCTGTAAACACATCAATAACTTTTAAGTGTAGCTGTAGTCACTAGAAATACATTTCTGAAAAATGACTCTTACTTGTAACTGAATATTGTGTACCAAATGAATAATAGAACATTTTCAATTAACTTTAGCTGTAACTGTAACTATATATGGTTCAAAATACAATTCCTATTTCTTCAAAGATATGAAACTAGGTTTCCCTAACTCATCATATGTAAAGATGGATTTTGGTTGACGTGTTCTTGAGGAACGTCGCTCCTGCTCCACCTCCTGATCACCCTCTGAAGAAGCATTGATGTCTTCCTCAGGCATTTCAAGTTCAAATGGTTGACCTTCAGTATCCATGTCCGGATTTTGACTTCGGTCTTGGTTCTGCGTATCTCCTTCCTCATGTCTCTCGTCCACCTGATTCCTGATATCAGCAGAATCATTCTCATCCTGAAACTGGCTTTGTCTTTGTACAAGTCTCCTAGTTTGGGTTTCTTCTGCAGGTTGGCTTGATCTGGACTGAAAGACTGGGGCTTTTGGGTTGAGACTGGTAGTCTGGCTTTGATGGGTAATCCACACAGAATACTCGTCCTCACTACAGCTGTCAGAATTCTCGTGAACTTGGTCTGTGGTTTGGCGTGTTTGTCTGTTTACTTGTCTCTTTTGGTTGTGTTTTTCTTTTGGTTCTTTAATGTCTTGCCCATCAATAAGATAAGGACAGGGTAGTAAGACATTCCTATGAAGGGTTCTTTCCCTCCCTTCACCATCCAATGGTGTCACCACATAAACTGGACTGTCTGGCCCTTTTCTTTCTTTTATAACATGGGTTTTGTTTTCCCAGTAAGAACGTATTTTTCCAGGTCCTCCTCTTTCAGATAGGTTTTGGACAAGAACGTGGTCTCCAGGTTGAAGTTCTGAACTCCAGGCTTTTCTGTTGTAATACGTTTGTCCTCGCTTACTTGCTTTTCTCATGTTTTCTTGTGCAATGCTGTAAGCTTCCTGCATTGACCTTTGCCATTTGTCTGCATAGTCTTGATGAGACTGTGACTGCCTTTGCTCCTTTGGAAACAATAGGTCAATAGGTAGGATTGGCTCTTTTCCAAATAACAGAAAAAAAGGTGAAAAGCCAGTCGATTCATGCACTGTAGAGTTATATGCATGTACTACTTTGTTCAAATAGTCTTTCCAGTTAGGTTTCTGTGTCTCTTCCAGTGTTCTGAGCATGCTTAACAAAGTTCTGTTAAAACGTTCAGCTGGGTTTGACTGAGGGTGGTAAGGTGTTGTCCTTGAATGTTGTATCCCACTGTAATTTTGCAACTTTCTGAACAACTCATTCTCGAATTCCCTTCCCTGATCATGATGGATTCGCGCAGGGTATCCGAATCGCAGAATAAAGTCGTCAAAGATTTTGCGTGCAGCTGTCTTTCCAGACTTGTTAGATGTTGCATAAGCCTGTGCGAACTTAGTAAAATGATCTACTATTACAAGAATATACTCTACTCCACCTTTACTTCTCTCTAGATGCAGATAATCAATCGAAATTAGTTCAAAAGGTGCAGAGGTTGTAATAGTTTGGAGTGGGGTTTTAGTTTTTCGGTTGGGTTTCTTTTGTTTCAAACAGCGGCAGACTCTTGTAACATAATGTTCAATCTCTTCTCGCATTTTTGGCCAAAAAAACCTCTCTCTGGCCAATGAGATCATTCTGTCTGCGCCTAAATGACCCATTTCTTCATGAAGTTGCTGATAAATCAGTGTCTTTAGCTTAGCAGGAACTACAAGTTGATTTCTAGTTTTCGTCTTTCGTCGTAAAACTCCGTCTTTGTCTAGGTAAAGATGAGGCCATTCTCTCAAAAGTCATTTTACTTCAGTTGGCTCTTTCACCTTATCCCTGTATTTAACTTTCTCATTTTTCTGCTTTAATGTGATTACTCGTTGTGTCACTCGATCTTCTTGTTGAGCAATTTGAATGTCTTTGATTGCTATTGGCTCAACTGGAGTTGTACATGGAGCAGTTAGTTGTGACAGTACATCCACATTGCATGTAACAGCTGAAATCCAGTCAGTATCACCACAGTGATCTGCTTTGAGTCCTTGCTGTAGTGCTGTTATGTCATCAGCTTTACATTCCTCTGTACATGCTGACATTATTTTGTCCATTTCTGCAGGTTTGCGAGATAGAAAATCAGCATCTCGGTTGACTTTACCAGGTCTGTACTTCAGAGTAAAACGGAAATCAGCTAATTCTGAGACCCAGCGATGTCCTACCGCATTCAGTTTAGCACTTTTCATCACATATGTCAAGGGATTGTTATCACTGTACACTGTAAAGTGTGGGGCATGGAAGAGGTAATCTCGAAATCGCTCAGTAACAGCCCACTTCAGAGCTAAAAATTCAAGCTTCCCTGAGTGAAGTTTGTAGTTTTTCTCAGTTGGAGTGAGTGTACGTGAACCATAGCCTATGACTCTTAATGCTCCCTCCTGCCTTTGATACAGGACAGCCCCAAGACCTTCCTCTGACGCGTCCACCTGTAACACAAATGGTTTTTCAAGGTCTGGGTAGGCCATTACTGGTGGATCTGATAAAGCGTCTACAAGCCTTTCAAGTGCCTCCTGCTGTAATGTTGTCCATTCCACAGACTGAGACGGTGGCAACTGTGAAGAACCTTTCTTTGAGGATGTGTTCTTTGTCTTTGGATGTGACAACAAATCGTAAAGCGGTTTTGCTATCCTTGAGAAGTCGGCTATGAATGATCTGTAGTAGCCTAGAAAGCCTACAAGAGATCTTACTTCCCTGACTGTTTTAGGACTTGACTTTTTCAAAGATTGCACAGCTTCTACTTCTTTTGGATTCATCCGGTATCCATCTTTTGAAACGACACGGCCAACATAACACACTTCCCTTTTAAAAAAATCACATTTCTTTGCTCTGAGTTTGATTCCACATTCTTTTTGTCTTTGTAAAACTTTTCTCACATTTTCCACATGTTGGTCAAATTCTTTGCTAAAAACTAAAACATCATCGAGGTAGGGCACACATATCTCATCTCTGAGATCTCCAAGACAACCTTCCATGTACCTCTGAAAAGCAGCTGGGGCATTTGTTAGTCCGAAAGGTATCCTCAGCCATTCATAAAGTCCCCATGGTGAGATGAAGGCAGTGCATGCTCGGCTCTCTGGACTAACAAAGCCTTGGTGGTAGGCTTTTCCTTGGTCTAGCACAGTAAACCAGGAATTTCCGCCAAGATTTTCCAAAGTTTCCTGAATTCTTGGAATGGGATGTCTGTCGGGGTGTGTCTTTTCGTTTAATTGTCTATAGTCCACACAAAGTCGGATGGTAGAGTCTTTTTTTCTTACAATTACTATTGGTGATGAGTAAGAAGAAGTTGACTCCTGTATCCACCCCCTACTGAGTAGATCTTGAATGTGCTTTTTCACTTCCTGATACAAATGACGAGGGATTGAATTGTATGTTTTTGTCACTGGAATGCTGTCTTTGAGATGTATTTTCATCTGCAGATCAAGTATGCATCCTGTATCCCACTCATTTTGTGCAAAAACATCACTTTCCTCTCTTAGCATTTTTCTCACTTTGTCTTGCTGTTCTGCTGTTAAGTGTGAAACATCAACTGGTGGATCCTATATTTGTTCGTCAGTTTTTCCTTCATTTTCTGGTGTCACTTTCATGTCTTTGGTATGTTCATGTCCACTTTCACTTTGTGACCTCTTTGTGATCTCTTTTACATCTTGTACGTTATCCACTGTGAATAATGAACCAATTATTGTCCTGTTTTGTAGTCTGATATTGTTATCTGTGTTGTTTTCGACTACAACTGAAATTGTTGCTCCCTCATCAATTGGTATGTGTATTAGCTGCTGCTGTATTTGTAATCCTTCTGGCCATGGTGTGCTTTCATTTGGTTCCAACACTGCATATTGTCCCTTTAGCACATTTTTCTTGAATTTTCCACAGATTACTTTGAACATTTGATGTTTTGGAATAATAACATCTTGTCTCCCTAGCCTTACTGTTTGACTCTCCGACATAGATTTGTCTTTACTTAACACGGAGAACACTGCTTTTGCTTTTTTGTGTCCTACGTCTAATGCTGACCCAAGACTGTGCAAAAACTTGTTGGGAAGAGTCCTATCTGTTGATATGTTAGACTTTGCAAGTTCTTCTATGACATTGAAACCCACTATTGGCTTGGTAATTGGCTCAGAGCTTACAAGAAACGGTACTAACAGTTCACTGTCTCTGTTCTCTGTAAGACTAAACTCAACTCCTACCCAACCCTCATAAGGTATCTCAGTCCCATTTGCTGCAGAAAGATCTAACATACCTTCCTCAAGAAGCTCTTTCACTGATCGAACCTCGGCATCTGGTAGATGTTCTCTTTTCCAGTTTAGATCCACAATTGACACTTGTGATCCCGTGTCCCAAAGAGCTGTGACTGGAACACCTCCAATGTTGCACTGTACAAGGTTTTTGCGTCCTATTAGTTTTGCTGTCTTTTCTTGTTTTTTTGACAAAGGCACATCCTTTTGTGGAACAACACTGTCAATAACATTTGCAATATGTACTTCGATTTTATTGACATTAACTATTGAGTCTTTCTTTTTCCGACAACCAACAGCCCAATGTTCACTGCTTCCACATTTAAAACAGTGTGTACATTTTCCTTCTGGGTTTGACTGTTCACATTGACGACATTTTCTGGGACTCTTTCTGGTAGCACTTGGATAGTATGGCTTACTTCTTATGTTTTTGTCTTCAGTTTTCACTTTTGCTTGAGTCAAATTAGCAACTTGTGTTGAAAGATTTTGGATAGCTTCACAAATAACTTTATTAGCTTCCAGCTTTTCCACAATGGGGTTTGGCTTTTCTGTCTGGTTTTTGCTTTTCTTTGAGCTTCCATTTTCATTTTTGCAGTTATCCTCTTCCTGAACTGAGGCCACTTTGATGCTCTTTTGTCTGGTCGACAGTTTATTCCTTCTTTCGAGTTCAACACTGTAGGCAGCGCTCATTTTCTCAAGAAGCATTTCATCACTAACAGTTACGTCCTGCAAGTAAGGTTTAATGTCCACTCTTACAGCATCATCTTGTAATCCAGTCAGAATAGTTTGCAAAAATTGTGTCTGCACGAGCTCAGGATTGTATTTTAGTCCAGCTTTGGCTCTATCAGAAGCAGTCAACACTTTTTGTCTAAGGTCCATTGTGCGTATAAGAAACTGAACAGGAGTTTCTCTGGGATCTTGTACTGCACGCGTCAAAGAATGATAGAGTTCTGTTGCATCTTTCTCTGTGACGTGTGTCCTAAGCACTTGCCTGAGAGAGTTCAAGGATAATTCCGACCTACTCTCTAGATAACTTTTTAATTTCACATCAGGTGCAATGGCTTGAATCACTGCTTCAACGATCTCTCCCTCATCGTATCCTTTTTTAAGTCCTCGTTCCATTTGTCTTTCAAGACTAGTGAAGTTCAGTTTATCCTTTTGTCCCACATCACCGATTTGTCCAATAATTCGAAAATCCTTTCTGTAAATTGGATGCAAATTTATTTGATCTTTGACTTGCGATGACTCTCTTTCAGAACTTGGTGAGCTGCTTGATATTTGCGGTGGTAAAACTAAAGGTGTAGTACCGATTTGTACCAGCAGAGGTTGCTCACCGACCACTTGTTGCTCAGCAGCGGTGCGCTCTGACGCAGCACTTGACAAAACACTCATATCAGTTTTCTTATTCAAGTCATCTATCAAATCATTAGTGGTCAACAACACTGATAATCCATTGTCCTCTAAAGAAGTGACATCTTCGCTTTCCAAGTGAATAAGCATTTTTCTTCTTATTAACCGACATGACGACTTCACCTCTTCACTCAGCTGCAGGCCTAGCGCTTCACTTAAGGCATTTAGCTCATCCAGTGAAAGAGTAACCAGCTTCTTCTCAATATCGGCAAATAGAGATTCCCACTCACTGTCCATGATGCTTCGTCTTTGGTTGATTCACTGCTTGGAAAGATTCATGTCTGTTTCTTCATTAGTTGTTTTTCGTTTTCAGTAGATGTCGTCTGGCTAGCCGCATAGCTACTTAGCATAGCCACTAGCACGTTCGCGTTGCTCCGCCGAAACGTAGTTCCTCTTCATACAAAAAAAAATCACTTCTCATTGCAGAAAACATTTGCTGAACCGGGCGGAAACACCAAAATTTATGTTGCACCCTTAAAAAGAACTGAAAAAAACTCAAAGGTCTTCGTTTTGTGCAACTTTATTAAAACAAAATCCACGGTTCAGCATACAGCGTGTGTAGTTTTCTGTCTTCTCGTCTATTCACAGGTCATGAACTTTTTACTCCCATCATGCATTGTGTCTTTCTTAAAGAGATATTATCATAACAGAAATCTATGAAATAAAAAATAATAAAGTAGTCTAATTTAACATTATCACGTTCTTAACATATTTCCAGGGCTCTACATAAAGACCTGAATCTTTTATTGCAGGAGCATAAACTTATGTCCTGATTTAATTTTACTATATTTACTCAATGCGGAAGACAAAACCTCAAATTCATAAGGGATGTGTGGTTTTCTGCTAATCAAATTTTTATCCAAGGAAAGTAGGATGTAATTGCTTACTGATTAAAGGCTCCTGTTTAAAGCCGCATTTCTGTTTTTAAACAGAAGCGTTTCAGCCACATTTGTTTATTGAATCCTAAATGTTAGGCAATCCACCAGTGATTTTGTGACCAAAATAAATGTGACCTTGAGGTTGATTTTTTTTCTTACTTTTCAGTGTGAGACTGAGGCTAAAAGAATTGTTTTTTTCTTTTCACCAGGAGTTCCAATAATATGGTGGATACTGTAATCAAATGTTATTCCACTCACTGTGCAAAGGATTTCAGAATGTTTATTATAACAATTTACAACTTGTGTACAAAGTATTCTGAAACTGTAAAAATACATATTTTCCAACACAAAGACTTGGTTTTTAATAATAAAACAATTTATTTATGTCTCATTTTCTATTTGAAATACTGGTTTGGTTGGTTTCTTCATTAATCAAGGAGTTTATCAAAATGGTGGCATTGTTGCAGATTCTGCACCGGTGAATATAATTCTGTTGTTGCTTTGACAAATGTTACCTTAGTTAACAGCAGATTGATGGAGTAAAATGACATTTATTTCATGATTTTGAAGAGGCTAATAGAAAACTTAAATATGACAAACAGTGGTAACTAGAAAAAATAAATGTGCATGTAAACAAACATGAAAAAAATAGAAATCATAAATTCCTAAACACTGGAAAATTTAACATTTGTGTGTTTGTTTTGTTCTGCTGACTCAGAAATAGCAAAAAAAAAAAAAGAAAAGAAAAAAAAAACATCCATAGCAGTCAGTAGAAAACTACTTTGACAGAAAGACAACTTGCCAAGTTTCTGGATTCCAGATTTACATGTGTTTTCTATAGTGGGTTAGACATTTTTTTAATCACACATCTCACTTTGAAATCATCTGCATTCTTATTTGAAAGTAGTTTCTGGTGTTGATTAAAATCATGAAGTACATTTCCCCCTGAGGCACATTGGGTCACTGCCAATTTACAAAACATATTTTCTTTACGTTGCTGTAGCTTTAAGGCAGTGTTGCTCAATTCCAGTCCTCAGGAATATTTTAGATGTGTCTCTGTTCCAGAAAACCTGATTCAAATGGTTGGATGACCTCTTCTCCAGTCATCAAGCGCTGCAGAGGCCTTATAATCTCTCACAGATTCAAGCCAGGTGCGTGGCAAAAAGGGAACATCTAAAGCAGCCAAGGCAGGGGGGGCGTGAGGAGCGGAGTTGAGAAACATTGCTCAAAGGCAAGCGATCTCAAACTCCAGTCCTCAAAGGCTGGCGTCTGGCAAGTTTAGATATCTCTCTGCTTAAGCACACCTGGTTACAATGTTAGGTCATTAGAAGAGCTCTGCAAAGATTGACTGTAATGCTGGTGAGGCAGTTTAGCCTTTAAATTCAAGTGTGTAGGACAATGAACACATCCAAAAGTTGCAGGATACCAGCCCTCATAAACCCCAGTTTAAAACCACGGCTTTGAGGTAATTGAGAAAATTGGGAGTCCAGAACGAAACCAGACGATACAGAAAACAATACTTGCCTATTGGGAAACCGGATCAAGCATACCAGGTCATTTCTAGTTTTCAGAAAGAGAAACAACACATCACTTTTCAGAATATGGAGAGTAAAACTTTAGGCGTGACAGCCTCTTCTTCTTTATGTTTCCTAACCGCAGATCACCCCTACATCCTCCTCATGAGAACAGTTGTGTTTTCCCACCTTTGACCTCTTGCATTCCAGCAGGGATTTTTCCTCACCTTCACACTCCACATCATCCAGCAGGATCCTAACCCTGCTGCTGGCCTCGCCCAGCGCGGCCCTCTTCATCACCATCAGCGCAGTTGTGAAGCCGAGCTGCCGACATACAACTGTACCTGCCTTCCTCGTGAACAGGTCATCACACACCGTTCCCCACTCTCCTCTGATGAAGATCTCCACCCTGCCTCGATCTGGCATACCGTCTGCACTCACAAGTCGCACAGACCCAGAAAGAAGCCCTTTTCCTCCTTTTCCTCTCTTGTTACCACGTCCTCGACCTTTTAGCCTTTTGTTGACTTGGTTGCTCTCTCCAGCACTTTGTGGCTTCGCTCCAGGCCACAATTTTTCATTCTGGATTTTAGGTAACGTGGTGCTGACCGGTGTTTTTGGGGGCTTGTTGGCTGTCTGGCTTGTATAAGGTGCCCATGTTGTTGTCAGAGACTGAAATGTAGTTGGAGAAGGGGATTGTGGTGGGTTTAAAGGTGAGGAGGTGGAACTACCAGGGTATGTAGGTGGTCTCCAATATCTTTTTGTTGAAGTTGTGCTGTTGATTGAGGTTTGAGAAATCCTAGAGCGGACTGCAGTCATGATGGTTGCACGATAACCTGAGGGAGAGACAGAATCACCCTCTTTATTTAAATATAATTTAATATTGAGCTAAAACTGACAGACATTGACTTTTTAAAAATCTTATCTTAACAATTGATGCAAAGCCACTCATAAAGGCAACACACATTGGGGGCAAACGGCAAAATATTCCCCTATTGTTTTCCATTAAATAAACACCAGTATGGTCAGGTTGGTGCCAGCACTCATCCTTTCCAAAGTGGAAAAGCTTCTGATCCATCCTCAGTGGAAGTCCAGAAATATGTTATTGCTTTATCTAATTTTGACTAATGTAAATTTTGAAGAAATTAGTTCTAAAGTGGTAAAGAATATGAACAAAGTTCTCTCTTGCCAGGGCATTTAATACTTCACAAGAACTTAAGTACAAAACTATGGAGAAGTCCCATCGGTCGCTCCTACTCCAGCAGTCATTATCACAATAACTACACCCACTTCAAATTTTGGACTCACAATTCCTAACACAGTTGTTACTGGGCAGCCCACAAGAGAAAACTTCTGCCCAGACAATGTGTCAAGAACAAGTTGCAAGAACTTCCTAAACTGGGCTGCAGGAACATTCTTGGAGTCCTGCGAAAGAGATAAAAATTGGGCAGTATATATCTAGGATGTCCAGCCCCAGTACAACACACATGGATCAAATGAAGGCTCATGATCAGATCCCTAGAGAGCATTGACATGATGAACAAGTACAAACTACCACCAGGGAAGGAGCTAAGAGATGCTGGACACCAAATGTTGTGTCCGGCATCTCCAAAGTATGTCCAAAGTTGAGGACATACTTTGGACACCCCTGCTAGCCCTTTCAGCCTAATGCATCCACTCCATTAAAGGTGCCAACCGATGTGTATCATTTAACATGATACACCACTGCACACCCAATGTGAGTTCCCCTTTAGTAGTGAGCGATGTTGTTAGTACTAAGCGTTAGCTTGAGTGTGTGGCGACAGCATCCTGTTATCTATCTGCTGACAGATAACTGTATCTTTGTAGTTTAAAATGCAACTACATCTGGATTAAAAACTCTATAAAATTTATATAAAATCACTTGACATCGACCAGTGCACATGATGAATAAGTAAGATATTACGTTACTTGATTAAATTTTAAAAACTAGGATAAAAATCCTTTAGTTTGGGAGATTTACAAGAAAATACTCTGGCTTTCTCCCACAGTCGAAAAACAAGACTGTCAGGTTGATTGATCCTCGGGTGTGTGTGAATGGTTGTTTGTCCAGGTGTGTGTGAATGGTTGTTTGTCCTGTCTGTCTCTGTGTTGCCCTGCGATGGACTAGTGACCTGTCCAGGGTGTACCCCACTTCTCGCCCGTTGACCGCTGGAGACAGGCACCAGCACCACTCACAACCCCACTAGGGATAAGCTTGTAAGATAATGGATGGATATTTAATGGTAGTCTAAAATGGTTTTTCAAAGCTTTTCCTTTCTCTCAGTTTTAAAAAAAAAGGTCTTAATGAAACATTGTAAAGCGGAGAAATCAGTCTTCTTGCTTTAAGTCAAGAGCTGCAGAGACTAAAGGAACATTTAGCTCATCAGAGTTTTGTTAATACATTACAGCAACACAATTATGCAAATAAGTCAAGAGAAAAAGTAATGTTTGAGTTATTATTTTTCCATAATTTTTGTGACAATGATCCAAGTATATCAATGACTCTGCATGTTCTTATTAGCGTTGTGAACATGTTGTGATATGTTTGAATATGAAGTTGGTATTTGAATAATTTGTAAGTAGCAGTGATTTTTATCAACAATATCGTGAAAAGTATTCACCATTTCCAAACATCTATTTTTACTTTTTTGACACATTTGAATAATCAAACAAATTTTATCACTAGATACAAAAGATCCTGAGTAACTATAAAATGCTGTTTTTGAAAATGGATTCTAAGCTACCCAAAACAACATGACTAAATGTTCAAAAGGTATTATCACCTAACTTTTCGATTGGGTTTGCCTAGTCTTTTTAGCTGAATTGCTTCAATTCAACCACAATGGAGGGTATTTGAGCATGAAAATGCTGACTTTTTCCCAATAAACCAAATTGCAATATTTTTGAGAGTGATGTTATTGTGAAGAGCCATAAACAGAAAACATTGACACAGACACACAAGGAGGATTGTCCGAGCTGAAACTGAAGAAGAAACATTTATTCAAAATAAATTAGCCCCAGTACTTGATTTAAATTAGTGCAAATATCTAACATAAATAAGAATTTGTCCTGCAACAAAAACTTTTGTACCAGCCAAAGAGAAGCATGTTAGCAGGTTCTAAGCAGGAATTGATGGTCACTTAACTTTCCTCTCTACTTGAGTCTTTGTGTTTCAAGTTGGTATTTGAGCACCTATTAATATTAAAACAAAATCAAAGAACAACACAATCGTAAACAGTTTCTTCTGTCATTATTTTAAATAACTTACCTTAATTTAATTAACTTTTTTGCCATTTAAACTTATAAATAATAGAGTAATTGTTTAACCCCGCAAAAAAGGTAAACATTGAAGAGCTGCATCGAAGAGTATATTGTATATAAAAAAATATAGTAATAAAATATTAGTACCAAAACCTCCCATAGAGTAACTGAATTTGTACATGTGAATAATTTTTATGGAAACATTTCTGGTTATATTCAGTATCAAGAGGGCAAAGTGAAGCGTAACTATTTGATAACAGGTTCAGTCATAAATGGCAAAGGTCCTGCCAATTCTTTACATTCCCAGATCTTAGCACCTTCTTAATTCCTAAAATTTCACAACCTCCAGGAGAGATACACCAACATCATATCCTTTGAGATATACAGTGAACTGACAAATTTTATTGTTCCCAAGGTTTTAGCTAACCATTAACTACTCTAAAGGTGTGCATCAGAAATCAAATTCAGATTTGCCCACCCAAGAACCCCACAGGTGAGTTTGATGGTGAATCAAACAAAGTTTGTAGCCAAATGAGTAGTGCTTTATGAACTTTTACCTCAATGTTCTTTGTTTTTGAGCATACAATTTAACGATTGTTTGAACAGTTTGGACAGAGGAAAGTATTATTATCACCTTTACTTGCAAACTCATTAGCAAAAGTGATATTTTTTGTCAAAAACTGTACCTGGACATCAACAATTCTGGAGTAGGTTTTTCTTTAGATTGTGTTCTATCAATTATCATTTTAAACTGAGCGTTCGAAGTTAAAAGGCAAGTTTTCTCATTGACAATTTGTGCAACCGATTGCTGACCATGAGAAAAGAGGGGCATTTCTTACTTTTATCAAGAACCAGAGAAGAAGCACCAAAGAGCATTTTGAAACTAAAATGATGTTCTGAAACATAAGATCTGCTATAGGATCCTTTCTCCTTTCCATATCACCAAAATATCTGTTATCTATTGCATATTCAGAAAGTCCTACAGAAAGTAAAAAACACCAAAATCCCCCTGAAAAATCTAAATCTTGTCAAAATGCTCACTATAGACATATCAACATATTCTTAGACTCTGATACTAAATAATAAAACAATTATTATTAGATAAAAACCCTACCAAGCAAAAAAAAGCTAATATATTTGATCTTTTAGAACCCTGAAGCTGAAAGACCGAGAGCACAGTATTGTCTAACACAGCAACTGTCTCCTCTATCAGGAGGAGACAGCGTCGTCTTTCTTTCTCTCTTGTTATTCAACAAGATGCTAAGCAAATCACAGTCTGGGTGTTGACTTAAAAGAATAATTTGTAGTCACCTTCAGAGTTAGAATTCACTCAGTCATTGCATTGATATAGTATAAAGCAACAACGTAGTGCAGCATAGAAAAGCACCAGTGTTAATACGAGCTCCCTGTCCTCGCGGCTCGGTGTGAAATACTCTGTGTGTGGGTTTAGAAGATGTGTTAACAGCTGAGCCAGAATGTGAATAGGCAGTGGAGCTAGGATGATAAACAGGTGCACCAGTAGGCCTACCAGTGGACGGAGTTGTGACAGGAATTGTTGCGCCCCTCTGGACAGTTGTTGGTTTTACTGTTGTGGTTGACGTAGTCTTTATTGGTGCAGACTGTGTCGTCTTTCGTTCTGTTGCTTTTGTTGGCTGCGGTCGAGCTATTTTCCCTTTTGTTTGTCTTGTTGGCATCGGAGGTTTTCTTATAATTATTGGTCTTCGTATTGTCTGTTTCTTCGTAGTTGTAGATTTTGGAGTGGTCGTGGTGGGAAGAGGTGTCGTGGTTGGTTTCTTGTTGACTACAAACTCTGAAAAGAGAGACAAAAAAGCTATAAGACAATTAAAAATACAGATCTGGACTTTCACAATTTATGTAAGGTATTTTTTTCTATCTTCAAGCTATAAACATATTAGTGACAACTTGAGTTATAGCATATAGGGAAGTTCCTAACGTATTCTGTGAGTAATTTGCTTGAGAGGCAACATTATCTTCCTGTGAAACATACAAACTTTTCAAAGTCAGATCTCAAAGGCTGGATCAGTCTGGTCCTTAGCGTAGTTTGGTTCTGACTGGTGTATAAAAAGCCTAATCCACCTTCCAAAAGCTTCCACTCAGAATCCTTCAGTTGTAGCATTACGTTAAAATAGGTTAGGAATTTATTGTTTTGTTTCTCTGTGCTGTACTGACCCCTGCTTAACGTCACTATGTAACCCTCTTAAAAGAGGAGGTAATTTGGACTCCACAAGCTTTAAACTTTGTGTGCAGTCCAGCGGGGTTGCATCGACCCCATTTGTGCTTTACGAGGTTTTTTTGTGTGGTTTCAGGAACTGACAGGCTGTTGAGACAACCCCTCAGCTTCCCCGCTGTCTGTGACATTTGTCGTGCTCCTCTTGAGTGTCACGCTACCATTGAGGGAGGGTTAAAGAAGCAAAAACGGTTTTAGAGAAGTGTGGACTAACTACCTTTTGTCATATTTTGAATGTGGAGCTGAACATGCTGTAGGCTACTAACTGAAATGTAAAAACAATGTTACAGCTATCCCCTCCACTACATACCCTCTTTGGGGTAGAAATGAATGAGTTTTCCCTTTATTTTCACAGGCAGAGGCTTGATGCTGCATTTTCCAGGTGGTGCTCGTCTGCATAGTCAAAAGAATGAGAAAGCAGGAAGAAGAGCAGAGAAGACCATTTAAATTTCTGTATATTTTCAATCAAATCACAGTCATTGCATGGCATCTACATGTTTTTTGACCATGGCTGCACCGCAAATGAATCAGTTCTACTGATAAATGACTAGAGGGGATAAATTAGCAAATAATCTTTCTGCAGAGAAATCCATTAGCATACAAACAGCCTAACATTGCCAAGATACTCATGTTAGGTTAACTTTACACTATAATGGACCCATAAATATGAATGTTATTTCTGTTTTGTTTTTTTTTTTGCATTTTTGACAAAAGCATTGTTTTCTGCTAAAAGTCATAAATTAAGACATAGCGTACTTCAGAACAATTTTACAATGACTAAGAACCCAATATTAACCATAAAAATAAGAAAACTTACTGTATGTTCTTTGGGTTACAAACTTTTTTAAGAGGTCATGTAGAACTTACTTAAAAATTTATTTCATATGGTATATTGAGAAAAATATAACAGCCTGTGTCTTTCTTATTACTGTTGCATTGTAAAACATTTACTGTATTTTGATTAAGTTTTTAGATGAGTTATTTATGTATATATACTGTATATATATTTTTTTTAAATTAAGAATTCCTCCAATCAAGAATTCATAATGATTTTATTCAAATCAATTTTTTTCTATGATGCTTTTATTTTGGTGTTTACACCAGAGGCTTATCGATAATTATTAATTTAAACAATATCCAGAACATTGAAAAAAGGATTTATGGGAGTATAGCTGTTGCATCTTGCTACCTGGAAGGATCCACTATTTTATAGATGACTCCAGAACTGGCTGTGGCACTTGGGACTCCTGTGGCTAAGAAGTACAGTTCTCCTGGAAAATGCACAGAGGAAAGTGGGGGTTACAGGCATACATAGGAGGGAAGATGAAAGGAACCAGATGGAAAACAGCAAGAGAACAGGATGGAAGAATAAAGAAATCATATACTTTAAGTGTAGACAAAAGAAAGCCCAATATCATAAAGGTAATAACATTATTGCTGAAGTGACATATAAATAATATAATTTTCTGAAATATCTGTGAAAATGCATTCATAGTTTGCTATAACTTTAAATGTCCCACTTTCAAGAGCGTCATAAAAAAGAAAATGGAAAAAAAGTAACAGCGTGGGCAACATTTTACCTCATTAATCAGCAGCTGTTAATTCAAAACAGACTTTACAATAAGCCTCTCCTTACTCATCAGAAAACAAGACACAGTATGTTATATCCTATGTGTGGGTTTCAAGGACCTTCTTTTCTGAAAATGAATAGATTTTTTTCTATGTAGGATTCATAAATAACAATAATTAAAATAATAATTACCAGAGAACCTGGAAATACTGAATATTCACACACAAAATTATTACCTGCTTCGTCTTCAGCAAAGGAGATTATGTATCTATAGTAACTGTTGATGAGTTTGGGAAATTTGCAGGTCTGGTCTCTTCCCATGCAGATTTCATTATACTGCCATTCACCTGTAGCCTCATTCTCCTTTAAAGACATTAGACGCCTAAACAGAAAGGGAGACAATTAAATACGGTCAGAAGACAAAATAATTTCTAATAGAGTCCAGCAAAATCTACATCAAGTTCACCCTACAGTTAGAACCAAGTAATGAAACCTTTCTTTTTCTCATCACTGTATGTGGATGTAAGGGAAATATCCACATGAATCCTGTACTTGACAAGGAATAAATATTCCCATAAATGATGAAATCAATATTAGCCCTAGGAAGGTGCTACCTATAAAATGTATTTGTTCAAAAATGTATTTATTACATTTTAACAACACAACAGTCATAATCATTGATATAGTTTTAACATGATATTCCTCTTTGGGATGCTATTCTTTGTTTGGCATGTTCAGTGTTGTCTGAGTGTATCCAGATAGTGTAAAAATATCTATAAAGTTTTAACAACTTTGAAAATTTTAATAAATGATATTAACATCTACCCGCTCATGAAATCTCCAAAGATGTAAAGTCCATTTAGGTTGGGCATCTCACAACCTCTATAGACGTATCCGCCTGTCACCGATTTTCCCAGTTTATGGGGGTAGTCAAAGATTGGCAAAATGTCGTCTGCAAATTGAGAGGTACAGATCAAATGCATACCACATTACATAACACATTTTTTTTTCTTTTTACTCAGTAGTTCAGATTATGCGTTTCTATTGTCCTTTGAACATTGCAGAGTAACTCACTCAGAGATGAGTTTTGGCAGAGCTTGCGGTCATAACAGCTAAAGCCTTCTTTGGCCCTCCATCCATAGTTTCCTCCTTCAAATAAAAGGGTTATCAGAGTCTTAGAGATTTACAGGCAAATCAGTTTTCTTTCCAAATATTAACAAATCAGATCATCGTAAATATTTAGCAACAGAAAAGTCCTTCTAAGGTTTTTAAGCCACGTTTTGTTCAAAACACAGAAGCAATGCTATTTCCTTCAGTCTATAAAGTACAATGTGTAAATGTGGTTGAAATGATGTGTATTGTTTTTCTCTGAGCACTAAAAACATTCATCTCTGTCTGCACTTTGACTAACAAGGACAAAGATAGGCTAATCTAAATAGAAGTTTTATTTGTTTTTAGTTTTGTCTTGCATCATAGAGGCCTCTATAGGCTCAATAATGACATATCTGCCAATTCAGGGACACAGTAGATTTTGGTACTATTTTCCTCCATATTTAGTTATATTTGAACCTGGTTATAACTGATATTTTCATCTTTCTTTGCTTTTGTTTTGTTCATCCAGACTTTGCAGACTGCCAGTGCACTCTGTTCTGTTTGTCAGAAACACTAAAACTTTACGATGTAGCTCATGTGTTTTCTCACAGCGCATTATTTTCCTTTTTACTCTGTTAGTAAATTAACATTTTGCTTATTCATCCATCTTAAACAAGCTAGTTATTCAATTAGCACTGAATTTTGTAGAAAATCTAAATAAATAGTCTATTTTGATCAGAAGAGAATTAAGCCTGGATTATTGTAGATGCCATTTAGACACATTTCTCATATACTGACATCACGAAATTATTATGGAGTAACTGAAGTTTCTTGCGTTCATTTTATGAGATTATTTAGCTTTTTCTGGACTGAAAAATGTTAGTAGGTCTTACACTAAACAAAGTTTTGCTGTTCCATTATTTTTTAAGAAATAAAGCATGGCTATTTTCAGCATCTGCACACATTCAACATAAAGGACTTCAATGTGAGAAAAAAAAAACAGGATCCTGTAACCTCCTACCTTTAACAATGAGGTCTATTTCTTCATATTTATTCTGGCCAACATCACCACAAAACATCCTGCCTCTGCCTGCGCCTGTAGCAGGGTCACCGCGGTCAATGGAGCATCGCCACATGTTGCGAACTCCATAGGCGTAAATCTCTGCAAAGAAATAAACCCGACAGGATAGTTGCACACTTTTTTATGGGCTGGATGAAAAAAATATATATATCGAAAGCCTAAATTGCCATCTCTGGATAAGAAAAACAAAAGCTGCTTTGCTCATGCAAAATAAGATGTCATATAGCTTAGCTAAAATCTGAATCTGACATTCTAGAAATTTTTTTCTATATCCGATTTGATTAGAATTAAAAGGATTTACCAGGCCTTGCTCCCTGTTCCCCTACGAACGGATTGTCAGAGGGAATGGTGTATGGAATGCTTTCATTGCTGTTGTCAATGTCAATGCGGAGCACTTTGCCGAGAAGTGCTGATCTGTTAATTACAAAGATAGAACAACAGATTGACATACACTTGGAGGCCAAGATGATACTTTTCTCTTTTTCTGATTAATGCTAAAATGGTTACATTTTTCCTATCAGTGTCACAATATTTCCCCTGTTTGAAATCTTCTCCTTTGTTTTTCTCTACTTTCCAACTTTCATCCTGAGTAGTAATATTTTTTTGTCACAACTTTCCAGTTTTTCTTCTCTCTTTATCTCTTTATCTACTTCTCTTTTTGTCTTTGCATGCCAGTGTAGAGTGAATATACCTAATAAAGTAACCGGTGTCCTGTTCCTAGAGGAACTCAAATATGAACAACAATAATTTTGTCTACAAACCCCAAAAACGCATATTTAATAATTAATTTTAATTTTCAGAATCAAAATTGTGATGAAAGCGTCATTAGTAAAAGTAAAATAAAAATTACCATTCTTGTCCAGTCAGAGTCATTTCATGGAATTAAGTGAAAATGTCTTAGCAAAATTATACTAACTTGTTCTGTGAATTGCCAAACTTTCCAAATGGGTCTCCGGCTCGTCCGCCATCTCCAGTAAAAATGTAGAGATATTCATCATGGCCAAAAAGCAGCTGCCCACCATTGTGATTAGAAGCTGGCTCCACCACTTCCAGGATCATTCTGTATGAGGATGGCATATGAAAATGATAAATATGCTTCTCCTTTTAAGACAAACATGCAGATAAAATGTTAAGTTTATACCTCTCAGAGGAATGATCTAGCTGGTTATCATCATGTGCTGAGAGTATAAACTCGCTGATTCTTATTCTCTCTTCCTTCTTGACAGACACTGAGTAGTAAACATATGCCTTTCTGACTGTGTTGAACCTAAGAACAGAAGCAATGCTCGGTCTTATTTCTACTTCACATTTAGTCTTATTTAAATTTTCATCCAAAAATGTTGCAAAAAATGACACTGTGTTTCATAACTTTTATGAAGAACTAGAAGTAAGAACCTTGGATGCAAGGCAATGCAGAGGAACCCCCTCTCATCTCCAGTCCATCGAGATGTGAGCACAGCCTTGGTGAGGTTGAGGAAAGGACGGTCGATTCTGGAGCCATTAGCCAAATACACCCACACATAACCCAGCTGCTCTGCAACAAAGAAGCGATAGCTTCCATCGTCTGCATGGATCATGGCCACAGGGTTGCGGAGACCATTGGCAACTTCCTGCAGGCAGACTTCCAGACAGCCTTTAGAATCCTCTTGTACTAATCCGAGGTTAGCATTCAGTTCTGGCGACAGAAGAAACTGCGTATAACCAGCTTTATATTGAGGAATAATTAATGACGTAGATTAGGGCTAATACATTAACTCATACCTGCATCTGTTAAAACATTTGGGTAGCAATACTGTTTGTCCTTGAATTCCAGAAAGTCACAGAATCTTCTGCGGTCCTCCTCTATTGCGGCAGTCAAGTTTGCAAACTGTTGTGGGTTCCCCTTATCCTCCAGGAGCAGGCTGAGTGTGTATCGACAGTCCCGCCAGTAGTCTGAGCAGTAATCTCCACATAGTCCTGGCAGAACCCTCATTGGTGTGTTAGCATCCTCAGCATCATATAGGTGGGCAGCATATGGAGAGCACTCCTTAAAACGGAAATTAGAACCCATTAATCATTTGTGGAAATTCAGGTTATTAGTACACCGTATTATTTGTTTCATCTCATAAGTGGGGATTATAAACTGTCTGAATCCCATGCCAGTGTTGTAGAAATACTGCCAGAGCTTCTCTGTGCCATAGTGTTCAATGGTCAGATCAGGGTTATATACAGCTACAGTATAAATGAATGCAAGGCAGGTCCACTTTGTTATTAAGTCACAACCACATTGTCCACACCCAGAATAGTGAGGAAATTCAGTGGCACGACATGCGAACCACTGGACATTTGAGACTGTCACACAGGATGAAGCCCAAAAGGGAAAATCTAAACCAGGACAACAAATCTAGGAATGTTTCAAATAGCACATTCTAAAATGGGTTCTAAAGTGAACAGGTAGTCATTGATAAAATTGTTTCTGCAAAAGCGATAAAGAAAAAAGTCATACTGCAATATTTTACATTGGTGTGTAGTTTCTCAGCCATCCAGGACATTACAGTCCCACATACTTAAACAGAAGAAAATGTTACTTCTTTTGTTTTTTCTTGAAGACATTACATCTCTCATGCAAACTGAAAAAGCCTTTTGGGTATGAGACAAAACATTTTCAAGAGACAGTAGAAGTCCAGTTGCATTCTACTTAAGCATTTAAGATTAATATTTTACAGTTTGTGCAGATATAAATACAAGGTCGAAATTAGCTTCTTCTACATGGTGGTCAAGGGCAGCCTTAGAAAAACTAAGCAAAGCTGCTCCACTGCTTTGAATGGAATGAGGGGAGGGAGTTTGAGCATCTGATCAAGATGTCTCCAACACACCTCTCTATGGACGTTTTGTGGTTACGCTGACTTCTCATTTGACATGAACATACTAAACATTACAATGATTGAACTGTAATGAAGGAATGGAAACATCAAGCACTGTTTGACCACTGTTGTATAACTATACAGCAGAAAAGGATTCTGAAACCATATAAACCAAAAACAAAAAGTTATTAAAAGTAGGTACAATATAAAATGACTCCAGTGTGACAGCAAAAATGACTACACAAGAGGCACATGCAGCTGGTACATCTAGTTGTATCAGAAATAACTACAGGATTTGTATTTGTCCCCAGAAATATATAATTAAGAAACCTAATCAACTCAGATTCTGGGATTTGAAAACCAGAATGAAAAACCTTTTTCATCTAAAATGATATATTTGGAGATAATGAGGAAAATTATATATTTGGAGATAATGAGGTCAACTAATGATACGTTAGTGATGATACACTTAAAAGAAAGTGTCAGAGATGCAATATTATGTTTACCAAGACATTGTTGCTGAGTACAATACCTGCCTGCATGCCATGCTGCCAGACAGACTGCAGACAGGTGTGCAACAGTAAAAGAGATGTTATTGTTGCATTGTTAGGAAAGATGAAGCAAATCTAGACATGTTACTCTCCTGGTGTGTGTTTCTTCACCCTATAACACGGACTACTTCCCCAACACTGACATTCATACTTTGGTTAATAAATATCCAGTTACCTAGATAAAAATGTAAAAACAGTAGAACAACATTCTGAGAGGTGAACAGTTCTCCTTAAGTATTAAAACTGAAAAAAAAAATTCTAGCATATGATCCTTGTCAACATTCCTAAAGCCTTAACTGCATTAGTTCAGAAAAAAATGTTTAATATATTTGATATATTGAAGGTTAAAGTTGCAGCCCACAACTCTCATTATAAATACCAACTTTTCAATCATAGTTCAGTTCAAAGAAATGAATAATGGATTTATACCACAATATTCAGGACTTTCTTTCTCTGTTCGGATCATTGTGGTAAGTCAGTAATACCAGGTTTCTCAAACAGAGAACCTGTGTGTGGTGGGTTAACCCAGCTGAAAACTCAGGCCTTTAAGCTTACTTGACTACCAATTGGTGCTTTCTTTTTTTTTATTTCAAACCATCAAAGACTATTTTTATACCAAACACTCTAAAAAAATTAAATCATATCTAAAGCAACACCAGCTTTTTTGGGCTGGTCATAGCAAACCCATTTCCTTTTAGCATTCCTCCAGTGAAAGTTTTATAACCTAACTTAAAATAAAATCACTTCTTAACCTTATGAATTTACACTGCTTAGAGGCAAGCCAACACTAAAACCTCACTAACAGGAGTAAACTCGTAGACACTTTGCAGCACTGTTATTACACACACAACCCAGCCTGCCCTGCATGGAAAGAACTGCTGTGGGCTGTAATTTCCACAGCGGTAGAACCTATATTTTAGGATTTGGTGATTTGTCACTGCTTTTACATAGAATATGCTGCACTGAACTGCAAGAGAGACATGTATTTAGTATTTTCATAACATTGTGGTACCCCCCAAAAATATGAAAACGTAAACCATTTTGTTTATGTTACTCATGATACTTAAGGAAAATATATTGGCCTGCTCAGTTTATCTATAAAGGCTACAGCAAATTAGTGCCGCACCTATCATTCAATTTCCACACAAAGGCTGCACGTAGCTAGCATCTGGGCTGCAAAGTCAGCACGTAATTATGTAATCAGTGAGGGGAGTGAACTTCAAGGCTCATTCCAGTGACGGGGAGGTTGGGCTTTAGTGCCAGGATGTGTTTAAGATTAGGGAAACTAAAACATACGGAAATAGAAATAGTTAGTGGATGAAATAATTTTCCAAACAAAGACTGTGGCAGAAGCAGGATTATCACATTAACTTCTAAAATTAGAGATACATTTCAGGCTGTAACTGTGAGCCCTAACTGTAATAAAAAGTGCAAGTAAAATAAGTGCTGGAGGCAGTCGTTGAACTTGGTTTGTAATGTTTTAAATGGTTTTCTTATGTTTTAATTTATTTCTCAGACTATTTTTTTTTACTTTTTCAAGAAAATGAAAACAAAACAAATTAGCACCTTAGAACAGATGTTCCTAAATTATGCTAGGCAGAAGGTTTTGTAAGAGTTTGCTATGGGAGGTGAATGGGGATAGTGTGCAAAGGGTCAAGAGCTCATGGGTTTTCACCTTTGGTGGCATTTGTGCATTTCTGTGTAGGGTAAGCAAAAATCACAAATATGTAGAACACAACAACCTCAGATATTCAGAAGAATCATCTACAAAATGATCATTAAGATATGTAAAATAATTCCAAAGATGCATGAAGGTACTGTTCTCTCACCTGACAGAGGATGCTGCGTATATATGCACCACATTTTGCTGAACCTAAAGTGTCAAAATTTTCCATAATTGAGTCATACTTCCTTGATATCTCTTCATCCTTCTGCAAATCACAGCATCCAAACTTGATATACTCTTTGCAGAAGACTAATGGCTGCTGAGGCCCAAATGGAGGTTTGTAATCCAAGCATTGGGGGTGACAGTTGCCCCTCCAGACCTGGAGGAGCAGCATCAGGATAAAGGGGAGATATTCAGCGAAACCTGTGTGCTGCAAGATCTTCTGATGGACCAAATCATTGGAATATAGAGTCATGCTGCCACTCTGTTCAGGATAGTCTTTCCCTTCACCCGGAAAGGAATTAAAAAGTAACTATTGCAGCTTTGATGTGTAAATACACCAGTCTCCAACAGGATCTATGGAACACAGATGAGACAGTTAAAGTTATTGGTTAGCAGTTGTACTTGGTGGATCTCGATGTAGAACCTCCATAGTCAGTGACTGTCTAATCTCATGATTGAATGTTTTATTAAATGACGGGCCTGATTCTATTAACTTTGAATTAAAGGAGGCTGATATTTGCTATTTTGTTATCCAAGGAGAAACCTGGACATTTGTGATTTGATGCAGATGATAAAAGTTAGTTTATCCTAGTTTGGTTGACAAGTTGGGCATCAGACAAAACTGGCTCATCATAATTTTTTTTAATTTTGATTTTTAAGAGAAAAAAGCTTTTAATTTAATGTGACCCTAAGTCATAAAATAATATCTACTAGCTGCAACCAAGTAAGAGAATTGCTTTATCTATAACATCAAAAAAATTGGTCTGACAGAACTAAAGACAAAACAAAAACAAAAAAGAAAAACAGAAAATCTCATCCAAACAATTCAAGAACAAATCAAAAGCAAAGTCACCGAAACAGTGACAAAGACTTTTCTAAAGCTTTCACTGTGGTAAACCACAGCAAAGGCTTTTAACCCCAAATGGGGAAAAAATGGAAAAGAGATTAACTTTCACTGTAGTGGGCAGCTTACCAATATAACTCCAAGATCACACAAACAACCCATATCGGAGGAGAACCCAGGACAACATCAGTTGCACCCTTTAGATCAAGAGTACAAATGTTGCACACCAGCCCATTTACCCCCAAATAACTTTAAAAAAAACCCAACTAAATAAAGTAGCCTAACTAGTGGCTTAGTCAAACACCAGAGCTAAATTTCACTAAGATTATGCACTGGGACCTTAAACAGAATGTTCATTCTCCTGAAACCTCCTGATTTTGCAAAGTGGGATGGCCAAGCATCTGACAGGGATGTAACTGGCACATAGCCAGTCATCGCTAACAATTGATGGTAGTTGTTGCATCAAAAGATGGTAAAGTCATTTTAAGGGGGTAATTACCTTTTTACAAAAGGTCAAATTGGATTATAAACTCACTATTTTGCTGTAACAAATTAAGTCGTCATTTGAATTTTCAGTTTTAATATTATCCAGTTCACTTTGTCTGATGTACAACTTGTTTACTGATCTGAAACTTTTAAGAAGACTAAAAGTTTTAGTTTTCTTAAAAGAATAAAACACAATGTTTCACCATTTATTTTAGCAGTCTTTACTAGCAAAAACATTAAAGATGAGAAACTAACCAAACCAGTTTAGTTCAAGATTGTGGACATGTACTGAATTTCAAATATTGGATGCAAAATGATTAACATTAATTTGACATATAAACAAAGTTTTAAGCAGTTCATATGATGTGTGAACTTACAGAGCTGGTCTCTAGAAGCGTGAACGTGTGAAACACACTAGCCCAGCATCATAGCTGTCTGCAAGGGAACTTCAGAAGGTACACAATGGGTTACATCATCATCTCACAAAACTCATACAGTTTCCCCACTGCATGTGCAAATGTCATAGAATATTTTCAGCTTGACTCAGATCCAGTGGATTCTTATTATTACAAAGGTTTTCGTGCTTCAGTCCAGACAGCAAAGACACCTGTGGATCACAACACAAATCATGCAGAAGCTGAATTCAAGAGTGCATTGCATCTCAGTCAGTTTTCAGACACTGAAACCACAGCATAATACAGAATCTTTAAAAAGGATACAAAACTTCAAGGAAGGCTTTTCAAAATAGAGTTTCACCTTCGTCCAAGGTTTCAGAAAAATATTTACTTCCAGACCGAGGTCATCTTGAGACTCTCCCTATGTTTGCTCTGGACGCTCTCACTTGCTGCAGTGAGTGAAAGCCATGCATAGGGAGAGACAGCAGAAAAAGTGTGAGAGGTTCTTTCATTTCCACATGGAGCCACGCTGCAGCCTTGGCTGAAAGCCTTCCCACTGTGTGTCCTCACTCCTCCTCTTCCTCCTCCTTTCTCTCTCTTCGTTGGC
Organism: Xiphophorus maculatus; assembly: GCF_002775205.1. NCBI lineage: Eukaryota > Metazoa > Chordata > Actinopteri > Cyprinodontiformes > Poeciliidae > Xiphophorus > Xiphophorus maculatus. The sequence continues at coordinate 19,258,086 of NC_036460.1, read as the reverse complement.
TTTTTAACTCCCCTCACAAAGACATTCCTTCCCGTAGCATGTGGCACATATAGCCCTGGAGTTGCAACTTTTCATCTTTCCTCCCTCTGAGCTCCCCCTCACAACCTTCTGCATTCCCACACCTCCTCTCTGTCTGTGCCGCCTCCAGACAGACTCATGCCGCTGTTTGTGTGTATTTATGTATGTGTGTGGGTACTGCTCTGTGTGTATGCGTGTGGTCAGATGAATCAGGACGTGTGCTGGAAGTGAAGTCCAATGGATTCTCCAGGCACAATTCCAAACCTGAATCTTATTTTAAAGCACACAGCTAGCCAACGTTTGCATCCAGAGCTACATTTGCGCTCTGGATGCTCTCTAGCTCCAGTAATGAAAAACATTTAACAGTATCAAAACAAAATGTAAAGACAGTTAAATATTTTGAATTAATTATTTTTTCTTTAGATATTCTGATTTTGGAAACTGTTGCCTGGCCTGTCTTGGAGCAGACACATAACACTTGCAAGTAACTTTATGGAAGTGGGTCAGTATAGAAGACAATAAATGGCCATTTTTGCAGCAGAAGTAAGCAACTTTACAGGCTGAAACACACAAGGACACATTAATAGCAGCAAGCTGTTGAGGGATTTAACCCACTTGAAATGTGGAAATAAACAGTTTTTAATTTGTTAAAGAAAATCAAAGAGCCTGATCACAATAAGCAACTGGAGAAAGTGATCAAATCATGAGCCATCCACATTGTTGGCATCCTGGGTGAAATTTTGTAAAAGCACATCAAATGCATTTCGACTGTGCTTACAAATATTAGCAAAAATAAAATATTGCAGAACTCCTGGCTTTTGACAAAGTTGTAATGAGAAAGAGTGTTGTAGAATATTTAAAGTGCTTTTTTAATTTCCTGTATACATGCAGTGTGTTACATTCAATAACAAATAAAGTTTAAGTTTAAATTTTAAAATGTGCCAACTTGTGTGGAGGTTGTATTTTTCCCAGACATACAGATGCCAAAAATCAAACAATCAGCCCCACATCCACAATTATGTCTCTCCTAAACAAATCCCCTCCTGCCATACACACACACACACATCCCCACCCCTGCGCACGCGTACCCCCCCCCCACACACACACACACACACACACACACACACACAAGCATTAACAAAACATTAGATGGATCCACTTTGAAAGCTTTTAGGCTCTTGATTTATGTGACATAAAAGGCTTCCTCCATTGTTTCATTTATTAATGAAATTTAAAACATTACATCATTAGGTAAATGAATTAATCAAGTTAATTAAATCAGTTTTCTCCATAAGTAAATATTCATGTGAACATCACCTTTTGATTTTCTTGAGGTTGATGAACTGATGAAGTCTAATGAGATATTCATGAGATGGATCAGTATTGTGTGAATATCTGGCATAAGGGCTTTTGTGTAAGTAGAAATATCACACTAAGATCTCTTGCTCAGTATTTCAGATCATAGATTGTCTGCTGTCTGACTAGCTACCAGGCAGTTTCTCACTCAGAACCAACAGGAACAAAACATCATCTGCAGTGTTGCAATGAACTGTCCTTATGCATGTCTAATAGTATGCACTAGTTGCATACTATTAGGCATGAACTATTTGTCAAAATGTAAGAATTTTATGCATTTCTTAATCATTCTTTCCTGAAAATGTCTCCCAGACTGAACAATTTCTATCAGGTGAACCTCAGCTTTCACTTATGATGCTTGTTGAGCATAACTTCAGCGCCGAAGAGAGTTTCTTATGTATGTACCAAAAAAACAATGTACTTTGTTTTTGTACAGTTCCATAAACAAATTACAACTGGAAGCAGCACATGCAGTAAAAATCTGAAACATGTATTCACTGATTGATACTAATTTGCCTCACTTATTGTAACTCTAGATTACAAGTGGTTGAGTAAATAATGCATAGATCCGTCTTGCACATTTTCAGGTAGTGTCACCAAGATCTGACTCTTTTGGATTAGAAAACACGGTGTGTACTAGTTGTTTTGAGAAATACACTCTAAACAACATATGTTGTACATATGTTAATACTGACATATAGCTTTAGATTCAGTCTTTACTGAATCTTCTAGGTTTTTACCAGGTTAGATTTAGGGTTAAGAAGGTTTGCAAGAGGAAAAGTAAAACAAAAATCAAAGCTGCATGCTGAAAATGTGAAAGCAAAGATGATGCAAGAAAAGACAAGTACCTGATAATTACAGTAAATTTCAGTCTTCTGAAATGAAACTTAATATGTATTTTGTTGCAAAGTGTACCAATAGAAGTGTGACCCTTATTGGGATAAATTTAGTCGTAATGACATGACGTGGAACTGAATTAGGTTTTGGGGGTGTAACGTTCAAAAGTGGTTCTGGAGGTTTTCTGGGATAAATACACAGCTTAGAGAATAAGATTATGTTTTTTTGGATTAAAGGGCCAAAAACCATTCCTGTACCACAGCGCTTCATGTCTGCATAGCCTGTTTGTTCAAGATGTACACCCTGGATTACTGTGATCATTCCTTCATCTGATACTCTTTGTAGGCAGTGTAACAGAGTTCAAGCACTTACATGGAAATATATCTTTCAGATTTTTAGTTAATATTAAATGAAAGTGAGCCCATTCGAACATGTGCTGCTGCTTAGTTTGAATTTTCAGAAATCCTAGGTCTATTCTGAAACTGTAAATAGTTTATATCCACAGACTTGATTAGAGCTTTGGCAGGAAGCATGAAAGTATCTTCTGCAGACAGCGTTTAAACTTGGCTTTTAAAGTGTGCTAATCTTTAGAATGAGTAAGGGTGAGTCATTCTTTACTGGAAAGACAACCACACACACACACACACACACACGCACACATGCACACACAGATGTTTGTCTGTCTATCTTTGCGGGGACTTTCCATTGACTTCAATTCATTTCTACAGCCTGACCATAATCATCACGCGCATCAAACGCTTACCCTAACCCAAACACCTTAGTTCTAACCCTATCTCCTAACCCAAAAACATAATTTCTCCTTGTTTGGAACAAAGTAGTGAGTCCCCACAATATAATATGTGTCAACAAAACGATCCCCACAATGCATCAAATTCATGACACCCGCACCCACGCACACACATAAGTAATAATTAAGTCAATGCAATCTTCTTCGCTTTGACTTTCTTTCATTTTTCATTTATTTCTATTGCCTAATCCTCACCCTCACCTTATATCAAACCATTACAAGTGCAAGGCTAAGCTCAATTCACACCTTAGTTATAATCCTAACCCATAAACCAAAAACTGCACTTCTTATGGGGCTTGATCCTTGGGCCCCATAAAAAGCACTGAGTGTTCACAACGTAAGTATTTGTTGGAAAAATGGTCCTTACAAGGTAGGAAATGCACACATCTGTGGTGACAGTCACCAAATGGGTTTTGTCTCAGTCTCCTTTTCTGGACACGCACATAACTTGAGTGAATTCACAAATTCCCTTTTTCTCTGACTCATCCTGAGAAAGGTCAGCAAATCACAACAATTATGCTGTTTAAACCTTATATATTACACGTTGTTTAATATGTGTTTAAAACACATACTAAGTGATTGCTTGTTTTTTTTTAAATCCATCCACAATTGAAGAGAGTTATTTTTGTTTTTGACACAATTGCACAGCAGCTCATATTACCAGTGAAGCATGACCTACCACAGCCACTAGGGGGACCCCAAGAACAATTTATTTTTTCTTTTAACAGCATAAAAAGTGACTTCTGCACAATGAAATATATATTATTGTAAAATAAATCCCAACTTTATACTAAAATTGTGTGTTTTTGTTCATATAATCACATAGAAATTGTTTCTTGAATAAAATAAATCTGTTCCACTTATTGGGCCCTTAATGGCCCCGGGACTCTAAGAAGCTGCTTAGTTTGCTTGTGCCTTGGGCCAGGCCTGTTGGTGAATGAAATCATGAGCTATAGCTATAGTTGAGCTATAGCTGAGCTATAGTTGTGTTCGTTTACCAAGAAGTGTGGCGCTTATAGTTGACACAAACAAGACACAAATGGGCCTTTATAGAGGGATTGTAAAAATGCCAGTGATAGGTGACTGGCTCTGTAAGAGCACTTTCCAAATAGCCCAGCTTGAGTGAACAGTGGCGCGTGCGATCCGTGCTTGACCAGGCACGAGGCAGAGTTTGAGGCCAACGCACGTCCCCTTGCACCCGATTCAATGTGTCAACTATAAACGTAGCTTCAATCTTTTGATACAGGGGATAAATAAGACATTAAATCACTAAAATAATGTATGTGTGTGTTTGTTTGGGATTAGATGGACGGATGATAGATGGCTTAGTGCTCAGGAATGTGTTGTGTTTGTGTATTTGAATGACCCATTTGTCTGTGTGTTTGAGGGTCCCTCATTCCCCCAAAGACAATCATGCCTGGCAGAACTCCAGATGGAGTGTCTGGGATAGCCTGAAGTGTTAACACACACACAAATACACATTTATTACACCCACAGAGATGTCGTGTGAATTCAGACTTGCCCCTTATTGCATAACTCAAAAATGTGAGCCCCATTCACACAAGGTAATGAGCATTTCATTTAAACCCCACTGCAACCTGAGAACATTTCTGTAAACATCTCCACCTGGAATACTTTATTTTTACTATTTCTGTGGGGATTACAGGGATAGTGATACTATGGAGTTGATGTGGCTTTGGCTCAGAGAAAAGATAAGATTTTGTTAATGAGTGGGGCAATACATGGATCCTGGACCTCTTTGACTCAAAGTCTCCTTCAGCAACATTTTCAGCCCCACAATGACCCCAGAGTCTTTCGCTGTCAATTTAACCTTTAAGATAAAATCATAAATTGAATCTGTAGGACTGATTAAAAGTAACAAAGAAAAGTACAAAGAAATCTCCGTATTTTGATTACATTGCTATCCACTTTACATGTTGGTGAATTGGACTAAACAAAACAGAAAATTAGTTTTTTTAAAACATGCCTCTTTGTACAGTGCACAACCATCATTCAAAATTTCATCACACTGCTTTTGTCATTTATTCATTTTAAATCTGCCAGATTATAAATGATCATTGAGAGAGTTTCATATATTTCTGCTGCAGAATCATTTTATCCATTTTTTAAAGGAAAATAAAAGTTTTTATGTGAGATATCCTGTGGTAGGTTCATGATGAATTTTCTTTTTTATATAATGGAGCAGTAGTCATAACGATTATATAATAACATTCCTATTCAATATTTGAGTGACATTAGAGTTAAACCCTGTCATTTCAGATCTATGAAATTATTCCCTTTAAGATAAAATCATAAACTGAATGTCATTAATCAGACCTTTCAAACTGTCCGGGGACAAGGAAACGGCCAGTTATACAACTCTTTGTTAATATAGAAATGATTAGTGATAATAACTCACTATGCTGTCAGCTGCAATTTCCTTGACTCAAGTTGTATTCTGACTTCTCTCCAGGAAGCAGGAGTTGGAATTTCATTTTATCCTTTTTTTCAGAGGGTGAGTGAAAAATTCCCCTTGCCAGACAAACCACTTTTTAACAATCACAAGAAACTGCAGGCACTAACTGTACCTGCAGTTGCAAAATGGGGTTAGGAAAGTTATAATTTGCAAATATATATAAGGTATGATATTCTCATGGATGAATATGGAATAGAAAAGGTCTGTATTGACTCTTGAAGCTTTTAAAGGCACATTTATATGTCAATTGAATGTTTTTTTAAAAAAGTAAATGGTGATACTGGGATAGTAGTATTTTTTTTTTTGGTGAAAGTCAGTGAATGAACAAATCCAAAGCATCATACTGGCTCAGATTCTTGGTCATCTTTATTATTTAGGTTGTAAGGCCATTGAGGTCTTACTACTTAAATAATAAAAGCATAGAAGGAGCAATAGATATACATTTGTCTAATAAAATGAACTGATGACGACCAATGTATAAACATATTAAAATATATCAAAGTGAAAACAGAAATAGATTTGTGAATCTGTGAAGAGTTTGTCCATCAAAGTGAAGAGTCAGAAAGACATCATATCCACAGCTGGGAATGGGCTGCAATATTAGCAACTTAAATACTGAAAGTGACCTATTTCAATTATTTAATCTGAACAGTGATGTGCTTCTGTTTTTTACATCACACCATTGCTCTTTTTTCCATAGAGATCCATTTCTTGTGAGGATTTTGTGTAATACCTTATAAGCATGCTGCTGTATGGCCCTGTTTGCACCAGTATACTCTTAGAAGCTGTGCATCCCCTCTATCATTTAGGTGTATTTTGAATGTAACTTTAAGTCATGAAAGATTAACCCTTGTTCTCACAAAACAGATCACAGCAAAGTAAAAAAAAAGAAAGAAAAAAAAACAAACTACAAGATTGTACTGTTGTTGTAAGACATCCAAAAGAGGTCCTGCTTACAATTTCCCACAAGTCATGTGGGGGACACAGCAAACATAAAAGAACGCTCTTCACGTGGCATAAAGCTTTTTCTCAGCAGAGACAGAGAACATGGTCAGTGTTCATTTAAAGATGGATGAAGCTAAGAACACTAGTTGAACAAAACCTTTACAATAAGAGCTAGCCTTCAACAAGATTTTGGATGCCTAAATAAATTTAAGCTTAATCCTGTTGACAGAGGTAGTAAAAATAAGCCAACTGAAAGAAAAATGAGACAATCAGTTCGTTCTCAATAAATGCAACTCCATTTCCTGTTTCCTTTTGCCCTGTTTGTGCTCTTTACTTTTCTTCCCTCACTGTTTTTCATATTACCTCCTTAAAGCTCAAATTATAACCCTTTCAATTTCCTTCCCTGTCATCCTGACAAACAGTAGTCAGTGATGACAACTTTTCTTCAGATATCTTCCTCACACCACCTCGTATTCTTCCTCTGTCTCCTCTAATTCATCATCATTCTTCAGTTCTATTTTCCCCTCTCTCATCGGATGTCATGTTCTCACAATGCTCATTGAGCTGATAGGATGAGTGCTTCCTGTTTTTGTAATTCAATTTTTTTCTAACTCTCATTGTTGTAGAGTAAACATCAGTCACTGACCTTTGCCTCCAAATATGAATGTTCTCATTTGCATGCATTTATTTGTGTCCCTTCTGTGGTATCATATCCTAAACCCCCATATCCTTGCAGGATTACTGGGAGCTGGTGTCTATCTCCAGCAGTCATTCAGCAAGAAGTGGGGTACACCTGGACAGGTTGCCAGCCTGTATTATAGAGCACTTATAATAAGATTTTACATCTACATATTCTCATAAAGTCATAAACCGTTAACCACAATGAAGTGCATACACATTTGAAACTTCGTATGTCTTGTGTTGCAGGTAATTTGAGGACATGACATAATATGGATGGGATGCTCTAGAGGTGCGTTGCAGCTCATTAATCTGAGATGAGCAACAGAATGCTGGTCAAACCGAAAGTGAAATGCTTTCATCTGTTGAAAAACTAGTATGCATCCTTGTTAATGATACTCATTTAAAAGATTTTGGTTGTATTTTACAAAAAAAAAGTGCATAAAGTTCTCATCTAGCACAAAGTTCTCACAATATTAATATAAACTGATTTGGTTTTTTTTAGTAGAGGCCACTGTTCACAGCTGATGCTTGGACTTTTGGGTTTTACATTTAAATCAAATTCTTGTAACTATTGAGTTGGGTCATCTTAACATCTCTGTGCAAAAGATCCAACAACATTTAATTTACTCTGATGGTTTCCCTGCGGTACTGAAGACAAAGTGCTTCTTGACACAAGAGTTCATCTGATTAAACGAGCAGAGTTTTAAATAGTCTCCCATTGTTTTTAGATATTCTGTGACTTAATCTTGCCTCATTATTCTTGTGTCTCCACCACTTCTCTCCCCTTCAGTGTCTTCTTTCATTTATTCTTCCACATTGGCTGTTTAAAAACTAACATCCTCGCTAATAGTCTCCCTGATCTAGACAGAACTGGAACTCGAGTCACAGCACAAGTTTTAATGATTCGTGTATTCGAATAATGAGGAGAAAAATGACCTTAACAGAGAGATGTGCCCCTATTTGAACCCTATCTTGGTAGTTAAATTTCAATAAGTAACAGTTCAATTGAGCCATTTGTCTTTGGGAAATCGCTTTTTATCCATTCGGCTTTTTTAAAGTGGACCTTAGTCTCCTTTTAGGCAAGATGTGTCAGCTGAACGTTTTGAGTTGGAAAAATTTTGAGTTTGCTGAAATATTGAGAAATAGAAGATAAAAGGCCACAGATACAGAAAATGGAAAAAGTTATTTTTCTTAATTCTTTGATGTGTAATATTGTAACAAAGTAATTCTCCCTTGCAGATTTGTTCTGTTTTTGCTTTTTTTTTTTTCAGGCCTGTTTCAGATCATCAAACACATTTTAAAATCTAACAATGATTAATTGATTTATATCATAAGTGCTCTTAATTCAACTCAGTTACATATAAAAATATGTTTTACTCCAATGGGGAATTAATTGTCATTGTAACTTTTAAAATCCAACTATCTGAAAAGTTGTTGAGGATGTCGGTGCTGTGGGCAGGAAGGATCTCCAGTAGCAGTCAGTCGTGCAACATATCTGAGGCCTCTGACTGAAGAATATTGCTGTATGACAGTCACGTGACTATCATGACATAACAGCGCAATGTCTGGGCAGCAGAGATCATATTCCACTGCAAAGTGTCATGGATGACACATTTAGTTGTTGATATGCACTGCTAATCCAGCTCATTTGTTTTTTCTACTCATCCTTAAATTTCCTTGTGGTTGGAGTTGGCAATATGACCTTATTGCTGTGTTTTGGACTAATTTTTGCAAGCCAGGCTTATCCGCTGTTCTGAAGAACTGTGTAGTGCTTCAGATGTTGTGATGGGTTCTTTGGTGACTTCCTATATGAGTCACTGAGGTGTTTTTTCTTAATATTTTTGGATAACGGCTCTTTCGTTTGCTGGAGTCCTACAGCCGTAGAAATGAGGCTGTCAATAACTTTGTTCCCCACATTCTTTCACTACTTTTGAGGACATGAACCTTCAGCCTACTTCATGTTGTCAGACTGATTGATTTTACTTAATGATTTCTTGATTTTGTAGATGTGATAGTGATCAGGTCTCCCTTGAAGCTTTGTTTACATATATGTGGCTAAATCTGAAAGGCAGCATATACTTTTTCCAAATCTATGTTTTTCTTTAAACACTGTTTTCTCAGTGGAATTGCTCAATTACTCCTTTACTAACATGAAAGACACACACATAGATTTCAAATGATAATTACAGATTTTTATAAACCCAATGCAACTTTCCCTCTAATCCCCCGAAACAATGCACTGCTCTAGTCCAGTTGGGGAAAATTCAGAGGAGAACTTTACAGGAACAATGACATTATAGAGTGAAAGGCATGCAACACTGAAGGAAACAAAAACATGGCAGACACAGTAGCTATGCAGCTGTTATGATCAGGATTTACTGCTTTGTAAGGTCAAAAAGTCTTTCAGACTCAACCAGGCCAACTGTGCAGTCAGTCAAGAAAATAGCATTTAGGATGCTGAAAAAAAATAACACTAAAAACTAAAGGAATAAACAACAGTAAGAAATAAGCAGGATGGCATTTAATGTTTTCATTAATTGAAATATTGAATTCCCAAACACTGTTAACACTGTTTCAATACTTAATATCATAACTGAATGATGCCCTGTTTTCTGATTTCAAAGAGATTGAGGTTTCATCTGCTCTAATCACGATATCTGTTAAACGTGTGCTTCAGTCACCAATGTATGGACTTGTATACCTTTTATTTGTAAAATCGTGGCCTCGTTTGCATAACCAGCAGCACGCATGATGTTTTTATTCTGAGGTCACATTTTGTTTTGAACTAGATACCTGTGACAAAGAGAAAAATGCAGGTATTTGCTTTGGGCTCATTTAACAAATGTTAATAAGCAACTCATGTGGAAACTGAAAGCGACCTTTCTGTGACCTGGTTATTGCTCGGCTATAAAGGGCAGACCTGGAGACATGACATGTTCTTCCAAATACAGGCTGAACCATTTCTGGGGAAAAAGATATGAATTTTAAACTGAGTCAACATCATTGTTCCTTTAAATTGTATTTAAATAAATTATACAGAAACTAACCAATATCTACAGACTTAATTTTAACAGTTTGATGTGAATATAGTTCTATGTTCTTGAAAATGAAAGGATTATATATCACAAATTACTAAAACATAAAATCCTAGTTTTGATTGTCTTGAAGTTTCCACCTATTTTTGTGTTATTTTAGTTGTTGCACTTTGTTACTAAAAATAAGCTAATGTTCAATGGGTTTCATACTTTTTATTACTCTTTTAAAAGGTTGGTGAGTTATATTTTTATGAAAGAAACAAATCAGTGACTGCGTTGATTTACCAATGAAACCTTTTTTGTTTGTTTGTTTTCATTTTAACCAAGAAAAAGAAAGAAACTCAAAGAAGGTCTGAACGTTTGATGACAGTCATGTTCCTGCCTCGCTCCTCTTCTGTGTCAGAAGGCACAGGCACACACCACAGCCACCACCACTATGTTCCCAATGGTCGCAAGCACGGCGATCCACAGCCAAATGGTGTCACTGGACACTTTTCCATCATCCTCAGCTTCTGAAGGTCGTGAGTAACTGGCGTTGAGGTTGGATGTGGACGTCTGCAAGGACGCATTGCCATTGTAAGGAGAATCCATGAAGGCCCTGCTCACAACTGGAAAATGCTGTGGAGAAAAGAGACATAAGATATTTAATAGTCAGGGTGACTTTAGCCGTCTATATAATAGTAATATAATTATAATGAGGAAGAAAATCAAAATCATTTTAAAAGTTTGGAGAAAAACAGCTGCAAAAGTACAAAAAAAAACATCTTAATATCTAATTTGAAAATGACTGTGTTGGCTGCTGCAGCTCCCAGTCCCAGCAAAACGTTTTTTAATGTTTTATCCAAACACAATTAACTGGAAGTGAGTTTAATGAAAACAGAAAAGAAACAGAACCATTTGCCTAGCATTTTACCAAGTTATTTGCATTAAAACATTGTCACCAGATTCCAGTTCTGAGTTGAATACTGCAGCTTTATGAGTCAAGGGAGATACATCTTCACAAACAAATGCTAAAGTTCTTCCTGTTTTAGGGGAAAGATGATCAAATCAAATTGGGACTCAATACTGGCAGATGACTCATTTCAACACTAAAAAAGAAACACTATAGTTTAATAATATAGTGCGTCAAATAGTCGAGAAAAGTTGCATTTTAAACCAAGATAAATTAAAACTGAAGATAAGAACATAAACTATAGATGGTTTAAGTGTTGATTAATAGTTACCAGTCACCATATTTTGACAAATAAAACACTGTTTGTAGAAACATGAAATGCTTAGATTATGCATTTCATAAAAATAACAAAACAGCAGCCATATGTTTGTCATCACATATTTTTTCCACTGTTATATTTTCACAAGAATTGCTCCTCAGAAGTTTATTCCTTCTCTGCTCTTCCAGCTACACACTTTGGGAAAGTTAACTAGCTTTTTGGTAGGAACAAATCTGTTAAAAAAAACACCCATTTATATGCTACTTTACTTTATGTGCTACTAAAACACTGCCAATAAACTGCACCAACTATCAATTTAGTATTGCGAGTTAACCAACCCTGGACTTTTTTCACTGAGTCAGACTACCCAGATAAAAGCCACAGAGGCACAGAGGCACCATACAACCTCTACATCCCAGTGATGATATAAACAAAGGTGACAGATGAAACCACTGTGCCACCATACACTGTAGAGATAAATGTACCTTTGATAGGACACATGAGTTTGTGTCCTTAAAAGTAAAGAGAAGTTAAAGTTTATGAAAATGTATGTTCGTATAAACAAAGTGTGCTGCTTCACATGCAGAATCTTTAAAGCCACAGGGACAGGCGCAAACAGAAATAACACAGAAAACACAGAAAAGAGAACCAATTTATCTTTTTTTCTATTCCAAACAAATCCACGTGAAAGAAATAAGTGTGTTTATTCATGTGTTTACTTTTTAATACAAAACAGTTCATGACTTACTTATGTTGCTGTAAGCTCTTTGGATCTAAATAAAGGTACGCAGGTGCTTAATTAAAGCATAGATGTGTGAATTTAATCTTCTGTAACTTTTCGCACCTTCTCAAAAATACATTGTAAAATAGTCTTTAATACAAACACAAACACAAACTTGTTTTACTTAGTTATACTTACACTAATTAACAATATTAAAAAGTTTGCCACCAATAAGATAGCAACATTGGTGGCAAACTAATGTTGTCTTATTGGACTAATATCTTATTGCACAACATGTTGATGTCACAGCAGGCACACATCAGCAGCTATAATACAACTAACTGCATTCATCAGTAATTTTTTCTTTAGATTTTAAACAAATCAGTCTTGCTGTGATGTTTCCTTTAGCCTGCTAGAAAACATCTGAGCCATACTTGAAAATACTGGACTTCTGGATAATTTTGTTAGCAAGAACCACATGAAGCAGTTTACGAAGTAGACCGAGGCTAACTAAAACCAACAGGATTCTATCATCAAAGACCTGCAGTAATCAGTTTGAGTCATTTTAAATAAAGAGCATATGTTATATTTTGTTAAGGTACTAAAAGTGATGATTCTCCAAGCCAAGGCTATAATGTCTGCCTGCATTAATCACCTATCACTACAAAGACACAAAGTTAGAGACTCAGTTACAGATTCATCTTGCCATGTATGCTGGCAATTTGAAAAACTTGTGCTGCATGAGTCTAAACATGGAAAAGTTATTTCCATTTTCTGAAGTATGTGTGTCACATTTGTTGGAACTCCATTTTATGCAGTGTGTGATTATTGGGAGGGTCAGTTTTAAAATTCTCAATGGTTTACTGGGTCGTGATAAGGCAGAAACCTCACATTTCCTTACTTGGTAGACATAGCTTTTAAATTTTATGACTTGGGTCAAATGTTCTGAGTATCTTCCTACAAGTTTCTTACAAAAACCTCCGGAACTTTCTGGAATTTTGACCGATTCCTCCTGACCAAGCTGGTTTAAATCAGTGAGGTTCGTGGTAAAGTTGTTTCCCCTCAATGCTGTCTAATTTGAGAACCGCACAAGCCTCTCCAGCGTCAAAACACAAAAAAAACTGTAAACCCTGCTACCCCCAAACTTTGGGGATGGCGGCATCAGTTAGGATGGTGCTTCCTGACTTGCATTTGCAATGTAGCTAAGAGGATTGAAAACCTCTCATGATATCTATAAAATCCTATTGATGTGATTGTCTGTCATTGTGCTTCCACAACTAGGTTATCCCTTCCAGTGTCAGATAATCTGACACTCACCTGAACGTTGCATGCATAATTCTTTTGCTTAAACACAACAAACATTTGTACTAATTATATCCTCTTGTGAAATCTGGGAAAATCATTTTCAGACCAGCTGGTTAAACTTTATATATAGTTTGAAATGCCTCACTTTAGTTTTCATAAAGTAAATAAGGGACAGAATTCCTGTCTTCAAAAGATCGTTTGGAAAAGTTCACCTCACATACTGTTGCTTCAGAGAGAAAATTAGGGCAAAAAGAAATGTGTTCTAAAAGAGAGACCACTGAACTTTACCTTTATATTTAAGTCTCTGCCTGAGGATAGAGTCGTGTTTGGAAATGAGACAACAAAGGTCGTCAGCAGAACCTCTGGAGAGCACGTACAAGCATTATTAAGTCACACGTCTGGAATACAAACTACAGTTTTGCTTTTAGACATTGTCCACTTTTAAAAGGCTAAATGCACAATTTCCATCACTCCTTTGTCATTACTGCATATTGCAGCTCAGATAAAATGATAATTTACACAAGCAGTTTCATGCACTGGTCATAAGGAATCTATATTTGCTGATATATTGACAACTTAACCCATGTTTTGAACCATCAAATTCTTAACAAGAGTGTCTTTGCAGCTTTATGTACCAATCAAAGTTTTATTAGCTTTTGAGTGTATTTTAAAAATACAGTGAAATACAGAACATTTCAAGGAATTTTAAAGTGTCTGCGCTAAATTGGGACAGTCTTATTATTTTAAATCTAAATAATGTAAAAAACTAATGGAGAATCATCCATTAATGCATAATTACCTAAGTTGTGTGGTGCAGTACTGTAATGTTTTGAAAGTCATTGGTTTCAAATTATTATGCCAATATGCCTGCAAACCCCACTCTAATCTCACTCAAATAAAAATCTGCAGATTTCCAGGTTGGAGGTCTATTATATGATTTTTCTGAAAGGAATGATTTCAATAATAACTGCCCATTAAAGAAGAAGTGAATTGCTCGCTGCCGTTCACTTCCTTGTATAATCTAACAAAAAATGAAGAGGAGCACTTCCAGACAGACGGACATAAAAACATGTTTAAATTCACTGCACCGAGTATCAACACTAAGCTGTGTAGAAAAGCAGCAATCTGTTCACACAGACTTAAGTTAGTTATGTAAGTAACTGACCTCTTTTGCATCCGCCACAGCTTCGTTTTTTTTAAATGGAAACAGAGTTCACCACCTCTTAACAACATGGCTGCAGCTGGCCAGTAATCATCTTAAGAGGTGTTAGACAATATTTTCAAAATATTTTTTGTATAATTCTAAAAACATGCATGACTCAAGTAAACTTGCTTAGTATACAAGAGATCCGATAATTAAGAGCCCCCCCCCCAAAAAAAAATAAATCAATAAAATTGATCGTTTTTTTGTTGTTGTTTTTTTTTTTTGCTTGTCTGTTGTGTAAAAAGTAACAAATAAGCATAAATACAATTTATGAAATTTAGTAAATTAAGGTAGCTTATTGTTCATTAATCACTCAGAAACTGCAATTGATGAAAACTACGAAGGTAGACCTTTACATCAGTCACTTCTGGACATCTAAAGCAAAGAAACTATGCAGAAGAAAAGAAAGCACTATTTCAAATAAAGAAAAAACCAATAAAGTTGGTTTATTTGTTTTACTGAATCACTTAATCAGTAATAAAATGACTACACTTTATTTCTGAAGTAACAAAAATAAAATGTAATCATTTTCCTTTGAAAAACATTTTATTGGCAGAAACATCCTCTCTTGTGTTCTGCTTTGCACAGTAATGTAGCCCACATAATATTTGCATGTCAAATGTAAAACTGCTCTTTAGAAAGTATCTCACACTGCTTGTTTTTGTCAGGATTGAGAACTGCAATCATTAGAGGTTCTTCAAAAATGTTATTCCTTAATTAATATGCAATTAGATTTAACAAAGGTATTTACATAGGTTATCTGCTACTTGTAATTTGGTTTTAAATTTGTACCTCACTTCATGCTACATATGTTAAAACACGAGGCAGATACTGATTTAAAAAAAATAAAAAATAATTTTGAAAACGCAAGAAAGATACAGAAAGAGTTTCACCTACTGCCGGCTACTGTCAGAAGAAAAAGATGAGTTGTTGCGTTGCAGCGCGTTCCGTCCGACTCTCTGACTTGGAGGGGGAGCATCTACAGACAGGGCTAGGGTAGCGCTTCATAAGAGTGAGAGGCATAACTCCATCTGAGAGACAGAGGGAGATAGCTGGAGTGTACACTAAGAGGGAGAGACATCGCTCCCAGCCATAGCCAGAGCATACATTGTGAGATCATGAGTGTGCGTGACAGATCCCGCTGTGAGACAGTACTGCTGTTAATACACGTGTGTGTGTGAGGGGAGATTTGTGAACATCCTGTGGATTTGTCTGGACACAATCGGTGAATTGAGTCAGTTCAGGAAGATGCATTTAAATGTTTGGAAACAGCTTAGACTGACATCAGGGCAACCGTTAGAATTGAAATTATAGCCTGAGCTTTGTTAGATGCCAGATTTTAGCTCAACTAAATACATCTCCTAAATAAAAGTAAGTCTTGTGTGACCTGATCAGGTGGGGTGTACGCGCAGGTGGAAAAGCGTCTTTTACAACTTTCTCAGAGATACATATATGATGTTTATTTCATTCACAATGAGCCAGTCAACCTTAAGTAACCTTGCTCATGTGCGTGTTGACCCAATGTTGTTTTTGTGTAATCAGAGGAGGCATGACATCTAATTGAGCAGTGGTGGCATGTAATGTGACCTATGGCATAAAAAAATGAAGTCCTTCATTAGGATTTTAGAACAATGGCTGGAACCTGGGTGGGGAGGTATTTGATTTTAATCTTGTTTGCATTGGAGCAATTCATGCTCATGAAAAATACTTTTTTATTATTATTTTTTTATGATTTTTGCATGAAATTACCTAAAAGCTTTTTTAAAGATGCTAAAACATAAAACGTTCCTATCCAAAGTTACAAATGATTAACTCAGATATTTAATATATCTGAGTTAAAGGGTTAAGTCAGAGTTTTGTTGGTTTTGAAAATACCATCTCAAATACTGTGAGACGAACATTGGGGCTCAGACTTCTTCAGTTTGCCCTGTTTTCTCATAAAGAAAAAAAAACAGAGAACATAATGTTCCTGCGATGTATGTTTGTTTGAAAGATGTGCTTCATTTGTGTTCATAGCTTTAGCCAACATTAACATTTATAAGTTCAGAGGTAGAAAAAATAGAAAATGTGGAAGGTTTCTTACCAAGAAAATTGAGTATGGCATTTGTGTTTTTAGAACCTTGAGACAACTGATGCTTTTTTTGCACTTCTGTTTGTTTCTCATTAAATTTTTCTTACACATAATACTGTACAACTTCTGTTAGTAAACAGATTTCTTTAGCATTTATTATACACTGTTATTAGCATACCTAAAGTGAGGGCTATTATGTATTTTCCAGGCACAAAGTTAACATTTTATAACACAATCAGGTAATTATGTTTCCTTCAGTTGCTATAAAATGTAAAAGTAGAACAGAGTAAATGGTATGCTTTTATGAAGCCCATTACTTAGGTATGTTCAAAAGGCAGTATGTTTTACTATTTTTCGTTCACACCCACACACTCACTACATATGATACGCGTTCACCTTGGTAATGGTGAGCTGAGGAACAAAATCCAGATGTTTCTGGAAGACAGCAACTACATCAATGACAAATAAATACAGAATTACAACATAGATTTTTTTGTAATTGATTGTTTGCCTCCAGCAACCAGTCCTATTAACCATATTCATTTTAAATATGCACATTTAATTGATTTGTTTTCAAATATGTAGTAAAAAATCTATTTATGTAATTGTCATGTTCATCCATATTTCCCTGAAACAGCTATTTCATTTCTTTCCATATGTTTGTGATTCTATAGCAGTGGGGAGAGCCTGAGAGCAGTGGATTCTCATGATCAAGTTCATCTGTGGAAGGAACAAAGATATTAAAGCAAACCTTGATGCTGGTGTTAAGAGGAAGGGGAGTTGTTCAGCTCTGTGTTGTCATGAGTGAATCACTTTGAGTCACAACACAAACAGTGCTGATTGTGCTTTTTGTGTGACCAAATGATCCTCCGTGACATTGGTGAGTAGACATGCAGACACCGAGTCCCACAGAGTCATGGACCAAGAAAGCTTCAGTCGCAAAAAAATAATCGGCCTTTCTGAGTTTACACAGGGGACCCTCTACTCTTGCAGTTGAAAAGTAACCAAAACAATAGTTTAAAAAATGCTCCCTGGGTATGTGTATCTGCATCTGTTAATGTGTATGCATGTGTGCACAGGGTAGGCTCATGTTTGTTTTGTTGTGTGTGCACATAAGAGTGCATCACAGGCATGAGTGAATATGTGTGTTTCTGTATAGTAGCTCTGATTTTCTTTTTTCAAGGAGGACTGTTTATGTTTTTACAGTTTTTATTTTATTTTTCAAGTCTCCAAATATTTACGGGGCCTCCAAATTTGACCATTTCGGCAGAAATACATGGAAAAAAAAAACAGAAGATGACAAGAAAGACAGCAAGGACAGAAAAGAGATACATGAAAGGGTGAACAAATAGCCTCCCAGCAGCCAGATGTTCCTCTTCTTTGTGGAACATCTGTCGTAAAAATGGAGACTCAGAGAATGATGCAGAGAGAATGCAGATGAAGGGAATGGAAATATACATGAGAAGAGCCAAAAAGAAGATGGTAAAACATTCCAAATTATTCCATGCTTATTTAGATATTTATTTAAAAAATATGTTTGTATGTTACTTCTGACCTGCACATGACGCAAGCCTGTTTAATACGTACAAAATAAGTATGATAGAATTGCTTGCTGAAAAGCATTGAAGCATCCTCTCTATGACCTGTGACAAATATGTTTATTCTGCTTCAGTAAACCTGGACCAATAGCTCCTACCCACTGACAAAAACTGATGAGTTACACAAAATAAATATGCTAGAAAATATACAATTAAAATGTAAAATGAGAACATACCAAATCAATGAATGCAAACCATTTAAAAAACATAAAACTATATAAGTATACCAGAATACACATAACTTCCATTCTCTTCTTTAATGCTAAGTTTCACCAAATGGTCATCTGATTAAAAAAGAAAATATGTTTTATTAATATAGTGTCCTTTTTAATATGTCTCTCGTGTCTGCTGCGTGCATTTGTGATGCATAATATATAATTTGATTAAACTCAAATGAGTCACAGTAGATGGGCATTTGCCCTGAAATAATGGACACCAAGTAAATTAAATCAAAAAGTAGTAGCAGCTTTAAGTGATCCTCATAACTTTTAAGCTATTGAGCCGTATGTTGACAAGAAGATGCTGGAGCATAAGGAAGTCCTCAAGGAGTCTCAGCTGCCTGGCTTTTTGCCAGGGGTGGAGGGAGCAAGCATTACAGGGAAAAGAGAAGCAAGTGAGTTCAAAATGAGGCACTTGCACAAGTCTCATGATCTTATTTAGGGTAAAAAAGGACACACATCATTGCACGGACACATGAAACAAGACATTGTCTTCAATTAAATTCTAGGATCACTAAGACTTAATAAGTTGGTTTGGTGATATTGTTGCTTATAGTACAGAGTGGGAAAATTGGCTGGTAAACAAAGTATCAATTTATAACTAACCAATGATAGTTTTCTTTTTTTTTAAATTGCCCATGTAACTATCTTAAGCAAAACAACTTTCATGTTCAAACTAGACTTAGTCGTGTGTTTTGGGACATCAACGGATTCAAAAACGTCTTGACAACTGAAGCAGACATTTAAATATAAAGCCAAGATGCTATAGATAATGAGATAAAAAACATAAACTGATAAGATCATAACAGGAGCCACTCACCTCAGGGCTCTTTATCAGAGACTTTAGTTTTCCATTAGGACTTGAAGGGCATTTATTTTGATTGCACTACAAAATAAGCAAAACAGAACAGCATATAATTTCATAGTTGTGTAACTGTTTTTGGTCTATTCATTCAACAAGAAACCATTCCAAAAATAGCCCTTTTATACAAAATTGTACCTATGAAACATTTAGTGTTGTCCTATAAATATATAATGAATTCCAGGGTTTAGTGAATGAGGAAACCTGGAACCAAACAACTCAAGGAATAAATGCAACAGAAGGATAGTATTGTTCAAACTTGTGCAGCTAATTTCCAAAACCTCTGATCAAAAGGTACCAGGTATTATGGAATATATACATGTGAATAAAAGACAAAGAACCTTTTGCATAGCTATGTGCTTCTTATAACTTCACATTCTTGGTAATCTCATGAATCCTGGCAGTGCTACCACCTAAAAGGTCGGGAACCAAAAAACATCTTCCATCTGCATGAATTATGTAACAGTTACTTGTGTCATGTGTAAATGGTGTTGATTGCTTTTACTGGTATTTTCCATAAATGGGTTCTTCCTGCATGTGACAAAGTCAGATGAGCAAATATTACACAGAGTGGTCACTATCTGGCTGTTAAGATACTAAGAAAACGGTTTGATTGTTAATATTACTTTTCCATACATAGGAAAATTATAGGAATTATAGGAACTCTCACACTGCTTGCAGTGTGAGAGTAAGTGGTAAATAAGATGGATTTATATAGTTTTTCAGTCATTCTTACCATCCAAAGTGCTTTGCAGACAAATTCACGCTCAAAAAACAGACACACATTTATATATCAATATCCAGATCCAGATCATTGTGGTTTGTGCTAAACAGTTAAGTAGTAGAAAATTCAGAAGCCATTTTAAATGGAAAAAATATACAGTATATAATTGTTGCTTGCTCATAGAGCAAAAGTAGACAGAAAAGTAGACAAGATTTGTTAGAGGGCCTATTTACAGTGGTGCAGAAAATAAGTTGGTTTCCCCTTCCTGATTTCCTAGTTTTTGCATGTTTTTCACTGTTAAGTGTTTCAAAATATTAAACCAATTTAAGTATTAGTCAAAGACAACACAAGTAAACACAAAATGTACTTTTCAAAGCATTCATGTTATGAAACTGTGAGAGGTTAATGAGACAGGGATGCTGGTCTTTTTGGATTACATATAAAACTAATTCTTGGATTACTTTGGAAAGAAAGACCCGCTCCTGATTGATCCGGTTTGCTGTCTAACTGAGGTTCATCAATAAACTCTTTATCAGATGATAATGTGACCAAAGACCACATTATACACACTTTGATGGACATTTCTTAATTAAACCCTCTCTTGCATTGACATGAGACTTGAGGATAAGAATAGAAAGGAGTCATCAAGATAATCTCACTCCTGGAGATTGCGCTGCTCAAGAAGAAACGACAGAAATTGCATGAATACCTACGATGCTTACTATCATAATAAGAACTGAAAATAAATCTGAAATGAATGCACATTGTGTACATATGCATGTCAAAAAAGATGCTGACTATATTTTTATGGCTCATTTCATGCCGAGAAAGCAGGACATCCATCATCAGCGCAAGAATCGCCCCGGCAGTCTCGACTTTAAAAAAAAAAAAATCATAACACAAGTTTAGGCTTTTCTTTAAAGTTTAAATAAGTAACAGAGTTATGGTGCTGACCTCAGATTGCTCTGAGACAGATAGTTCAGGGTGATTAAAGACCAAGCATTGAGCACATCTGATTAACTGTCTGGGAACAGATGGCTATCAGATGAAGCTCTTCATCAAACTCTTTCAGTCGGGCAGGGTTCACATTTTGAGCACGGGGTTGACAGTAGAAAATGAAAGAGTAATGCCTCTCAGTTTGAACACCTTATCTGCTTTTTACTACATATTTTAGAAATTAATGATGTTTATGATGCAGCACTTTCACAAGGTTTTTCAGATGTATATTTTCACTAACATGGATTGATAAATGCCAGAAATCAAACAATGTTTTTGTTGTTTTTTTATTATGATTTATTTTAAGTCAAGTCAAAGTGTATTTAAATAGCACATTTACAACAACCTCAGCTGACCAAAGTGCTTCACACACTACCACACTAAAGGGAAAAATATGTTAATTCTGGTTTGTATGTAATCGGGTCAGTGAGCTCATAAGAGGCATAAGGAACAGGTCCGTCAATATTTCTTGAGAACAATTTCTTGAAATTTTGGCAATAAATCAGAAGTCTTCAAGCTTAACTGGAGTTGCAAAGGGGTTAGCTTAAGAAAATGATGATCATGGAATACATACATTCCAGTTTGATTTTCTCCATTTTATTTGTTTCTTTGCATTCTTGTAAAATTAGTAAATGTTATTTACTGCCTCCATGACCTTCAATAGATACATAATTCGCCAGTGCAGTAGTAATAGAAGAACACTGACACATTTTCTTGCTTCCTCCCTCTGATGTTTACCAGAGTGATGGTGAATCTGCAAGCTGTACTGCAGGTTAATGCAGGGTGGGACTTACTGCTAGTGTTGTGTTCATACAATCTTCCTGCCTAGTGGTTGTTTTGGATGGAAGTAATGGGAAGCTGTTCCGCTGGAAACATTGTAAAGACTTAATAATAATGTAAAATCTGTCCAGTCTTCTTCATAAACTGCTTCCATTGGTTATATTTTTGCACAATTTTCCAGAAATCCATGCAAAACTATTTAAGGCATTTACAAGAAATGCAGGTAAACACATTTAAAATTAATTGAATGAAAACATATATTGGGGGGAAAAAATCACCAGCACAATTAGCACTCTAATAAGCTCTGTGCTATTTGTGGTGTCACCAGACCACATGTGACATCTATAGAAAATAAAGATATTTTATAATGCAATAATGTTTTGTTCTATAGGTAAAAAGTTACATTAGCGCAACAGATGAATGTTACAGAAAAGTCTGTCTAGACTTTAAGTCATTATTGCAGCAAAGTATGTCTCCACTGATAGTGTAAAGTCATGAAATATTAACTTTGCCATCAAATTTTAACATCTCAATGTTAGTCGGAGCCACAAGTGGAGCTAATTTATGAATCTTCGTTTGCATGTTTAGGTCAAATGATTGTTTCCAAAAGGTTTAAAGTTGGCCTGTCAGAACATTTTCTTTTATTTTTCACTGTGTAAACGAGCAGATGCTGTAATTTCACACACAAGCAGGCAAATTACCCAGACAGCAGGGTTTCAATGCTAAAAAACACTTCTGTTCCCTGGCAGATGTCGTCAGTAGTCTGATTTTAAAAAGGCCGTTTAAAATTAATTTGCTTTAGTCCAAAAAGACCACAAAAAAAAAAACTACAAGAAGCTGGATGAGGTTTAAAACTATGATTTAGTGTTCGATACTGCTATGTTCTAGCTTTTAATGAAGACTGATATTAAACATTCAAAGGAGACACTTTTAAACGTTTAGGATGTGTTTAGATATTTGTATTATGATCAATAGGATTTTATCTGCTTTGTTTAACTATTCATTTAACAACACTATTCTGTTATATTGTTGCGCAGGTAAGTCTTGATTTGGAAGTGATTCTCGTCACTGCCACTAGATGTCCCCAGTTACACATGATGTCATCACCTGCTCCATGTTGTTCATTACTAAACTCTTATTATTTTACCTCATTTCCCCCAGCAGGACTAAAAACCACATTCTCCCTTGCCTGTCTTTTTTTGCTCTTCATAACCTATTCTGTTGTTAAAGTTTTTTCAAGTCACTTACAATTATATCACTGGTTTCTGACAAGAAGATACAGTTACTTTAACATATAAATGTATTCATTGTGGTGCTGTTTCTGCATACTGATACTGAGAACTGATCAGATGTCTCTGAAAAAAGAAAGCTGGTTAGTGAAGCAAAGCAGTTCTACATACTTAAAGAAAAGTTTCTAATCTTTCAGTTGTTGTGTTACTTCATTTAGGATTCTATATTATGGTGATATAACAATTATATCTTCCTATTTAAACCTATGAAG
This sequence comes from Xiphophorus maculatus, assembly GCF_002775205.1. Taxonomy (NCBI): domain Eukaryota; kingdom Metazoa; phylum Chordata; class Actinopteri; order Cyprinodontiformes; family Poeciliidae; genus Xiphophorus; species Xiphophorus maculatus. The sequence continues at coordinate 19,234,739 of NC_036460.1, read as the reverse complement.
GATTATGTTTAAGAATTTGTTCAAATAATAATGTTGAAAATACTTCAGCTTTCTCCAGTTCATGATTTCAGTTTGTTTACTTTGACACGTCTGAGTCTCCGAATGCCCTGGTTGAGTGTAGGACCTAAAAAACATCGACATAGCCAAAGGAAAATGCAATAAACATTGGCAAAACCAATACTTAAACAAAGCATTTGCAAACATTTCTAAATTTCTTTTTCAACATTTTTGATATCTTACCTGCACTGACGTCAGTGATGGCTCCATTATTCAACAATTTCCAACCTCAGTGTGAGCAAATTACAGCTTTAGCCACAAAAAAGATAAGTGCTGGCAAAACAGAAAGTCAAAGAAGGGGACCTCTGTGTGGTGGAGAATGTTGTTGTGGTTGTGATTCACGATGACATAATGATGTTTTATGATTCATGGAAGAATTTCTTTACTCAGCAAATCTTTCACTATCTCTCTCTGAGGGGTGGAGGTTTGGGGAGGTAGGGATTCCTCATGTGTAGCATGATATGCAAACTTTACAAAATTATTAATGCTGGTAGTTTTGACATGAAAGTGCATTTTACACTCCCACAACTCCTTTCACAGTCTCGCCACTATGTTTGATCTCACAATCCTCATTGCAGACCTGTTGTATTATTTATCTTCATTTGAAAAAATAATTATTTCCCTTGAACCTTTCCACATTTTGTCACGCTATATTGTGTTTTATCTGGATTTTGCATGCAAGGTCATAAAAAAAGTTCACTTTAAAGTGGGGAGAAAGTGATACAAAGCTTTATTCAAAGAACTGAAAAGTGTGGCATGCGTTTCTATTGATCCTCATTTTATTCCTTTCCCACTTTTAGGCACTGTCCTGTTCATGTTCTGGCATTTCAATAAATCAATTTAAATCAATGGAATGATGAACAAGCTCTGACTCTGTAACATAAAATAACACTATACATTTGATCTGTTTTAAACTTAACTCAGCCAACATGATGTTCTCAAAGCTGTGATCTTGTTAACTGGTCTTCTGTTCATTGAAAGTGGCATAAATTGTGTCCCAACCAGCAACAAACAGCAGCTCATCATTAATATGCTAATGAAAGCTTCTTAATAGTTGACAACACATTGCTGAGCTTTATATTTTGTTTCTAAATAGTATATCTGACTCAGACATACTGCTTCAGTCTTTAAAAAACTCAAATACTCATACTACTATTTATCTGTATCAAAGTTTACTTTAGTGCTGTGTTTTTGATGTGAATCGTTGATTTACTTCATAGCATATTTTACGGTAGGTCCAGGTAATCATACAGGCATAAATTACAGAAAAAGAAAAATATGTTCCTCTGATTTAAAAAATAAGCCCTTTATTTTTAGAGATATAATATAAATCAGTGATGCATGATGCAGAATGACATGTCAGCTGCTGCAAATTGTCTCTCTCCCTGTCAATCTCATTGAAATATTTGGAATTCTCACATTTCTGAAGTATTTGCGTTTTCTTTACTCTCTCAATATACTGTATATGACATGTCACACATTTCAGAGCTAACCACAATGTAGACAACAGCACAAAATAAAATTTTCAGCAGCTTTAAGAATCACAATCAGAAGTTTTAGTTCATCACTCCCTAGTGTTTTCTTAATTGAACATGTAAAGCTGTTATCTGTTGTCCTGTAAAATTACTGATGAATATGTTTTTTTAATGTTGAAAGTTTTGTCTTTTCTGTAACTATTAAATATTTTATATATCAACACAGTTTGGTAAGATCCCCACAGCTTTAAAATGGTTATGTTTGTGGTTTGCCTACAGAGGCATATAATCTTCTTCTCTTCAATAATAAAACAGATTTTTGGACTGCAGAAAACCTATGTGGAACTAGTCCTTGGGATGGGAAAAGAAGAATAATTCTTTGGTTATTACACAGTTTTACTATTTACCCTCATCGCTCACCTAATTGAACTGAATTGAATTGAATAGCATTAAACCACAATGAATCTCGCTCTGGCTACATGATAATCTCATGTAACCAGAGCTTATCAGTAATTATAATAATTAATCACTAAGTCAACGTTATAAGCTTGAACAGGACGTCCAACATCCTCAGTACATGTCCTTTTATAATAATTGACTAGTTAAACAGTGGCCTAAATGACTAATGGCTTTAGCTCAGTTGCCTTAATCATTGGATCAGTGCCTTAAGGATACAATAAAACAAGAAGTGTTCCAGTTCCCTGTCTGCCTTGTTTGTAATCATATTACTTCTTACCCATTAGCTTTATACAGTATCACATAAGTCAAATGATATCTTGACAGCTTTGATGATCCTTGCGTGACAAAATAATCCTAAACTCTTGCAGTACAAAGCCTATGGTATAGGGAGACACCTCTTCTCGCCATGATTTGCCCTGCATTAAGGAGGAAATATCCTCCCTTACTGCTCAGCATTACTTCTGAACATGGTTTTTACCAGCTGTTAAGGAACACTTCCTATTTTTACAGGGCAAAAAAACCCAAAATTATAAATAATCATAACCAAAGCCATAACTATCAGGTGACTGGGAAAGAGTCCTGACAGGCAAACTTTCTCTAATCCCATATAAATTTATTTAGATTTGGAAAAACATTGTACTCAAAATTGTTGCTAAAAGATGCTACTTTTTTGGCCAAATTGCCCAAAACAGGCTCTGACCTTAGACAGAGGGGAAGATTACCCTTTTGAACACTTGGTGGCGGTATTTTTTTTTTTCAACTGACTCGACGCTTAGAGTCGGCTCTTAGAACACCTAGCGTTCACTTCCGTGTAAATGTTATGAATCACTTCCCCCTGTAGCTAGTTGACTTGTCTTAACTCCATCTGATTTCAGGTAGACAGTTTGACAGCTGCTGCTCCTGCAGGGCCTAATCAGATGGAGTACACTGCCGCACAGAGTGGGTTCAGACAGCGTAAGTTACGTACGTGATTTCGATTCGAATAAAGAAGTAAGCTAGCATGCCCAGTGGAGACTGCTGCTTGCTTTCTACACCTAGCTCTGTGTTGTACCGGGTTGAAGCTAACAATAAGTTGAACTTATTATACGCAGACAACCCGTAAAATGCCTATTCTTAGTCATTTTTTTATTATCTTTTTGTTTTCTACGGCTTCACTAACAAACTGTCATCTTTGTCAACACTACTAACTAGCTAACTTCTCTTTAAAACCGGTTAAACCAGCTAGCGTCACTATGGAGTTGTTGTTGTTATTTTTTGTTATAAGTGTGAAGTTCTCAAGCTTAGTTTGTAAAAACACATCAGTTGTGGGAATTAAAGTTGTTTAAAGTCCATTCAGCTGACTAAATGTACAGAGGATATACAAGGATATGTTGTCTCAATATTCAAGGTTATTTATATTGAACAAATACTATCATCCTTATTGAGCTTAGTTCATCAGCCAATATTTTATTAAAAATAAAAATATTGGCGCCCCCCCCCCCCCCCCCCCCAATTAATCTAAACCTACTTTTGTCAACCCTACATTACTGATCTTTTGCTGACTTGTAAGTATAGACCAATTAGTGTCTTGCCTTACCAGAAGGATCTGACACAGTATTGATGTCCCACAGGGCTCCATGCTGGGTTTACTTCTCTTCAATATGTAGTTGAGCCCAAATGGCCAGTATGTTATCAGCAAGTAGAGTTTATATACCAGTAGTCTGCAGGGATATGTTAAGGGATAGATAAAAAAACCCAAAAGAAAACAGGACACCAGCCATCAATGACTGGAGTTTAACATCTGTGCTTTAGGGCCCATAAGCAATTGGAAGAAGTGCATGTTGGGGTTATTTTAAACTTCTTGGCTGACTGTTGTTTGAGTTGCTGATTCTGCTCAACTTCAATTTAAGCAATTAAATTATTCCTACATATACCTATTTAGATGTTGTTTTTTTTCCCCCACAGAGCATAATATGCGTTTGAGGAACAGCTCAATGGATGGGTCAGATGGCAGCCAGCTGTTTGACGACACAAGTGCGACTGGGCCAGGGGCTCAAGGAGTCTACAGGTGGGATCTGTCCTTGGATTAGCTTATATTTCACTGAATATTGACCAGTTGTTGAATTGGCAACTGAAGTGATAACATTTGATTTTGGTTTCTGGTTCTTATCATATTTCATTAATTTATTGACAGAAATCAGCAGGCTGGCCCTCAAGCAGCAGGAGGACTTCCTGGCCAGTCCCTCCTGGCGGACCCCATGTCCAACCTAGCCATGGCTTACGGCAGCTCACTGGCATCCCAGGGGAGGGAAATGGTGGACAAAAATGTAAGGCTGGCGAAAGATGTAGCTTATCAGCAAGGCTCTAATGAAATCTACTGCAGGGACATTAAATGAAGTGTCCACTTCTTTGTCTTTGTGTATTTCAGCTGGACAGATTTATTCCCATATCCAAGCTGAAATACTACTTTGCTGTTGACACGGTGTACGTCGGAAAGAAGCTTGGAATTTTAGTTTTTCCGTACATGCATGAGGTAAGCTCGTGTTTTCTACTAAGTCAAGTTTTTTAGGCAGTTATTGGATTGTAATTGATGTACTTTTGATGGACATGTGTAGTTAGAAATAAATTATTTAAATGATAAGTTGTTTTTATCAAATAAAGTTATTTTTGTTTGATAAAAATAACTCTTTTTTTATTAAAAAACTTCCTTTTTTTTGATACCAGGATACCTGTCCCTTTAGCACAACTTACAAAAACCAGAACATCTTTCTTTTGTATTTAAAGTTTGCTTAACAATCCTAGCTATTGTTGCAAACGACTTAGAATAAGCCATAAAACACTTGAGCTAAATTTGAACAGACCTGATAATTGTGTGAAATGTGTTTTCTTCTGCAGAATTGGGAGGTGAGTTATCAGCAGGACATCCCTGTTGCCCCACGCTTTGATGTCAACGCTCCTGACCTTTACATTCCTACTATGGGCTTCATCACATACATCCTGGTGGCTGGTCTGGCTCTTGGTACACAGAACAGGTACAGAAGCCTTACTTGTGTCCAAGCTGCAGTTTGCAGCTGCTGATTGTTGTGTCAAACAAGGAGTAAATTGATTCTCACATCTGGTGGGGGGAAAAAAAGTTTTCAAAGAAACTTTGACAATACAGTGGCAATCTCAATGGCAATCTACAGCTGATTGATTTTTTGGAACAATAGTCTTTTTAGTAGCTAAAACCACAAATATGACTTATTGTAATGAGCTGATAAAGGCTGGCTGAAGATATCACTGTTACTATGTATCCTTTGTTCCTCAGGTTTTCCCCAGAGCTTCTGGGAGTTCAGGCCAGCTCGGCGTTGGTGTGGTTGATCATGGAGGTCCTGGCGGTCCTGCTTTCACTTTACCTCGTCACTGTCAACACAGACCTCACCACCATAGACCTTTTAGCCTTTTCAGGTTACAAATATGTCGGGTATGTGCTGGTGCATATTTCTGTCAACATTATTTCTTCTGCAGTATCTTTAGTTAACCACCAGACGGCCTGCTTTTCCAGAATGATTTTAGGCGTTGTCGCTGGTCTTCTGTTTGGAAAGCTAGCGTATTATCTCTCCCTGCTGTGGTGTTGTGCCGCCATCTTTGTCTTCATGGTGAGTCTGAAGCATTTTTAATTATTTTAATCTGTTCATTTTTTGCTCTTTCGGTGCTTGTACCTCCGCCTCATACTCCGGGTCGCAGTTCATACATTATGCCTAGCATGTTCATGACAATTGAAAGTTGTTACAGACTGTTGCAGGACTGTTTTTTTTCTATCCTGCTCTGGATTTATTTTGAACCCCTTTTGTTACCTTTAATGCATTTTACTGTTACAATGTAGTTACAATGATTTGATGCGTTTCTCATCGTGTTGTCGTCCAGCTTTATTGCTGTTATTACCCACTTAAAGATTTGTCCTGTTTGTCACAACTAAGTGTTTCAGATTGTGGAACTAGTTTCTATATTAGATGAATCCATTAAGATAAAAGATAAAAGCTATCTACATCAGCCTGACTTTATGTGAAAATAGAAAAGCTTCTTAATAGTTGCTGTTGTTCTACCTCTGGTGACAACACCTACCTTAAAGTGTAAAAATGGCCAATGTGTCTTTTATGTTTCTGTGGAGAAAATTTCACCCACTTGTATTTGAGAAATCGTTTTCTTTCAGCCACATTGGAGAGTTTCTGAGCATGAACAGTCTTGTTTCAGTCATGCCACAGCATCTCAGTCAGGACTGATTGAGTGTTTTTGTTGAGCTATTACTCAGGTGGACTGGTTAGAGTGCTTTAAATCTTCCCCTAATTTATAACCCAAGAGCACCTGAGCTTAAGCTAAAAGTGAAAAAATGATGGCTGGATATCTCCAGGATTTCCTGCTAGGAGGAATAATTTATGCTTTTATAGATTACTGACAGATCCTGACACAGTAAAGCAGGGAGGACCACCACAATGCCTCCATTGTTTGACTCCTGCTGTGACATTCTATTTCTGAGATGCTTTTAGTTTTAAGCCACAAAATATTTATATAAGTTCTCTATTTCTGAACTTTGTGTTCTTTTTGATCAGCAGTGACTTTGGCAACTCAAGGGGAATTACAGTTTTGAAATTACAGTACTTACCAGTTCACTTGGGAGTAGAAACATTTCTCGCCTTGTTCTTCTTTCCAAGCAGATCCGCACTTTGCGTCTGAAGCTCTTATCCGAGGCGGTTGCTGAAGGGAAGCTGGTGAGAGGAGCCAGGAACCAACTGAGGATGTACCTCACCATGTCCATCGCAGCAGCGCAGCCCGTCTTCATGTACTGGCTCACCTACCACCTCATCAGATAGAAGCTTCAACTCTCACTTTTGCAGGAGAAGAACTCTGCTGTCTGCATGACATCATCTCAGAAACAGAAACACAAACTCTCCTCAAACACAGAACCACATTGCTAAACTCACCGGGCAAAACGCTCGCTACCAAACAACAAAGAGGTGAGACATTTCTGCCTCCACCTCTGAGCACAGCCACGTTGTTAGTTTTGCTTTTTTTTTTTTTTACATTTAATGTCTTCACATTTTGTAGCAAGAACATGTGGCTTTAATTGCTCTGCGTCTTTACTGCATAATTGCATGTTTACTATGATTTTTTTTTTATAAATATTTATGTACGTCTGTGAATTAAGTCGTTGCGTTGCAGATTTTGCTCGTCTGGTCGTCGCAGGTGTTTTATTAAAGACTGCACAAAGAAAGCACATTAGCCTCACATTTACCCCGCCACCTGATGCTATGAGCAAACTCTAATCCAGGTTGCTACTTGATCGGCTAGCTTTTCCTAAATATTTTGTGTAACTTTTTCTGTCGCTTCTTTACTGAGAAATGTCAGACCCTGTGGAGAAAAAGTTTACATGACGAATGCAGCTTCAAATGTTTAACCCTTTAGTTTGTGCTCCGTGACATGTGCGAGGTTTGTAAGAGCAGACGTCTTGGACAGAGACCTGCTGGAAGGAACGATGTTAGATGCAAAAACACAAAGATAGACTGTAGAAGTTTACTGCTGAATAAATGTAATTTAATATCAGACATTTTTATGTTTCCAATATTAAGGTATATTTCCAGCCCAGGTGTAATTCACATTGACATGAAACTTCAAATGAGCTCCTTCATTGCTACTGAAGCTTTTTTTAATGAGCACTTATTTAAATATGAAGCATTTTGCCTAGAAAGATGGATTCTTTTATCGCTGCGACGTGATGCTGACTGGGAGTCGAAGTTTACCGGAAGAAGGAAAGATGATAAAATGAAGAAACTGAACAATGAAAGTGATGTAAAAATTGGTTTTTAAACTGTTTGTAGCTAAATTTGCACAACAAAATGCCCCAAATGTGCTGAATTCTTGCAAAAATAAAAACTGTCCCAGACCCATGAAGCAAATCAGAATTTACACATCACCATGTTGGACTCAGATGTACATTTTTATCACTGTTCTGTTTATTTAATATCTTTTGTCAAAATAAAGAACTGTAAGATGTTGCTGATGTTGAATGTTTATTTACTCTTATAATGCAGAAATAACTAGTATTGCTCTTTTTTTAAGCAGAGTTTTCAATGTACAAGAAAAATAATGCAAAGAACAAATATGGATAAAGTCTCAAATGTTATTCCCCTGAATTGTCTGAACTCCAGAAATTAAATGTGGATTAAATATGAATCACCACTGAGACTTATGCGTTGATGCTGGTCTATTTTGTCCTTTTGGAGTTAAAAAAAAATAGTTTGTAATTCAACAAAGCTGGAGCTTTTATGTGGAAACATTCTGATACATGTTTAAAGCTTATTGTGGCTTTACTTAATTGTGTATAAAGTGAGCTCTTGATCTAAGGTGTAATCTAATTATTGTGTTCTAGTTACATCAATAATTAAGTAGTTATTGTGAAACAGGATATGTCAGCATTATTTAGACAGGATTTCTACACAGCCTGGAATTTACTCCTTCCTTCAATGTTTCTTATATCTGGATAAGTATGAAAAATATTTGTATTTCCAGACTTTTCCGTCTTTTCCAGCCATCCTGTATTTTTGTAAATTGAAGTCGTTAGATCTCTTTGTCCCTCTGTCCTATTCTTTGCTTCCTAGTCTCTATCCACTTTGTTTCTTCCTTCTTTTCTTCCAGTGTCCCATTTCCCATCCATCCATCATGGACAGATAAATAAGTGTAATACTTTACATTTTTTAATAAACTCTAAAGAACTGAGCCTGGAAACATTCATCTGTAAATGACAACTATTACAGGTGTGTATATCTTAGATAATATTGCAGTAATGTCTTTAAAAGGTTAATGAATCTTTAGATGTTGCACATTGTGGAAAACCAAATAACCAATAAGGTATGCTTGTAGAAAGATTTCTAGTTCTTCCAGAAACCTCTGTTGTGATTAATGGCCTGAAGGAGCCTGGCCTCCATCGTCCTCTCTACCGGGTATCGCTTGTAGTTGGGCAGCAGCAGCAAGGTATGGCAGGTGAGGGATTCAGGCAAGTGGATCTCTGTGGCATCTGGCATCATGGCCACTCTCATCCTGATGCACTTCATTCCCAAGAAGGGGACTCTGTCACAGCCTGTGAGGAACACTGACCACAAACAAAAACAAAATGGATGAAACAGAACCCTGGGTAGATCTAAAACTGATCCAAAATGAACAGTGGAAAACATACAGAGGAACTTTTTCTTCTCTTCTGCCGAGAGATTTTCAAACACCTTCCAAAAGGTGATGATGGTTGGATGATCAGCATGATAGTTTCCTTCATAAACTGTGTTCTGTGAATTTAAAAATAACATACCTGAATACATCATTTCGAATTGTTTTTACAACTCAACTTACATCACTGATCTTTAAGGTTTGATTTTATTTACATTCCCTTAGAACAAATATCAAAAAATGCATGTTAATGAAACTAAAACATTAAAATCAGGAGATGTATGGCTACCTCCTTGAAGACCTCCCAGTCGTAGTTTTCCTGGCCCACCACAACTGTCTGAAGTTCCTCAGGCTGGAAGAACTCCACGACATCTATGTTGCACACTTTGAAAAACCCTTCCTTGAAGAGTTTAAACACTCCCTCCACTGATTTGTTAAAGGCATGGTTGACAAAGGCAGCGACAAATTCTTTCCTGTAGACATAAAGAATATTACAAACAGCATCTAAGGAATCGTTACACTGACTGGCAGATTACTACAAGTCTTGAGGTTCTTGCATAATTGTTCATCTTAACTGTAGTCCAGGAACCTTTCCACAGATGGCTGGAACAACAGCTTTTCACATAAATATGAGATGCCAACAGATGGAAATGCAAATTAAAACAAACCTATTAGATCCAGTGACAGATTTTCCGGGTTCGTTTGGATCAAGTTCAGCTTTCTCACCACCCCAAGAGACCTGTTTTGTCATTATGGATAAAAAGGTTTAGGAACCTGCACAAATATTTTTTAAATATCTATCTTTTGAAGAGGATAAATCCAGCTGGATGTAATTCAGTTTATGTTTAGAAAACCTACAGTGAAAGTCATCTCCATGGCTTCGACAACTTCGGGGGTGTAGTCCTCCAACATGCACCTCCATGACCTTAACACACAAACAACGGTGAGGAAAGTTGTTTGTTTTCCATTATAAAATTTCACGTTTTTTCTGAACTTTTGATAAAAACAATAAAGTTTAGTTTTCATTATCTGATGATTTCTGTAAATCATGAAGCACCTCAATGCTGAGGCTGGTCTTCAGGTCAGGATCTTGGTTAAGGGCACTGTTTTATTTTAGCACCATTTGTACATGTTAATATATTTTTTCCATGTGCTTTAGTCCAAAAAATAGAAATTTCAGTGATTTGTTCGCAATTTAAACCAATATGCAGGTCCAGTCTAAATCTTTAATCCAACAAAGTCAAGAAAAGCAAATACTTTGTTATTCAGAATTTTCTATTTTTAGATTTCTTAGACAACAAAATATAGGATGGTCTGGAAACATTTTACTCTTTTTTAATATTTTTTTTTCATACTGTACTTATTTTGACTTAGAAAAATTAATTTCAAACTTTGAACCTGCATTCACAACTGATAATGTTTGAATTCAACCATGACAAATATGAAGAAGAAAGAACAACATTTTTGTGAGCCTTTTCTCCTAAAAGAAAATGTGCTTAAGTGCCTTTTTATTTGTACAACCTGCTTATAGATCTGTTCAGCCCTGGATTTAAAAAAAATGTTTCTTACTCTGCCATGACAGGATCAAACTCCTTCATGTCGTCCAGGGACGTTTTGACTCTGAGCAGCTTCTTGAAGAGCGCCAGCGGGAACTTCAGGTGAATGATGTTGTGGTTGTAAAGAGCCAGGCCACACAGAACGCCAAACAGGAAGTACTTCCTTTCCTCCACTTTAACCTACCGGTTTTTAAAAGAAAAACAAACAAGAATATGGGAAAGCTGAAATCCAACACAATTCACATGTACAGTATGTCTGCTATGTCTATGTTGTATTTATATCCTTGGCTGTACACACAAGGTCAGTCTTCAAACCTACAAACTAACAAGTCATGTGTTTAAAGGTGATGCAGGTCTTACCTTGGGTGGGAACCAAGCCAGAGTTTGACTCTCGTTGTACATAAACATTTGAGATTCAGGAGCCATGAGCTCATCAAACACATGGAGGAAAAAGTCTTTTTTGTTGACGTTCATGATCTTCCTGTCATCTACAAACTGCACCTAGGGTAGGTAGAAAGATAAAAAAAAAAAAGCCCTGTAAATTTTTAAAAAGAAAAAAAGCATCCAAACTGCTCTCCATTTTCAAAAACTTGTTCTCCAAAATAATTATTTTAATTTATCTAAACTTAGGCTGCAAGTAAGAAAACAGGTGAAATTATAAACCTCTTCAATAAAATTTCACACGTATTTGTTGTTTTACTAATTATTTTTCAGTGATTTAAGCACTTTTTCTTTGTCATTCAAGCTCTGCAGTTTTGTATGTTTTTAACCTAACGTGTTTGTGTCAAATTCCACAGACTCAACAACTGTAGATTTTTAACTATGTCCATTTTCTTATGTTGCTTTTACCACAAGCTCTCTTTTAAATGCAGCGTGATCGGCTGCAGCAAGATGTCTGAAGGTGTCCTCCACCATGTGAGTTCGTCTCAGGTTCAGCTGCAGCACCGGGACAGGGGAGTCCAGGGTGTTTCCAAGAAACTCCACAGGCCACGGCATACCCATTTCATGAACAACATGATGAGATTCCTGCAGTTACAAAACTTCTTTCTATTATAAAATTGTGGAGCAAAATATTTGCAGCAACATACAGGATGCAGAGCTTATAAAGCACATTACCTTCATCACACGTGCCAAGATGTTGAAGACAGCAACTTTACAAATCAGAGGGAAAACGAAGGGGTAGCGACAGAAAATGGCGGGTGTTTGCTCGTTGTCCTTTGAGAAAATGTCAGAATAAGTGGTCAAGAAGGAATTTCAGCAAAATATGAGCAGATCATATTAAACACCACATAACACTGTTTTCACCTCTACTTTGGAAAGCGACAACCAAAGAGCGACATCCACAAATGCATTAAGAGTTCCCGTAGCAGTGCTTTCCTCGAGATAAAAGTTGCTCAGTGGGACTTTGAAAGACTGTCCAGATTTGTTCGCCTGAAAAACAAAGCAAAACAAAACAATGGATCATATTAAAAGCAACCAGAAACAATATTTTTATTTTATTAATACAGAGTGAAATGTAGAGTTTAGTAATTATATAGACTGCATGTCAAACTTTCGGTAGAGGTTGTGATTTCAAAGCATCTATTAGTAGACTTGACATTGGTAGTAGTGAATATTTCTCAAAGGTTAAAGGTCAAGCAGCTGATCAGAAGATTCTGAAATGCTAATTTCATTATGTTAAATGAAACACACAGCTGACTAAAAGAAAGCATTCAGCACTGACTTTGTAAAGGAGCTTCAGGGCTTTCAGCAGCAGTTTGGTTCCTGGGTTGTGGGTTTGCAACAGGCCGTTCTTCAGAATGAAAGTCAGGGCGTTTTTGAAGACCATGATGTGCCTGATCAAAATGGTGGCCGACAAAGACGACCAATAGCTTTCTGCAGAAAAAATAATATGAATTAAAAAAATAGAGAGGGGTACATTTATTTTAAGTCAAAAGGTGACAAATCATATTTATCAGTACTAATGTTAAACTGAGGGATGGCAAATCTTCCTAAACCTTAATTTGAAACATGAAAATTCAATATAAGTCCAGTAGTTTCTTACTTAATGTTTCCAGAGTCTTCTCACTGAGATGCTCAATAATGATAGCCAGAGGCAAAGCCACATTCATGATGTTTGAGTCTTCTTGTACCAGCGGACATGTCAGCAAAATCAGGAGAATCTCCGGAGACTTTAAAGGATGTCTTGAGAGAATGAGCAATTCTATCAGGAGCTCCAGATTTACCTGCATGGGAAAAATCTGTTTAAAAAGCTGTGCAAAACGTGCAGCATATCTAAATCCTGAATCGAGCTGTCATCCAAACTCGTAAAATTTCAGTTATTCTGAATAAATGAATGAAAGCATAGAAATTTTCCTTAACTGTTTGCTTGATCCATGGGACTGCCAGCATCTGGTCGAAGGCCTGACAAGCAGCCTCCAGGTCCACAGTTAGAGCACCAGCTTCCAGCGGAGCTCCTCTGGTATCAGGGCCAGAGCAGTGTTAGAAATCTGACTTGTGGGAATTATTTATTTGTAAAACACACTTCTTTAATCCAAATTCCAAAGCCGATGGAAAATCATACTTACTCGGGTTTTGTGAAACTTGCAACAAGACTTGAACTTGTGTAAAACATCGACTCGATTTCTCTGTTCCACAAAAAGAAGACAGCATGAGAAGGGACTTATAAACACTAAAATATATATTTTTAAATTAGTCACTACAAAAGGCACTAAAGACAATAAAATGCTACACAATTTAATCCCTTGCAGACTTCTTCTATTTTTGGTTTAAAAAAACATTTATTGCTTCAGATGTAATCAGATTATGTTTTTAAACGCTTATTTTAAAGTCAAACAAAAATAACCTAATAAAATACAAATATCTGTGTTCAAATGATGATTTAATTTATAAACCTTCCAGACCAAATGATGTCAGCAACTTTGGTTTTCAAATGTTAATTAGTTTCTTTTGATAGGGGCACGATGTTTTACTTTCTGAGATCAGTTAGTCGTTGGGCCAAATTGATTTGAATAGCTTTTATCTTTAACAAAGGAAATTATCATTTGAAAACCTTATTTTGTATTTACTCTGATTAATGGAGACAGAAAAAATATATTTTTGATAATTTAAAACTTTAAGGTGTGACAAAAAAGTAAAGCCAGAAGAAAACTTTAAGCATGTAAACAAAACTTTTACAGCATAGCAACATAAAAGTCCACAGTTAAATTATTAGGTTACCTTTTTGCCTCGATGTTACTGTACTTCATTGCCACCCACTTTTGCAATTTTTTCTCATCCAACCGGCCAATTATTTGTCCATGGTTGAAGGTCTTAAACGTTTAGAAACAGTAAAGTTTTTATGTTTCCTTTTTAGGCTAATGAAAAAGTATTTTTTGATTTGATACCACCTTACCTTTGCAGGTGAAGTGTAAATGAAGTTTGTGTCCCATCCAGCTGATAACTTCAAGTCTGCTTGACAACATAAGAAATGATTAAAATCAGTCTTTGAAAATGGTGGATTAGAAATGCAAAACCTCATTTTCAGAGTCTAAAGGTTGTTTTGGTTGGATTCCAATCTCAAAATTGTGCCAAAATGCCAGAAAAAAATAAATTCATCTCACTAAGATAGACTCCTTGACAGGCAATCAAAAAAAATACACACTACTTAAATCATTCAAACTATCATATGCCATCCGAGGCGACTATATACGCACCACTAGGTGTGGCAGCAGCACTGTCAGAGGCCCATGGAAGCTGAACTAGGGAGGGGGACGAGCTGCTGTCTCGCTGTCCTGTCCCCAGCTGGCCTTTGTCCCCATTACCAAAAGCAAACAGACGTCCAGAAGAAGTCAACACGAGAGTGTGACGTCTGGAAGGCCAGAACCATGTCAGAATTTAATGAGGCAGTATTTAATGGCACGGTGTCTTGAGGTTTTTTTGGAACAGGTTTACGAAGTCATCTTACAGCAATTTGGCACATTTACCTTCCACATGCAACCTGGGATGCCGTCTCTCCAAGACCATCAACCAGCCTGGGCCGAACCTCGGTGGTGGAGGCATTGTGACCGAGTTGACCGTGGCTCCCGTCTCCGAAAGTGAAAACTTTCCCATCCTACAAAATCCAAGAATCACATGACACCCAAAAACAAAGAATGATTATTTTTTAAAAGGCTGGTGTTAGAAGGGTTTATTCACTTTATGTAAATAATCTGAGTCAGCAGCATTAGCACCTTTGTCAACACAGCAGTGTGCGATTCTCCACAGCTGATGGAAGAGACACCCAGAGGTCTGAGAGCAGGTACCATGCAGACGTTGAACCTGCCTGTTTTGGAACAGATAACATCAAAAAGAGCTGGACACTCAGTGCTTTCTATGGAGGAGTCTGAGAGTTACCTGTTAGTTCCCATCTTAACGACAAAAAAAGATTAACCTAATCTACCTTTTTCATCCACCCTGTTGAGCCCCAGCTGGCCAGATTTATTGGCCCCACAGCAGTACGTCAGGCCGGAGAGCGTGAGGAACAGTGTGTGGCTTCCTCCTGCTGAAACCTGGGTTACTGCAACTCCGGTCAAGGCGCACACCAGGACAGGTCTCTGCTGCAGTGTCACGTCCTTCCCCAGGCCCAACTGCCCATGACTGTTTAAACCCCAGGAGAAGACATCTCCTCCTAAAAAAACAAAGTAAAAACAAAATATAACACTGAGTTGTCTCTTATCCTTTTAAGGTCGACGCCCGCCCTGTGGCGGGCATGAGGTCATGTTTCTGTGTGTGTTTTTTGCTCCAATGTGATAATAAATTTTGTCAAAATGAAACAAACACTGTAAAA
This sequence comes from Xiphophorus maculatus, assembly GCF_002775205.1. Lineage (NCBI taxonomy): Eukaryota > Metazoa > Chordata > Actinopteri > Cyprinodontiformes > Poeciliidae > Xiphophorus > Xiphophorus maculatus. The sequence goes on along the minus strand of NC_036460.1, from coordinate 19,219,212 downwards.
TCACAAAGTTTAGGATGTTCTGAAAATAATGATACCAAACAAGGTAAGGTAAATAGTTTTTATGGTGAAAATATAAGGGTATATTCAAAATTAGACCAAAACGGCCATTTAGACCCAAGACTCCAAAGGGTTGAGCATATGAAGACATAAAGCTTTCCTCAGCATGTTTGTAACTTTACCTTTGGTCAATGCAAGGGAGTGGGAGTTTCCACAAGCCACCTGGATTACCGGTATGGGCATTGGGATGGGCACTCGACTGCAAGTTGATGAGGCAATAATGGGTTACACATATTTCCACTAAATAGTGCGTGTTTACTTGTGAGTTTCAGTTCTTGCCTTGGTCTCTGGTTGTTGCTGGGGTGCCCTTGTGCAAGCCCAAGCTGTCCATCATCTCCTGCCCCCCAAGAAAACACATGTCCAGAAGCACATAAAGCCAGAGAATGGTCCTGACCACAAGCCATGGCAACAACATCACCGAGTCCCTCCACAGATCCTAAAATATGGAGAAAGAAAAGTAATGATACAAAAACATAACAGGATTAAAAATTTATTCAAGTCTTTCATTTATAAAATTGATTAATTGAATTGTGAACACAGCAAAGTTTCACTTATCAAATTTCGATCACATCAGAAACTCTCTGCCAACAAAAGTAGCAACACCATATATTAATTATTTTATTATGCCACATCTGTCATGTTGACTAGTAAGGCACAATGATCTTGTACACGTTTAAAATTGGTACACGTAATTTGATCACAGGCTGTAAAAATACTGACGGATGCTTATCGTCATGGTTGTGTCATTAAAAATCAAAACATATTGGAATAATTTTGTTAAATTCCAAGATTGTTGTCTTACTTGCAAGATATACAACAGAAAACATCTACTGACAAGAAAACCAGATGTGTAAGTAGAAAGGACTGTTCGACAGAAAAAAACTGCACTTGGTCGGGCAGGTTTTTTGGTGAGATACTCATACCTGAAATATTCCTCTAATGGTGTTCAGGAGCATTATACTTTCTTTGAAAAACATTTTTAAATTATGGTTGAGGGATGGTCAAGTGTGTGATAATTTGTGCTCTCTATGTTTTTTATTACATGTTCATTGTATTTTAATATATTATTAGTGCTGCATTTTAATTATGTCAATGTTCATGTTACCTGCTTCAGAGACTATGGCTGAAAATTAGCCTATTTGTCTAGGCTGGCATAGTTAAAGAAATGTGTATTAATGTGTACTATCTTTGTACATTTTAAACAAATGAAAAAAAACTAACCAATCAAGTTTAATCTAAAACATAACGTGTTCTGTTTATTACAGCATTAAAGTAAATGACACAATTATAAAAAGGAACTATGGAAATTAAAATAAAGAGAGACTTGTATCTAATATCTCAACACACTACCAATGACTATCACATTAAAGATTAGGAAACAAAGAGTCAGTATGGTAGGATTTATTGCATACTGTGACCACTATACACTAAAAATCAACACAAGAGGATCTTTAAATAAATGGAGTATGAGCTAGTGCATCATGAAACGGGTATTTCACCCAGTTTTACCCTCAGGGACTTCCTAAAGCAAAACAAACAAACTTCAAGAATTCCCCACCCTACCTAATTGTATCTCAATGACCTTTCTAAGTTAAGTTTCGTTGCATGAATAAACTGAAATGAAACGAAACTGAAACTTAACTCAATAAATTAGCCTACATGCTATGCCTGTCAGATGATTCATGACTCTTGCATGAGGCAATAACAACCTGTAGAGGATAATTTAAAAGAAATACAAAAACTCCGTCTGTCCCGCAGCTATTTTTTGACCACATAATTATTATTAGCTTATGGTCAATTATTTGGAAGAGCATTTTTATTTCCTTGCAAATAAAAACCAAGTTATTTTATACATACTAAAAAAAAAATGTAATTATTTACCAAGCATCTTTCCACTTTGGTTCCTTCGTCCAAGTTGGCCCTGCGAGTTGTGTCCACATGATAAAACTTTTCCGTCTTCTCTGAGGAATAAGGTGTGCTGCTCTCCGCAGCAGATGTTGGTTAGGACTCCGGGCCCGGTCCAGGACACCGGGCTAAGGGTTGCCTGGACCCCAAACTGTCCACTCGAACTGTCTCCCCAACAAAACATCTGCATGTCTGCTCGTAGACTGACCGGAGCGACTAGTGGCGCTCTACTTCAGCTGGAGCTGCTGCCTTCACATGATGTCGGAATTATAAGACTCCTCTTGTAAGTGCGTCAGGAAAATATTATTCCGCTATCGTAGTCCTTTTGAAAACATTGGCACACTCTGGATTAGGTAAAAGATCCAATTCAATGTGATAATTATATTCAGCTTTATAGTTTATTTTCAAAAAAGTAATAATAACTTTAAACTGTAGTACGACCTCATGAAGGTACGTGAAGGCAGCACCAGTGTATATACATAAAGTTTCTGCTTTATGTAGTAACTTCCTACTGTAACTTCCTACAGTAAATATAGGAAGTTACTGTCATCATCACCAAATTATTAAATGTTTTTTAAACACTTTTTAGATCGATAGACAGACAGAAAGACAGATGTTTTATGATCATTTTTAATCTAATGAAATACTGCAAAAAGCATGATCATATCAAATACAACTGCATTTAGGCAAAATGAAACTGAACAAATTCAAACTGAGAGTTGCATTTAGCTTAAATGCACTACAGAGAGAAGACAATTGTGTTCCTTCACTGTCCTCCCATTTTACATCAGTCAGTATTATAAACATCATTTCTATTTGCTAAAACAAAGAATGAGAGAGAATTTTTTTCAACAACAAAAGAAATGTATTCTTTAAATTCATCCATTTACTTAAACTAAAATTACTAAGCAATTTGAAAAAGTCCAGAGGAATTGTAAGGTACTAATAGGTCATTTGGTACCAATATCAATTTCCCAGAGATGAACATTTTTGATGTAATCAAATTGTTGATTACATTTTGATTTTGCTTTTGTGTCTTCCTGTGTCTTTTGCTTTTGTCCAGGACAAAAGCAAAAGACACATGAAGCTTCTAGTTGAAGTTAGTAAGATAGTAACATTATCCATTGTACTGACCTGGACCAATATTGGATAAAAGGACACTCAGTGAGGAAGAAAACACACACACACACACACACAAGAAGAAAAATAGATTACAGTTTTCAGTTGCATCCTGGCCCAGGGACATTAGAAACAATGTTAAAACATTATTTATATTAATTACATTTTCTAAGACCAAAAACTATAATAAGACCTAACATGCAATAAGGCATAATGTGCTTTCAAACACTATACAAGAAAATTAATAACAGTTTTACATTTCTGGTTGTCAAAGTGGTTACAAAACATCTTCTTGATGACTACAAATTAACCCATTTAATTTGAAAGGTCCCATGTCAGATGGATCCCTATTGAAAAAACTAGATATGGTAACAGGAAAAAAATTTACAAAACAGGTGAAGGGCAAAAAAGACCTGCAGTCATTTTGTTTACACTGTATGTAAGCAGATACAGTAGGCTCATGACCAGGTAATATTGGGTTTTGACTGATAAAAACACCTTATAGGTTCTCTGTCAAAGGGACATTTTATTGGTTCTGATTTTAAAATTTCTCTGTCCCAGACTAACTCTTTATCAATTGTAGCATCAGAAACAAAGAACACACCTAAAGACCCATCCTCATAACCCACAAACACGCTTTGCTGCTTGCCAACAGTCAGGGCTGACGGATTCTTATGCAGATGTACGCTTCCTATTCTCTCTCTGTCCGAAAGCCGCACGACTGTAAGGATGAGCTTAGAGTGCAGGTAGCATGCACAGCTCTGCTCCTGGCTACTTGGGTTGCATACATACACAACATAGCACCCAGTTTTGTCCAAGCAAGCCTTGATGACAGGTCCCTCAGCTTTCAAGGAGCACAACCTGATCCGAGATAGATCTAAGAAGTTAATGGAGTTATGATCAATGGACAGCAGTGCATAGTTCCCATCAGGCAACATTTGAAAGTCTTGTGGCTGACAGTGAAACCTACGTGGCAGCTGAAAGTGCCGGCATACCGTCTCCTCTGACAGTTTCCAGGTGTACACCGCTCCAGAGGCAGTCAGCACCACCACAAAGTTCGGATGGTCTAAAAGACACTGGAAAGCAACAACATGCTCTGAGTTTTCCACACATGAGAAGCGCTTACTGATTGAACCAGACCACAGGCTGGCAGCCAGTAGGTCTCCATTGCAGAGGCCAACAAGAAAGGTCCCCTCAGCTGATACTTGTGCGTCTGACAGGTACTGATGAATGTTGCACACAATAGCCCCATGTGGCAACTTCCAAACATGAGAGAGGCCATGCTTAGAAATGCTCACTCCAAATTTACTACTGGGAGTGATCAGCACATCTGCAGCACTGCCGCCGTTGATACGGGCAATGTTCTCACCTGTTTCTGCCTGCCAGACGTAAATTTCCCCTGCAGAGAGAGAGAGAAGGTGGCTGTTGTTTGGAGAAAGCTGTATTTTTTCCACATCGCCGGCATGCAGGAAGGTAAATTGTGGAAATCCAACATCTAAACTCCACCTCCAGACATTCTCTGACCCATCTGTGGTGTAGAAGCATTTTCCTGTTTGCTCCACTGCCATGCCTTTAACTTCACTCCTCATTTTTGTTGCTTTACCTGCAGCATTGATCATCTCTGAGTCCCAGACTGTCAGACATCCATCATGACTCACGCAAACAATATCTGAGGCTGTTTTGATTAGCGAGAGGGGCTGTCTGTTTGTTTCTAAAGAAAGGACACAATCACCAGTACTGACCCTCCACACCAAGATTATTGTGAAATGGTCCAACAAAGCCAGGAAAAGGTGTCCATCCAGGGAGAGCACCGCTTGAGAAAAGGCTTTCCCTTGCGGAGCCAAGAACTGGTCCCAAATCTCCCAGTTAAATGTATTCCACAATGTCACCTGGTGAATTTGACACACTAAAAGAGTGCTGGTGGCTTTGGAATAATCTGTGTTGAGAATACTGGAAGACTTACCCTGATTGAAGTTTTCTTTGAGAAGTTTGGGAGCTTGTTTTTTATCAGCAACATCCCACAAGTCTACACTCCCACTCCTGTCCACACATGCAATTTCTTGCTCCTCTTCACAGAGGACTATCTGCATAATTGCACTGTTGGTTGAGTTTAAACAGGTGCCAAGAAGACGGCTGGTTGTCAGATCAAATATTGACACTGTGCCGTCCTCTTGTCCACAGTAAAGGCTGAAACTCCTGAAGGAGGCAACCAAACAGATCACAGAGCTCTCACAATGAAAACGAGTAGAAGTATTGTTGGCAATATCAAACACACTGAAAAAACTCTCCTTTTTCCTCCAGATGCATATCATTTCCTGACATGAGATGAATCCTTCAATTTTACTCAGAGTTTGACTTGACTCAGACTTCGGTTTCAGAGATTCCTTCACCTCTATAAGACTCTGTGGATTTGCCCCGTCCCACACAAAGAGTTTGTTGCATTGAGTGGAAAGCAATAGGAATTTGCAGTTACTTTTAACTCCTGCAAACTTTAACTCCTGTTGATCCTGGATAAGTGATAGCTTGTAAAAATCACAAATTGAACCCTCCCAAATCCAGGCAGAACCATCATCCATAACCTCTGCCACAACATCACATTCTGTACATGCAATTTCTGCGACTCTGGTTGTTCTGGTTTTAATATTGGGTCCTACATAGCAAATGGGGAGAACGGAACAGGGAGTGGGACAAAGTACCAATTCAACTCCTTTTCCGTTCTTCTTCCTGTACTGTCTGATGTCTCTTACGTATCCCTCAAAGGCAGGAAAAATATCCAGGTAAGGGAGGAGGTTTGTCTCCATCACTTCAGGCAGTTGCAGGGGTGAGCTCTGCAAGAAGCAAGCAGAGGACTTTAATGTGCTTGCTATAAGCCATTTTTCTCTTAAAAACTTTGTTGAGCCTTCATACGCCTTTAACATGGCTATCAGATCACTTAGCATGTCACCTTGAACCATGGCTTGATGAAACCCTAAAGACATTAACAACTCAAGTTCCAGTTCTTCCAACCTCCCACTTTGTTCCAAATGATGCGGCAACTCTAGGATCTTTCTCATGTTTACCTGACAAACATCTTCAGTAACAGGGAAAATAAATGGTTGACTCACTTGTTCATGTTCTGGTTCAGATGCAAGACTTACAACAAATGGTTTTTCATTTCTACCAACCCGTCTTCCACTGAAATAGTCCGCCATCTCTGAATGGATTTTCCTCCTCACTCCGTGAGTGCCCAGATATCTTTTAGTCACGACAAGCTTGAAATGCCGGCTCACCCAAAACAGAACCTGAAAATCAGTGATTGGCCGCTTGATTAGAAAGTTTTTCAAATCCATAAGAAGCCTCTCAACGTCAACCTGTGAAATTGGTCCTCCACATTCAGCTGGGCTGTCATAATTATAGGACAGCAGATCCACAAGCTCCGACTCACAGAGGCCAGTCCTGGAGAGGGAGACATATGAGGCCAAACGAGCCATCAGGGACGAGCCGTGCTTCTGTTCCAAGTGATACAAGAGAGCTGAAATAGACGAATGGACGCCATCCGGGAGAGACGATTCGTTCACATCTGAATCTGATAAGAAAAGACAAATTAGATATAAAATGTTTTCACTGCTGGTACGAATGTAGATGCAAGAACACCCCATGAACAGTACATTAAGCAACATAAATTGTAATTTGTGTACAAAGCCTGAAAGAAATTACAACTAAATAATTTGCTGAAATCTTTTAATGACAAAATCATTGAGAAGAAAAATATGTTTTTAAAGTGCATATGCACAAAACACAGAAAAGCTGATGCATATTTCTATTTATTAGGTAAACTTTAGAATAATTTCCATAACATCTTTAAAACTTTCAGTTCTTCGGTTTGTGAAATCCTATCAAGAACAAACTACATATTACATAAAAAACCACATTCAACAGGGTGCCGTTTTCTGTAGGAACGAGTAGCTTTTGTTTTAGTCATACCAGAGTGCCACAGTGAAGTGTGTGCATGTAGGAGTCGGACATAGAGAGGCAGAGAGCAGGAGGTCAGCGCCTGGTTCACCAGCACTTGTTGTCCTGATGTCACCTTTCTTCCTGAACTGTTTAGTAGCGATTCCAAAAGCTTCGCACACTGTTTCCTGTCCTCTGACTGGAGCTGTATAGAAGCACATCCACTCTGCTCCTCACTGTCGTCATCTGATGCAGAGGAAGAACGACTGCCTTGCTGGGGATAGTGTAGCTTGATGGCTTGCAGGAGACCTGTTCTGCTGGAGGAGACTGTGATAATGAGTTTGACAGCATCCGGGAGCGGGGAAGGGATGCTGCTGATAATCTGAGCACCAACGTTGTTTTCCAGCTGATCCAAGCCATCGAGGATGAGAACAAGAGGATGTTTTGCGGAAGGAAGTTGGGTTAGAATGAACACAAGATGCTCTTCAAGTTCAGACAGAGACACATCCACTTTTATGACGCTAGAATCGAGTCCTTGAGAATCTGGTGTTTCACAGAAACCTGGGTCACTATCACAGATCTGTTTTCCATGGTGGCAGTCGTTGTGAGGATCCACAGCAGATATTGAGGTGTAGTTAGTCTTACAGCTGCACTCATTTGGGTTTTTGCAGGGCCAGGACTCAGGCTGCGGCTGGCTGAGTGACTGCTCCTCATATTTGTGAGCTATCTGGTGACAGATACTGGAGAGCAGATGCTTAGGAGATGTACTGAATGAAAGGTTGCAAAAACAGCTGATCACCACTGGATCACAGTCTGGTAGCCAAACCTTGATCTGTGGAGCAGAAAACTTAATTACTAAAAATCAACAATGTTCTCTTGAATTCAGGTCTGGTTTTGTTTTATTATTTACGTTAAAATTTAAGATGACAAAAAATCTTGTGACACATAAAACCGGGATTCAGTTTGAGATCTGAAAAGCAGTTTATGTTAAGTTGCATCAACATTTTTCTCTTAAAACATTATTAAATAGTTAAACCTAAAATGGCAAATATCTACCACAGTGTAAAAATTATAGTAAAAGAAAAAAAAAATATTTGTTTCACCAAAATATAAATTATGTTAAACTTAAACAACTTAACAAAGATTATTCTTTTCATATGGACTAAATGTATTTCATATTATTTCGTGAAGCAAATTAAAATACATTCGTCTCCTCTTGGAATCACGTTTCATTTCACTGTCCACTGACCTGTTCAGCGCAGTGTGCGATTAACACAGTCTTCCCTGTGCACGGTCCTCCACTCACCACTAGTGGGCGCTGTTGATCCATGCCTTTCACATAAGCACTGATCTACAACCAAAAAGAGGAAAAAGCAGACCGAAGCATCATTTGGGATCAGGTTACATATTACATTACAGCATGACAACAACCACAATAATGAAACATGCAACAAAAAATTTAATTCTCACCTTTTCCTCCTCTGGCAGAATAATTTTGTAAAACTGAGCCAGGATGCAGCACAGCTGCTCCTGCTCGGCCCGCTCTCTGGATGGGGCATCAATAACATAAGCTTGCCCTCTGACCTGAGGAATGTTCGAGCTGTCAGTCAACGCCATGAGGTCTGAGAAAACCTGCTGGCACAAAGAGTCTGCGTAGGCCTGCCTCCTGGCTGTGGTGTAGCCGTGGCGGCGGTCACACTCGGTGGTGGTGGTGTAGAGGATAAGTTGGCGGAAAGTGAGCAGAGCAGGGAGGAAGCTGTCACACAGCTGTGATAATAACTCAGATGGAGTGGGCACTGTCTTCAAAACAGTCTGCTCACACGGGTCAGCCTGCAAATTTAAATAAAGGAAATAAAGGACATAAAGGAAAATCGACTCCTGTCGCATTTGTACGTTGGTCAACATGTAAAATTTCACTTATGTTTTGATTTAACTTTGAACTATAATGTTTTGATACCTCCACTAAAAATATATGAGATCTTTCTGAAATATCTCCTTTTAGATAAACTCTTACCTTCAATGCTGGCTGCAGCTTTGTGTTTCTCTGTTGTTTTCCTCTTTCTCCATCTGCATTGACGACCTTGTGGACGTAGATCATACATCTGTTGATAATGTCCAGAACAGGGCAGTTTTCCAGAGCAAACCGAAGATCTGAATCAAGAGCTAGAGACAAAAATAAAACACCAGAATCAGGTATATTCAGCTCAGGATAGCATTCTCTTAAAATTTATTTTAAATTCTGCAAAGCACAATTGGTTAAATTTAATACCTGTAAAATAAAATAAAAAAACAGCTTCTGTGCTTTGTTGGCATCTAAAGGAGACCAAGTTTAGGAATCACAGCTTTAGCACAAAATGCTGATTTCAAGGTGACTAAAGAACAAAAATGCTGTGAATTGGTCCTTTTTAAAAACAGGTGTGAGTAACTCAAAAACTCAAATACTGACAGATGAAGTGTTAAAGCCACTGACTGACATTACTTATCAAATATAAAATCAGCAGTTTATGGAAACAACATGGAAAAATTAGTGTGTGATTAGAAATGTAATTGTATTTTTATTTTTTTATACCCTGAAGACACTTTGAAAATGTGAGACTATCACCAAAGTCCCAGAATATTCTGGGGAGGATCATGTCTTTGTACAAGACACGTCTTGGATGCCCCACAAAGTTTAAGGTAAGGTCAGGGATCCCACAGGCTGCCATGATTGCAGACTCTGTACACAATTCACAAATCTTTCAGAATAAAAGAGTTCTTTTGTTGTTGTTTTTACCTGATCTGTAGAAGACTTGGGCTCTCTCTGCACTCATACGTCTGCTCTGGACACACAGACTCACGGCCGTCTGCAACACCTTCCTCAAATCTTCATCACACAACATGTTATTCTCCGTTTCTTCCGTCTCTTCTCTCTGCTGAGCAAAAACACTTTGATATTTAAAATTTTTAAAGTTATGACTGTCTTCTATATTTTCCTGCACTATATTTTATTCTATATTTTACACCTACACTAAAATATTTTGTCTCTTTTGAAAAGGTTTATCGTTAAACACAGTAAGATTAATTTTCACATGTATGTGTGAACAGATTGATATCTAAACACTTTCCTGATTAAAAAATAAAATAAAATCATATCATGTAATTAAAGTTAGCCACACAGCAAAATAAATAGGTTGACCATAATCACCAGAGGACTGCAGATGGATTTCACGGCAGGCGTCAGGTGGTAGGAAGGAGGAACGGCGTTCTCATCTCTCTGGTACGCCCTCTCCAGCTGTCGGGTGCCCACGCCCGCCTGTTGGCTCTCCTGCAGCAGCAGCTGGAACTCCGACACCTCCACCTGGGTGGGCAGACAGGCTGGTCCATACTGGTGTCCAACTAGAGCCTGTAGCACCAACATGTGGACACAAAGCAATAGCAGTCAAAGGAGTGAAAACTCTTTTACTGTGAATCTACGATTAGGATGAGCTTCTTTTTTTTTTTTTTTTAGCTTTGTAAAATCATTTATAGCAGAGTTTTCTGTCTCAACTTTTTGAATAAATAAGTAGTCTGAGGCTATATTGTATTGTAAAATTCTATTTTAAACAGCCATTTACTTAATCCTCTTTAATTTAATCAAGCACTTACTATGAGTGGAGTTATATTTGTTTTTTTTTATTTTAAAAGGTAATAGTTTAGTTGTTTTCTCTTACAGGGGCAGTATTATATATTTTCCAGTCACATAGTGCCATTTTATAACACAATCAAGTAACTATGTTACCTTTAGTTGTTATAAACATGCTGTTTGTATCAAACACAACTTAAAAGAAATTTGACTTCACAATTTTATGCCTTGAAATTGGCCTCTGTCTCTTTCTGACCCTCAGCCTACAGCACGTCGTAACCAATGCTCCTTCATCATGCCGTTTACAACTGTTCTTAGGTGCGCTGGACTGAGAATATTTTGTAAGAAGAGCTCAGCAGGTGTGCAGTTCCATCAGGTCTTTGATAATTACTGCTGCTGCTAGTTGAGAGGAGCTACGTGGGGGAAGGGTGCTCGGTGAGGCAGAAGCTCATCTTAGAGACTGCAGCTCCAAGGAGAGACTTCAAGGAAACAGGCCGCGCTTTGCGAGAGCAAGCGTTTAGGCAACCCCAAATGGCTGCTATGGGAACTGAAGAGATTTCTTAAACATGCATGAAAGAATCAAAGTAACGCTCCAAGTTTGTTTTTGATGAGGGAAAAACATTATAGTATATCCTAAAGCTCGAAAAATTTGATTTACATAATACCCCCCTTTAGTCCATAATTGAACTGGCACACTTTGAGATAAAATCATGACCAAAGCATTGATCCTTGTTCTGATGAAACCCCAGCTTTTAGCTCAAATAATGAAGCTTGTGTACCTAATTATAGTAGTCCTTTAGTTTAGAGCTCCTAATGCTTGTGGGAGCGAGCTTTGATCTCAATATTCAGCGTGCATTTAGTTTCTCTTCAGTGCAGTTTCACTTACCAGTAAAAACGGTCCAGCTGAGTTCTTTCTGCACTCTTCAATTAGCTGCTGCCTGGTGTTTGTATCTGGCCAACAATTAGGATCGCTGGACTCAAATGGGTCGATCAGCTGCAGAAGCAAACCCACACATACAGTAAAACGACATAAAAGACATAACTGGGAGTTGATGCAGAAAACTTCATTAGAAGCATCTACCGCAAACAACCAAGAAACGGCTGAATGATATATGATGTTTGTGTTTGCGCCTAATTACACAAGCTGCTGAATAGAATGAGTTTCACAATGGACTTGTCCGGGGGGGGTGACTTAACACACACAAAGCACGCAGTGCAGTCATGTTGCAGCTGCTCACTGTCTTTGTTGTCATTAGTGATTAAGCGAAGGTAAGCAGAATTGATTGTACCCTCACAGGAGTGGCTTCAGGCAGGGAATACAAATAAATAAATAAATAAATAAGATACAATCATGAAGCTGGTAATAATCACTTGCAGCTCTTTTATTTTTCCCACTGCTTGGGCCCAGTTAATACATAAAATTTACACCTCAAGTTTCATGCTTTTTAGTTGACTGATGGAAACTTAATTAATGGCAACAGTTTTAATTTGACCCCAAACATTAAAGGAATAGATGTACATTTCTGCAAAATAAGAAGAGGAACAAACAGCAAACGCAGACATAAAGTATTACATTTATTCTATCTAAAAAAAAAAAAACAATGTACAAAATAACTTGTGTATAGTTAAAGTTTGTGTTCTTAGTCACAGAATAATATTCTTCATAGCTGTTGTGTTTTCAGTGCAGTGAGACTGATTCAGAGCCGGGTACTCACCCTGACATCTAGCGCCAGTAAGCTCCTACAGTGCTCTCTAAACCTGGGAAACACTTTCTCTCTGAGAGCTCTTCGCTCGATCACGCTGTCTGACATGCAACATAAACACAAACAGGAATCACTTGTAACCAAGTAAAAATAAAGGCACTAATTGACAAAATGCTCAGATTAGAGTAGATTTATAAATATGTAAAAACAGTACCTTCTGGATTGGAGCACAAATAGATTTTGACAGAGGATGAGCCACGGCAGGAATATGAAGAGTGCCGGCCTTTTCCTTTGGAGGGCATGCCTGGTCTATGTCCTTCAAATGGAATAAAAATAGAGTAAAACTATTTCTGAGAATATAATAAGCGACCTAACTAGCAAGTTGATTCCTCTCTTCTGAGCTGGCGGTCCTGTCGCCTCCAGTGAGGAAACTCTGGCCTTTGGTTTCTCTTGCAGACTGTAATATCCTGACCACGCCCACTTCTGCAAATGTTTCAGTTTTTACATTTGCACCCAAGTGTGAATCTGCACAATTCATATTACTTCTCATTTTGCTGCGGGAACACCCAAATTCTGAAAACTACGTAGAATTTTATTCATGCTTACATTGTGGAAATTGTTTTGACAATAAAATAAGAAGCAAATCATTTAAAAGTTTGAGTCTTTTTAATATTTTTTTTACATATTCAAACATTGAACCCATCCATGCAATTATTCAAACAAATCAGACAAAAGTGTTTTAAACATTTTTTTATTAATTAACTTTTGTACACAATAAATACAAACTCTATTTTTGTACAGCCAATATTAATACGATGAAAGACTTTTGCGCCTGTTCTCATTACTGTCACAACGGCAACAGTCTATGAAGGGAGAAGGCCAGTTTGTTTCACCGCATCACTGATACTAGCGGGCTGCGCTGCTCTGAATCAGATATATAGAATCATATAAAAACATAGAAAAAACACAAAGTAACAAATATCTCAACCCTGGAGCAGATAAAAGAGACTGGCAAAAGAAGGAGAGCTAGGCATGTTCAAGGTGGCGACTAGCAAATAAAAAGTCAAATGTTGCACTTGGGCCACCACTCTAAATCTAAAGATTTCAATAACAGCTCTGAAAACCATTGTAGGGAGATTTCAGAGAGAACAAGGGGAGCCGGCTGTTATGCTAATGTTTTGGTATATCCCTCCCATCACCTTTATCTGCTTTATAAAAAAGGAAACCAGTTAAGCTGAACCCAGATCTTACTGGAAGAGGTTTGTCTTCCCACTAGAGCTTCAGTTAACATGAAAATGTACTCACCTTTGGAAGATTACTGATAATAATTTTCACTAAGAGAAATCAAAACACATATACTGCCAATTGTCTTCCTTTTCTGGAACCATATAGGACAAAAAAAAGTTTTGTGCTGCAATTGTGCTGCGAAGAGGTGTTGGATTGTGGAGCTTTACAGTTCAATAAACCCATTAAACCAAATTGGGCATTTATCCTCACAGTGTGTTTCAAAGAGGGACTTTTAAAGCTGTAATATTTTTTGAACAGTCAGAGGTTTCCTGCTTCGGGTCAGTTTGCCTCATAGGTACCCCATTTTTCACCACTAAGTATCAGTTTATTTATCTCGACAGTAAATGTAATTTGATGACTTAATGATTTATAAAAAATATATATATAATAATTACATGTATGATGTAATGGTTTTGTATATTTTTTATGTGTATATATTTCACACTATATCCTATTTCTGCTAATTGTGGTTCAGTTCAAAATTATATTAAATCACTGGTTGTTGAACTGGGTACAAAATCATGCAAAACAATGAAAACTGCAAACATATTTAAGGCATAAAGGGAAAAATGACCAGCTCCCATTATCCCAAGAGTCCAAAAAACACACCAAATGAGATTACAAAAAGTCATCTCTTCTGAAGAGTGTATCATTGTTTTAAGCATCAGTCACCCTTAATTAAAGACCATCTAGAGAGTCAGTATGAAAAGATGAAACTCGTATGTCTGCATGTGTCGCTACAATTGCCTATAAGAGTCGTCTCTAACCATGCTGATGCTAGAAGAGGGTACTGCTACTTTCCAGGGAAGGTACCAATAAATAAAAGTGCTACTACGCCCTTTAGGGAAGGACTTTTAAAGGCATGAATAGTAAATGACGAGGGGTATTTATTTACTTTGAGTACAAAAAAACCTACCACAAATTAGTACTCGGCTCCATTTGCGTTATTTTTAGTCCTGTGACCAAAATCATGTCAAGTAAACATGGATGAATGTTGAAGCTGAACAGATGAAGAAAAGCAACGCAACATGAGTTATGATCTCTAATGAAGAAAACTTCAGTCTTTGTTTCTGGCCCTAAACAGTTTTTAAAGTTTCAAACAAATGTTTTTTTTTGCTAGCACATAGTGAATACCAACAGATTCGGTGCGTTTCAAAGCACCAGCAATTTTCCTTGATCAATCATTTAAAAGGAAAACCACACAGCGCACAGAATGAGAGAAGATATAACAACTCGTGTGTGTAATATATTGTAACTGTATGAATGTATATTATAGCCACTGATTCACACCGACTGCCCAATGACAGAACGAAGGTTGAGAGACAGGAAGCAGAGACGGGAGGAGAGGTGAGCACAAGAAAAGAGAGGATCCAGCCTCCCTCGGCTCTTGTTTCTCCTCCTCTCTCTCCTTCCGTCTCTCCTTCCTGCTGTTATTTACAACACCCTTTTCAGTACATGATGAAGATAAAACTTCCACTACATATCAGACAGGGTATTCCATTCAGTTCAGTTAGTCTATATGAAACCATGTGCATAAACATTCCTATGACAACAGTAATGTACTGTACTAATACACATTAAATACGTATAATGATAATGACTATATATGGCGTGAGAGAGGCCGGAAGTAAACCCACCGTCGGGTTTTCTGTCCACGTCCCTCAGCCCTGCTCTGCACTTTGAAACACCCCGACAAAAAGTTGACTTTTTTCTTTATCCCCCCTCACATCTCCTCTTTTTTTTTTATAACAGAGCCTCAAAACTCGCAAAACATCAGACGTGGTCCCTGAGAAAAGGCGGGAAAACATGTATTGTGTTCATTTTCAGCCTATAAGGATGAATTAAAATGGGTGGGCTTATCATACAATGACTACTAATAAATTAATTTCAAAAGCAAGACTTGGCTGCACACAAGTTGGTGTGGCCTTCACAGGGTCAGAAGTATCACAAACTGGTTCGCCAACGGGACAAACTGTTGGCTAGCATTACTTCCCCTTCGGAAAGTCCTGACCTCGATCCGTCTGAAAACGTACGGGGCATCTTCAAAGCTGGATCCGAACCTGGAAGCCAACCAACTTAAAGACCCTCTATGTTTTCTGCCAAGAGGAGTCGTTCAATATCAAACCACAATTATATCAGAAGTTTGTTGATGGTCATTAAAAGAACACAGTTAAACTCTCTAACGGGATATTTAGTCAAATATTTCTAGGGTTAAATGTATACGTGAGCTGGTATGTGCACTGTTGCACATAAAGACAGAATACTTGTGTTTTTGAGGCACATTTCTTTTTTTATTGTTTAATTTTCTCAGTATGTTGTCACAATCATTTCATGAGAAGACAATTACTTATTCCAATAAACTCAAACTTGTGCACCAACTTTCTGTTTGAAAAAAAGAAAAATCACTAGAATTGTTCCACCTCGGAAAGAAAAAGTCGCTTAAACTCATTGTTAATAAAGGCCAAAAACTAACATGATATCATGTTCACGGTAAATGTCCGTTAACCTTTTGTTATAACTGTCAGTATTCAGACTGTTTGGTGACCTAAAGCTCGTCCAGATGACTGAGTTAACCTCAATTTGTAGTTTTTTGGTGAGCTTTAAATATACCTGAAAATAAATTTTAATAGTGTGATAAATATCTCGAGCTGTATGTTTTGCTTGACTTTTTAAATATTTTGCAGGTTTTGGGCTCTGAGATGTTACTGATGCTCCAGGATTTAGAGTCCTGAAGGGGTTTAGAAAGTGCAGAGGAGAAGAACTGCTTTACATATCTTGCGAGCTTCAAAAGACCCCATCAATAAGTGTTCCCCATCTCTCCTTCCTCTCTTCAGCCCGCTCTAACTTGCTGTGTGAGGCGACGTTTTAAGGCCAGACTGGAAGGACGGGTCTGAGGGGGCCAAAAGAACGCAATGCTGCACTTCATTAGGGGGCTAAAATGGAGCTGATTAAATTGGATACGCCAAGCATTACCCCGGCTCCCTGCTCCTTCTCTTCCTCGGCTCGGGGATGAGAGAAGATGCAGAGCGTCCGGCAGTGTCAGTGTGGTTCGATCGAATTAACTTCTCTTCGCTTCATTTGCGCTCGCATCAGTCCAGAGCGAGTTCAAGCTCACTGCATCAAGGTCTGCTTCCGTCTTTTGTGCAACGTCATCAACCTGCCAGGCTCGTCCGTCACACCAGGGTGATCTCCACTTCCTCCGTCTTGTCGCTTTTCTCATGCGGTCGCCTAGGTTGCTGTTTGGGTGGAGGCGGAGCGGCTCGCACCTGCAGCACAACGAAACGAATTAAAGTTAGAAGAAACGCCGAGGTAATCACACAGAAGGCTAACTTTTCCAAAAACAAATATATTTCCGATTTATCTTCTTTTCTGCCTTTCTTAAGTTTTACGTTATTAATGAAAAAACAAATAATTTAAACCTTGTGTGGGATCACTTTTTCTTTTACAACAAATGTTAGGCATACACATTTAATATTTGATTCATATTAACACTATTGCAAGTAATTGTGTCACATTATACATTGCAAAACATTTGCTGGGCTGGTGTACATAATCCACCTGCCCAAAGAGCAGATCATTTTTAAATAAATACTGTTTATTTGGTTGTGAAATTAAAACTGTGAGGAAAACATTATTGAAGAAATACTTTTAAAGATTTATCATCCAAAAAACGTGAACATATGAATGACATCCTGGATGTCTTTGATACCGACCGGCCGTAGTTTACCCGGTCCGCCTCCTTCAGCTGTGAATCGTAGAGGCTGAGTCTGAGGAAATCCTGGAGACACTGGACTCCTGCCAGAGCTTTGATCTACACACGGACAAAAATACAGCATCAGAAAAGCTCTCCACCCGGCCATCTCTCTCAGTCGATATGGTGTTTGAAGAAAGTTTTGAGTCAATCTCACTGTGAGAGGACAACTGTCCCTTGTGTGAGGAGGCCGGCAGAGGAAGCTTGTGCTCCCCGTTGAGTGCAGTGGAGGGGGATCGCGGCAGAGGAGGGGGGGTGGAGGTCTCCGGGCTGGTGAAAGGGCTGATGGGAGGCTGTTCATACAGAGGCAAAGGCGGCAGGGAAGATGGCAACTTTGAAGATGGAGAAATCTAAAATAAACAAGTGACAGAAGGGCAGAGTTAAAGGGACGTCTCCAAATAGTTCTGTAAGCACTAAATTTATAAGACATGATATATTTATAAAACAGACTTAAGTACAAATTAATTACGGTAGTTGAAGCTCATTCTTGCCTGTCTTAAAATTAACGTCAGTCGTCATTTTGTTAATTGCAGAGAACCAAAGAACAGATTATATCACATGAACTAATGGAATCCATCGGAGAAATACTCAGTTGGTATCATTTATTGAAAAACAAAAAAAATTGTACAGTAAGAAGTTATTCTTTCATTGACAGAGTACAGCAACCTACACATTTATAGCTGGCGTTTGATATTACATAAAAAAGTCATTTTTTTCCTAATGTATCAGGACATAAGGAACTGATCTTGATCTTGCTGAGATGGTGTGAGGTGACTTGAAACGGGCTGAACAAAAAACCCCTGAAACATCTCAGAATGGGGCAAGTTTTAGAGACGAACAGAAGACTACAAGAAACCTCTCACTGAGTTAATAAAGGACAAAGAGGTAAGACTAGCTACTAAAAGGTGGGGTATTTATTTCTATTTATTTAAAAAAAAAAACAGATTATTTTGGTGTTCACCTGTAATTAAATTACTTCAGTTTCCAGAGAAGATTAAACACTGATAAGTGAAACTTTCTGGCAGAGTTCTAATTTTCTCACATCACTAACTCCACAGTATATAAGCCGTTAACTAAACCACTTCTACATTACCCAACCACATTACCTCATGTAACACTTAAAAGTACCAAAAACCTCTTATGTTTGGTCTACAGGCTCAAAGGAAGGGAGAGGCTACATCCTTCCTGTTGCCAAACCTCTAATCGGGCAGCGCTTGGTGCCACAGATAAGGACATTTTTCTCTAATTACAAAGCCGGATTTTGATGTACCAGGAACGCAACTATTCCACTTCACTGTTTGTGAACTCTGCTGGCAGATTAGCTGGAGAACAGACAGGAAGGGAGAGCGGGAGGGTCCTGGTACAAAGTGGCACAGCATATACATTCCTTCCCAGCCCTGAGGATAGCGCTGAATGTGCAGCTCAGGCATTGATTATCTATGAAGCTCAATTCCATCGCTGCTTCCCATGGTTTCCCTCTGAGATTCCTCCATCTGGACATAGAAGGGTCAACCTCTGTTATCTGTGAGGCAACTCCCTGTGTGTTGCCGTACCTGTGGGTCATTCAGGGCTCCGCCGCTCGTCTCCCCGTTCTCAGTCAGATCCTCCACCAGCACGGAGGGGAACACCCCCACCCTGCCGTTCAGCTCGCCCTCCCAGAAACCGTCGTCCGTCTGAGTATCGCGGTTCAGCAGGCGGATCACGGCGCCCTCGGAAAAGGAGAGCTCCTCATCCGCCTGGCCTTCGTAATCGTAAAGCGCACGGACGTACGCGGCTGCACACAGACAAAGAGAAAACAACAAGGACAGGCAGGAAAGCAATCAGTGTCACTCAGAGGGACTAATTATTCTCAGTAAAATATATTTCCTTGTCTGCTTTGCTCCTTATTGTTATGAAGAAAACTGTACACCCGGCTGGAGAGGCAGAGATAAACGACACAGACAGCAGTAAGGATAATAATGAGATGGGTTTTCCTCAGGCGTTTGTTTTAAACATGCAGATGGAGCCGACACAAGCAGGAAGCAAAGCATGAGAGACTTCTAGAATAAAACAGGAAACACATGTAAACAAAGCAGTTTACGTGTTTTTAGCGGAAGAACACGAGTACTTGGTTTTTGAAATATGTTTCAACAAATACAGATCTGAAAGGTGTGGCCTGCATTTGCATCTTCAGTTTATTTTCTTCCACCACCTTTTGCTGAAATTACAGGTGCAAACTCTTTTGGGGCTTGTTCCCTCCAGTTTTGTACTTCTAGAGATGTATTTACAAAATACATCATGCTCAGAGAGCATCCCTGAACAGCAACTGCCACAGATAAACAATTGGATTTAGGTCTGGACTTTGACTAGGCCATTCTAACATACGAACATGCTTTAATATGAATCATTCTATTATAGTTCTGGCTGTATGTTACTGTATTTGTGCTGTCATTTTCCATTTTGTTTGTTCTCGTCTAAGCCCTTCTTCCACATATCAAAACTTTGTGACTTCTTACGACTTTCTTCTTGCCATTCTTCCATTAGAGCATGACTAACAGGTTGTCTTGTCAGTAGATTCTCATACCTGATAGGTGAATCTGCAGCTCCTCCAGAAGTACCATGGTTCTCTTGCCTGCCTCTCTGATTAATGCTGTCCTTGTCAGCCCTGTCAGTTTAGATCAGAGGTGTTCATTTGTGGCAATGAGATTCATTTTGTGAGGCCCCTGACCTCAGCTCAAGAATGGTACAAATTTGGAGCGGATGCAGATGGACACCTTATGTAATATTTTTTAGAATGAGATTTTCAAGTACAAATGTATCTAATTTTAAATGAAAAATGAGAAGTATAAAACATTAAATGTTTTTTTTGTTTCTTTTCATCTTACTGTGATAGTGAGAACCAGAAAATTTCAGCAGCTTTTTAATCAAACTCATTTACTGAAACTGAATACAGTACAGTACAAACAAAAATACAATAAGTTGCTTTTCTCCTTTTTATTTCTGGGAATAGGCTGAAAGCATTTTCCAGACCAACAAAATTGAAAACATTTGGGCCACAAAATTATGAAATTGCACAAATTTCTTTAATTCAGCAAACATCTATTCTGTTTTTATTTTTTAACTTTGTTTCATTGAAATACTGCATGTCATTTAATGCATGTTTATTGTCTAGCAAATGAAAAGATAAAAATGAACTTAAAGATATTTTGCGTTTTTCAGTTCTCACTTAAAAGTTCAAAGTAACTCAAAGTATCATTTTAGTGAATTCTTCTCACTCTAAGGTCACTGAGTGCTTTCAACTTGCTGATTTTCGCCCACCGTGGTTTAGGGACCACAGGTTTAGGTGGATTTTCAGATTATTGCAGGTTTGCAGTTCTGCAATTTCATTTTGAGACGATCAACTGAACCACACTTTATGGGACATCAAGAGCCCGAGGCATTATTTTACAGCCTAACTCTACCTTAAACATCTCCACAGCTTTATCTCTGACCTGTCTGCTGTGGTACTTGAACTTCATGATGTCATATAGTACTAATGCTCTCAAACAAACATCTTTGGCCTTCAAAGAAAGGTTTACAATGAGCTTAAATTACACATAGATGTAACATATTTACTAATTAGTATACTTTAAAATTCAATAGATTTAGGGTAGGAAAAAAGGGCAGAAAACAAATGGATGGATAAAGAATGCTATAATTTTTCTTCCACTTGACAATTATACACTACTTTGCAGTGGTCTGTTGCATAAAACCCAGTAAACATCAATACAGTTTGTAGTTATAGTGTCAAAATGTAAAAAATTAAAAGTTTACCCAGTATGAATATTTCTGCAAGCACTCTAGACTAGTCTGATTTAGGCCATAATTTGCTTAAACTACTTTTTCTTTAAATTGAAATTCTTTAAATGTTAATAGGTTTTGCTTAATTTATTTTAATTTATAACTAACTGCCAGATCATTTAGCCCAGTTTGTGTTTTCTTCATCTGGATTCCAGAAAAGCAATAACTAGAAAACATACTCAGGGATAAAAAATAAATAAATAAATAAAACACAAAATACTTTAAAGTGATACAAGTGGAACTGACTAATGGCAATGATCTGATACCTTTAGCTCCCTAGAATACGTACTGTTTGTGTCTCCGTTGATGCAGCCAGAGTGCAGCTCCGGTTCAGTTGAATTAGAGGAGGTGTGTGATCGAGCGTCCAGCGTGGCCAGGGACTGGAGCATGCTCAGCAGGCTGTTGGAAGTAGGGAACTGGAGGTATTTTTCTGGCACATAGCCCACTTGACCCGTCTTGTTGCGTGCCTGGGAAAGACAAGCAGGATAAGAATCCATTTAGGAAGGTAGAGCCTGCTTCAGCTCCTCCATTTTACTGAGAAGGCGTGCGCAGGGGTGTGTGTGTGTGAATACCTTGACCCAGTCCTCCATGTCTCCATCCTCAATGACCTCCAACATCTCCTGTTCGTCAATGGTTAACTCATCTGGCTGAGATGCCTGAAGGGAAGACCAAGAACGAGATAAATATAAAGATAAAAGTATAGCAGTCAATAAGTGTCTCTGTGATGTTTTCTACCTTGTAGGAGTAGAGCACTTTGCAGGTTAGTGGGTAGTTGCGGAGGGTTCCCGAGGGACTGGAACTGCTGTCGTCAAAGACCTCCATGTTCTCCTCACACTCCTCTCCCTCTTCACGCTCCAAGTCCACTGTACCCTTTTGACACACAAAGACCGAGTCAGAACCTGGGATAAAGCAAGGAGGAACTTGACGAACAAGTTTCTCTCGCTGTTGAATAGCTAAAAAAATGTGCTGTGCTCTGAATCAAACATCCAGGTGTAAAAACACAAGTTCAATTTAACATGTCACTAAGATCTTTACCTATTCTAGCCTCAGAAACAACCCCATAAAGATGATCCATCACCATTTATTCCTGCTGAGATTCTGCTCTGTAGCTTTTAGAAACAGGTGATATAACACAGCCCCTCCATGTGTTTCCCAGCTCACATGAACATCACATGATCCCAGCTAATGGAAAGATCCATCACACACAGAGTGAGCCAAGTTAGGTCAATAACAATAGATTGTGTATGCAGGGGTGTGTGTGTTTGCTTTTGGGTGATTGTGTTTAGACAACACATTTCTGTTGACACGGTAAACTCTGCACCAGTGCAGAACAAAACTCATGTGTGTTTTGTACATGGATTAATCTCCAGCATTGATCTCCTGAACAGAGAAGTTCATGTCCAACCCTCAGGTGTGGTCTGAAGGAATGAAACAAGCAGAAAAGGCACAAATCTTTCCACTGTCAATGGTTAAGAAAAATACTTATAGTTGATCATTTTGTTGTATTTACTGTTGATCTTATCTTTTCACTTAAACCAGCTGTTAAAGATCCTTCTAGGGATAGGTAAACACTGTGATACTGACGTCAAATTGTTTTGATCTGTGTCTCCTATCAAATGGGCAGTAATAATAAAAAAAAAGCTACATAATGTTTAAAAAAATTTGACATTCTAAAGTGACGTAAAATACATTTACACTACATTTCACAAGAACATGGTCTACATTAGTATCAGTATTGTGGATACTGCAGGCTCTCCTGTATTGACGTTGCATGTCAGCAGGTCAATGTCAGTATTGGGCAGCGCTCTGGGAAAAATCACAACACACTCTGACTGTATTACCTAAAGCAGCCAATATAGTCTCTTTCACTGGAAACATCATTATAAAGGCTAAATAACACTTCAGATCAACATATTGCACACAAGCTAAAAAAAAAAACAGTTTTAAGAACCTTGAACAAAAAAGGACTATGACAAAAAAAAAAAGAGAAACAAGAACCTGTGAAGTCTATTTGATGCAAAACGATGATGAAGGATTTTATTTATTTGGAGGTAATAATACTGGCTGACAGAAGGAGTTTAAGTAACACTCTCTTTTGAACCAAACCATGTTTGGCATGATTCCAGCAAGCACATTTTTCTGGCTAAAACACAGAGCATATGAAGTTTCTGTGATTAAGCAATTTTTTTTGAACAACTTTACAATAATTGCTTTTTTATCTGATCAATTTTCACAGCAAGCTAGACTCAATGCAAATTTCTACAGCAAGCATTAAGATTTATGACAAGAACATGAGATACTTCACTTTTTATCAAACAAGCTCTGGCTTTGAAGCTCCACCAATCAGGTTTTTCCAGTCAAATTTATTTTTTCTGTCACTCACACATGACAGTTTTCAGAGAGGATTAATTACCATAGCAACAGAACACTGAGGAGAGCAGAGAACTACAGAGATGGCGGAGCAGAATTTTAGAACTACAGTGACGCCACCTTCAGAAAAGCAAAAAAAAAGTAAGTGTCATATGACTTATGAAACTTGATGCTCCTAAACAGACAATAACTTTGGGCTGTCAAAATAAGAGCGTCCCAGCTTATATTTTTTGACCAATAACAATATTTGTTGTTAATCTGTTGCTAAGATATGAGGGCAATTTCTGGTAACCAAGCGCCATGAAGTAAACATAGATTTTTACTTTTGCAAAATTTACCAACTCTAAATTTGTTGTGCCTAAGCAGATAAGCAGTATTTCAAAAGAACTTCTGTTTTATAAACAATAATATTCCTTGTTATTAATTTGGTGTTAAGAAAGGAGCGTGTTTTTCTGGTAACGAACTGCCACGAAGTATTAATCAGATTTTTACTTTTGTGCTGAGTGTCTGTTTTATAAGATATTTACCATCAATCACAAAAAAGAAAAACATTTTCACTTCTCTGCAAGATTCACCAACTGCAGAATTTTTAATATAAGATAAGTAGTATTTCAAAAGAGCAGAGGAAATCTTAAGTTTTTTTTAAAGAATAATATTTGTTGTTGATCTGTTGCTAAGAGATGAGGGTGATTTCTGGTAACCGTGCCACGAAGGAAACATCTGACTTTTTACTTTAGCAAAATTTACCAACTGTGAATGTGTTGTGTCTAAGCCAGGGGTCTCAAACTCCAGGCCTCGAGGGCTTAAGTCCTGCAGTTTTTAGATGTGCCACAGGTACAAAACACTGGGCTGAAATGACTTAATGGCCTCCTCCTTGTGTAGATCAGTTCTCCAGAGCCTTAATGACCTAATTATTTTGTTCAGGTGCGGTGCAGCAGAGGCACATCTAAAAGTTGCAGGACTGCGGCCCTCAAGGACTGGAGTTTGAGACCCCTGGAGCAGATAAGCAGCATTTCAAAAGAACTTATGTTTTATGAACAATAATATTACTTGTTATTAATTTGGTGTTAAGAGATGAGTGTTTTTTTCTGGTAACGAACTGCCACAAAGTATACATCAGATTTTTACATTTGTGATGAATGTCTATTTTATAATATATTCACCACCAATGACAAAAATAAAAAATAAAAAATTCTCTTTTCTAAGAGATGAGCGAGTTTCCTGGTAATCAAGTGCCACGAAGTAAACATATGATTTTCACTTTTCCGAAATCTACCAACTCTAAATTTGTTGTGTCTAAGCAGATAAGCAGTATTTCAAAAGAGCTTATGTTTTATAAACAATAATATTCCTTGCTATTAATTTGGTGTTTAGAAAGGAGCATGTAACGAACTGCCACAAAGTATAAATCAGATTTTTACTTTTGTGTTAAATGTCTGTTTTATAATATATTTACCACCAATGACCAAACAGAAAACATTTTCACTTTTCTGCAAGATTCGCCAACTGCAAAATTCTTAGTGTAAGATGAGTAGTATTTCAAAAGAGCAGAGGAAATCTTATGTTTTTTGAACAATAACAATATTTGGTGTTGATCTGTTGCTAAGAGATGAGGGCGATTTCTGGTAACAAAGTGCTCATGGAACCTGATGGGTTGTTGATTGGAGCTAAACACCCTCAACACACAGCCAGAGCTAGAGTGGAGTGTTTTAGAGCAAAGCATCAAAAAGATATATTAGAATGGCCTAGTTAAAGTTCAAACCTAAAACTGCTGAAAAACAATCTTTAACAAATCTGTAATATTAGGAAGAAATGGTCAGTCATACTTGAACTGACTTGGGAATTGTAAGTCATACAACATTCAGCTTTTACTTGTAATGGTAGCTATACACAGCTCTTGTCTATCATAAAATCTCCCAAAAATACATCGCGATTTTACAAAATGTGAAAACGTCTAAGAGGTATGAATACATCAGCAGGATACTGTTAATCAGATGAATGGCTTTCAGACAACATTTGTAGTGCACTTTATGATACAGTTACATAAAACAATCTATTTAATATTAGCAGATTACTTGGAAGTACTCTGAAACTGTCACACAGTTAGACTGTAACTCAGTGCAATGTTTAGGGTCAGGCAGGATGGATTTTGCAGCATATAGTGGCATTATGTTGTTCTCTTTTTTCTTCACCCCTGCATCCAGTTTCAGTTCAGCGTTATCACTGTGTTGCTACCTCACCGCTCCCTCTCTGCATCTCATCACACCACTTCTCTCGTTCTTTGTCATGCTTCAGTAATTGTCTCCTCACCGCTCTTCCATTGCAGCGAACAACTCCACCTATTGTCCACACTTCTTTCCATTTATCTCCTGCAAGATTCCTCCCTCCCTCTCGCTGTGTTTTCTCTGTTCTCCTTACACCCCAATGTCTCACCCTCTTCCTCTCTGCTGATAGCTGCAATATCCTGTGAGCAGAATGCCAAATGATTCCCACAGAGCAGGCAGACTACGCTTTAGTCACCTTGACTGACAGACGCAGACACGTCCATTGAAGAAAAAAAAAAACACAAAACAATTTCTCTACGGGATAATTCTTCTAGGCAAAGAAGTACTTACTTCAAAGTAAAGCTAATGTGAAAACCCTAACAGTTTTGTATATGCAGTGAAAAAAAACACTCCACTGTAGACTGTATTGATTGTTTTTAAATGTAGTTAAAAAGAAACCCTGCACTTTTAGATTAATTCAGTTTGTTGACTAAAAAATATGCAAAAAGATAAACATCCGAAAATGTAGCTTTTCTTGATGTTGCCTTGCTGGAGGAAAATGACACAATGTCAAGATCTGACGATGAAGCATCATCTCTTAAATGAGATACGCTGTTCAGATACTATGGAGTTAATTTACAATCTCTTATTTTCTAAACAAAATGATGCCAGTTTGCCTTGAAAAGCCATAAATTATACTGTACATGTGACAGACTGGCGATCTGTCCAGGGTGCACCCTGCCTCTCGCCCAAAACGTTCACTGGAGAGAGACACCAGCACCCCTCCCAACCCCAATAGGGAGAAGGGTGTACAGAAAATGGATGGATGGATGGATCAATGGACATATTGTACAAAAAATGCTTTTAAGGTTTTGGATTAATTGAAATGGAACTGCCTTACAAATGTAGTTAATATAGTAAAAGAAAAAAAAAAGGACTTTCAAAACTATTTCTTTGAAGCTGACTGAAAAAAAATAGAGCTATATGTACAAAGTAAAATTTTACTGAAAGAACAAAACCATCTCCTAGGCTGCACAGAACAGTGTTTTTTTTATTTTGTCTAATATTTTTTATAACCTTTTACTTTTAGTATTGTAGTACTTTTGTGTGGATGTGCATTGCACTGTGTTCTAATAAAGGTGTTAAAAATAAATATTAATTAAAAATTACTATTAACATCTGTGCAGTCATAAAGTAGTTGGATCTGCCAAGTCCTTTCACAGTTTTATCATTTTAGAAATAAACTCCCTATTTTATAACAAAAGGTTCAAACATGCTGATTTGGAGCAACACAGAGAGTGAGGGGGAAGTGTCTCACCGACAGTGAGGGATCGTGGGTAGTGTAGGTGGCCCAGCGTTCATTTTCCAGCTCCTCCATCACCTACAGCATGCACAGAGAGAGACAAACAGGGACACACACACTCACTGAAAAGGTCTTTATAAAACACACATACAGCACCCTATATTTCACACTTAATTTAACAACTCAGGCAGTGAGAAGGTGAAACACATGCACGCAGACATCTTGTGTGTTTTTCACACCTCCGGAAAAAAAACCCAATCACAAACCTGGTTCATTGCACTCTTCAGCCAGGTATCTACAGCCACTCCAACTTGCCGCAAAAGGTCCAATCGAGCCTCAGCTTTCAACTTTATTGTCTTTGGAGAAAGAAGTGATGAAAAAGGTAAAACATATTTCAGTTTCTGCTGAATTATTTTCTGTTTTGGTAGTGTTCCCCCTAAGTGGAAACTGTGAATTAATTTTACCTCAAAAGTGATACATTTGTCCCATGTTGTGACCTTTATAAGAAATCATACTTGCCAGTTTCTTTTAATGCGCTGTAAACACTGAGCGCTCTAAATGAGAGAATGCAATAACGCTGGAACAGCCAGCTGAGTGATTGCTGGTTTTCACATGAAGGAGGTTCTTCCATCTTTGATCCTTTCTCCTCAGTTTCGGTTTCTCTCACCTGTTTTTTTTATCAATTTACTCTTTTGTTTCCAGCTTCTTTCCTCTCCCTCTAATGCTGACAGAGCAGACGGATAGCTGATAGGCTAATAGCACAGGGAACTTAAGTCAGACTCGCTTACTTTAATCAATAGAGACATGCTCCACTGAAGTGTACTGCTTTTTTCTATTACCAGCAATGAATACCAGATGAAAAAGACCATAGTTGGCTCACTCTACTAGACCCCAAAGATACAAAATTGATAGGAAAAGTTGAAACATCGTCTCTTACACTGCCTTATGCTGCTGCTTTAGAGAGCTATCAGGAGTGCATCATTAGCATAGCTTAATAGAAGCAGCTAGCAGTGGGAGTGATCGCTGGTGGGCAGGCAGCTTCAAGTCAGACAATCAGTCTGGCTGAGGAGCGTTAATCGATGCAATCATCACTGAAAGAAAGTGGAAAACTAGATGGAACGATAGACCAGGGGAGAGTGGCTGCAGGAAAAAAAATACAACTGAAGACAATACATGGTAACCAACAGGGACATCAGGACAGAGGACTGTAAATGTGGGCAGAATTCAGGTGAATTCTAAACCTGAAGGGAAAACCTCAAACGACATAAATGCACAGATACACTAACCTATGAAATGGAAGCTTTTTGTGTGTAAGTTAATGTACATAGGCACTAGTCTTTTAAAAAGACAATTTTATATAAAAAAAATTTTATATAATTTTTTTATAATTTTTAAATTTTTATATAAAAAAGTAGCTCTTTAACTTCAGATGGAGAGGTGTACTGCCACATGCTTGATCAAAATGACAAAATATAGGTGTCATTCTTTCATAACTGTGCTCATGTCTCTTCCTCTTAACTTACTAACTGTGTTGATACCGGCCTGATGCAACCTCATTATGAGATGAGACTTTCAATCGGTTCCCCAGGAGCACATATTAGTAGTGTTTGTACTGACAAAAATGGATTTCAGGACAAGACCTTCCTCAGCATAAATATTTAAACAAGGACAGATTATTTGTTGGGTGCTACAGCAAAAAACTACCATGGAGGCACTTTCTGTATCTCCTTCTCATCCAACCTGTATAAACCTAATGATGGAGAGAAGCACCAAATATGTCTACAAATCATCAATGTCCAGCTTTTTTAGACACCATTCAAACCACTCTGAGACAAACACCATGACAAAAATAAGCCCAAAAATAGAAACATTTGTGAAGCAGCAGTGCCTATTAAACAATATAATTTTAATTAATGTATTTTGTGTACTGAATTTATGTAAAAGATGTCTGTCCCTCAAAATATGAAAGAGGAAAAAATTAAAATTAAAAAAAATTTCATACCGAGTTTTCTTATTTCCATAACCTTTCCAGATTTTTCAGCATTGTGAATTCAAATGAAATCTAGCATCTGCCCGAAAGATTGGTCAAATACCCAGCCAGAATTATGACTCAACCTCATTAATTAGC
This sequence comes from Xiphophorus maculatus, assembly GCF_002775205.1. Classification (NCBI taxonomy): domain Eukaryota; kingdom Metazoa; phylum Chordata; class Actinopteri; order Cyprinodontiformes; family Poeciliidae; genus Xiphophorus; species Xiphophorus maculatus. The sequence goes on along the minus strand of NC_036460.1, from coordinate 19,189,975 downwards.
TATGACTGAGGTGCAAGATAGAGGCTGCATGCATATATTTAAGCCTGTATTTATCATTTTCACAATGTGAAGGTTAGAGCGAATCCATAATAAACTCAAACTTGTGCACCCACTGAATTCCACTGAAACTACATGGCATAGGAACGTTTCACCTGAAGAAAAATTATTTTAAAAAATCCATTAGATTAATTAACAGACGATAATTGTCCACGATGAGCGCATGTAATCCTCTGACTGAAACAGTATGTCTCTATGTTTCTAACAAAGAGCCAACACCAACACTAGAAGAACATTTGAGATTAATACTTGACCTCAGAAGAAGGAGGGGTGGTCAAATCAGCATCAAGATTATGCTTTAATTGAATCTAAGTAATATCTTTTGTCCTGCCTTTATAATTATAAACTCAGAACTCTGTGATTAGCTCATCTGTATGAAATGAGCACATCAATTATTTAGCAACTTATTCATGGGAGAAATGATCGCCTGCAAGAGCAAAAGAGCTAAAATTCAACTTTAGATAGGGGAAAGAAGAGTGTAATGAAGGGTATATGAACAAATTGTGGTACTTTATAATAAATAGGTTCCAAAATTAACAGCTGGACAAGGTCACTAATACAACACTGCCTCTAAATTAACATTTGTAGACCAAATTTCTTAAGATCCAACAATGAACAAGGGTAAAATTAGGCATCATGGTTCATTTTTGAACATGCAAAGACAGAGGTTGGCAAAAAATGGGACCTATAAAGTTGAAATAAGGACAGAATTCAGACATTTAGACCATGAAGAGTTAACAAAAAAAACTGACAGAATCTAGTTGAAAAGACAGGAGACGACAATGTCCTAATTAATGGTGAGACATGTCTCATCTGTGATGATTAATGCATAAATAATTGATTTTCCTGCAGAAAGAAGAGTCAGAGAAAAAGATTATGACTGACTGTTCAGATATGTTCACCATAGTTCTTTATCTCAAGAGTTGATTTGTTTTCACATTTAAATTTTTCTAAATGATCTGAATGTGCAGCAAGAAAATGACATGAATCACAGTTTTGACTTTCGTCTGGGTGATTAGGAGGATTAAACTAAGTGATTAGTCGATTGTTAGGAAGGAAGCCACCATATTTGCATCCATATGGTCAAAGACCAGTTAGCAGGTGGCAGAAGCACTTGAGTAGAATGCTTATATTTGCAATGGGTGTTGGAGAAACAAAACTTATTTGTGAATATCTGCATCATAAATTCACAGTATTTCAGCATCAGCGTGTAAATTCAAACAAAAATCTCTAAATAATGTTTTATACTTTATTCTTGACAGTATGTCTCCATTTGTCATTTAAACTGATGCTGCTAAGAGAAAAGAGTTTAATAATTTATTGTTTTCCAGGAGCCCAAAAGATCAAATCTCCTGTGACAGACCAGCTCAGAATAAATGCTCCTATTGATGCAAAATAATTATGTCAAGTCCTATTTAGGTGTTTTTAATTCATCTAATGTAACATGATGTAAAAGTGTCAGGGTAAAGCCATCCAAGTCCAAAAACTTTACACAATATAAAGTTAAAAGACAAATCTGAAAAGCAGGAATTAAATCTCATTGGAGTTACACACCTCAGCTTTCCGCATTATCTCTTTGGTGTCTTCGATCTTTAGCTCCAGATCTAGTCTGCCCTGCTCAGTGGGAGGCAGGCCATGACTTTCACACTCTTCCAGAGACTAAACGAAGATATTTACATTAGAGGTGTGTGTTTGTGCTTTTTACATCAAAAATAAACTTGGCAGAGTTTAACAACTTCATGTTTGCAACATTTTTGCCCTTACTCGCTTGCAGTGAATAATATTCTTGTGCTCTCTGGCCACTCTGGTTGCCCATTTTCTGGCCTCTTTGTTCAGACTGTGCTCCTCGGTCGTTCCGGACTCAGACTCCAGCTGACGACTCTGGTACACACAGCCACACACAAAAACAAGCATAGGTAAACACACACGCATCCAGCCACAGGCATGTAAACACAGATGAGAACAAAGTCAGTGTTACAGTTCCAGGGAAAATAATTAATACTCACTGAACTTTTTCACACTCTGTCATATTATAACCCCAAACATCAGTGTATTTCATTGGAATGTTATGTGGCAGAGAAATACACTGTAGTGCTTAATTGTGCAGGGGGAGGAAAAATGATGCATAGTTTTCAAAATGCTTTATAATCTGAAATGTGTGGCATGCATTTCTATTTAGCCCATATTGCATTATACCCACAGGTAAAATCCAGCAAAGACATTTGCATTCACAAGTCAACATAATTGAAGGGTTTAGGTGACTTTGGAAAATTTGTTAATTCTTATCTTCTACATCACATAATAATGTACTACTTTGTGTTGGTCTACCACACAAAACCACAATAAAACACGGTAGGTATGTTTAAGGCTGCAACGTAATCAGATGTTTGAAATGTCAAGAGATTCTGTATTTTGCACTGTAGATGCTCAAGGCGTGTGATTATGCTGAGGCTAGTTATTAAGCTGAGGAAAATGCGAGTGTGAATGTTTCCTTCTCAAATAATTAATACACCATGTGTTGCAAAGCTTTGTTGTTATCCTCACAGATCAAAATAGCTGCTATTAAAACCACATGTGGAAGACTGACAGTGTGTGAAAAATGCAGGGGTGTGTATTTGTGTGCACAGCAACAAATGAACAGAGCAGGAGGTGAAGAGAAACAGTCCAGTTCTGTTTATATGCTGCTTTGATCCGTTTTAAACAAATGCAGGAAAATATGTATGCTTAACTACAACCATCTGTCTCAATTACTTACCATTGATAAAATAAGTAAAACTAGTCATTATTAAGAGCTTCTGACATTTACAAGTATATATAAAAAATGTGGTACTTATGTGTGAAAAACTGAAAAGAAATGTGAAATAAAAACCTCTGAAAGCAAAAAACCCCGAAAACAAACCCGATCCTTAGGATGCACAAATATTAATAACTAATCTGTGTTCATAAACCGCATAAGATGGGGTACTCATAATTTGATAATAAATATGCGTCATGCTCTTATACAGAATATTTTAACTGTGTCTTTTCATGCAAGTCATACCTATTAATTAAGTGCTGAGTCAGTAACACTGGGGCATTAATCCAGCTAAGTATAGGTGTGAAGCTGAAAGTATTACACAGGAGATTTACAGCTTAATTACATTTGGGCGCTGGAGATTCGAGGGGAGTTAAGGAACCAAAGCAGATCTCTAGATTAAAAACAGTGGCAGTGAGATAAAATGCCATGGAAAGAGGGTCAGCTAATTTGTTCCTTACCAGCGTGCTGAAATTATTGGGTCAATTTCTATAAGCTTTCTGGATGCAGAAAAAACAAACAAAAAAAACATTATGCTGGTGCAGAAAATATTCAAAGGTCCTCCTTGAGGACAGTGCTGTTTTCAGGTTCTCCTTCTGCATCAGTTTTAGAAAACCTGTCTATGTACTATTCAGTAAAGGCCAAAAGAGCATGAAAAAAATTAGAAAAACAAAAAAATTACAGATTGTTTAGCTTTTGCAGGACCTGATAGTAGGTCGAGTCCGACATCTGACTCCATTATAGGGGGAAACAAATCCATAATTTTACATACAAATCTTATTACAAAGTAGGAGATCAATGAATTCAGATTTGATTGTCAGTGTTTGGGTCACCTTGGTGCTATTGAGTTTGTTTATGTGCGAGAAAATCCAGGTCAAAATTTGTACTAGCAGCTTGAAGCACTTACAACAAGTTCTCTCTGTGAAATTGGGAGAATCTTAACAGAGTTTTAGACAGTTTTTTATTTGTATTTGTAAAAAAAAACCTTAACAAAACAAATATAACCTATGTTATTATTTTTTACAAATACAAATCTTTTTACACATCAGTTCTTGTCTATGGATACACAAAAATAAAATTCTCCACTATTTTATTGTTCAAGGTTCCAAAACCCAATTCACAATTACACATTCATATTTATAAGTACAAAATATTTATAAGTGGAATTTTAATCCATCGTCTTCGCCTAGATACTGAAGCTAATTTCTCTTACTAATTGGAAAGTCCCTCTGACTCTAATCAATCTAATCAATCATTCTAATTTCAAAAATAGATTTTTTATTCTCCTTTGAATAATGTTTCTCAAATTAAAGGTTGGATTTTTATAATTTTTTTCAATGCAAGATTATGCAGCTAAATTAAAAGACAAAATTGTTTTGAGACATTTCACACATTTGGTGGTGGAGGACATTAACTACTTGGATGGTTCAAAGCATTTAGAATTATACTGCACTCCCATAAAAAGCTCAGCTGTCATCATAACACTCATTTGGATTAGTGTGTAGAAATAACAGTGGTTAAAGCGATGGCAAGGCACTCGGTTAAACAGTAGTGTGCGTTAATGGGCAGCAATGAATCTGCTGACTCAGGCTTCAATTTAAAAGTGTAAACATTCATCGGAGATTGCTGCTTGTTGCATGTCATCCTCTCATTCTGACCATGTGTAGCTTTAGTTTTTAATCATATTCTGAGTAAACAGCAGCCCCAAATAGAAAAAAACCCCTAGAAGGTAAAAAAAAACCCTAGTATCTACACCCATTTTTAATTGGAACATTTAGAGCTCACATAGTCTTGTCCTGTTTCCCCAGAAAAAAGGGATCTGTCACCACAGCTGGTGGAGCTGTAGCACTGCCCAGACAAACATAATTTATCACAAGACATGCATCACACTTAACTCAGGGCATCATCATTTCTATAAGAGCTGTTTTAATGGATTCCTTTTAAAGCAAATGGGGCTTGAGACTCCAGAGTGTCTGCGGTAGAGTATGGGTACTTTTATTCTGTTTTTTGTCTCTACATTGAATAATGCTGCACTAAAACGCCAACAAAGACCAATTTCTGAACTATGTCATCCCTTTAGGAACTTGACCTTTTTGTGTTGGGCACTATATGGCAGTACAAACTGCAACTCATGTCTTCTGAGTCTGTCTGTAACTTCTTTGAACACACATCAAAACATAAATACCCCAAAATAAGAACAAGCAGTTCTGATTTTTTTATTTTCACCATTCTGTTGGATTTCAATGGCGGTTCAATACAGAAAGAACAGAATGGAAGACAAAAACAAGAGATCTCCATCTTGTTAGAGACATTTTTTAAGCTTGCATCTTGCAAGAATATGCAATAAAAATTATGAAATGCTTTGAGAGACTGCTTCTGGATCACACCAGAGCCAATGTGATCCCAGATGCTGATGAGCAGCAGCTTACCTACAAAGCTAATCAATCCACTGAAGATGGTTTCACCTGGAGCCTCAACACCAAACAAATGATGTGCTGCTCCTCTGCATATTTTGTTTGACACATCTGTCAGACTTTTTTTTCTTATTAAAATAAATACATATCAATAAATGCTACAACCTCCTCACAGTAAAATGATCACAAGTTTATGACCTGGTTGTAATCCTGAGTGCTACTGGTTTTTCTCTTGTGCTTCTAAAGTAACTAAACCAAAAGGTTTGAGGCAATAAAGTCCCTTTAAAATTGGCTAAAGTTACACCTTCCCAGTGAGCTTTGAGCGGTGGTTTCATCTAAGTTACAAAGAATAGTAGTTGCTGAGCCATAATCATCAATTACAGTTTTACTGCTTAAAATTCTGCCTTTTAAATTTTGCCAGGGAAGTTTTTCTCCCACTTGAAGTTGCTGAGTGAGACACCACAGCAGTGGGAGTTTCCGCCTGGGGTTTGCAGACATTGAGAATCTGTTTTGGACTTCACATTGGAAACTCATTGAAACCTACGAGGGTAAATTGAAGTTTCTGAAAAATGAGTTTCAGCACAAACGTCCAGGGTTTCATAACTGGAACTGGCCTCAAGATGCTAAATGTCCTTAAGACAACAAGCAGCATAATGACAAAGAGGAAAGGGAAGAAAACAGTGGTTTTAACGCAACTTCATAATTCTCTAATACTGTGCAGGCTTACACAATAAAAAATAATGCTTCTAAACTTAAAGTGATTCCATACAAAAATGTTCTACATGGCAACACTAACAGTTCCATCTGTACTGAAGCAGGCAAGAGAAGCTACAACATCATCCTTTCATCCATTCAAAGCAAATTAATTTAATTTAATTTAATAATTACCTAGGCAGTCAAAATGTGTGTCCAGGAGGAAAGTCACTTGGGGCAACTAACTGTGCTTTCATTAAAGCTTTAGTTGACTACTACAGGTTGAATACTTGTTCAAATACATACAGCATTACCACAGCAGTCAGATATGATGATGGTGGTGTGGATGGTTTGTGTCAGGAATGAGGATGGGAATGCTAGCAGCTGATAAAACTACCTGTGCCAGGGTCATTCTCATGGCACTGACGGGCGACGGCTCAATGTCCACCAGCTGCTGCACCGAGCTCAGAGTCTGCAGTACGCTCCCACAAAGAGGCACACACATAGACAGGAGGCATCCAAACATAGACACACACACCCCAGTAGCAGCAGTGAAAGCACACAGAGTCAGGGAGGGGTTAATCAGAAAGAAAATAGATCAGGGTACAAGTGTTAGAAAATGTTGAAAAACGGGGAATACATGGCAGTATTAGAGCATTGTTATGCAGAAATATAGCTGCTTGACAAAATGTTCATACCTGTTGAACTTGTTAGCATTTTGTTATATTACAACCACAAGCATAAATGTTTTTTTATTGGAATTTTATTTGATTGACTAAAGTAGCCCATAATTAAGTAGAAGAAGGAAAATGATGTATGACTTAAGCTGAGTAAAGGGCATTGCTGGAACAAACCTTGTTAGAGGCTGTAAAAGACTTAAGCCTGGCACAGAAATTCAGCTTCCAACAGGAGCAAAGCCGAAAACATACAGTCAGAGGTACAGTGAATTGGTTCAGATCAAAGCATATTCATGTGTTTGAGTTCCCCTGTCAAAATCTGGACTGTAACTCAATAGAGAATCTACACCAAGACTTATAAACTCATCTTCACAGATGTTCTTTTGCAATGAGGAACGGGTGATAATTTTAGTCTCCAAGATGTCCAAAGTTGGCAAAGCCACAACAAAAAAATAAATAAATAAAAAATCAGAGGTCATTTTGCATTTAAAGGTTTCTCATCAAAGCATTCCAGGGGGATGATTACAATCTCAAACCACAATCTTGAAAGGTTTACTTTAAATAACATGTACCCTTTTCATTCCACTTCCCAATTACACACCATTTTCTGTTGAACATCACATAAAATTCTAATAAAATACAATAAAGTTTGTGGTCGTAATGGTAAAAAATGTAAAACAAAAAGACCAAGAGGTATAAATAATTTGGCATGGCAGTGAATAAAAAGTTTACACAAGGACTAAAAAGCTGGCTGAAGAGGCACAAAAAGTAAATGAGAAACACGGGAGCACAAAGTGACTCACACAGAAAAGAAATGGACTCTGGAACTGTGTCACAGTGGAATTAGGAACTTTGTCCACAGAAACATTTTTCATTGTAGCCATAAAATACGTAACAAGATCCCAAAGGAGTGAAACAGCACAGCTCTGGATGATTTAATCACACAGCCTCTGATCATTTGACAAAATTCTTAAACATTTTTAACATCCAACAACCAGTTGAATTTAAAAATTTTTTAGCCTAAATTCATGTAAAATAAAATTAAAGAACTAATAAGATAAGCTCCCAATGGACAAACAGTATTTAATTTTAAACTTAGAACAAAGAGGTGATTCACATTTCTGTTCAGTTGTCACCAGACACAATTTAGCTCAATCGCTGCCATCTTATGTGTATAGTATAAAGAATGCACAAGTGAGACTGATCAGAGTTGCTTCTCAATCTATTTTGTATTAATGCAGTTCTCCATGATCATCAGTGTACAGAAAGAATTGTGATATTGCAGATCAGATATGCCACACCTGACAAATGAGGAGGCTGATTTCATGTCAAGAGTCCGAGAGAGAGTCACAATTTGTTGTTTTACACAATATAGAGTTACTGTCCTGCTGAAAACTGGTTTATAAACAAACAATAAAAGAGCATCCCTTAACGTGTACAGGTATTAATGCATCATCAGTGCGTACAGCTTTGGGACTCTCACCATATCGTATTCGCTGGCCTGGAACTGGAAGTCGTGTGCCTTGTGAAACACAGGGTTCTCTTGCATGAACAACTGCTGGTTGAACTCCTGTATTATCTGAGGAAGAAACAAGAGCAGACTATTAATGCTTTCATTTTGACTATACTGCAGTCGAATGGAACGTCAGTAACTCTTAACTAACTCCAGCTGCTGATTTCTGGGGAGGAGGAAACACCAAACCTTTTCATTCAAGATCACACAAGGTAAGTGCTTCACAATTATACTTCAAGTCTGAGCTGGACGTTTTTGACAATCACCTCAGTGGTATTCAACGAATGGAGCATCTGTTGGATTTCATGCAAAAGGTTTTGACTGTAGATGTCTAAGCTTTTTATAAGCTTTTTATTTCTGTTTGACTAGTAAAGAAACCATCCAGATAAGGCTTCTTATCTACTTGCAAGACTATTTTCCACTTGTTCTTATCTTAATATTTGTACATATATTACTAATATTAGTGTGTAAATAGCCAGTATGCACAGATAGGGAGAACATTTCTGGAAAAGGTTTTTCAGGAGGTAAATTTTCAGAGAACACAAATTGTGTTTTGTGTGAAAGAAAGGCTTAACAAACAACAAGATATGCGTTTTCAAAAATAATATTACCTATGTGTGTAAGACTGTTGAGCTTGACTCCTTAAACCACGTGACTGTAACACGAGTAGTTTCTTGTATGTCCCTTAAATACTGAGTAAATACTGAGAACTCTGGAAGTTGGTTTTGCAGGTGGGGACACATCATTGAGCTAATACTATGGCAAATAATAATGGAAATAGGTTGTCTTTGGATGTCTGGTAGACTCATTTAAATTGGAGAGCAAAATAGGAACATTTGTTAAAATTTCAGCTAGTGTGAGTTGCTTTCACACTGCACTCTGTCAAATCAACAAAACCCTTTGAAAAACCTGTTCAAAGGTTTGGTGGTGCTGCATCAAGAACCTGTTTCTTGATGCAGATTTTAGCTGTAGTAGGATTTCTCTTTTGTCTTTGATAGTACCTCTTGTGCTAGATTATTGCTTTTGTTTTGGATGCATTTACCCAGAATGCCTTGTGCTATAGTCCGCTTCCTTCTTTTATAGCGGATTTCTGGTCCGCTTGCATCCTCATATGCATTCAAACCGTGCCGAATCCACTTCAACTGAACCAATACCTAGATTTTTAGATGGACCAGAGATTGCTTTTTTTGTCCTGCATCAAACTTCAATTGTACATTCACCTCCTCAAACAAATTGTACCTTCTAGGCAAGTGAACCAGAGTTTTATTAAAGCCAACTAAACTGGGCGGTGTGAATGCACCCTTTAAGTGATTCCACTTCAAAATTATTTTTAGGAGGAAAATCCTCCATTTGCCAAATCAGGCAGAAAAGGTTACAAATCTACTATGAAAACCACCTTGTTAGGAAGGTAAAAAGTTTTTGGATAGACTATGAACTAATGGGTGAGAGGGTATGGTGAAAGTAGGGTAAACATTTGTTGAAAATTTGCAGCAGCCATCACCCAGTTTATCCTCCTCTGCAGTTCATATGTTGAGTGAACGTTAAGTCACGAGACAGGAGGTCTATGGTTTTGTTTGAAAACATCACATTTAAATCCAACCACTCCTACTGAATTTCACAGACATTCACAGAGTTTGCATTCAAATAAACTGATAAAAGATTTTATACACCATGACCCTTTTAATCTCCGTTCCTTCATCCTAAAATGAACTTCTAAACTAAGTTGACTCACCCTGGAAGATTTTTCTAAGAGGAACTGGAAGGTGCTGTGAGTGGCCTGCGAGGCCTCCAGCTCAGTGCGGCACAAAGCCACCAGGTAGTCCTTCACATGCTCATAGATTCTCCCATCCAAGTCCTGGAGGACAGACAAAGAAAAAGATAACAGGGTTACACTGAGAAGAGTGTTAGTTCAGTATAATTTCACAATATTGTGTATCACATACTTAGCAAGAAAAGTAAGTAAGTATTGTTTCTTTGTTATAACAATGCTTTTTGGCAATTAACTGTATACCCTCGAAAAGCTTGTTAATTTCCTTTGTGTCGCATTTGTAAGAAAGAAGACTATAAGTAAGAAAGAAAACGAAGCAGCTGTTTTCACTTGACAGCAACCATTAGAAGTTTAGATGAACGGGCAGAAGGACATTTTAATGAGGTATGAGGCTCAAGTGATCAGCCAAGAAGAAGGCCACACTGCCAAACACACAAATCAGCCAGTGGGAGAAAAAAAAAGATTGAAGCTTATGGAGAGAAGAGGGAAGGAACTGAGGAGGTATTAACAGCATTATTTGGTGAGAGAAAAGAAAATGAATGAGTGAAATAGTTTTTTTTTAGGAGATGTGTAGAGTTCACACAGCTGCAGAGGAAGGTAAGAGAGTTCAACAACAGAATGACCACACACTAACTCACACTTCAGCTTTCAAATATTCAGGCACAAATAAACGAATCTGGCCAAATGCCTTGCCAAATGTCATCAGATGCCTGAGTCGTCAAAGAAAAATACTAAAATATTTAATTTGATCTGTTTGAAATTATGATGTCCAAACTATTTAATTGTCCTTTTTATTTCACTTGGTGTTTCTGACATCCTTACAGAACACTCTGAAATGCTGCTGTACAAAATTAAAAGCACCCACATGTTTTCACACACACATACACACCCCTGCGCACACACCACAGCATCATAAAACAATAGGATATTGACAAGGAAATTATGTCATCAAGGGTGGGCAGTTGGCTGACTTCACTCTGCTTGTTCCCTCATCAGTCTGGCCATTTCCTTCTCACCCATTCTTCCCATCCTCCCCTCCTCTTTTTAGCCATTTATGGTAGTGCTGAAACAAAGTGAGTCAGCTTCCAGAAAAAGCTCAGACGCGGCACAGCTGCCAGTTGGACGGTGTGTGTGTGTTTTTAGGCGAGTGACTGCATTGGCCAGAGCAAAGCAGAGCACACAGGAGAACAGAGGTGCAAAAAGTAACTATTGGCACCAGCTTTGACCAGCAGAGGGAGACGTGGAGCTGCTCCTGACCTCCTACTACAGCTGTTGCATCTACAAGGACAACAGTGTTTATGTTTAGGATGTAAGTTATTGCTGCAGCCAGATGCCAGAACAGTCACTCAGGAGAATATTTAAATTCAAACAATTAAAAAAACTATGCTGGTTTTCTAATATATCTTGTACCTAAAACCCTTGTTTTCTGTCACGTATGTAAAATAAATTGATAGTTAATGTAGTTTTATTTTGTTGAACATTTCAGCTTTAACAGATTTTTGTTCTAATTAATAAACAACAACCTCCCTCTGCCACATTTCATGATATAGTGCCTTTCAAAAGTGGTAATTTAAAATAAAAACGTAGCTCATGAAAAAATAGTAGCAGATTCATATTAAAACTAAATAACTGGAAAAATTATACTCAAAATAAATATATCAAAACAAACCTCTGCATGCCTTGGGAAAGCATTCAAGCCCCTTGTGGGTTTTTTTCCCCATTTTTTCATTGTACAGTTGCAAACTTTAATGTGTTTTATTGGGATTTCATGTGATACAAAAACAAATACCAGTAAATAGATGTAAAAACAAAGGAAAAGAGTACATGGTTTCCACACTTTTTACAAATGCAAATCTGAAAAGTGCGGAGTACGTATTTAGCAACTCAATGGTAATGCTAAATAGCGGTCTTTGACAGGGTGCATTTCTACCAGCTTCAAATCTACAGAGTGATTTTTTTCCGACATCTTGTTTACAAACTAGCACATTGTCAGTCAGACTGGTCAGACTGCATGGAGAGTGTCTATGGACAGAAAATGGCAAGTACTGTCTTAGATTCTCAATCGTATTTAGGTTGAGGCTATTACTTAAATAATAGAATCTAAACTATCCTATTGTAGCCCATACTGTGTTATAGGGGTTTTGTCCTGTTGGAAGGCGAACCTCGGCTTCAGTTTCAAATATTTTGTATCTTTAAACTGTTTTTTTTTCCAGGTTTGAGCAGTACTTATTTACAGCATAGAGGACACTATTTTGTTCAATAATATCCTCTAATAAACCTCTGAGGGTGTTCAAAAACCGTCTTGATTTTATGCTGATGCAAAATGATACGAGACTAAATGGGGCTGAACACAAAACCAAAGCATTGTTAAATTTTTATTTTAAACAATTTGAAAACCAGATATAATTTTTCTTTCACTTTTACAACTATGGTCTACTTTGTTTGTCTATCATAAAATCCCACTAAAACACAGTGAAGTTAGTGGTTGTAATGTGACAAGATACACACAACTCTGCAAGCCACTGCAAAACTTCAAGAATCTAAAAGCATATATTGCCAGGCTTTACTGCACAAACAAAGTAATAAAAGAAAGCTGAGGTGATGGCTCTGTCAGTTTGGTACCATTTTTCAAAATTACATTTATTACAGAATTCCATGTGACATTGTCTAACCTCCACAACTAAAAGAAGATAAGCAGAGAGTAGGAACAGCTTTCTTCCTCCTAGCAGTGTCCCCCTATTCTCATTGTGTGTTTGTGTGAACATATTTGTGTACATCCATACTTCCCTGCAGTTCTGTCCTTCTGTTGCAGTGAACTGAGGATCTATTATTCAGGGAGGCCTCCAAGTGGAGATGCTCACACTGTACATGCCTGAGGGCCAGTGTGTCAGAGGGAAACTGAAGCAAGGCTGAAAGCTAGAAATAGGTTCTCAGAAATGTTTCAGTTCGCAAAGTTGAACTTATTTCTCGAGTCACTTTATTAGTCATGTAAATTGCATGTTTGTTCAGAAACGGGCAGGAAGAAAGTGTCTCAGTCAGTGTACCTGGTTTATAGGAGCTAAATTCACTACTAAGAGTTCAATTAACTACTCGTTTCAGTAATAAACTATCCAAAACCTAAGATTACGGGTTAGTCGTTTATTGTTTGTTTGTTTTATTTTGCAATTATGCTTATATGAACATTCTCATTTTTAACCAACCACGGTTGTGACAATAGTGGGAATCAAAATCCCTTACACAGCTTTTATTTTATTTATTTTTTTACTCAGATATGAATTTCAAATCATAACACCCTGGAAGACTGCAACTCTCTTTAGAGCCTCAAAAACTGTGATATCATCACTTTTTTAGGCACATTTTTTCCCTTCAGCCTATTTTCTTTATATTGGTTTCTGGCAGTTTGCAGATTTACATTGAAGATGCTTTCCTAAAAAATAACAATGTCCAATTTGAGCTTGGAACCTGGAAATGCTTCTGCTCTGCTGAATAAAAAACTACTTCTAGGTTTTATCCAAATGTAAGTCTAAAGTCAGCAGTAGAAATGTTGATGTAGCAAAACAAACTTGAATCTTTTTTTGTTGGATTTATTTTCATTTTAATTTTTTATTACTCCACTCATCAGTCTATGGATATGTATTATCTCAATTATATCACTCAGTTTTGCCCCTAAAAACAAATGTGTTCAGGTCAAAAAGTCTTGTTGAACAAATCTTTACCTACTTGTATAATTTTGTCAACTTTTGGTAAAAAGAAAACAACAACAAAAAAAAACATACTTTCAGATCAAACATGCACACTCTCCATTTCAAAATGTTTGGTCAGACTCAAGCAAGCATATTAATTGAAATGCTTAACAACAGTTAATAAACAGTTACATAAGTTTTGGTTTGTGAAGCTAAGGATTAAATTCAAAATTCTTCACAATCTAGTATCTTCTTATCACAAACCCCAACATTTCAGCTCTTAATTCATCTTTAGGTATGTACCTGTATGCAGTGCAGCAGGTCTGTGTGATAGTAGCGGTCATGATGGGCGTTTGCAGCAGCTAGCGTTAGCAGGTAGTCATTCCTGGCTTGTGTCGCTTTGGAGTTACAATCACTTCTCTTTGCTTTCAACTGCAATAAAAAAAAGAACGTTATAGATTTTTGTGCTTTGCCTTTTGTTTCATTTGCACTAAAATGTTTTAGATCACCAAACAAACTTCAATATTTGCTAAACAGAAATAGCTATGAAAACTAACCTGACAGAATGTGAAAGCAACTTCTGCCAACACACTTGTGCTATTAATGTTTGCAATAACTTAACATAGCTCAAGAGGAATTTTGACCAACTCTCCTTTGCTGAGTCATTTTAATTACGGTAATTAATTCAGCAACATTGGAGAATTTTCAATCAGAAATATTTGAGTGTGAAGTTTTTGTTTCACAAAGAAGCAAAGTTAGATATGGTAAGATATCTAAGGTGTTAAAGGCAATAACATTCATAGTGAGACCCTCTTACCTTTACACTTGCCTTCTGTAAACTAATTCTTGATTGAAAAAGTCCAAGTTTGGACCTGAAAGAACAAAATAAGACAGATAAGAAGAACAGATTTTGTCTATACATTATGATGTACAGTATATTAATGATGAAATAAAGAGACTTCTGTCATAAAATCATTGAGTATTTAGGTTTTTATCCATCTGTTTCCACCTTTTATAATGTCAGTCCTACACTTTCCTCTGATCTTTGCACTTTGAAGTATAAAGATTGTGCCTGTGAAATTCCAGTTTCTCATCATTATCACCCTTTCTTAAAAGTGTTTCCACCGCCTCTGGCTTTCTACTAAGTAATAAAGAACAGATCATCCAATCGATGCGAGCCCTAGCCAGAGCTGAGAACTGAAGTGAAAGTGAAAATGTCACCATAGCTACTGCTACCAAGAGGTGGTAGGAAAGCAACACTCATCAGCACCAAGTCAAAATCTGGAACTAATTGTGAGATGGCAAAGCCTCAGATGCTCTTCTGCTCAGTTGGCTTTGCAATGAAAAATCCTGTTAGGCTCAAAAGGCAAGAAAAATAAAAGATATGTGCATCATACACTGTGAATATGATGCACAGATGTTTTTTTTTTTTTTCACAGAAGTTCTCCTGATACACGCAGCGCCTTCCTAAACTTACTTGGCCTCTATGTCGGCCTTCTCTCGTACGGCGTGTGCAACCTGCTCGCAGTCATAGTATTTCTTCTTGGCTTTCGCCAACTCCTTCACCGACTCCTGCAGCTCTGCTTGAATGCCACTCAACTGATCAATGGTCTGGGAGGAGCAAGCAGAGAGAAAGTTGAGTTGCCAAAGAAAGAGCTTAATCACCATGATTAAGCTATTTCTTAATCATGTTAAGAAAAAGCTTAATAGGATTTAAGAGTAAAGGAGAACAAAGTTTGACTATCACTTCTACACATTGACTCACCTTCTTGAGCTGCTGTTCCTTATAGAGTCTAACAGTCTTGGCAGGTTCTGATATTTGACTCTTGTAGTTGTCACATACATTCAGTCTCGACTGGCTCACCTGAACAGTTCCCTCTAAATAGGCTCTCCAAACAGCATACACATTCCTGGTTGGAGAAACAAAAAACAGTGTACACCCCCAAGAGCCTTTTGCATTAGGAGGATCTGATTTAGCACAGTGTGAAGGGTTTGTACAGTAGACTAGGTATTTTTTTTATTTTTATAAATCAGATGTTACTCAAAAAACTGAGTTGTATATATTTTGTTGTTCTTCTGTGGTGTGTTGGAGACCTGACAGATATGTTCATCTAACAGAGCTTAGATTAGATTTTCAGCTGAACAGAGGAGATGAATGAGCAGCTTTTTTCAGAGTAAATTATAGGACATATGAAAGCATTTTCTGTTTTTAACACAGTAAAGATCTAGGTATCTTTCTCAGAGATTAGATTTTAGCTCTATTTTAGATAACATTTGGCAACAATTCAGGTATATTGTAAAATTGTCTAAATACCTAAGTTTAAACTGAGTTAAAAAAAAAAGTTACTCTGTGCTTATGTAAATCCAGTTTCTTGTACAGAACAAAATAAAGGCAAACCCACCTATAATCTGTTCTCTGGTCATCGGGGCTGATTCCAGGCCAGTCTCTCTTTAGGTACTGACTTGCCAACTTCTGCAAAGCCTGAAAGCACAAGCACAACAAGAGGGAACTTCATAAAAAGCAGGATAACACAATACCTTTCTAATAATTCAGAGAGATTACTACACTTGATGCCATAACAAACACAAGTAATGAAATTAAATAATACATAGCAGTCAATGATGTATATTAAAAAAAGGGCAGGTCTCAAGTTTGCTCATGGAGAGGTAGGTCTATTTTCAGCTGATGAACTACAGTACAATGCAGATTTAATATATATATACTGTATATATATATATATATATATATATATATATATATATAAAAATTCCCTTCTCACCCACCGCGGGTGGTTCTTATCCTCTGAGCTCGGGTCCTCTACCAGAGGCCTGGGAGCTTGAGGGTTCTGCACAGTATCTTGGCTGTGTCAAGGACTGCACATTTCTGGACTGAGATGTCTGATGTTGTTCCTGGGATCTGTTGTAGCCATTGGTCCAGTTTGGGGGTGACTGCCCCGAGAGCCCCGATGACCGCAGGCACCACTGTGGTCTTCACCTTCCAGGCCCTCTCCAGTTCCTCCCTGAGGCCCTGGTATTTCTCTAGTTTCTTGTGCTCCTTTTTCCTGATGTTGCAGTCGCTTGGTATTGCTACATCTACCACAACGGCTTTCCTCTGTTGTTTATCCACTACGACAATGTCTGGTTGGTTCGCCATTACCATTTTGTCTGTCTGGATCAGACACTGGAGATATATATATATATATATATATATATATATATATATATATATATATATATATATATATATATATATATATATATATATATATATATATATATATATATATATATAAAGCATAATATAATGATAGAGAAGCTATGTGGTCAACTGCTGAGGAGGCAATCAGCTGTCCGAGTGAGGAGATACTGAATCCAATGTGTTTGGAGACATAGGCTCGATTGCAAAACACCTGGCTGACAACCACTTACATCTGACCTGTGTGAAACCATAACAACACACCCTAATAGTAGGCCTTATACTATCAGGTATAAGGCCTACTATTAGGTACTTATAGATGGATGTATAAGCACCATGTTCATCTGCAGTCAAGAACATGCAGTGATTTTGTTACTTTTGTTAATGATTTTGCACCCCTGTCAACCTCTATGAATCAATGAATCTAGCTTGACATGGAACTTGTAACCAACGTCTTTCTGTAACGGGTCTGACTACAGGCCAAGAGTCAGACCTAGGATCTACTTGCTGCTAAGCAACAGTACTACCAACTGTGCAGCCCATTTCAAAACATGTAAAGCTTAAAAGAAGTAGTGACGACTACTCCTGCTATTGTTTAATTATCTACATCTGTAGGAAGATACTAAATCACTTGATGTCATTTGGGAAAGAGAAGCACATTTTCACTTTATTATACATTTTGATAGTTATGAAATGAGTTTCTGATTTTATAACCTTTATTGTAGTAAAACTAGTATCTGCCAATATTTTGCTTCTTCATTGCCATCGTTCTATCAAATTCTAGGATATTTGGCTTTGGTGTCTCATAAACAAATAAGCCAATGAATAAGTCCATAAATATATTAAATAGTACATTGCATAATTCTATGTAATGCAAAAGTAAACTGAAATTGCTAATAGCTTGTCAGAAGGAGTCAAAGGTTAAAAAAAGTTAAGAGAAATACTTTGTAACTAGAGCAGCATTTTGAAGAGAAATTGTCATAGTACTGTCAGTGTGAGAAAAATTGCAATCCCAAAGTTGGTCGGCATTTTGTGGGATATTATATTTTGCTATGCAGACAATTTCTGCATGCAATAATACATTAGCCCTGTAAGACTTTCACTGTCTTTATTACTCACACTTTATGTCCATTTTTAAAAGTTGAGACAAAGAGTGGTTGGCACATTATGAAGAAGGAAAGGTCTGAAAGGAGTCAAGAAAAGTCCCACATGAAGCTAACTGAAATCTAAGGAATTGAAAAAGAAAAAATGTAGTTCACAGCATTTGCATTTACAAATTAAAATTACTTTTTTTCCCTGAAACACATAGTGTATACACCTTAAATACATTGTATTTGGCAATGTTTACACAAGCAAATAAAAAAGTGCTTTCTTTCAACAATAGTTTTTCATGGTGACTTTAAGAATAGACATTAGCTTAACCTACTGATGGCAGGCTGAGTTGATAATGATGGAATCAGGTAAATATTGACCTCCTTGACAAACTCATCACCATGTCACACACAAAAAGACACTGTTAGCCGTTTAATCTTGTCTCAACTTAACTCTGACTACATCAACTCAACAGAATGGATGGAGTAAGCTGAATATTTCTGCTTCAGATTTCAAGTGTATTTTTTTTATTAAATGGTACACTGGGTCAAATCTGTGTCAGCACAACTGAACCTACCATAAGCACCTGGTGTGTGTGAGCAGAAACTTTATGGCAGAAAGAGAGGCAAACTCACATCTTGCAGATTGGGTCAGTGTGTCAGCACAGTGACACAGACACACTGCACTTGCGTCTCTGTGAGTATCTCTATGTGGCTGTGCAAAACACTCATTAATAAAGAAGTCATTAACAAACTGGAAAGAGCAAGCACAACAACCCAAACCAGGCAAAGGCAGCCTAGGAGAGAAGTTGCACCCTAACAGACATTGAATGCTCCATTCTTCAGATTTGCATGTAAATCAGGTCTCAGTTCTCATTTAGAAATGCCCCCCCCCCCCACCCCCCTCTTTCTAAGTAGTTATTTTATTGTCTGTCTGAACAATGATGTTTCTCAAAGGCAAATTTATCAGGTTATATACTGGGGCTCCCTTCCTCCACATTATCTGTGCAAAAATTCTTTCTGGATATTCTCCCTCTTCTCTCTTTTGCTGTGAAATAATGATTACTAGCGTTCCTGTAGCAACACATATTTCAAATCTTCACCTGTTATGTCTTGGCACTTTTTTGCTATGAGTACTTGCTGTTCTAAAATTTAAATATTTAAAACATGAAACAGTACAATAACTTCACTGTACAGTCAGTGTGAGATTGCATCTTGAACTGCGGACTGCACTTTAATGTTGACTCCTTTTAGATAGAAAACGGAGAAAACGTCTTGCCTTATAGTTTGCTTTGACAAGCAACACAGAGGTGATCAGTGCCAAAGAGAAGTGAAAATGTTACACAAACAGAATTAAGACACATACAAAACAAAATCCATTGCACAAAAACTGCTCTGTCCTGTGCAAACATGTTTGCTTTAAGAACAGTCACCGTTTCTTCCTCTTTGACCCTGAAGGGAAGGGTGGAGTGGGTGGGAACAGTGGTGATGAAAGTTTCACAGACTGTGAGCAAGTTTGTTAAAGTGAGTCTGAAGAACTAGAAAATGTAACGTCCTTCCTAATGCATGGACATGCATATGAATGAGTTATACCAATGTACAAATAGAAGCACATCCAAGAAATGCTAGAAAATAATATTTACCCCTAATACCTTTTCATACACACCTGATCAATGTCAGACCTGTAGACTCGAGAAACAATTAAACCTGTCTGACAACAACAACTTCAAGAAGAGATGAGAAAATAACATCCACTTCAGTCTGGAAAGGGTTACAAATCAATTTCTAAGGCTTTGGGACAGACGTGAGAACTATTATTCACAAAGAGAGAAAGCAGAAAAGGAAGAATGGGAAACTTCAAATATTTTTTTCAGAGCTCTGTAAATATAACTCATGGCATAAATAGTGTCCTAAAGGCTGGTATTCATAAAATTCTATAAAAAAACTTTTCAAGGATGCCAAGTTATGGTTTAAAATGTGTAACAATAACTGGTAAGATGCCAGGAAACATACAAAATAAATTTCCAGCATTTTTCTGCATCTTTGTGAAAGCCTCTTCAAATTTACTGTTACAAATTTATGTTGACTTCTGATTCTTGACTAGCAATCAGGTGGAGGTCACCTCTAATAAAAATGTCTGCCATTATATTACTGCAGTCAATTTAAATGGCAGATTATTTTGTAAAATTAATTTTCTTGTTATAATGTCATCCCCTCATCAACAATATACACATATGCCTTAATTCTGTCATGCATGTTTGAGAAATTCTTGGATTGGTTGGGGCAGTCATTCGAGGCCGCCTTAATGCTTGCTTCCACAAAGTTCCTCATCGGAGCTGCAGTCTCAAACGATACCTCACCAATTAGACAAAAACTTCACACTAAACTTTCAAACTCGTTTAGATAAAAAGTCACCAGAAATTTCTAAACATCTCAAAAATCTTGCATTGTTTTTCCAAAACATACAAATGAAACTACCTATTTTACCACTTGATCAGTTTGCAATCATGGAGGCAAAGCTTACATTGTGCATGTTGATCATTGCCGCTTTCATAATTCACTGTACAGACCCTTCATTTTCTCTACTTTTCAGTGCCATAAATCCTTTTTTTTTTGTTTCCCTCAAACTCTGCACACAACAACCTATACTGAGAGTGTGGAAAAGGCTTGTCATGGCTGAGCTCTGGTACGGTTTCCACTGATCATCCATGCGATTTTTCTAGAGCTTAATTGGAATCCACCTGAGGTCAATTATGTGAATTGAACAGGATTTAAAAAACGTACAGACATTATTGTTTTTTTTTTTCAACAATAGTTTTCTTCTTGCCACTCTTCCAAAAAGATGATGTATGCAAAAATTATGACCTTCTTGACTGCTTCTTCAATTCATGCTCTCTGAACAGTAATCTTTGCAATGTTTAAAATATTCAAGATAGTTTAAAATAGTTTAAGCTTATTACCAACTTCAGCCCTGACCGGTCTCCTCACTTGGTCTTTATGATGATGATGTTTTCCAATGTTCTCTAAAAAAACTCTTAGATCTTCATAGAACATCTAGATTTATAAAGTTTGTTACATACAGTGAGATTCAATTTACTAATATGGTGACTTCTAAGGGGATTTGGTTGTACTGGATTTTTTTTTAGGGTTGTCACTGTAAAGAGGGCTTAGTTAAAATGAACACAACAGCAGCAATATCTTTCATTCTGGTATTAATTTCTTTTTTTCTCCATACTGTCAGAAGAAAATCAAATAAAACACAGAAGAGAAAAGAATCAGGCCACAGAAAAGCTTCTGCAATGTACTGCACATTTTTAAAAGTATGTCCACAAGTCAAAGCGTCACAAAGCAGTAGCATTGTGGTCTCCGTTTACTTCTTTGTCAGACTCAGTCACTGACCTCCTCTGTGTGCCGTCTCAGAATCTCTTTGTAGCCAGCAGGCACCGTAAGTCCTATGGTGACAGACTTGTTATCTACTGTAAGTGAGAGCAAAGAGTGAAAATCTGGGCAAAGACAGACTGCTGACAGCCTGAACGTTTAATAACTTAGTGCTTGTTCATTCTCCTACATCTGCCTCTCATTTGCCATGTCTCTTTCATTTTCTGTCTCATTCCATGAGACCTCTTGCTGCCTCATATCTTTTACATTTTTCATCCAGATGGCCATTTTTCTTAGCTCTACTTTCTCACACACTTTTTAAAAATACTTTTTTCACCTTCTTTCATCCTTCTTTTGTCTGTCATCACCTGACAGTCACTTGAATGGCATGTTCCTATGGCAACCTCTCAGTCCTTCCTATGCGTCCGAGCTGAGGTACAAACAACTCTTTTTAAAAAAAAAACCTCAGAGTTAAACAATGTTACAAAGTTACAACACATCCTGTTTTGTGGTCACAGTGGTAAACATGGTGCCCTGACAGCAGGATGTCCGGACTGGACAAGTGTGTGTGTTGTGTGTGCCAAAGAGAAGGTTGATGGACAAAGGAAAAGAAAACAAAAGAGGAGATTGAGGTTAATAATAAAATAATTTGAGCAGTTACATCCTGTAATAATTTTCATTTTTCTTTACACATAAAACTTTTCTTATCCCAAAGTTTTCACAACTACTTAATTGCTTGTTTTCCTTCAGTACTGCAAGATGGAGACTACAAATGACTTGTGATAGTAGGATGACATTAGGTTACTCACAAAACACAATTTATTTATTTTTTGCTCGCCCCACCCCTTTTTATTTTCCATACATGCAAAATGGATCTTATAGAGGGAAGTAGGTACTTTTATCTATGTTTATATGGGAGTTTCAAATATTGGGAACAGCATTAACTTTGATGAGATTTGTTGAAGTCACTTTTAAATAAATTTTGTCAATTGTTTTACTTAAGACAAAAAATTATGTCTTATTAATTTTCATACAAATATACATTAACAATAGAAACGTTAGCAACTAAAAGCTTGTTTATGAGTAAATAAAAGATAAGAAAAATCTGTAGGTGTGTGAATGGCTTCACCTCGTGCAAAATACCCAAATTTTCTTTGATTGACTCCTATAAAGTTATAGAAGTCACATATTAAATAGAAAATTTTATAAAATTCTTTAGTTAATTTTATATATGTCATTATTAACTTCATCCTGACAATAAAGAACACATCCTGAGGAATTGTCTGAGGTTTACTTAGTTACATACCAGCCAAAAACAATTTGAAGAAATGCTGGAGGGAAACATATTTTTGTTTCTTTAACGGCAAAAATGAGGTGTGAACAAAATACAGTAAATAAAATTTGATCCCAAAATACACTAAACGGGTCATTTTTGGCAGTTTGTATTAAACAAAGCGGAAGCTATGTCAAAAAGAATAAAATTCTTTAAAACAACATATTTTCCAGGAACACACTAAATCTATCCTTGAGAGCTTTTTTTCTCTCCACATAAGTGGATGAAAAAGAAAACAGTCTTCTAGATTGAAATAGATTACACTATTGTTAAAGCACTCAGTTTTACTCTGTGCAATTTACTTAATTAGTGAAGAAGTTTTTGTTGTTCTTTTATTTCCCATTTGGCTAATGAACAATCTCAAGTCATCTTGATACTTCTACATTGTGTTTGCTCTCACTGCTCCACTCACTGCGCTCTGTCTCAGTTCCTACCTGCCGTCTCTGATTTCTACCTGATATTAGTGTGGCTTTCTGTTCAACTATTTCACTTCCTCACCTTCCTCTTCAATCAACAAACTCGATTTTCTTCCTGTCTGCACTTTTCTGCTCCTGCAGCCGTGTGTGTTGGTTTTGTTCGACCCTGACCTCTTCATCTGCTGATTAAGAGCTGAAGTAAAGTCACCGTTGATGGAGGAGAGTGTGAATGGAAGAGGACTCACGCAGAGTGAGAAATGGGAGATGATTAGTTTAGGAAAAAACAGCACTCTAAGGCTCTATGGAGGGTATGAGTTCATAAAGGTGAAACAACACTAAGGTTTAAAAAATAAAAAAAATCTATATGAATAAATATGAATTAAGCTTTTTGCATGTCTTTACCGGAGGTGACAGTTAATTTGTTTTAGTATTAGTTATTCATTAATATTGCTAGAGAAACAAAATCTCAGATCAGTAAAAACTGTGATGAACTATATACTAATAAAACAGAGAATAGATAAAAATGGATAATTGTGCTTTTTGTTGTTTTTTTCTTGCTGCAGGTACATCATTTACTACAAAGGCTCAAGTGTACACTAAAGGAACAAAATAATAAAATATTTTTGTTATTTAAAAAATGATTTGAATAATTTGCTTATTTACATGTTCCTTTGCATTTATGATACTGCATAAATGAAGTTAAACTGATTAAGTTAAAAATCGGTAGAATATGACCACTCTTTTTCACCCAGTTAATCGATTAATTGTCAGAATAGAATAATAATAGAATAATCAGTTACTCACATAATTGTTAGCTGCAACCCTAATTTTGTATATGATAAACAATTAGTAATTACTGGCAAAAGTCTATAATGATTGAGTACAAATTTATAGATCAGTGCATTCAAACAGTGAATGAAACAGACCAATTTTCTTTCTGCAAATGAGCTGAAATGAAACTTTTTAATAAAATGACAACAAACCATCCTTCTACCCAAGTTTTATACCCACTCAACAGCAGGGAAAGAGAGCAAGCAAACACTGATCAAACTGTGTAATCTCAAAATTATGCTGTCTGGATGTTTGCATTAATTTTAACTATATAGAACATGTGAAGAGCAAGTGAGAAAATGTATTTTTCTCATTTTATCAGAAAAAATACAGAAAATGTAAAAGAGATGCCAAAAATGATAACACTGATGTAGGGCAAAAAAATTGAAAGTTACAAAAAAGAAAAAAGAAAAACTGTTTTCCTGGAAATCATTCACTATAAATAAGCATTCCACTTCTTACCATGCATAATAACCTTGCAGACCTTACATAACCTCAACTCCCCCATCATATTAATTCTGATATATGTCACGGCGTGTCTGCAGAGGAACGGCGTAAGGGAGCAGCAGGCCCAGAAAGCGGGCCGCTGCTCAGTGTTGGGCTGAACAGTGAAGTGTGACCTCAGCTTGAAACTATTCCTGTAATGTTGATGTCGTAGGAGGGGAAACACGAGACAAGCAGCTAACTCTTACATGCAAAACACACACACACACACATACACGCCCACACACACACAGAGGACATGGATCCCTTAATTAGCTGCTGGTAATTGCAGTCGACTCTCTCACAGGGAGACGCCTGCTTTGACAAACTGAAGGGACAGAGGTTAAATGACCACGTCGTCACTTTCTTTGGCATTTTGTGGTCCTCCCACTCAAATGGTCCAGTTATTATCTTGACTGTACATGTCATGCTTTCATCTTTTTAAGCATCTTTAAATTCCCCTAAATGTTTCCCCCTTCTTCAGTGGAATGTGTCTGTGGGAAAAAGCAACAAAAGGCAGAAGATACACTTGGAGCAAAATTACAATTTCTGATGACAGGAGAGGGTAAATCAGCTTATTTATTTTAAGGATTCCCCTCATAAAATCTTTTTTCTTTTTTAAAGTCCATTGTGCTCAGACATTCCCACACAAACACACACCTACAATTAGCAGGACCTCCATTGTCTTACTGATTAGAGGGCTTGTTGCTAGGCAGCCTCCATCCCTAAGGTGGAGCAGACAGTGCTGAGGAAGAGCATCCCAAGGCGGGGGACGGGCAAACCAATGTGGGCATAGAGGGAGATAATGAGCGTCTGAATTCTGTCAGTGTGACCACAGGAAACCAAATCATTCAAGAACCATGCAAATGAGAACACACACTACACACACACACACACACACGAGTATTCTGCCCTTACTGTGCTCCTTTCTGCCGCCCCCTTTATTTGTGTCTGTAATGAAACTGGTGGTAAAAAAAAAAAAAAAAAACACTACTAATTTTGCCACATTACAGCCAGATAATGTTGCAGTTTCACTTATTACACCAAGACACAGTGGTGGATAACTGGCAAGTGGAAGAAAAACCTGCCAGTGACATGCTTTTATATTAAAAATATATAAAGCGTGGTTTTTCATTTTGTATTCAACCACCTTCACTGTGGCAGTCGTAAATAAAACCAAGAATTTTCAGAAGTCACCTAATTAACTTCAGAAATCCACAGCTTTAGTTAAGAAATGTGTTGTCTTTATAAATCTGACTTTTATGAGAGAGAAGTAGGAAGAAATCCATTGTTGAAATAAAGTCATAAGAAGTCCCATTTGCATGGAACCACAAGTCATTTATGGGACACAATGAAAGGCTGGTAGAAAATTCTCTGGTTAGATGACTGAACATAAACACTTTGGTGTATATACAAAATTATATGTGGATAGAAAACACAATCATCACAGAGAAGTACATTTGAGGCAGTGTGGTGCTGCGAGGATGCTTTTCTTCAAAACAGGTCCAGAAAACTAGGGAGAGCTTTTGAAGCTAAAAACAGGGAAAACTTACTAAGAGTGGACAAAAGACCTGAAACTGGGACGAAAATTTGCAACCTAAACATTTTAGATGAAGGAATATTTATGTGTTAAAGATCAAAGGTCAAGCCTCTAGAGTATAATCTGTGCCTGGCTTGAAAATTGCCTAAGAAACTCTACATAGAATATGATTGAGTTTTAGCAACTGGTTATGAAGAATGGCTTAAATTTTAGGCTCTATTGACACAAAAAGTTAATAGAAACAAAGCACTAAATATCTGCAAATGCTGCTCTATAAAGTGTTAACTTGGGGAGAGCCAATTGCAAATGCACATCACTCTTGCATTTGAAGAAATATCTTGAAAACCATTTATCATTTTTCCAGTTCACAAATATACATTAATGTAATTAAGTCAAGCTAGCACATAAAATCACAATAAAAGCACATGAATACCTCCGCAAGTTTCATGTGAAATTTTTTAAAGATTTTCTCACAATGATTTTGCATCTTCAAATGTGGTAAGTGCAACTGTCAGCAGCTCTGTTTATATTTATTTTATTTTAGTAAGGAAATTCAATGCTGAATGTCTTGACAGTTGTGATCTTTCTTTGTGATGAACCATTGAACTCGAAGCACAAAACAGTTTTAGTTACTCAGGATCTAAAGGTTAAAGCTGGACCTGGATCCGGGCCATTTGCTGCATGCCTTCCCGTTCTCACTCAACCATTCTTCCTGTTCAGCTAATGAATGAAAGCTACAAGTGGGACAAAACCTTGAAAAACAAAAACAGTATGCGCCACCTCACTTATCTAACCCAAAACATTTGGTGTGTTCTCACCGCCTTGACCTGCAGCACATTAAAACCACGTGCCAGGAGAAAATAAAGAGGATCAAAACAAATTTATCTGTACCATTTCAAATTTTATCATGCTAACTACTATTCAACATATTACCGTGTGTTAGAGAACAGATCAAGAATTATATAATCTTCACCATAGCCTGCTTATAGCAGTTTTTGCTTTCATTTAGTTTCTTATACTTTTGAAACTCAGTAAGTGTTTTGCCTGTATTTGGTAGAACTTCATCACACACAGTGCAATTTCAGCTTGTATAATCACACAAAGGACAATGAGTAGCGCAGGCAATGTAGATGTGAGGTTGGTCAATTTAAAAATCTAAAATCCCATTTATACATTTTCAGTTAAAACTGTAAATGATGTCATGTCAAACCTTAAAACCCTTCCAATTAATAGATAGAAAAATCTTTACTGGTGGTAAATAAAACCCTCATTTTACCTGCTGTTCAAATGTTTCCATGGAAATAGCAATTAACATGAAACTGCCTCAATTCACTGCTGATGATTTATCTTTGGTGATGAGCTCCAAGTCTGTAAGGTCTGCAGGCCATCACCCTAATCTGTGACACATTCCACAGATCATCTATTACAAAATAGTGGGTGTGTGCCCATAAATCTGCCCCAACTTCCAGAATTTTGGAAGATCGTGATCGGCCAGTACTTTCTCATCCACTGATCTTATCGGCCAAAATTGGAATCAGTTGATCGGGCTTTGAAAAGATCGGTAATGGGTGGTCATCTAGAAAACTGCAATCAGTGCACCCCTACAAAATAGCAATATCTTCCGATAGTAATAATATGGTGGTAAACATGATCTGACAAGTGATGGTCACAGCCCACATGATTCCTTAACAGCAACTAAGGTAGGTGTCTCTATTTAAGAGGAGCCCTGCCAGTCTTACCTGTGCATAGTCCCTCTCCAGCTGTCCTTTCTTCAAACTGTAGCTCCTGCAGACAGAAAGACAGATTTTTTAAGCAACTGGCTACAGACGGATGAACAAAAACTGAAACCCAATTGGGTTGATGCTGAAACACACATTTCCCACCACAGCTTTAAAAGCCTTAATTGCAGAAACATTGGTCTCAAGAAAGACATTTCTAGTGTGTTTTCACAACTTCAAACATTTCAACGTAATGTTGTAAGTAGATCCGAACAGATTGTTCTAAAAATAACTACAACATCTCTGACCCACAAAAAAAGCACCAACCCCTGCTCTCATGCCCTCCCTTTTACAAACAACATCCTGGCATCAGAGACGATGGACGCCCTTATCAAAGCGCAGGAATGTTCACCATGAGAAGCACAACATTTCAGTGTGATTGCACATAAAGATAAAAATAACAGCTAACTATTTCTGTAAAAAAAAGAGCAGATTAACTGCTAAAACAATTCTTCTACACACTCCAACAAAATATCCCTTTTCAAATGAATTATAGCTGCCACTCGGCCCCAGTGCATTTTTTAAAAAAAGGATTTGAATGTCTCATCACATTCAGCACATGCTGACGTATGTGCAGTACATATCATAATTCTCATCAGTGTGTTAAATCATCTTCTCAGCCTAGAGTTTTCCTGACACGCTGATGCAAAGACAGATCAAGAATCTTTTTCCAAACTTGCTGATCTGTCCAGGCAGGTCAGACACTGACTACACGTGTGTACTTCACATAAGCCATCCTTTTAACTTTAATAGAATTGCTGTAATGACTTCACATATGAAAAGAAATACCTGTAATGAAACCTGGCAGTTTACATGTCAAGAACTTTAAACAGCAATACCACAACAGCAATAGAATGCCACATATTTTCTGAAATTTATTTGTATATTTAAGTTTGGTATGATGCTGACACACATTGCATAATCAGGGCCACAACATGCAAGTCGAGGCGTAAAGGTCCTGGGAAAAGTTCAGAATCGTAATTGAATGTGACAGACCCAAAAAAGTTAACATTACAAGCTAAAAGGTTACAAGACCAAAGAACACTCCTTAAAGCTGCAGCTTATTTACACTGGGTCAAAATCTTGGATTTTTAACAAAGAAAGCCTTTTTTCTCACTTCTTTTTTTTGTAAAAATAAAAATTAAAGTCATTACAGATTTTTGAAAAAAGCTTCCTGATCAAAAAAAGCTGAAATCTAGCTGAGAAATAATAATAAACACAAATTGAAAAAATAAGAGAACTCTCTGGATTTTGTTTATTTCAACCCCAGACAAATGTGAAATGGCACATGAGTTTAGAGGCTGGAACCTGTTTCCAAAAGTCTTCAGTTTTCATTCACCAGGAAATGATTCACTTTGTGTTTCTAAAAAGTTTCACTCTGAAGCCTATTGTCAAATTTTAGCATTTTTCCCCATCCAAAACACTTTTATTGTATAAATGATAGGCCAAAATACAACAAAGCGTCAACTTTCCTGGTGATGTAGCATAAACACAGTCAGAACAAAAGTATTTAGAAATGCAAATGCAAAATGTTGTCGTTTAAACAGAACCCAAGAGTACTTGATCAAAGTTTTTCCTGACTTATTAAAAAAAAAAACTAGAGTAAATCTCAGGTTGTTTGGGAGCAGTAGGATAAGGGTGAACTGAAAAAGATTTGTTTTTCCGGAATGTGACAACAGCTGTTTTCACATATCAATGTGTTTAGGGGAGAAACAGCACTGTTGCCTTTTTTGTTTTTCACATGGAGACATGAGCAATTTCCCAATCTACATGAAAATATGTCTATAAATCACTTCTTTAAAAGTAAAAAAAGCCAATGTGTTAAAAATGAAATTACTTGAGAAACTAACATACTTTATACAAAGCTTAAAGAAGTAAAGACTCAAATACATTAATAAATTGAATGACTCATTTTCTGTATGTTGTATGCTAAATCAACAATTAAAGGCAATCCACAGATATTTTAAAGGTGTTATGCTCTTTAAATATTATTGCGAGCAATTAAATGTTAACATGTAGAATCCAAACCCATAAGAGGATTCAAACAGTGGAGGAAGACTCATAAAAACAGAAACAGCAGTGCAGACAGCATAATTACAGTCAATTCTCTCTCCAAATTACAGAGCAGACAAATAGGCCAGTTCTCCTTGTCAAACGTTTTCTTTGGCATGTTAAAGCCATTTTTTTTCAAACATGGTCGACTTCAGATTTCAGCAATAACCAACTGAAAGTAGAAAACGGACTCAATAGGTCAAGCACATATAATATAAATATAAAGGCTATATATATATAGCTTCTGCTTCCAGTCAGGCGCAGCAGTTAATGTTCAGTTCACCCCACCCTCAGTCTCTATCAGCTGAAATTTGACAGACCAGACACATCCGGCTGTGGATTTCAGCACTGAAAGAGAAACTTCACAGGCCTCGTTGGCGCAGTAGGCAGCGCGTCAGTCTCATAATCTGAAGGTCGTGAGTTCGAGCCTCACACGGGGCAAGACTTTTATAGCGACGCAATTCCTTTCAAACACTCTAAATAACCACAGACTGACAAATCAATTATCAGAAGGCTTCCAACTTCGATACTTTAGTCAAAAGGGAAAATGTGGAAGCTTTCATCAACCAGAAGCTGACATAAAACCCCGCGATTCGACAGTGAAGTAAAACAACCATTGAAATTTAAAATAGGAGGAGCCTGATCAACTGATTTACATCAAAATGCATCCAGACAATGTCCAGACTCTATAGACTGCTTTAATTTTCTGAGCAGCAATCAGATCAGTGAGACTGAAACGCCTTGCTTGGGCACACAATCTTGGCATAAAAATGATTCTGATTATTCTGAGAGTTATCACATGAAAATGAGGAAAAGGCGTGACGTATATATGTATAAAAAGAAGGCACTGCTGGGATTCGAACCCAGGATCTCCTGTTTACTAGACAGGCGCTTTAACCAACTAAGCCACAGCGCCACACAAGCCTGCTCCACAAGAAAACACACCTTACACAGCAATAATGTTCTCTGTTGGTCTGTTGTGCCCAGCCCTGCTTTTGTTAGGCGATCACTCAATACATGGTGCTCACCAAACAGGAAGAGCAGCACAGTAAAGTATGTTTCTGTTCAACTTCAAAATCAACACCTTTGGCATCACCAACTATGACAAGAGTCCCAATTGTCCAAGAATCACTTCTTGGATGCAATACTTAGTAGATTCTTATATCTCATATTACCTGAAATGACAGTCAGGACACCAATATTATACTATGCATGACCCAAACGCCCACCCCTGATATAGCTTTTAGTGACTGTGATTCTAAAATTTCCATATGGAGGTGGGGACACTGTGATGATGGAAAAGAGCAGCAAGGACAATGTAAGTAGGTTATGATGAGAGTTGTATCACTGTGATGCTTTAAAAGTGCTTTAATGTGTTAAATGTTGACAATCATTATAAAGATAAATATTTCCAAATCTTTATTATGCTATAGGTGCATTTGGGGGGGAAAAAACTATCAAAACCATAAGCTATGTTCTCAAAGATAAATACCTTTCCATAAAATATAACCACCACAAATAATTTACATACATTTTGGCATGTTAATATACAAGGAGCTTTTATGTACCACTATCTATTCTGCAGCTCATGTTTACTAGACAGTTACACCTTGTTATCTAAAAGCAAAACCTGCAGCCTAAAATAGCAGTTCTTAAACTGGAACTTTATTTAACTTGATATATAGTGTGTGGGATCAGCAATTACCATTTAGCAGTTGAACAGAAATAGATGTGAGCCACACTTGAAGTGATAATTGTGCGTTATTTCCTGAAAATCTATTTATACCAAGACTTCATCAGCAGACAACAGCAGTTCTTATCTACACTGTAATACCGGTGTATTTACTCAAAACAAAGTAAACAAACACCTACGTCAGAGTTGTTTTTAGGTTTCACCACACCTTTCCCAACAAACAGTCCTCAGTTATCAAAAAGCCTTCGTTCTTGTTTGTAATCAATAAAAGTTTTGGAATATATCCACATGTAGTTCCCTCTCCCCGCCCCCTCAATGGTGATTAAAACATCTACTGATATTGTTAATTTATTTCAGCAATTAAATTCAACAAGTAAAACAAAAATGCCATGAAATGTCCCTATTGTCCCATGTTAAGGCATAGACATATTCTATAATAGATGTATCCAACCTCATCAATGGAAAGCATCTTCAGATCCAGCCAAAAAAATCTATATTTTAAGTCATCATGATCATATAATTCAGTCTTTTCATTTTGCTTGCCCTGACTGTCTCCTTACCAAAGCCTTCGGTTCTAAAAATCTATCCATTTTGTATCTGACATAGGTTTGGTGAAGTTGGCTAAATGTTCAGTTACTTTATCTGGTTAATTTTTTTCCACGTTTCACACACCCCCCGTAGAACTTTGGTGCCCCACACTTTGAAAAGCCAGGAAGTTTAGGACTTCCTGGATATAAACCTTTTACCCTAAGGCTATGCAATTACCACTTCTTATAAAATCCTACAGTTATGTACTGTGCTGTGACAAGATGTTGACCCACGCAAACTAATTTCTTATGGTTTTCTTTTAATGTTGCCTGTTTTTATTCTCTCTGCTCGACTTTTACGTTTCAATGCTTTATACTTGTGTTAGTAAGGTGCCTCAAAAGCACAGGAGAGAAACCAACACAAGTTCAGAGTCAATAATCACATCAGCAAACAAATCACGCTGGGATCCCTGGGCATGTCTAGACCATTCATGATGTCATGGTGACATTACAGCAGAGATTGCACCTGTAAACATGGGCAGCCAGTTATGCCCAAGATTGATTTTACATGTTTATATGACACTACTCATTCTTACAGCAGTGGAAAAATGTTAACAATTGTGAGCAATAATACGTTGTACTCATCAGATTTATTCCACTTCTTAAAACCTGCTCATGCTGTTCATTAATCTCTGTACTCTTGTTTTCTTTTTTTTTAATTCGTCTCATTTTTTGCTCTCTGCTTCTATTATTCTTCCTCCACTATTGTTTCCTCCAATACTCCTTCTGCTTCGTTCTGCTTATGATTAATTCATTGTTGTAACTGCAAGGCATATGAGTCAGGAAATCATGTCAGCATCAGCTGTGCGAGAAGTGCAAAACAAGGAAAGAAAGAGTGAATGTGCCTGATGGGAAATACTTGAGTGCATAAAGAGTGGCCAAGAAGTGGATGAGTGTCTCCATGTTCATGTTCTTAAGGATGAAAGAGTGTTTAGTTTAATGAGGGCAAGGGGTTCTCTGGTAACCCCCCCCAAAAAAACGAGGAGTTAAACATGAGGAAACAGCTAAAATCACTGGTTAACAGCAGACTGACTGAGATCAGCCGCCTGAGTCACAGACGGAAATAGAGACAGAAGAGAGCTGCTGTGATTTCACACTGCATGATCACCACGGGAGATTCTTCAGATCACGTAGACGCTGTGCTAGAACGTAGAAGGGTTTTATCTTATTTAGGAAAGCTCTCTAAATCGACAGGTGGAAAACAAAGAAAAGCTCAAAGTGATGCTACTTATGCAGACATCGACTAAACAAACACTCTGCATTAATAATTATCTGCTGAAATGGTTGCCGCAAAATCTTTGACTCTTAGAAAATTGTTGATTTTTCATTTAGATTATTTAAGAAAATTAAGCTAATAGATTAAACAAAAATATATTGTAATTAGTAAAAACCCAACTCCTAATGCTCCAAACAAATAACTTACACAATTTTCCCATTCCATCAAATAAATTATTATTATACGACAGTCTGACAAAAACAAACTACAGCAGAACAATATCACAGTCAACTACTGCTTTGATCAGTCACAGCTGCTGAAATGTAACCTGTTAAACGGACCTCTGTGGATACATGGACTCATCGTTCATTTCAAAAAGCTATTTTCAGGGATTGTCACTTTTACAGTGTAACAATTCCTCTACACAGTGTAGCCAAAGATAATCAATCTCTGCTCTTACAGGGACTCAAGTGAAATGGGAATAGGGTGGCTGTGTTAATGCTGATTATGATTAATAGCACTTTATCGGTTACAAGTTCTCTGCTGTTTAGAGCAGCAGCTGAGGTTTTCTGCAGCATAATTCTGTGAAATACAAAGACAATCCTACCTAATTGCTTTTCCAGAATAGTTTTGCATTAATCTGAGGTTTTGATTTTCTGTTCCCCGTGCATTTAAATTATGGAAGACGCACAAAACAGGACCCTGAGAGAATTCTAGGTTCAAAGTGGTGAGCTTCATCTCACTACTCAGCATGGAGAGCCATTACGCTTTAATGATATGCACAGACAAATCCCAGGAATCGGTCAATAAATCTGTGTGCATCGCAAATTTCAATTATCGTTTTCATAATTCCCTTCCAGCAGGTCAGGATGGGAATCACATTGAGATTCCAGTCAAATCCTGCACCATCAGCACCATCAACACCAGCTCTTTTACTGATTATTTGATGATTATTGATGCGTCAGAAAAATATAAACGTTGTGCAACTGTTCTCAAAAAAATATTTCCCTTGAGCCGAAAACATTTTAAAGACTTAAAGACAGAAAAACATGTTCTTGTCATTCATAAAATACACTGCAGAAAGGCAGCAAAATGGCATGATGAATGCCAGTGTAACCAAAATGAGAGGAATACAAACATACAGGTTCTGTTTGTGAGCTGATTTTAACAGTCAGCAGCAGTACAGTGATGAGTGTATGTCTGTTGAGTCAGATATAAGAGTATATAGGGGGATTTAGGTGGATTGAGGACACCAAGTTGAACCCACTGACTACACATCTTTTTCTCCTCCCTGTCTTTTTCTGACCATTCCTGCACAAGACATCAAACCAGAAGATTAAACACATCACCATCCCTCTCTCATCTTTCTTCTCACCAGCATTGCTTAGTCTTCCACCGTCATCCTGAACCTTATAGATTTTGCGGGCAAGTGCAGAGAGTGTTTTTATTCAAGCTCCCCAGTGGTCTGATGAGAGTAAATAACCTCAGCAAAACCTCAGAGCAGCTTTTGGGATTAAGGCGCTGCATTTAATGTATTCTTCATGTGGAAAAATATGCACTTTTCAACTCTGAAAAAATGTCTCATGAGGCCAGACGTTTTGTTGCCCTGCTGTATGCTTCAATCATTTCAAAGGTCAGTCTCCATACTTTATCGGATTAATTCTTACAGAGTTCAAGCAACTGATGAGCCTTTTTTTCATATACGCAGGCATGGTAAAAACAAACAATTTTACTGTCCACGTGTACACAAAAAACTAAACCAACAGATTCAATATTCTGGAAATGACATAAAACCTAAAAAGGATGTACTCCATCTTTACTGTGACATTAATTATAAATGTAAAACCTTCTTCAAACTCAGCCACATTTTGTCACATTACACACACAAAGTTCAACTTATTTTCATGAGAGTTTATGGGAAGAACCAACATAAATTAATTGAATTAATGAATAACAGGAAGAAAACTCCACACTCTCATCTGAATACAAGAACATAAAATAAAAAGAGCTTGCAATAAAAAGTAAAACAAATATCTATCTATCTATCTATCTATCTATCTATCTATCTATCTATCTATCTATTGTTTTATTTCATAGGGAAATTAATTTAACTTATGGTATATTTATTCATTATTTATTAATCACAGTATTTATTTATTTATTAGATTTTTAATTAAAAGAAATCCTGGAAGAAAACTGGTTGGAATCTGCTGACGACTTCAGAATGAGTCAAAAGTTCACCTTCCAGCACACAGCCAGAGCTACTATTCAATGGTTTAGATCGCAGCTTGTTCATGTAAAATGGCCTAGTCAAAGTGCAGACAAAATGCCTAGTTAGAATCTGTGGCAATATTTGAAAATTGCTGTTCAAAATGCCATTCATCCAGTCTGACCTAGCACCAGTTGTTTGCAAAGAGCAAAGATCTTTCCTCTGTAATTGTAACAAAATGTTGTTCTTCACAGTATTGACTCCAGGGGCTGAAAACAAATAAAAAAGCATATATCATTTCCTTTTACTTCACAAGTATGCACTGCTTTGTGTCGTTCTAGCAAATAATATCCCAATAAACTTTGTTTGGCTGCTGTATAAAAGATAAAATGTGAAAAGGTTTTAGTGGTAAACACTTAAGCAAGGCACTGCACCTATCAATGTGATCACTGGTATGTTGCAGAATTGTATTAAAATCAAATTGTGGCTCTTTATGACAATAGCCATAATGACTTGCTTAAGGAAACAAACAGCAAACAGATGCGGGTCACTGCGGGGGCCCAGGCCCCAGCCACCTAATCAAAGACGACTTCCCCAATCACTACAAAACCCCGCTGCTCCCCATTTTACCACCATCAAAGTGCATCATCACAAATAATTACAAAACATTAAAAGCTTGAGTATCATACTGAGAAAACACTACAGGCAGCTTTCTTTTTTTCCCCCACTGATGAGGATGACAAGGACAAGTTTTGAGCTCTTTAACCAGAGGTATGAAGCTTGATCTCGCGCCGACTTACACAACCGAGACGTTGTGGTCGCATGTGTTTAACTGGCTCTCACAATCTCCCACCAGTGAGACCTGAGCCTTGCTCACTCTCCAAAACCCCTGCAGCAACAGGCCAGTCTGGTCCCAAAACAGCTGGAGCTGCCTCCCGAGAGAGGGAGGGAGACAGAGAGGAGAGTTGAGACAGAGCAGAGGACAGCACTGGGAGAAGAAAGGCTCAGGTTTTTTTTTTTGTTGTTGTCATAAGTAATCAATGTTTAGTCAACAGAGAAACTGAAACTGAGAAAGGGAATTGAGGTTTTATCCTAAATCTGGACAGTTTCGGCTGTCGGATGAAACTGTCGACTCGTGTGTCATGAGGAAAAGTAAAGAAACAGATTGAATGATAGTGCGAATGGACATAGAATATCCTAGGATCTGGGTGACATAGATTGATATTTTGAAAAGAAAACGAGCATAGACGAGAAAAAGGACAGCTGGAAATTCCTTCACAATATGACAAGCTCCCTCCTCGGTTTATGTCTTTCTCACGCGTCACTTCCCTCTAATTCCTTAGCTGCCTCCTTTTCCGTCTTTCTTTGTGTTTCTGTGTAAGCGCGTCTTTGCCGTGCAAATCAGACGACAAGATTTCCAAACATCTGCCATTTTGCTTTAGCTTTTCCTTTTTCATACTTTGACAGAGGATCGTGTTAGAGCGATTCACGCAGAGCGGAGATCCGTCATACCTCATGTCTTCCAGCAGGTCACATTCAGTTTGATGTTTAAAGTGCAGCCTTGTCATCTGCTCCGTGTGAGTGTTTTTTAGTTCCTGCGTCACTTTGACCTGCAGAAAACAGCAAAAGAAAATAAATAAATAAAATAGAGATTAATCATTTCCTTATCTCTCTTCCCTGGGGGCATCTTATCTCATCTTCTGACTGTCACTCACCAACTGATAACCCTTCTCAAGAATTCTTAGTTTTCCTTTCTTGATTTTTATTACAATACTATTTACGAGAAACAGGATTTCTTAACATCTTTCTTGATTGCAAAAACATCTACAGTTAAAAGAATGCAATATTTTGCTGCATATATTGACACCTTAATATGTAATAATTCATCAGTTCACAACTCATCATGCCTTTATTGCACCCGTTTGGATTGAGGTTTAGATTAAATTGCTAAAAGTCACAAAATAAAACATGTGAAAGAATGATGCCCTTAGGTTCAAGAGGCATGGACTGCTTTTAGAATAACACTGGGCTTGTCACAAACAAAAAAAAAAACAAAAAAACTTTGTTGGACAATAAACTGCCCCAGAACTTATAGCGTTAAACAAAAATATTGTAATATTTTTATGTAGTATATTGATAATGGAATGATTACTTTAATTTAATTTTGAAAAGGACACTCCCCACTGGTACTGGAAAACATTTCAAATATCCAATATACAGCAACCAAAAACAATAAAAAAATAAATAAATATATAAACACACATGCCATATAAACCATAAATAAAATGCATTATGATGACTCTGTAAACAAAATTGCCCTTCAAAAAATATTAATCATCAGTATGGAAAATATTGAGCTCATTTTAATTAATCATGTGATTACTTAATTAATTGCAATCGGCTTAATTCACAGTATGATGTCTTTTAGTTGAAATACCTGAGCTTCATGGCTTCACTGGGTTTTACCAAAGATTTAAAAGCAAAAGCACAAAAGTAAAACAGTTGAACATATGAAATATACCAGGTATAGTTTTATCTGTATAGTTTATTACTATT
The DNA here is from genome assembly GCF_002775205.1 of Xiphophorus maculatus. NCBI lineage: Eukaryota > Metazoa > Chordata > Actinopteri > Cyprinodontiformes > Poeciliidae > Xiphophorus > Xiphophorus maculatus. The sequence goes on along the minus strand of NC_036460.1, from coordinate 19,152,017 downwards.
TTGACTTTTTTCCTATTATGTAGACTTAGTTTCTACAGCTCGACTATCTGTGGAAATATATCCTGACTGACAAATTTGTCATTTTGTTACCAAGGGCAAAGCATAACAACTTCTAAGCCAAATGAAAATGTAGAAAACAGCAACAGGTTGGGGCTAAGGAAGTCTGCTATGAGCATGCAGTCTGCTGGCAGCCCAAGGTATGGTTGCAATATTAAGCGATAGTTGTGCAATTATTTGCTTTTTAATTTTAAACAGCCCTAGACAGGGGCACAAGAAGTAATAATATTTATAATCTAGAAAATAAACATACAACAATGTTTGTTCAGGGCAGAAAGACTTGGTAAATTCCATTATTAAATAATTTTGTTCCCTAAGCAACTTTTCAACATTTTTTTTTCTCTGAAAGGGATTAGAGATGACAAAGACTTTTTTTTTTACTTCTAGTATGTTCTGATGTGTTTGGTTAGCCTCTCCATCTCAACAGTCTGTAGATCAGATTTAGTAATTACACACTGGACAAGACTGTTAAACATAATTATCAATTAAAGAATTGTAGTAGCATAACTGTGTGCTTTATTCATTAATCTGAACGAAAACACTAAAGACATTCTGGATCAAAAAAGTCAGCATCTGAAGGTATTTAAATTCAAATATTGGACTAAAAGGATGTGGTTCACAAAATATGACTGCAGTTTCTTTGCCATTTGATGAAACAGAAGCTACTCTGATGGCAACTTTAAGAAACAGATAGACCCTACTGAGTGCCATAAAAAGATGCATAAAGTTTAATCTCACATACAAATGGGTTTTGCTGAGTAAGCCATATCCATTCACACTGTCCTGTGCTAAAAACAGGACAGTGTGTTTGTCCCTGCTTTTATTAGGGGACAAAGCAGACCCTTAATATACAACCGCACATCTCCAGCCAAACAGAGAAGGTCACCGAGCATTGTGGCCTGAATTCCATCATCTATTCACCACGGTAACAGTGGGCAAATTCATGACGCTTCTAGACAAAACAATCAACAACACATTACACACAACGAGAGAAAGAGAGAAAGAGGCAGAGAGAGGGAACTTCCTTTTTCTCCATCAGCTGCTCCGCTGAAGATAAGGGGGGAGTGGTTCATTACATTAACAGGGCTAAAGCACTTCACTTGATTTCACCTTCTATTGCTCAGAGGGAACCACAGGAGGAGTGAGGGGTAAAAAAAAAAAAAGAAGCGGGTCATATGGGGATCAGGAGGTAAGCGGGGTGTGAGAAGAAAAGGACATGAAACATGAAGAGCAAGGAAGGAAATGAATAAAAACAGAAAAAGAGAGAATGAGATGGAAAGACCAGAAACAAGGAAGAAGGTGACACATTTACTCTTGATGACAATGTTAACTAAGCTGGCAATCGATGGAGTTTTGATTGGGAAAATACCTCAATTTCCAAAACAATTTGATTCCTCCAAGATATTTTTTTTTTTATTGCTCCTACAATCAATTATTTACATTGTAAACCAGACCTTTAAGCATAAAACATTCTTTCCAGTTTACAATGGACTTCAATTGTCCATTGCAGAATCTGATCAACCCAAAAATCAAAAGGCTCAAAAGTGACACTAAAAATTTAAAATTATTATGAAATTTATGTTGTTTATATGTGAACTTGAAAGTCAAATTGAGGATACAACAGTATCCATGGGGCATGTTCACAAAAACACAAAGCATTTTTTGCTAAGCTGAAATATGTGCACTTCTGTTTCACACACAGTTTTTAGCAAGATTCTTGAGATTATAAAACAATGACGTGGACTACACTGCAGTGGAAAGTGCAAGAACAGTGAAGGAGTGAAGGTGACTTTTCTACGTCTGTCTCACTTTACTCTGATTGTCCACTAAACTTGAATTGTAAGATAAAGAAGTTAACAAATGTTTTAAAAAGTGTCAGAGACAACCAGCAAATTAAAAATTTTGATTAAAATCACAGACATTTGTAGACACAGATTTGAAAAAAAATGAAGAAAATATAATAAAAGCAGTTGAAGCAACAGTCCTCTTTATTATCAAAGCAAGCTGACCTCAAAACACATCCCTGTGTACGTTATGAAAAGGTCTTGAATGTTTCCTAACTTATGTTTGTTGTGCTTTCAAATTCAAATTTCTCGTCATACTTTAAAACTGCTGTTAATCAGTATTTCTTCAGGCTCCCTAAATGTGTTTCCAAATTTTCTTTTAGACTTCAGCTGCTTTTTAGCCACTTTCTTTTCAGTACCTAACCATTTTCAGAGAGCTATTTAATTGACTTGGAAAGGTACTTAACTCAGACTTATGAATTATTCAGACATGAAATGTTTCTAAACTAGATGAATAAATTGATGTTGTGTCTAGAAATACCAGACTCAGACACTAAAATGTCCTATGTTACCTTTTTTAAAGTAAAAAAATAAGAATACAAGTGTGGTGTACGATGGTTTTTAGCCCTTATGTTCCACAGACCTGCACTTTATTAATCTGTTCTTTATAAAAAAGTGGAATGAAGAAAGTCATTAGAAGAAGATCTGTTTGCAGTTTGTCATAAGCCAAGAATGCATTTGGTGCAACAGAGAAAAAATTAAGTTTCTGAGCATTTGATCCACTTATTTGGAAACCCCAAAACAGTAATAGATGCATGGTTCTTTAATCACAAGACAAAATGTTAAAAGGTAGGTACTTAAATGACTTGAAAACTCATCTTCATGTTGTGGATCAAGGCAAATTTGATTTAAAAAGAACAATAATGGACTTCTATTATTGTTAATAATAGAGGTCCATTCATTTACCTTTCCAGACTAGCTGGAAAGGTAAATGCTTTCCAGCTAGTCTACCTCAGCTGAGGAATGAAGACAATACTTTCCTAGATGTGTTTTCTTGGTGTGCAAGCTGATCTGTTAATAGTGAAATAGAAATGTAGCTCCACTGGTGGACAAATGTTGTACAATGCATACATTTTTGAAAACTTGGAATTTTTCTTTCACATTACAATAAAGCACTAATGTGTTGTTCGAAAACAGCCAAATAAATTGAAGTTTGTGATTGCAACCTGTGCAAATGTGGAGGAAGTTCAAGCACATGTACTTTTGCAAGGCACAGCATCATTCCGCTGAAATCTGAATGATGCATATGCCATCTCTCAGGTCCAATGTCAGGCATATGCTTCCATTTTTGTATTTCTCACTGTCAGTACTTTTACACTGTTCATCTGCTGAAGGTAATTTTTCACTTTCCCTCCTTGTGTTTCAGACACACTCCACAACTAACTCCTTTACATACGTTTTTGTTAGTTTTTATATCCCGTTAAAATTGCTAGAGAAAAAAAGCTAAATATTTAATCAATACATCATATCTTTGAGAAAAAGCTGCTCTGCTGGGTTCACTCCCGCCTCTGCCTCACACAGACACTCTTAATCTATTAGTCTGTGTTAACCCAGAAGCAGCCATCTATAATTTAAGTCACATCAAACTAATATATGGGGCTCAAATAGCTCAGTTTGTTAGCAGATGGGCTGAGACACAGACAAAACACTTCAGGGGCTGGATGTGTCGCTGTGGGAGGGAGAAAATACTTGTATCTAACAGCCAAACACTGATACACTCTGGCTGTGGTGCTGCGGGTTGAGAGGATAGCGTGTGTCAGCCACCTTGGCAGAGTGTTTAAAAAAAAAAAAGCTGTACTTTTGGTTAATTTGTGTTAATTCTTGAAATAATTTTGACATAAAATTGATCAAAAAGACAGCAAAGAGTGGCCTCTGCTCACCATGGCCTCATTTATGAAAGAACCTTGCAAAATGGGTGAGTTTTAAGGGCATGATTTGACATGTAGAAAGGCAGCACATTAAGAAGCACAGTGGGGAGATATGTGATAATTAAAAGACATCTGCACAGAGACTTACAGGGGAACACTGCCTACCATGCATCTGCTTTAAGACTCCACATAACAAAAAGCAGTGAGAAATACTTCCAGTCACTGTCCATTGTGTGCAAATACAGCATGCATTTACTGTATTTCCATTATTGCCTTCTTATAAAATAGAAGGCAAAATTGGACAGAGATAAAGAAATTACCAGTTCCTCAAACATTGCATCATCGTCACAAGAACGATCGCGCTTGTGTTAGAAGTCGCTTACTTAAAGCTCCCTCACATTACCGCTCATCAAAATAAATAGTCAAACTCCGATTTATTCATCGGAATATTTCCAAGTTTGCTTTTGTTCTAGAGTTCAACCTGTATAAAATGTATTGAACCAACAAAGCTGTGTTTAAGCTCACCGTAACACCAACAGAGACTTCGGAAAACAGAATCTAGAGGGTGATCTTTCAGTCAAGCTCTAATAGAACCAGTCATTGGTCTTTGTCCAGTCTACTCTTAAGAGTAGGCCTAAATCTTTTTCTTAGGCTTTCTTTGGTATAGGTTATCGTACCCTAACTCTATAGATAAGCAGTGGGAGGCGTAGGCTACTAGAAGACTTTCTGACCAACTTTCTTCCCTCTGCTATCTTTACTCTCTCTCCATTTATGGGTTATTCACACTTAATGCTGCACATTAACTTCTGATATTCTCTTTATTTTTCTTTTCAGTAGAAATGACTCCTAGTCCAGTGATTCAGTGCTTAGCCATTTTGGACTGTTGAACAAAACTTTTGCTGCTATTGTGACCATTAATTACTTGAATCATACGTGTAGTTTTCCTTCCAGTACAAAGCATTCCCACCCCAGTGCTTCTGCATCTCTTTCCTGGACGGAGTCATTGACAAAGCTGTTGACGACTCTACTTGCATTCTTTATGTTTCTCCTTCCATTCCTAGCCCAGTGCTTTATTATGTCTTTCTGAGTGTCTTTACTGGAAGGAGCTTTTGATGGCGCTATTGATACCATTAATCTTGTGTTAGCTTTTTGTGCATTTAGAAAGTACTCCTGGTTTATCCATGGTCGAATCCCTTAACATAGTTTTTACTGCCATTAACTACTTGTGCCCAATTTCTTTTTCTTTCCTATTAAAAATATGGAGGTACGCTTCATTATGTTTTTCTTTGTCTCCTTCCTTTCCTCTCAACCCTAAGTTGGTTGAAGTGATGGTTCCTCAATTAGAGCCTGGTTCATCTGGAGGTTTCTCTCTATTAAAGGGGAACCGTTTCTTTCCACTGTCCCCATGTGCTTACTCAGGTTGAGGGAGGACACAGATGTGAAGACTCAATTAATCTGATTTCTTTAATTTTGGAAGATCAGCGGTCAGCCGATACTTGCAAGAGGAATAAATTTTATCCACTGGTCTTATCTACCTCTGCAAACGTCTGAAAATCAACCTTTTGCTCGCCCGTGCCAGAGGGCTGACTCACAGACCAGCGCTCCAGGTCACATCTAAATGTTCGTCACCCCACTGTTGCGTAGTCAATGACTTTGTCACAATATTTACTCACGTTTCAGAAAAAAAAAATTGTATTGTCCAAAATTAGAAGGGGCTGGTGATCGTCCAGAAGACAGCAGTCGGTGCACCCATACTTTTTACCAACTGTAGGGGTGCATTACAATCAGATGAAACTAACAGATCTGCAATTAAATATGAATTTCAATCTGATAATACTGGAATGCACTGGAATATGTATTTTGTCTTTTGAAAAAGACTTAAGATGAACTTGTTGTCAATTGGTGCTCTACATATACACTAAGCTTAACTGAAGGTGTTCTTTTAAAAAATTAAAAATACTAACAAAGGATTTAAAGCTTGTAAGAACAACTCCATTTCCACTGTATTTGAGTTCCTTATTTGACCTCTCTTTAGTTTTCAAATTAAATACGATGCTCGCAGACAGCATTGTGCTTCAGGGTGCTGTAGAGACGTCTCTCCACTCTAGAGTAAAACACAAATCAATAAGCCAGCATCAGACCTGGCTCTGGCGTGTGATTTTTAGCTTCTGCAAGCTCAGCTTCCTTACAGCTGAACCAATGTGACCCTCGTTTGATTTATACTCTTTCGCTAAAGTAAAAAAGATTATGCATCACATTGGACAAAAGCCCGTTGTCGTTCTACCTTCTGGAAACAAAAGCTGTCACAAATCTGACAGCGTGCATAAATTAGCAGAACAACAACACTGGGCTTTGGTTGGTACTTGTGCACTTAAATGCAACAAATAAACACCACATTTAAAGTTATTTCCACAACAACGCGCGTTAAAATGACAGCCACGGTGTTACAGTCAATACAACAGTGTGGGGCTTTGTTTAAAACGTCTTGTAGCAGACCACCTAGCGCCTTGTAGCTAACGCGGTTAGACGTTTTGACGGCTGGACAGATGCACATTAATGTCAATAAAGGTTTCTAACTCGCCATGCTAGCTCGCCCATCTGATATCTTTAACCTTGTGTTGACAAACGTTTGTTGTGTGGGCTCAATAAATTACTTCCTTCTGAGGTTTAACACCGCCGTTATTTGTCATTGTGTGAACGAGCTGCCAGCTAAAAACATAACGGACCCTGGGAATCACTCACCTTCCTCGGCGGCGGCTGCATGTTGGGGATTTGACATGAATGGTATTTCCCTTGCGAGATGTACTGTAATTCCAGGAGGAAATCCAAATCCGTGTGGGGCCAATAATAATCTTTCGCCTTCTTCAAACAGAAATCCCCCCTACTCCTTTTAAAAGTCGACAGGGAGGAGAAGACGGAGAGTTAAATCTGTACTCCGGCGGCCATGATTGATGATAAATGGCCAGTTTTATTGAGAGCCGAAGCTACGAGGAGGCACTGCACACGCTTGTGCTGGCTGCTGCCACTACGAGAGTGTACTGTACTGTTGTAGGCAGCAGAGAAAGAAAGAGCAGAGGGAAGGAGAGAGTGTTTTCAGCAAATTAAGCTCAACGGCGCCACCATGTGGACACCAGTGATATCTGTTTGGTAGTAGAAAAAAAAAAAAACAAACACCAAGAGCGGCACAGCACAATTTATTTGTTTCTCCACCGGCGTGACCTCGATTAACGCGCCCGCAGATATTTTTTTGAAGGCAAACATGAAGACTAGGTGACTGATGGAGATACTGACTGCAATTTATTGTCGGGGTTATCCAACAAAAGTATATTTATTTTTTTCGCTCCCGAACGTCTATCAGCATGAGTAAGAAGAAAAGGCAAGAGACGGAGCTGCATAGCAACAAGAAACCGCAGTCGATCAAGGAAAAATCGATCGTTTTTAAATACACAATGAAAATGGCTCTTATCGCTTAATAATATAATATAATATAATATAATATAATATAATATAATATAATATAATATAATATAATATAATATAATATAATATAATATAATATAATGTAATATAATATAATCTCCAATTCTCCAATTAGGATGAAGCTGTGAAATTTGTGAAAAAAAACATTTTCCAATTTAAACAGTTTTTTTTAATAACTCAAATTTTAGGCAGCAGATTCCTATTAAAGATTTTTGTGTTGTAATTTAAGAGAAAAATGTAAATGGGGGGAGACATCCTCAAACAGTGGTGTAAAAATCTTTGTTGTTGCTCCCCTAATCAACTCCTTCTTATAACTGCTGACCAGGTTTGTGTGTTTTCACTGGTCTGAGCCAGTTATACTGGGTGATGAGCTCCAAATCTCTGAGGTTGGAAGAGCTGTGTGCCATCACTAGCCTTTAGCCTCCCATCTTCTTCAAATTCTTGTCAGGACTTTGTCTGGGGAATTGTTACTATTTCCAATCAGAGGAAACATGTTGGTCACATAAAAAGATCCCTGGACACTTCCAACAGTCCAGAAACATGACTGTTAGGTCAATTGGTTTCTCTAAATTGCCCTTAGGAGTTTGTGGGGGTGTGTGCGGGGGTGGGTGTGTGTGTGTGTGTGTGTGGGGGGGGGGGGGGGGGGGGGGGGTGTTTGTGTGTTTGTTTATTTGTTGGGGTTTTTTTGTCCTGAGTGTTTCTGTGCTGCCCTGTGATGAAATGGCGACCTGTCCAGGGTTAACTCTGCCTTTCACCCAATGACTGCTGAACCCCCTTACAGCTTTGCTAAGATAAGCAGTGCAAAGCAAACAGATGAATGGATTAATAGTTCTAAACACACCTTTTAAAAAGCTTGATAAAACTGATTAAAATCTATTTGTCAGGTAATAAAAACATCCCTGCATGGATTGTTGTTATTAATTAAAAAAGCAATACAAAAAATCTAAACCAACAAAGAAAGATACATAAAGTTTATGTGCAAATTGTCTTTCCTAACCTCTGAATTATATGACTATAATGCCTCAGAACAGCTTAAACCACTCCTCCCATCCCACCACGTTTTCTCCACAGTGAAATGTAACCTTTGGCAAAGGAAATGGTCCAAGCCGTTCAAGACTAATACGTGTTAGTAATCATGGAAAGAACTTCCTTTTCACTAATCTGATTTTGAAAGTTCCCCCCTCTCCCAAAGCAGATTATCTTAATTTCAAGGTTTTCAGAGCAAATGTATTTAAAGAATTCTCATAAAGCCATTATCAAATTATTTGACCAGACAGTATGGCTCCAGTGAAATAGTAATACTGGCTAACAGAGGAAAAGGCAAGGTGTATGCCCTCTATGGTGACATACATGTAAGGGTGAGGAACAGTTAATGATTAATGCACAGAGTTTCTAAAAGCAGGTAAGACATTAAGCGCCTCTTCTCACCTTCCTTTTCGATATTAACACCTCACATACACCCACACGAGGCTATTCATTGAAGCCAAACACATCTACAGTTAGTGCTCAAGGCAGGAAAGAAAATGGATGACATTCATTTCTGGATGATATTGTATTTCAAGAGGATACTGAGACAATTATTTTGATGTATGGTTTGTTTTCTTTTGGCCGAATTAAGGTAAGAAAGCAGATCCTATACACTATATTCTAGACACGGTGTCTCCTATGTTAAAGCTTGTTTGTTTTCCAGTGAATAAAGCAATCTCAAGAAACATTTTCATATCTTGCACCACATCAAGGGCAGACAAACTCTTGCTGCAATAAACAGTGCACCTTGGGGATGAGTACACCGTGTTACATCAGTTGGCTGGCTTACACTGTTTTTTTTTCCTTCTCCTAGCTTGCCTGCCAAACATTTATCAGTTTTATAAAAGTTTAAATAGAAATATGGTTGTGGTGGTGAACATGTTTCGATATTTGAGAGCAGCATAACTTTAGAAGCCTTGTATTTTAAATGTGGACAATAGTATTATTGTTTTACTTCAGAAGATTGAGATCAGCAATGATAATATTTTTGCCTTCAGGGTTCATGAGAAAAACAGTGGTTTAGGCTTTAGTTCCTTCCTTTAACTGTAACAGTAGTGGCTTAGCTATAAAGTGGGAAAGCGGTGTCAATGGGGATATCAAGTGTGCACAAGAAGAAGACAGAATGCAATATCTAAGCAATAAATCTGCAATAGTCATAATAAAAATAAAAACCCTTTATAAATATAGCCCAAAAACAAATAAATGTTTGTTTGGTTGATTTTATTTTTGATGGAACAGTACTTTTTGGATACACGTTTTTACTGTTGAAAAGCTTGTTTAAGTCCTCTTAAATAGTGCCATATTAATAACAAAAATGCACTGAATATGTGGGTTGTATTAATGAAAAACTGACAAATGTCAAACAGCTTTTGGTGGAGGCACTGTGATGATGGGGGTGTCACCACCACAATCTTTTTAAACAAGTCTCTTCATCAGACCAGTCTCTTTGAAATTGGACTGGTTTAATTTTAACCAATCCCAGCAAATTCCTAACAAAGAAGTGTTTGTGTCTATAATAACTTCTTTGTTATTCTTTTCATAAAAGTCCTAATTTAAACAGTTATGTTTTATTTATAGATTTTTAAAGAGAAATACACACACACACACAAAAAAAACCAATTACACTAACGTGCCAAAACCGTTCTAACAAAGTAGCAAAACATGAAACGTTCCTATATAGATTACTTAATTGTGGTATGACAAAAATGAAGACAAATGTCCATATTTCACGTTCTATAAATAACATTAAATTGCCATATTGCCAGAATGTATTTCCTGTATCTGTATAGGAAATACATTTTGTATTAACCATATTATGCACACCTGCAACTTTCTTATACTATTTTCTTGCTCCCTGTGGACTCTGTCTTCATTTATCCATGTTTTTTTCTCTATGTGTCTTGGCAGAATAAACAATTAATAAGACTTTCAATTTGATATATTTTTGAGATGTTATGCATGTAAGATCAAAGATTTGGACAGATTAAGGCTGTAAATGGGAGAAATAGTATCCGAGCCCTCAGGGTAAAGTGTGCAGGCTGCAGCTTGTCAGTCTAGCGCACACCTCCAAGTTCTTCACCAACCTAAAGTTCCTACTTGTACACTCTGCCAAAAAAGCAGCACGCTGAGGATTCCTCGCTTAGGAGAGGCAGCGCTAAAACTCTCATTTAATGTAAGTAGCCCTTTAATTTTATCAGTTTTATAGATCTATGTGAGAAACTACTTCATCTGGAAAGTACAGGATGTTCTTGCATAGCTGCATGTGCTTAGTTTTTCCCGCTTTGCACACTGAAATTTAGGAGAACTGGGTAGATTTTTTTAAGAAGTGGCTCATTCTTAAATGTTGTCAGGGAAAGTTAGCCTTCCACAATTTCAAAAGGACATTGTAAGGGGAACGTTCATGGGGAACAGAAGATTCGTTTTACAAAGAAAACAGAAAGAGAACAACAAAATTGCAGTTTTTTTTCCCCAAACTGACATGGGAAAAGGTTTGCTGTTATATTTGCATAAATAAATTGTGTTTGTGTTATGTTAATGCATGACTGATTTAAGATGGTCACTGCACAGAAATGCCAGCTGAAGCTGAGTGAGGCACTGTTGTTGCTTGCGGGAGATAAAGTCTTCAAACAGTTTTGAAACTCAGTCTGGTTTGAGTTAGAAAGTTATTTTTCTCTTCTGTTGCACAGCTGTGAGTCTTCAAAAACGTAGGCATGCAGATTGTGAGGGTGACTGTTGATTATCTGTATGGAAATGCGGCTGCAATAAATATTGTGTTGCAACATAATCTGTGTAAATAGATAAAGAAACACCTTACATTTAGTTGTAAAACCTATAAATCCCACATCTTGAAATGTTCAAATCTTTGTACTCATTCAGGAGAGCAAAAGAAATTCATGAATTTTAATTAAATCCATATTTACAGTCGCATATAATATTTATCATTTTAATTATTTTCCCAATTTTATAGGACTTCATATTTTTCTCTCATTAATTCTAGCGCCCACTCGAATAGAAAATACTAAATCAACAATCAAATGACTCAATCTCTGCTGAGTAACTTTGAACATCCCTCTGCATGATTTGTTCTGAATTGTGCTGCTGAATCAGAACAAGATGAGTGTCCTAGGACAGTGGCACAATTCCTGTGTCTACATGCCCTCTGAATAATGCCTGAATATTAAAGTAACCAGTCTAAATCTTCCCCTCAGGTGCTGTCACAATCAGCATGGCCTACTCTCACATCAACATGACCAACCGCTCCAACTCCAGCTCTTTCTGTCGATTTAACGAAGACTTTAAATTCATTCTCCTTCCCGTCAGCTATGCCCTGGTTTTCGTCATTGGTCTGGCGTTGAACGCCACAGCTCTTTTTGTGATGGTGTTCCGTACAAAGCGATGGAAGCCTTCCACCATTTACATGTTCAACCTGACGATGTGTGACACACTCTACATCTTCACTCTTCCCTTCCTCATCTTCTACTATGCCGACGAGAACGACTGGCCCTTCAGTGAGCCGATCTGCAAGCTGATACGCTTCCTGTTTTATGCCAACTTGTATGGTATGTCACACACACCTATGATACAGCACACACACATATCTGAAATCTGATACATAGAGGAAGCGGTAGAGCAATGTAAAATCATGCCATATTTGCCATTTGGCCATAATATGATATATCACTGCCAAATATCAAGACTACATAATGATACGTGTTAGCATTGCATATAATCAACAAGGCGTGGTGAAATCTTAACAGTATCTCAATGGTCTGTTACTGAAGAATCCACAAATCACTACTTAATGGTTTGTTTTTTTTCTGACAAACACATTTGTGCAATAAATTATGGAGATTCAATACAACAATAGCTTCAATATCTACCCAGTTTCTTAATGTTAGCCTTCTATAAATTTTATAGACTTTCCAGGGGTCTCAAACTGTATCCCTTGATGGTCAGAGTCCTTCAACTTTTATGTAGATGTCACTCTGCTTTATTACCCTTGCCTCAAATATTATCTCTTTAGCAGGGAAGCATGACTAAATGCTGGTGAGGAAAGTTCACCATTCAAATGCAGTGCACAGGACAAAGGACACATGTAAAAGTTGCAGGACTGAAGCCTATTTGATGAACTCTCAATGAAGAAAACTAGTGTCAGAAAAATCTAAAATAAAAAAAGTCAAATAATTAGCACATAGGGTTTATCTATGTGTGATTTAATATTAGTGTAAAACCAGCTGTTCTATGAAGTTTTCTGAGATTTTTAGAGAATATTTCTGAACAAATAGCATTATGAAGAACAACTTTAAAACAGCATTGGGTTTATCAAGTTACTATTAAGTTATAGAACATTTACTCATATTAATATTTATGAAGAACATAAAATTATTGATCTGCTTTGCAGGTTCTATTCTATTCCTCTGCTGCATCAGTCTCCATCGGTTTCTTGGTATCTGCCATCCGGTCCGCTCGCTCAGCTGGGTCAGTGCTCGTCGGGCCAGGCTGGTGTCTGTAGCAGTGTGGGCATGTGTTTTATTCTGCCAGGCTCCAATTCTCTACTTTTCAAGAACAAGGTGATTAAACTATATTTTACGTCTTGCCTACAACTGAAAACTGAACAGTCGGCCATTTTGCTTCTATAGCTTTGAATGTATTTACGTATTTTCTCCTCCAGGGCTGTAAAGACAGAGCGAATCTGCTATGACACCACCAGTCCAGAGCTTTTTGATGACTTCCTGGTGTACAGCTCAGTCGTGTCAGTGATCATGTTTGCCTTGCCCTTCATGGTGGTGATGGTTTGCTACGGCCTCATGGTTCGGAAGCTTCTGGAGCCCGGCTGGGGGTCTAATGAGAGAGGTGAAGGTGAAGGAGGTGGTCTGAAGGCACAACAGTCAAAGCAGAAGTCTGTGAAGATGATCATTATTGTGCTGGCGGCGTTCATGCTGTGCTTCCTTCCTTTTCACCTGACCAGAAGTCTTTACTATTCATTTAGATACCTGAGACAAGTGAATCCATCACAGGTAAGTCCCCAGCCTGTTTCTGATTTTAATTGGCTTACAGTTTGTTTGAAACTCCTCAGATATTCAATATGTTTTCATCAGATCAGCTGCAGTTTGCTGGAGGCTGCCAGTGTGGCCTACAAGGTGACGCGACCGTTAGCCAGCGCCAACAGCTGCGTGGACCCCATCCTTTACTTCCTGGCGGGACGGGACGCTCGCAGCACTCTCACCAAGAAGGGCAAACTGTCCTCACAGAAACCGACCACGTGCCATTTTCGGACCACAAAACTCTGATCCCCTGTCTAAGACTTGAGTGGATTCATTCTTATGCAGCTTTTTAAAGCAGCTCAGATATTTGGAGCATCTTCGTGGAGCCTGGCATTTGTCTGATCTTTTGTAAGTTGCTTCCTGACAGAGAACATCATTTATAAGATATTTGATCTCTACCTCTATCCACATTCCATATCCACACAGCCAGTAACCTGTCTTGCCTGTTCCAACTGGAAGGACATAAAGCCTCCTTATACAAGTCTTGCTAGTGAAGTAATAATGTCTGTTTATAGCCGAAATAAGAATAAATTATTAAATTACTAATTTAATTCACAAAGCTTTGATTTGTTAGAAATGTCAGTAGGACTTACAGTAAAAATAATGTTTTCAATATGAAGATACAATTCCAAACTAGCAAGTGCTTTTGTCACTGTACTAATTGAATATCTTTGACTATTTCTGCTTATTTGCTCAATATCCCAATTGATTTGCATATATGTAAATAGTCAATACTTTCATTTATTTTTGTTAGCTCCAAAGGAAATCTCTAATAAGCAACCTAAAGTACCACCAATGGTACCAAGGTTTGACAATCATGAGTCAAGTCCTTGTAATGTGTAGAGATCAGCAGTAGGGGGTGGTAGTTATGAAGGAATATTGGTTCTTCAAGCTCCTGTTCCTCTCACACACTCTAACAACAAACATATCTCACATGCACACATGTCAAACAACATTAGGCTATGGATCATCAACAATGAAACAGTTTAAAATACAGCTCTTCTTTATTTCATGAGTAAAAACAGCATACAGAAATAGATGTGATATAGTAAAATGAAGCATGATATAAATAAATACCAAAAGTCTGATGAGATGTTTTTCTTCCTTCCTGCCTAGTTTGAAAACATTTAATGCTGACAACAGCAAAGCAATAAAATCAGATGAAAACATATGATCATCAGCTTGGGATAATAAATGCCCTCTCCTCTACATATGTTGTGTTACTTTTAACAGCATAATATGAGCATAATAAAGTAATTAAATCTGATAATAGCACAATCTTGGAAACCTATGAGAATGTAAACTAAAGCCTGTTTAGGGGTCCGGACTACCTGCAATTTGTTAGTTTATTAAGGAACTAAAATGTGAGCTTGTGTAGCTCAGGATGAAAGAAAAAAACACTGATATGTTTAACCATAGATTAAGGGTAGAAAACCGTTTCAGACAGCAGTTCAGCTTATATGAATGACAGAATCCTGTCACTGGTGCAGTGCAGCTGTTCACCCCTGAATGACCTCATACGTACTAGGTGTTAGAGTATAAAATCAAAATAAAGAGTTTACTTGTGTATGCTCTCAGTCTTATTTACATATTTACACCTATATACATGTTTTGTTTTTTTAATTGTGGTCTTTCTCAATATTTAGTTTTTCACCTGTGGTCCAAAATGATATTAGCTGCTTACAATAAGATTGGAGCTGCAATATCGTTTAAATGTAGTGAAAATATACAAAAAAAACTCCTTTCCAACTAAACCTGGGGCGACGCTGGACTCTATCTAAAAACTAAAACGTACCAAGAGGTTCTTAATTCTGCTTTTGGAAAGTTGTTGAATTGATCATTTAAACATCTCAACTATACAAGAGTTGAAAAGAAAATGTATCTTTTATCAGGGTTTAAATCAATAATTGATACAACAAAAGCTGCTTCAATGTGATCCAACATAAAATTTGGAGGCCTGTGACAGGTAGCAACATTTTTGAACTTTTTAAAAAGACTTTCACAGGTTACCTGAGGAGCTCTGAAACATACTGAACCCTTGTTTATAATCTGGAAGACTGAAATGATTTTGTTGATCTGGCATCGGCATAGATAATTGCATGGCACAACTCGATAAGAAACGTTTACCCCTGGGACTGTGACAGATTTCCAATAGCTGGCATTTATCAAATATTGACCTTTATAGATGTAAAATTCAGAGCTCAGGTTTAAACCCTCCAACCGGATTAACTTACTTCAGTGCATACAATGAGTTTCTGTTAATACATTCAACAAATTAAAGAACAAACCAAATCCTTAATTCATCTGTAATTTCTATGCAAGCCAAAGAGAAGAACAAGCCTTTTTTGTATGAACCAGTTGTTAACAAATAAATTTTTACCTCTAATCTATGTGGCACTTGGTTGCAAAGATTATTTATGTTTTTTTGACGGTGTTGTGCTGTCTGGTTTTCTCCAAAGCTAACGGGGGAAACAGGTCACAAAAGTTGCTTCCAAGGCAGCAGAACCACCATATTTTGATCTGTAACAATTAGTGATTTTGCATCTTGTGTTTCATTGATGTTTGGTTTAAACAAATCCTCCTCCTGCATTAAACTCATTAGCTTTCCAGCACCGTTGCTGACTGGGCATTAAGCTTTGAGCAGCATAAGATCAAGCTGTCAAGATCTTGACAGCTTAAGACATCAAGAGATCGTCTTGTCATGCGATCCAGCAGGTGGTGGTTAAGTTTTCTGAAGAGCATCTCCATCCTGGCATTTAAGCTGCCATCAGATATTGAAGTCTTCTTTCACGAGGTAGGATAATCATGCAGCCTCTCTGCATCTTTTTATCTGATAAGACAAAGGAAATGGTAATGTTAATCAGCCATTAAAATCCTTTGCTAATGATGCAACACTGAAGGCTTGTTACAGCTATGTCTTAATATTTTGGATTGGGACAGATGCTGAAGCACTGTCTTCTGTCTAAAACTTTTTAATCTGCAGGACAGATAAAAGTATTTATGGCCCTGTTAATAAGTGGCGCATCTGAGTGCAATTTCTCTAAGATATTGTTCCCAAATGCTGTGCCTAAACTTAATATAAAATGTCTTGAATAACCTACCAGAAGATCACAAAGCCAGAACATCATAATCTGGGCTTTCTCAAATTATTTAACTTGAGAAAGTTGACTTCTCAGTTTGAAGAAGCATTAAATGGTTTTCCGAGATATTCTCACTCCTATTATTTTGTCATTTCACAAAAAGAAAAATGATCTCGGTACCTCTAAGTAACCTGACATAGTCAGACAGTTGGAGAAGATGGTTACTTGTCTTTTTATCCAACATTTAAAATTGTTTCTGTCATAATTAATACATATGACTTATCTTGTGTTATTCACATTCAATCTCAGTGAACTGACAATCAATTCTACACGTTCACCACTTTATCAAGTATAAAGAAACTACAGAGACATAGATTGAAGCAAGAATCGGAAAGAAAGTGATGACACATGGTGTCCTTTTGAGTTTTTCTGACCGTACCTCCTGAAGCCAGATGATGAACAGGAGGGAAAATGTTTCCCACCAAACAGGGAGTTTCTTTGTTCCTGGGATGATGTTTTTGTTTCTGTGGTAACAGGCTTGTACTCAGGTATGTGAGCAACTTGAAATCTTTAAATTAAAAACAGAAAGTTATTCAAAGTTAGTGTCAGAAAGACAAGTGAAAAAACACCTGAAGAAACCAGAGCAGATTATCTGAAACTGCTTTTAAACATAGTGCTGTTCAGGCCAGTTTTCAGTTCCGATGTGAAGTTGAAGAAGACTTTAAACCAGAAACAGCTAAAAAAAAACAAAAAACAAACATAGCAATGCATTTAGCCGAACTCACCTCCCAACAGACAACACCTCCCCTTCTTTCTTCTCCCTCCCTTCACTGCTGTCCACTTTGTTCTGAACAGGTTTTGGCACAACAGTGGCTTGGGGGTGATGAGTGTCTACGCAACCCGCCCCCAGTAGAGGGTTCTTCTGCTGGTTAACAGGTGTGTCCAAGGAGGGCAGAATGAGACCCCGTGGGGGCTTCAGAGGGTCTTTGAGAGAATCCAGGGGAGGAATGAGTATAGGAGGCCACTTTCTCTGAGCGCAGCGGGAGCAGCGGTAGCCGTGTTTGGGAGCGAGACCGGAGAGACCTGAGATGGTGTGGAGGTGGGACTGATGGGGGCAAGACTTGGGGATGGAGCGGAAGGTGGACAAGGGAGACAGCATCGGGAACCTGTTGGTGAGAAAGGGAGGAAAAATGGTCAGAAAGTTTATTTGAACCTCGGTCTAATCAAGATGACTACAATCATCAACTATTGCATTTTTAATTAATACATTTTACAAATTGGCCTTGTGTTGCAGTGATCCTAAATGTACAAATGTCTGTCCTATGATGGGCCAACTCCTCTCACTCTCCCATCTAGTTCAGCGGTTTCTAAACCTGGTCCTCAAATACCCCTGCATGTTTTATAAGGGTCTCTGTTCCTGCACAGAGGCCAGATGTCTTAGATCTGCTTGTATATACCAACAAGGCAAAGAATAAAAGATGAAATTCAATTGTTTCAGAAAGTAGCTCTATATATTGACTGTGTAGACATACAGCAATTTTGATGTTAAAGAAGTGAAGGTCTCTTTATTGCTATATGGTGCTGATTAAAGTAAAGAGCAAAATAGAGACAGTTGTATGTCTCTGTTGTTGCTGCAAGAGGTTGACCCCACATAGCCCCTTCCATGGGCTCCGCATCTATCTAAAAGGTTTCCAGAACTGTGTGTGGACATTGTGTGTGTCAGAATGTTCCTGAAACTGTAGCTATGTATTTCTGTGGCCCCATTGAGAAACAGCGTATCAGCTCCAGCCACTGAGACCTCCAATCACTGGTTTACACACAATTTTTCACACTAAAAGCAAATACATAAAAATCAGAAGTGAACAATTTTGGGAGGGGGAGTGGGGTGGGCAGGTCAAAATCCAAAGATGAGTAAAATAAAGTCCTTTATTTAGTTCGATGACTTTCACAGGCTACAGTTTTCTAACAGTTTTTAAAATTATTTCTTTCTTTTAATTCTATCTGGACAGCACAGTGGTGCAACTCAGTTTAGTTTAAATGCACTTTACAGCTTACTAAACTCTACAACATAATATGTTCTGTGCACAAAAGAAGACGTTTATGCTATCTGTAGTAGTGTTTAAATCAAAAGCCAGCAGTGGCAGTCGGAAGATCCTCTAAATTATGACATAGTTAAACCTACTGTCTGTGAATGCATCTGTAAAATTTAAAAATAAATGCAAAATTTGAACAGTAAACTAGAAAGGCTTGAGGTCTCACAGCAAAATGATATCCAAGGAATGGTTCTGTTCTCTGAGTAGTTCCCTTAGTGCTTAACTACAAACAGATTTTATAACAATATCTTGTTCAATGTTATGCCAGGCTGAAATGTTAACATATGTTTAAAAAAATAAGCAAGATCTCATATAAGAAAATAGAGAGGCACAGTTTTGTAAACTGACATTTTGAATTTAATTCTGACTACTTGAGTGATTCTTAAAGCCACAGCAACTAAAGTTCCAGCCACAACCACCCTTGGTCGTGTAAAAGTTGAGACTTTGATAAGTTATGTGGCCACCAGTGAGCTCAGAGACCAAATGACTGTTCAAGTCTCATAATTGGACAGTTTTTATGACTGTGTAAGACGTTCGCTGCAGACCTGTGGGAATGAGTCACTGCCAAGCGTCAAACTGCTCCTACTCATAAAATGCAGCCAAAGCAGTCTGAAGGGTCAATACATCTTTTGAAACTATGTGTTTTTGTTTTAAAAGTTTAAGGAAACTGTGAATTACAAATGTCATTAGTAGGGTGACCATATTTTCATTTGGGAAAACCAGGACATCTTGGAGCGGGGGGGGGGCTCTGAATGCGGGGAAACGCTTTTGTAAATCGTCGGTAAACATAAATTTGCGCTTTGGCATGTTGTTGGCGTACTGATAGCCATGCTATCTATCTTCTGATTAAGAACAGGGCTGCCCGCACTGACGCGGGATTACGTCACACGCAGCGCCGTGTGCAGTGCCCTAGTGCCTGTAAATTTAATGGTCCGATGAAGGTAATTTAAAAAACAGGACATTTCCTCACTTTCTAAAAAAAAACCCGGGACGCCCGGGTCAGGACGTGAAATACGGACATGTCCCAGGAAATACGGACGTTTGGTCACCCTAGTCATTAGTTTAAGTAATTAGAGAGAAAATTACAGGAGTGAAGTTGACTTCTTGTTAAATCTGACCTCAAGGAGCACAACTTAGTGAAAGCATGCAAGGATTTGTCAGTGTGTGACAGTGTGTGACTTGGTGTGACTGCGTGCGCGCGTAGGGGGGTACCACAACTTAGTGAAAGCATGCAAGGATTTGTCAATGTGTGACAGTGTGTGACGGGGGGGTGTGCATGCGTGTGTGTGTGTGTGTGTATGACACTTACTTGATTGATGAGCCTTTGCTCATCTGTTTGCTCTCATACTCCAGCAGCAGTTCCTCCAGTGCAGCAGCATTTTCTGAAACAGAGACAATATCAGCTTATTGAAACACCACCTCTTAATGGTTTTGGTTGCATAAGTTTTCACATTCTGCTTGACATAAAATTAGATCATGTTAAAAAAGTAAAAGATAATATGGGTTACCAGTTCGGAGTGCTTTGAAGAATTATTTGCCTCTTAAATAGTTCTTGTTTTTGGTCTGTGTTTAACAATTATGTTTCAAATGATGAGACAAATACGCAGTAACTTGACTAAAATATAAGAAGCTATTTTCAAATGGAAATTGCATGTTTTGAAGCAAAAGCTATCAGAATGAGCACAGCGCTTTGTAATAAAGTGATCACAAAACTTTGAGGACAATGTTTTAGGAAAAATATTGTGTGGACTGACAAGACAAAAGTGTAAGATGCAATAAAAAATGTTCTGGAATGTGTATATTCTGCTATTTGGAACAACATCATGAACAAAACATGGAGGCAGAGTGATGGTCTGGAGCTGCTTTGCTGCATCAGGAGCTTCTCTTTAGCAGAAAATTCTGAGAATGTCCAATGATCAAACTGTGATTTTCAGCTAAAGCTCACTTGTGTTATGGAGCAGGTGACTAATTCAAAGCAAAAGCAGCAAATCCAGCTCTGAAGAGTTAAAAGAAAAACAAGATTTCCTCCACAATAATGTAAATAAATAATTGAAAGTGGTTACCAACAAGAAAAGCATATATTACATTTAGAGCGGTGACCACATTTTCACAGAGGGGCAGGCTGATATGGATTCATTTTTTCTCTGACAAGATTAAATAATCTAATATTTTGCATAAAGCTAAGGTTATTTTTGTCTGATATTAACATTTGTCAGATCTGAAATTTATAGGCAGCAAAACGAAAGAAATCTACCAGGGAGCGAAAAGTTGTTCTTTTGTTTGTTATTTGATTAATAAGATTGCACTACAGGCTCAGATCAAATCAGATGTGTTATATACCTTTCTTCTCTGTTATGAGGCGAACCAGAACACTGATTGTGTCTTCATTCAGGTCATCAGATATGTAGGGGCAGTTGTGACCTAAAAGACAGGGGGAAACATATTAGCTAGCTCATAAAATAAAATGCATCACGAGGAAAGAAGATTATATGTAGAAATAGTGAAGCAGCAGTTTTAGACATCAGCCAGGAAGTTAAAGTTTGGGCACAGATTGGTCTTCCAAATGGACAATAAATAATCCTAAGCAAACAGCCAACATGTATCAATGTGACAACAAAGTCAGCGTTATGGCGTGGCAATCACAAAGCCCTGATTTCAACCCTAGAAGTTTTGGGCAAGTTGCGAGTCAGATGGCCTACAAAATGCTCTCAGTTACACCAGCTCTGTCAAGAGGAAAGGTCCAGAACTCCAGCAAACTATTGTGAGAATCTTGTGAAAGGAAGCCCAAAAGGTTGGAACCTAACCATACAGTTTAAAAGACAATTATTTTGGATACTGACCAAATGTAGATAAACTTCTGAGTTCGAACAAAGTTGCAAAATATTTCCCCAAGGTTTTCTGGTATTTAGCAAATAGAAATAATTTTAGTAATTGCATCCTAAAACAAGAGAGGTTTGGTCTGATTAATCTTCTGACAGTGAGAAAAAAAAGTGTATTTTTTTTATTCAGCATAATTATATAAATACCTGGTTTCAACTGTAAGTCACAGCATACTGTCCAATGGCAGAGAATCGTTTATCACAGTAGCCATTGTTATTGGACAGTCAAGTAAAATCCTTGGTAACATAAAATATCAACACAGTTACTACTAATTTTTTCACAGTTGTTTAGACCTTGACCCACCACTGGAGGGTGCTGCAGATCTGGCAACTCACCCACTTCCCACACAGATGATTGCAACCATTGTAACCAGCAGCTAAAGTGATAAATTATCTGGTAAGCAAAAGTATATGTTTTTAATCTGAAAAATAACCCTTTTTTCATCACAGATGAAATGTTTTTCCATATAGGAGGGCAAATAGTAAGCAAACTTTTTTCTTTTTTTTTTAAATGAGTCCCAAAATTCACAAAGTCACTCATACTGAGCCGCTCTGTCTGATGAGGATAGACGAGGACAGATTAACTGCAAAGAATATAAATGCCTCCATGGCAACCCCATCCCATAATAGATGAGGACAGTGAGAGAAGGCAGCGAGGGCCTGGGGGGGACAGAATAGACTCACTCAGCAGTTCTCCTCCATTCAGCACTGCTGGGGCACACAGAGCTCGGTGTGTTGGTGCGTTCAGTGCACTGTAGTGTGAAATGCCAAGCGACACTGAGCCAAGTGTGAACTCCAACTGTATTGATTGGAAATGTCTCTGAGTATATGTGTGTGTGTGTGTGTGTGTGTGTAGAGTTTTATTTCTATCTCTTACATCAGCAGCATTAGGCTGTTGTCAGAGCGTAACAATAGCTCTGTCTCTACAGTGATTGTTGCTATGGAAAAATAACAGCATCACTCTCACAGAGTGGCACTCTTTACACCATGACTCTTTGACCAAGTTCAACTGCAGCATTTGACTGAGAACTGGAGAACTAGAGTTTTTAATGAGTCATTACTCTGCCTGAACATAGATTTAGAGACATTACTTCCATTAATGCCTCTACACCTGAAATTTGTAAATCCAGCTTGTCAGAGCTGCTAGCAAGTCCGCTTTAGTCCTACAAGGCAAATGGCTTGTTGTAATTCAGCCTCGGGGGTATTCTCCCTGACAGAGTTGGTCAGAAAAGTGCAGAAGCAAGAAGTTGGTCTAACTTTAGCCAAGCAAAGACATCATGAGACTGACAGACTGTCACAAGTGCATAATGTAGCAGTATTGGCAGAGAAACAGGAACAGGTTTTGTTAATGAGGTTTTCAGTTTCGTGCTCTTACTTTTTCCATTGCTCACTTTCTCACGTTTCCTGTTTTCCATCATTTTCACCTGACTCCCTGCATAAACACCGTCCTTCTCTCCTTTAACTCACTTAGCATAGCACAGTCTACTCATAGGTAGCTGAATCAAGACCTGAAAAGACCTGAAAGAATGAATGTGCAACTGCACATTTATTCATTATTGCTCCCAGTTCTTAATGTATCCCTAAAACATTAAATTATTCAACTTAGCAGCATTTCTTTCACTGTAAATATAAACAGTCTTAGAATTGAGAGCAGAAAGCAACTAAAACGTCCTGGTCAAGGAGAATGAAACAGAAGACATTAACAATGAGGTAAAGGAGCTGATTAAATAATTGATCTGACTGAGAAAGGAGAGAGGGTTTGGTGGTGTCAAGTTCTTTTCCAGACACAACTGAAACTTATGATAAATGGAGAGGAGACGGAAGAAATGAGGGAGCTGCAGAGAGAAGGAGGTTCAGGTTCAGTTTCCTTTGCAGCATCAGGAGCAATTTAAATTTTGAGGCAACAGCTACACAAACACAAAACCAGACATCGCTGATACCTGAAGCACTTGCCACTATTAAATGGCATCCTCTATGCTTATACAACTTTGTTTTAATCACATTGAGCAGACATTCAACTTAGTGAAAGACTCTGTCAACGTTTGTAGGGAGCAAGAAAAGCTATCCATTGGGTCTGTCACTTCACAGAACATAAAAACACAGATAAGTATCAATGATGCAAAGCACTACAGACTAATATAAAGTTTAAAGTGGACACATGTTCATTTCTATGTTCTAAATGTGCTTTTTATTTAATTTTAACTGTTTAATATGAAGTTTTGCACAGTTTTCAGTTCTATTGTTTTTTTTCTCCCCATCTTGGGGCAAAGGTTCAATGATTTCTACATGCAGGTCTCCAGATGGTGGAATAATTGTTAATTGAATAAATTAGAAAGCAGACCCTACTCTTCCTCCATGTCAGTCACTAAGAAACCTAAAAGCAACAGCTGTTGTGCAGACGTAAACAGCCTTTTAACAGGATCTGTTGAGCTCCCAGCTGACACTCCTGGTAGGTCATAATACTTTGTTGGCTCTGCTTTGCACCATCAGGTGAGAACAGAAGAAGCCAGCTTAGCCAGCTTTAAATCTGTTAAGGCTCACATTTTAAAGGCCCTCTCTTTCTTCCTTGGCAGCACATAGAACTAATAAACAATCTAGGTAATTAATTATTAAATATTACCTTTTGTATATGGTTTTTGTTTTTCATGGATGCTGGATTACAATCAGGTTTCAGTTTGTAGACTAAAAAAAGAAACGTTTTTATTGTTTCTTACATAAGATAAACCTTTTTATTTTGCCATCTCTCAATACAATCTTTAGCATTTGTCCTTTCAACTCCCTGTGGAAAACACAGTCCACCCCATGTGTTTTGCAAGAATAAGAACCCAACAACCACAGTACACCAAATCCAAAAGGAGAATAATGGAGAAGTGGGTGCTATTTACCACATTACGTGCAAAGCAGTGTGGGTGACCTTGACATTGTAATTGTAATGTCAATTACTGCCTTATATCAACAACTTGCAAAGCTCTTTTTGTGTGTAAGTGGGTCAAAGGCTAAGAATTATGCTTAGAAATACCATCTCAAAGTGGCTGTTCTTTTGAAAAGTAGTCGGTACAAAGTGCATAGAGTGGGTGTGATGAATCAATATTTGTTTTAGAGCCCCTCCCCCACACCCTTAATCATTTTTTCAGTTTCTCCCACTTTAAACTTTTAATAGCTTTTATTGATTTCTGTCTACCTCATTTGATTTTCCCATCTTAACTTTTCTGCTCTGTTGACTCTTGAATTAACTCTTGTATGGCATTAAAAAAAGCCCCCACTTCCTTTGAGTGCTGATGCCTTTAGAGCACATCACAGCACCAATTGTGTGACTACAGGATTGAATGACATTATGTGGTCAAAGTTGCACTTTTTGTCTTTCTCACCTTCTTTCTGAGGTGTAGCAGTCTCTTCGTCTCTCCCCTCCTTCTCAGCAGTGCAGTTGTATCCCTTCTTCTTCAAGATGTTGCAGATCAGGATGCCCAACAGGCCCATTATGCAGAAGACAGGCACCAACGCGAACACAGCGTACTCTGCCGTCTTTTCCTCGGCGCTGCGAACCACCGTACTATTGGCTGGTCCTTCTGCCCCATTAGAGGAACCTTTTCCCACAGTGCGAACTTTTCTGACATGCAATTCAGCTGGAGGACGGCGACAAGAATAGCAAAATGAATCAAATGTTTATAGGAATAGATGCCTATAAACACCAGGGAGCAAAATAAGGGGTGCAGGATATTACTTTTTATGCAACTGCTTTTAGTGGAAACTTGTCCTCCATCAGGAGAAAGAAATCTGGATGAGGAAAACAAAACAAAACAAAAACAGGAACAAAATTAAAGTGAGACAAGTTTAAATTGTGGGCGCATGTGGAGCAGCAGTGAGACAGAAGCAGCAGTACTCACCCAGGCAGACAGTCGCCACAGATAGCGTCTGAGGTCAGAGTGCCAGACACTGAAACGTTTCTGCCCAGGATCTCACAGGATGTGTGCGGACGGCAGAGCTCAGAGTCGACTGTATCTGAAAAGCTCCCAGGTGGGCAGAACTGACATTTCACGTCTTCAGCTGAACTCTGGATCTGCCTACAAGCCTGAAGAGAAAGAAAAGACTTCAAACACTAGAAGATAAAACAGAAAAAAGACACACTAGAGCCTCTTTCTTGTGCTGTACAATGTCAAGTTTAGCTAAGAAAGTTTGTGTTTTATATTTTCTTCATAGTTTTACTGATAAAATATTATACAGTTTTTGGCAGTAAGTATGAGTGATTAAAATTTACTTAAGGCAACAACTCTTGATCTTATTTAAACGTGCAGTGCCCTTTGAGCTTTTTCACATTTTGTCTTATTTTACAAACACAACCTTCAACTTATTTTACACTAAGGACGTACAAAAAGAAACCTATTGTTGAA
The DNA here is from genome assembly GCF_002775205.1 of Xiphophorus maculatus. NCBI lineage: Eukaryota > Metazoa > Chordata > Actinopteri > Cyprinodontiformes > Poeciliidae > Xiphophorus > Xiphophorus maculatus. Next base: position 19,126,257 of record NC_036460.1, on the reverse strand, counting down.
AGAATGCATTAAGATGTCCAGTTTAACATTTGTCAAAAACCTTGTAGTGGATGTGGAAAACTGTTCTCTGGTCACTATACTGTTTTAGGCTACATACACACATCACAAGTGGAGGAAATGGTGGAATGGTGGGATCACAAGCTGTTTAAAGGATGAAGGGCTGTTAATACTTGTGAAAGACACTGTAAATATGATGAAAGTCTCCAAAAAATAAAATAAGTTTACATGCTGGCCTTTATTTCTTGACTTTTACAGGCTTTAATATGATATAATAATAATAATAATAATACATTAATATAAGGATGGAATACAATGTATCTAAAAAATAAATCGTTTTTTGTTGTTTGTTTATTTACAGTGAATGAATCCACAGAATTACTGTGGATAAAAACATGCATAAGCACATTTCATCACATTTATATTTTATTTGGATTATAAAAGCAATGGGAGATGTATTGAAGGAAGCATAGTGAACAACACGGAGAAGAGAAAATTAATTTACCATTTAAAAAATGTTCAACAATTCTTTTGGCTCTTTGGCTCACCTTGGATGGCTCCTGGCCTGCAGGGCATTGCAAACACACACACGCTTCTCCCCACCGACACTGCACCACTGCAGTCCCACCACAGCCTATCACCTGGAAGATACATAAGTCAGAGTGAGGGGAGGCGCAAACATATTTGCATATATTAAGACATATGAAAGTAATGAATTATACCGCGAGAAGGACGAGAGTTGAGCAGCAAAGGTGGTTCCTCATCTTCTTCAATGTATTCTTCTATGTGCATATGATCTGCAGCAGAGCAAACAAGGTGGACATAAATGTACCATTTTGAAAGCTTAAATATTACACAAAAAGAAAAAACAATGACATGACACCTTAAGTATAACCATCACTTTGGAGCAAATTAGTACAGTACATGTTCATAACAGCTGAGTCATTTTTGCTAGTGATCAAAAGTTCAGAGACTCTGGACACAAATCGGTAAGAAGCACCTCTTGTAGCTGTAAATAACATTTACTATGATTCAGGAGCTTTTTGTGCACTCCTGTGAATGAACCAGGGATTTTCTGCAGCTATTTTTGGGCAGCAGATGCTCATACACACAGTTCATCCAATGATTCATCCTGCAACACCTTCATTTGCTAACACATGCTGACTTTCTCGACACGTGACATCAGCTGACCCTGGAAACAGTGTTTTCTGTTTCCAAGCTTCAGGCATGGACATTTGAGATTCACAGATTTCTCCATATGTGTATTTGTTTAAAGGACTTATGAACAAACCAATGATGATTAAAGCTTTATATGCATATGGCAACTTTTATGATTAATATCAGTCTTTTAAAATGTGATGAAACATTCATATATGATCCTTTAAATGCACCATGTACTTAAACGCAATTATAGGGGTTAACAAAACACATCTTTTGTCTTCAAATACAAATAAAATTAAATATCTAATCAAATGTAAAAATTTATCATGATTATGATAACCCAGCAAATCAACTGGCTCATTTTCTTCACTTTTCCCTCTTAATCTACTGAATTGCACGACAGGTGCAATCATCAAGTCAATTATTACTTGTTATTACTGGGTGTGCATAAGCATGCACAAATATCATAACATTACTAATATTTTAGCTAATACCAGAATATTATAGTGAAAAACAAATGCTAAATGTAATCCCTACTGCACTAAAACATCATTAATTGGGCCAAATCCCAAGATAAACCATGAAGATTTGCAGAGAGAATTTTCTCTGCACAGATCTCTCATTTAAAGCCACAATTATAGGGCTGTGAATTTGCAAAACCCTGGTATTATCATGATGGACTTGAACCTGCCACCAAACAGATAGGCACTGTGTGGTTTAAAATATTACTTCAAATATGCAAAAATATGCAACTGATGTCTGTGTTTGCTGTAAGATTTTTTTTTTGCACAAATTGAAAAATGATGAGCGGTTTCTGCAAAAATAACAGATACACAAATATGTTAGGTATGTACTTTTCTATGTGCAGTTTTCCTTTAAAAACAGTAGATGACAAAGGGGGCTCTGCCAAATTTAAACCAAACAAACTAAAGAGATAATGCTGAGGAAGGAGAGCAGGAAAATCCAGCTGAGCTGCATACTCACCCCAGACTTTCAGTGGACCCACACGGTTGCTGAGGCAACCCAGCAAGGATGCTTGACTCACTAAAAATGCTGAATCAATATTAAACTTAAAAATGCTGCAGTTTTCTCTCTAACTCAAACACTTGAATAAATAATGTTCTGAGAGACAAAAAAAACTTCAAAAAGACAAACTAGTTGTTTCTCAACCGGAACTCAAATGAAATAAATTAAGCATGAAATGAAGTTGCAGAAATTAGTCAAAACTGAGATCTACACTCTTCAGTGCAGCTGAATGAAAATCTTTAGAGTACCTAGCCGTGTCTTATACGGTCAGTCTGACCACAGACACACCCCTCGCACCCTCTGGACATGCCCCGTCTGTCACTGCCAAAACAGTCAACCTGCACATTGTGCATGTGTGTGGGTGATACTTGTTTAATGATCCTCTTAACCATCGAGCAAGTAGAAAAACACATGTTTTCACTGCCATGCAACAAGAAAATCAACAAATGTTTTATTATTTATTCTGGTTTCTTATTTTTTTAACACAGAAATCAAATTGCTAGACTGATAAATCTATATACTTTATATTTAAAGACACAATATTGGACAAAATTCTTGAGTCCACTATTTTGCAATGTTTAAAAGTTTGCAAAAGTTCTTCTGGTTTTCTAGAGGTCTATAGTTTCATATACCTCTATACCATATAGAGGTGTATGAATATTGACAAGTCAAAGTTTCACAATAACCTGAGATTGGAAATTTGACAGCAAACGCTAATCTTGGCATCTCTATTCGGGATTTGACTTTTTTCAAGAGAGGGGTTTTATTATTTCAATCCATCCATTGCCTTCCACTTCTCCAGGGTTGGATTCAAGAGGATAACAGGTCTAAGAGATTAATTCAGACCGCCTTATCCCATGGGAAAATCTCCATCTCATCCTGGAAGTTCCCAACGGGTTCCCAGGCCAGAAGAGAAATGTAGTTCCTCCAGTGAGTTAGGGCTCTCCTTCCCTTTCAATTAGACATAAATTGAAAATAACCAGAGAGAGGCAACCAGTAGAAATCCTTACCAAATATCTGAACTACCTCAACTGACTCCTTTCAATTTGGATCGCAGAGATCCCCAAGTTTTGGTGATCATACATAAGGGCTGGACCGTCTGGTTCCAGTTATTGTACATTTGCTGTATTAACGAGATGAAGAGGTGATAGTACCCCAATTATATCGAAGTTTAATTTTATTTTACTTTTTTTCTTGGGAAGGTGAGAGCTACCTGTGTCAGGGCCTGAGAATGTTTTCCTTTTTCTTGAAAACTTGTCTTTTAAGTAAAGTTTTTCCACTTGTCCGCCTTCCTCTTATTTTACGTACAGATGTTAGGAATTTATCAATCAGAACCACTTTATAAAGATTACCAGAAAGTGTAGCCTCTTTGAAGCAAAGAATAAAGAAATAATGGTTTAAAACCTTTGCACAGTATTATATGTATGTAGCGTCTACATAATTGATTTCCACATGGTTTTTTCATAAAGGGGAAATACACACAAAGACACACTCAAACATCTGAACGGTACGGAGTCTGCCAACGGCAAGTTGTGTCTTACACAAACTGCAAAATAAAAATTATAATGTGTTTGTGAGTTCAGTCCTGGGGACAAAATCCTTGTGCCAATGAAAAGCTTTTGAGACATAATTTTCAGAATTGCAAGAACTGAAAAAAAATAAAGGGGGAACAAAGAAACCACAAAGCTTAAAAAAAACATAGCCCCAACCCAAAGGGACGGAAAGCAAAGGAGGTGGATGGAGTTCATCTGCGAAAACATCAGTCTGATAGCATGTCCATATAAATAAATATAGAAGCATTTGTTAAAATGCCATACAGACCAGAGCACAAAGCTAATTACAAGTCAGACATGCGCACAGACATCAGCATCCACTTACACACAACTCCAGGCATGCAACATCACATGCAGCTGAAAATTTTGAAACACGTATCAATAAAACGGCAATGATAGAGAGAGCAAAACGAAAATGGGACCCACAATTAAATGCCTCTGTTTTTGGAACGTGTCAAGTAACAAATTGGACATGGCTACAGGAATGCTGGCTTTCTCCGAAGAGCCTCGTTTGACCTCCAGCAGAGCACTGAGGCAGCAGTACTTCATCTGCAGCTGAGTGACTGAGTACAGTGGAATACAGGACTTGCTAATCAGTCAGGTCACAGAAGGTGGATTCTGTAAAAAAACACTTGTAGGTAAAGAGTATCTATATTTAAAAATATACAGAGGTGCCCCCAAAAACTGTTAATTCAACCACTGCAACACTGGAGGCAATCAAAGCCTTCAGTGTCTGTGAATGTGATGGTTTTACAAACCAGTTTGCCTGAGGTTTTCCCAACTAACCCACTACAAAAAGACTGTCACAGGTGGACTTCAGTTGCACTCACAGACACGTGAGTGCACTCATGTCCTTGAATGCCTTGGTCTTCATAAAGCCATTGTTCTTTACTTTCCCAAACAATTGCCTCTAAAAAGCAAAAATTTTAATATGTAAAACATTATCACACTTTAGGAAATAAGTTTCTTTGGAGCTTAATGGGAGCTGGGTTGGAACTGCTACATCTGTCAGTAAATTAATTAATATGGAGTAAATACTTTTCTTGCTTTCTTCAAATGAAACATGGTTTCCTCTTAGAATCTTGTAAGAATTATGCTATGTAATATTTTCTGGAAAAAAAAAACTATAACTATGATTTTACTTCTCTAACAGTTGGAATGAGTGCTTCCATCAAAGCCAGCATACAAGGTCTCCTTGTGGGTAGCCACATATTACATAGTAAGCTACTTGCGCCTAGCCACTTCTCAAAGAATTGAACTTATGATAGTGGTCAAGACTCCAACATTTGTCTTGGAGAACCCAGTCTAATTCCAGTTTGAACAAGTAGTTCAGGTCGAGTGTCTATGAAGGAAATCTCTAGCTTCAAAATTGATTGGCTTTGGTTGGAGTTTATGTGAGTATTTATGGTTCTTGAATAAATCGGTGATTTGGCTGCACCTTTGATAAATACTCTATTTTGATATTGTTTTATACCCTAACCATGTTTTTGACTCAGTATGGCATGTTTCCTGGTGGTTTGTGATGCTAATTGTTTCCTAATGGTCTCTAACAAAACCTAAGACACTCTCCAAATAAGATAAATTGTTACTGTTGCAGGTAAAACGTGCCTAGAGGCATGACTAAAACAGACTTACAGCCCCTTTCAGCACAGACCTTACATAATCAAAGAGGTCTGAGGTCTTTGTCTGCTTCTTATAGCATTGACTGACATCTTTGAACTCATTCACTTGTCTTCCACGTGCCTTTTCCATTCTTGCTGGCCTGACTGTGCTGTCAGTCCTGTATAATTGCAATTTAGTGTTTCTCTTTTCAAGGCCTTCCTTTGAAGAGAGATGCACCATGGTCTGCCATGTGCTTTGGTTTGGAGGGTGCAGTCATATGGCTATGTGGTTGGGGGTACAGACAGAAGAAAGAGAAAGAGAGAGCAGACAAAAGCTACAGATACAAAGTGTGAGGCGGTGGAAAAGTGGCATACAACAGACATTAGCACCTCTCAGAATATCTCAGCAAACGCAACACAAATTCCTATGGAATATAGCACCCTCAGTGCTGTTGTCATTTTATGTGACGGTACAAAATCAGCAAAACACAATTCAAATTCCAGAAAACACATTCAAGGAGGAAGAGCAACTTGTGGTGAATTTTCCTAAATGCTGTTAAAACAGTAATTACCTGACACCTTCTGCTCTGCTGTTTGACGCATCCCAATAACAAGCCGCTACGACGTCAGATGACATGTCAAATTTTCTGTTTTGTTCAGGAGGGCTAAATATAGCACTAATAAAGAAGCAATGGTCAACAGGTTGACAAAAACAGGGACATTATTCCCTTCTGTGGTGGCTTTGGAGGCAAGGACAAGCAAAATGTGTTTGGGAGCTTTTTCTGGCTTCTTGATGTCATGTCGCAGCTGAGCTGAGAAATCCTCCTGGATGAAGTTGTGAAGGAGGGAAGGGACCACAAAAGAGGAAACACAAGAATGAGTGGAACTTCCAGGCCTTTGAATGTGAGGTGACGGAGCAGCAGGGGAAGATCATGGGTCAGGCTAACACCCTGTCGGCTTTCAAAATCGGCACTGAGCTGTCTTTGTTGAGCAGACGAGGAGACTCTGGCTGGACACCAGACATTTTACCTTTTGGTATCAAGTCTGAGCTCCCAAGTTTTTTTTGTTTAAGGCGACATCTAACATCATCTGTTTGGATGAACATATTATAGAGCTTAGATTGATGAAACAGCTTAGTTACAAATAAAAGCCCAACAACAACTTCTACGACTTTCCAATTATATAATAGCAGATGCCAATTACAACTACGTTGTTGATACCTTGCGAGGAGATTTGTTGCATTTGTCTTAGTTATGCCCTATGGGACTTTGTCTTCTGGATATTTTACTGAAACATGCCGTAACTATTACAATGAATAGGTCCGACTTGATAAATTGTGTTTTGATGAAAATAAAAGTCAGTAAGTAAGTAAGTAAGTAAGTAAGTAAGTAAGTAAGTAAGTAAGTAAGTAAGTAAGTAAGTAAGTAAGTAAGTAAGTAAGTAAGTAAGTAAGTAAGTAAGTAAGCTTTATTTGTAGAACACAGTCTTTTTTAAATCTGTGAATTTTGAAAGTTTATACATGCTAAAATACCAGGTTTTTGTGAGAACACACACATAAAAATTAAACTCAAAAAGACCAATTTTAAGCTTTTTCTAAATTTTATGAAAAAAATATCCTGTACTATTCAACAGTGAACATGCATTTGTAAAAGGAACAACCTAAGAAGTGAAAACTTGTAGAGATTTAGATTGTGAGAGACTGGGAACTTGTCCAGGGTGTTCACTGTTTTCAGATGGTCATGCATAATGGCTGCAAAGACAAGTCACTTTTTAAGCTTTCTTGACTTTTCACAAGTCAAACACTTACAAAAAGTCGAGTCCAATGGTGACCATTGAGCTCTTCAGTGTTGGTATATTCCACAAAATATACCAACACAGAAGAACCAGTGAGAGATATAATGAAACTCTGCTTGTCCCGTTTCTCCCCACTTCACACCTGCTTACCATCTTAGCATTATGACTACAATCCTCACTGGTTGAAGGTTATAGGTCAGTTTCGAACCCTTATGCCACATGGGCCTTCACACAGATTTACAGTAAAAATTATGTAAAAAGGGTTGCGCACCATCCTTTATAAAGAAATGCACGAACATTTACAGATCTCAGAGTCAGCTAAAATAAGAAAGGAAAGCTTTCCAAATTCTTCTATTATAACTTTAAAGCAAAGATAAGAAAGTTGAACCACCATGTTGAGTTTTATCTAATCTTTCATGTCCACTGAAACATTTCCTTCACATTGATGATGCAAGTAAGTCAAATGATGTCAGCAGAGGCTACCCAATAAACCCACCAAGTCACATACAATGTCATAGCCTTGGGGAACACCTCCTTGTGATGCACATGAGCATGAGCTTATTCTGTAAAGTGGGAAAATACAATGGAAAAGAACTGAGGTGGCAAAAGAAAGGTTTAAGGTAATTATACTCTGCCATTCATCAGACATTTGGTGGACGTGAAGATAATATGCACATGTATGACAACGACGTGATTGGGAGAACCATACCCTCTGTTTGACTTTGTGGAGGTGCCCATTACTGGCAAAAGAAAGGCTGATTTACGCCAACACTTTGTACGTTGGTGTTTAGACAATGTCTCATTATGGGAAGCAAGTCTGATAAATGGGCAGGTGTCATTAGTCCTTGCATTTCTCTGTCACTCTTCTTCTAGGCCTGTGTGGCATCAGTCATGATTGCCATTGCAACTGTGCACCAGTATGAAGTGATAAACAGGCCCTCTCTACTGTTGCTGGCGTCTGTCGCTTTGCATTATCAGCTGTAACAAAAGAAGTTGATTTGATCAGAGAGAGTAGAGAAGAGACGGTAAGGATAGAACATACCCTTACAAGAGATAATATTTCAGAATCAGATATGCATGAGTATTTGTTGCTCCAATTTGAATGGCATGCAAACAAAACAATCAAGACCAAAAAAGATCCCTGACTTTTCATCATTACAAAGGAGATTCTACATTTTATTGGAGGCTATAAGTTTACAGCTACATTAATATCATCAACTTAAGGTCAGAAATCCGTTGTGCTGTTGTGTATCGGTCTTGAAATGTACAATAATTATGAAATTTTGGGAAATTAGTTTTATTTAAAATTTACACCATATTAATTGCATTCATGCTATTATAGCACATGATGTTCTGTGCAGTGTGGATGTCCAGATTCACATTTCATTTTGAAAAGGTGTAAAAACATGCGGATGTCACTAATAAATAAATAAATGGCTCTTTAAGGGGATTAAAATAAACCAAAGGTGGTCTGTAAGAAGCTGATTTCGAACAAGATATTCCATAATGACTGAAATTGCAGCATGTGAGAAATATGTAAAATAATAATAAAAAAAACTACATATATATATATATATACTGTATATATACACACAGTCTAATTATTATTTATAACCAACTTGTTTTATGAATTGGTATTTAACCTTCTTTCACAGCTGTTGTTATCAATGTAAATGATGATGATGTAAATCAGCTCTGCTTTTGTTGACTTCAGCAGTATACAATTACATTATGTCAGGACATATTCACACAAAACAAATCTTATTTTCTCAATTATACATGTACAAACCTGTGAAAATAGCCCTTTAAACTTGTTGTCTCAGTTTGTGAAACAAATATGAAGGATTTAGTTAATGATTGTTTTAGTCATGGGAGAAATCTTTTTAAGAAGTTGACCTCCAGTGAGGAAAACAGGACTTTTACCATGTCATCTCCTTTAGTCATCCATCTCTAAATCTTTAAGTTTGAAAAGAGGGAAAACACATGTGTGGTTGAAACAGAAAGAATGAGACAAGATAGAAACAATCTACAAAAAGAAAGTAGGATATAACTACCAAACTGTTTTCTAACTGCTAGTCTTTTCTCTGTGTAAATATTATTATAATTTAGAGAAATTAAATGGTAGATGGACTAGATTTATACGTTGTTATTCTAGTCACACTGTGGGGCACATTGATATGTGACAGGAGAAAAGCTAGAATCAAAGCATTAATTCTCCAAACCCATAATAACTGTTTGGAAATTTGAAGCAGCTGATGAGCCAGTCACCTCTTAGGCCTGAAAATTATTCCAGAGAAAAACACTCTTCTTCCTGATCACGTGCCTCTTTTGTATTCCACTGAACCATTTTGTAGGTACCAACCACTGCAAAACACCATCAAACCATCACAATTTAAACCTTAACCAGAGTACCTTAATAAGTACTATCTGTGAAAAGCAAATGAATCATTATCTGAATTAAATAATATTGACAGAGGTGAAACAATATAATTTTACAGCCCTGTTATTTGCTCCCAATGAGCTAGAAAACAACCACAGACAAACACATGTACGTTAACATATCTTTAAAGGTCTAAAAATGGATTGCTTTGAATTTGATTCAATAACTTCAGCTAACAGAAATGAGAGGACCAGTTTCCTGCACTGCTCTGACACATTGCCAATACTTTGCAGGCTATCTGGAGCACTTTAAATATGAGGGATTGCATGCTCATCAAAACATGACAAACACACACACACACACTGAAAATTCTGGCTCTCCCACTCACTTCTGCCTTGTCATAAAGAACTTGATTCGCATGTGCTATATGATTTGCTCTGGCAGCTTAAAGCCAGCAGCAGGTCACCAGCAGGTCCGACTGGTAGATTGTGGTTATACCCAGAACTACTTGTCCTTAACCAGACCTTGCTTCTTTTGCTTTTTTTAAAATAACTGTGTGAGTTAATAGGATACAGTAGAGTGTGACAAAGAAGATAGGTCAGAAAGAGAGCGGATGTTATTAGGTCAAGCAAGATCTGCTTTCACTCTGAATTATATACTGCAAAGGTTTTTAGAGGTACTATATTAAAACAAATTATGTTGATGGCAGTCCAGAAAAATAAACTGCTATGAAAAGAGAAATAATGTATAATTCTAATAGGGGTCATTTCCTGCCAACATGTAAATCAGCAATTTTGTTTGGAAGACTAATACAACAGGTCAGTGTTTATTTACTTTTAGAAAGAAAAAAAAAAAACTTTTTCTTTCTGTATATAAACTGCTGAAAGTTTCACTTTGTGACTTTACTTTGGGTTTTTGTGACTTCTGCATATCTTGAAAAGAAATAATAATAATTAAAAAATAAATAGAACTCCTTGTTAACATTGTTTGTCCTTAATCAGAAAATGTACTATTTTTTCAGCTTCTCTGATTTGTAAAGTGCTCTTGTGTAATAGAATTTGGTCTTGAACAATAACGCCGCATTGGGTCTGCTTGGTGCATTTGAACTCTTAAATGATTAAATAAGAACAACCAAAATTATTTTTTTTCTTAAATTTGGCACAAAATATTAATTTACAGTGGAAGTTCTCCAATTCACACACTTTTAAATACTTATACTGTACATACACTGCCACTAATATTTAGAGGACATTGCAGAGAAACCAGGCACTTTCTGTTGGACCCCCATGGAATGGAAGGGTGGTGACCAAGAAATTAAACCTTGTTTCAAAACCCAACAACTTGATATTGGTCTGAAAATGGTGGCGGCCCATGTGAGCTAAATGCCTTTTGGAGAAATTCACTATTTAGTGAAACAAAGATTGATCTCTGTGGATGCAATGACTAGAATTTGGAAGCACTCAAAGTAAGGCTTTCAAACCTAAAAAGGTCTGAAAGCCGTAAAGAGCATAGTGGTGGCAGCAATATGCTGTGGGCCTATTTTGCAAGTGATGGTATAATAATAAGATCTACTACCTGCATATTCTTTGACTATATCCCCAAGCAACCACTAGATAGACATGAATAGATGTTGCAAAAGGACAACAGTCTCCTAAGCACATCCGATGTGATTTTAGAAAAAATTAATCAGCCAAACATTTTACTTTTATAATGGCCCCGACATTAACCCTATTGCAAATGTACACCCTTAAAGTTATGCCTTCTTTGTATGTAGCTGCTATTGCATTTTTTTCCCAAGAAAACTAGCGGTAAAATATGACAAAACACAACACACTCAGGAAGGGTAAACTTCAGCTAAGGAAGAGCAGGCACATCCTGGAAGTGACTCACTTTTCACAGCTTGATTTTCAACAAAGTAAGACGGAAACCCTCAGCAGAGTGACTTTTATTTTCCCCACCTACTGCAAAAGAATATCCCATGCATAATAAAAAAGGTGGTTCTTTTAGAAAAATGCAAGGAAAGAAAATGTGCAACAGATAATGTTTGTCAGTGTTCTAATTAAGCCTGTGTGTGCCCTGCATGTGTGCTGTGAGTAAGGAGATCAGGAGGTGAGCTATGCACGCTCATAGCTGCGTCTGTTCAGGTTGCCCCCTGTAATTATCCAACCCTTCACCATGCATGGATGCTGACCGAGCAAGCTTGGATCAGGATCTGTTGACTGGTAATATAGAGGGAATTTCTTTTGGCACAGAATCCCCGACTGACATTGGAGAGGCAGGCAGTTGAGGCACGGGCATGGAAGGACGGCGGGCAGAATTCCCAACCACACTGGTTCAAAGAATGCAGAGACAGATGACAGGATTGATGGCTTAATTAGAGCTTAGTTCACGTCTTTGACTCCTACATGCCCTTGCACGCGCTCAGATAGAGATGCGGCAGTGCATACATGCCCACCTAACTTTATGATCACCTCCAACATTTAAGGTTAGCACAGAGGATATCAGAGATGAAACAAAGTCAATTCAATAAATAACCCTGCTCATGTTCAGTTATGGATCTGCACTAATTTCTTTAAAGCTCAAATAGAGGGCAGCACTTGGAACAGCGGAGATAGTTTAGGGTGTACTGTTTATTATGTGGTATTGATACTTTAATGTGATATTGAAACTGCTCAAGAGTGTATGCTTCCAACTAAAACTCATGTTGCATCTCAACTGAACACACTAAAATAAACAAGAAGATGCTTCTTGAAATGAATCCATGCTTCCCTGAGCCAGCTACTCAGAAAAGGACGAGGCGGCTCTGATTGACCTCAGAGGCCAGGTTTTTCCTCAAGTGGAGTTCAAGTATCTTGATGTCTTGTTAACAATTGATGGGAGAATGATGCAAGAAATGGATAGAAGAATTTGGGACTCATTTGCAGCAATGAGGGCGATGTTCCCCTCTATTGTTTGTCATCAGCAGATTTTAGCTTTGCTCCCTATGTATTTGCCATGTTGTGTGCGTTCATGTGGACAAATACCTTTCTGAAACCAATCCTGTGTGTACAATAGTATTCCTTTAAATGATGTGGCACAGATCTTTGTTTTTAAGAAGGACCTGGCTGATTTGTTCACAAGGCCTCAGACTGTTTTGGTTTAGTTAAAACTTAGAAATTCTTGATTAATTTATTGGAAAGCTAATATATCACTATCCCAATTTGCTGCTTATTAAGTAATCACTGAATTAACATATTTAAGGACAAAAAATGTTGCGAAAAAAAACATGGAATTAAATAATTTCAGATGAATTTCTTTCCTGAAATTGAAAACATTTTTTAAAAATGGTCACAATGCTAAATTACTGATTTTTTTCCCATCATCAATCCAAAACAATTCAATATCATACACCAACATTGTGTAAAGATATTAGTAGATCACCAAAACTACGTGGGTCTCTGCTGATGGATGTGTGCAGATTGTGTGTGTGCCTCCAGATGTGTGAGAGAAATAGAGAGGTCAAGAGCCTCTTACTGAAACCAGCATGTTGGAATTTAAACTCAGACAATGGATGCCCGCTGCTAAAGATGACAATCTCATCTGGGGTGGATTAATGAGTGTGAGCATGCTCATTGGGGTCAGTAGTGCTTCCTACCAAAACCACTGTAGTATGAAATGGTAAATGATGAGACAAAGTAAATTAGAAAATACAAGAGTAAAAATTTACTGTAAAAAAAACGAACATTTTCTTTTTGTATTTTATACTTAGAACAATTTCTTAATTTGTTACAGCTGGCCTCACTAAACTGATTAGATGCACCCGAGCCAACGATACCCAACAATACAGTCTGAGCCAAAGTTTGGACTATAAACCTCATTAAAAAGTGAGGAGGAGGAGGATCACATGGCTAGTGAGGTCATTACATAGACTACCCATATCGACGCACCAAAAGATACTCGCCCTCTCATTGGAGATTACTTCATGGCGAGTGCTTTAAGACAGTGGTCCCCAACCTTTTTAGTACCGCGGACCGGTCAAGGATTTGCAAATATGCTGCGGACCGTGAGGGGGGGGGTTGCACACACCGACACCGATGCTGTTGCTGCTGTTTTTAAATCATTCTGCTACTTGTGGGCTCAATGTTGGCGACAGAATCCGGTTAAAGGATTTTCAAAAATAAAAGATCCTCCAGACTCAATACATAAATATTAAATTATTTCTTGTGCAGCCAGGTACCAATGCGCGGCCCAGTACCAATTGGTCCACGGGCCAGTACCGGTCCGCGGCCCGGGGGTTGTGGACCACTGCTTTAAGGTACAGTTCTTACATTGCAAAGCAAGCATTGTGAATCTATTGTCAAGCTGCTCAAGGTCCCACTCCTGGCCTGTAGAAAAACTTGAATTTCCAAGACAGGAAACCCTATGTGGAGAAAAGAGAGACTTGTATAACCACTGCATGATTCCCTAATATAAAGTATTTTGGCTGGGACGGTTGGGAAAATGAGAGGGGATCAGAGTAACAATGCTAGTCAGAACAGGAGCAAAAATGACATCTAACCTGAATGCTGGCAACATTTTAGAGTTTTGAATGATCATTTTTGTCACAACTGATTATTTTCCACTGTGGTAGGCTGATGAGGACCGAGACCTTTCATGTCACTCAAGGGTCTGCAACTCCTGACCTCGAGATCATGTGTTATGAAAATGTGTGATTTTAGCTATTTCAGCCACGGAATTATGTGACTGTTGCTACCTATGAACCAGAAGACAGTTGAAAAGATTTTTTTTTCCTTTAATGACTCAACGAACAAGTTTCAAATGAAGTACACTTCCTTCGTCTTATCGTTAATTTTTAGGCAAGTAAAATGTAAAGTAAACCAATACAAATAATCCCATAGTCTATATGCAAGTAATTAATGGGTCACCTCTTAAGTTGTGTTAAATGCAAAAATGGTCAACCGTGGATCGCCCCACACTCTTTCAACCACAATACCTCAAGGCCTCAAAAAATATTTTGCCGTCTCTGAGTCGGAGTCCAACTATCGTTACGGTTACTACAAGCTATACTCCAGACCAGCCGTGTAATCCTAAGAAAAGTCAGACCACCATCATGCGTAAAAACGGTGATGCCGATGTTGCGCAGGCTCTGTGGGGAATGACATCCCTCAAGAGAAAACTTAACTACCTACTTCAGCAGACCTTTAGCTGCTTCCTTAAATGTTTAAAGGGAACTTCAAACAAACTTACCGGTTCGATGAATGAATGTAGCTGAAGTTAATAGTTAAAAACGAGCATAATTATCATCATCGGCTCCACGCGGCTGAGCTGAGCTGGCAGGTGCTGGTAAAACGCTTGATAGGGGATGAAAACCACAAAGCCGGTTTAAGCGAGGATCGCCCCCCACCCCCTCCCGTTCTCTGTCTCTCTGCGGTGTGTGTGTGTGTGTGTGTGACTGTGTGTAAGAGAAAGAGAGGGCACAAACGCTGAGCTGGCTCAAAGTCAAGTGAGCTCACGGTGCGTCACTGTGCGTGCGCTTCCCAGGCAAGGGGCGGCTGGTCACAGCCTGCTGCATAATGACAGCTTGTAGTTGTCAAACAGACGCAAAGAGCTCAATATCGACTAAATATTCAAATGGAGCCAAAATTTTAAACACAGAAAGCAAAAATATAAATAAAGCGGAATATATTTGGAAAGTTAAAGAAAATACGACAAAAACAACAATTCCTACAGAACCAGGCTCGCTGAGTGCTGTATCCAAACATAATAATAAAAAGTTAAGTTGAAGGAAAAAATATTCTTAAAAAAAATTGCATAATTATCTGGGATAACTGTTCAAGAGTCACAAGAATAAATGTTTCCGGGACACAGACTGCAGTCGACCTTGTTCTGACAGATAGGTCAGAAATTACAGACCTTAATTTAGAAAGCAAGGTCCCAGAGCCTCAAAAGTGGAGAGACGCAACCCAAATTATTTGAGGTCCAGGGAAATTCTGCTTCAGTAATGATTTGGGGAGCCATTTCATAAGCTGGTGTTGACCTATCATCTTTTACAAGGCCAAAGTTATCTCATCAGTTACTTCATGATGCTCTGAATTAGTGATATACAGCTGTGCTCACATTTCGAAATCTTTAAAAAATGTTTGAACTCACATCAGACTAATTTAAGTTTTTATTTTCGCTTACTTTTGGCAGAGATGACTTGTACATTCACTAATTTGGTCTATTAGAAAAGTTTTTACTGAGATGAAGCACATAAAAAGATGGCCTCTTAGTGTTGATCGAGTTTCCCATAAATGCTTAATTGACTACCGTTCTGCCTCTTTCAACTTGGAGCCATTCCCATTTGAAATTTCCTTCATTTCCTCCCAGAATTTCCAAATGAGTAACTGAGCCTTTCTGCAGACTCATATATAACTTAGTTATTGCGACAATTTGTACCAATAGTATAGTACCAATAGTTTAAAAATGTCCCAAATATGTTCAGTGGTCTGAGTGCAACATGTTTTAGAGTATTTTCAGGCTTGAAAATACTCTAAAATATAAAATAGGTCAATGAAAGAATTCTACCAGTGAATGATTTTCAGTATCAGTTGCTCATTTTGATGAGACAGATGAAGCTTTGTGCTGGTGTTTTCCCAGCCTTGTTGGTCATCCTACAGATCTCCGTTGTGAGGATGTGTGAGTCTTCATGAAGGAATGGTTGTTTGTTGGACTGTAATGTTACAAAGCAATTTATTGTGGGTCAGTGGGCTTAAATGTTTTGCTGAGTTACATTGAAAAAATGAGCCACAGAGGTAACTTTGTGTCCAGGTTTGAGTTGCTTTTTAATGAATGTGAACATTGATTTGAATTAACTGGCACCACTTAGAGTTGAAACAGAGTGGAAGGAAGAAAACATGTATTAAAGAAGTCTTACAGGCAGCTATTTTTTTAGGACATTTATTTTCTAATTTGTATTAGCGTTAAAAAATATACATATATATTCTATATATCCACTTTCAATAGTACAGTTCAGGGAATAAGAGAAATTTAATGCAGCCAAAATAAAGCAAATCATATTAGGCCCTTTAAAACTTTCTCTGAAGAGCATAATCTCATGTATGATGTCAAATCTTGCTGTTATTTATTCTTCATTTGTCAAGCGAAGTGCCATTTTTCTCCTTCTGACACTTTTTCTAGTTTTGCTGTTCTTTAGTATTCAGATGTCTGTTATCACCATAAAACAAAGATATTGTTGTTTAGGGATGATTGCTGTATTTGAACCCAGAAAATGTTAAAACATCTGTGACAAATAATGAGCACATAATTTTACAGTTAAAAAATGATGTTAAATTCTGTTAATTACTAATTAACATTCACAAATAATCTAGGGAGATTTTTTAACAGACCATGCAATGCCCACAGGATATTGTTTTTAAGATTCTGGATAGTATGAGTTTGAAGAAAAAACAAACAAACAGAATATTAGTTCAGAAAGAAGATTGATGATTTTGGATTGTTGAAAAAGAAAATAACCAAGTTGTTTCCATGACCTAGTCAAAGTCTAGAGCTCAACCTGAAGGGAATAGTTAACAGATCAGTGCAAAAGCAAATGTTGTAAAACTGTTAACTGAACAGAAATGACAACATGAAGAGTAAAACAATTTTCACACAACGATGTGAAATACTGCTATAGTTATTGTTTAAACATGTCTTTTCATTGATGATCAGCTATTTGTCCTGAAAGATTTGACAGATAATATACATTATTTTTGAATTACAAGCATCTTCAATAAATATTCAGTATTAAAAATATAAGTGCTTTACAAAAGGGAAATACTCATAATCCTGTTCTCAGTAGTTTTCTCACTTCTGACCAAGAATAAAGTATTAAGATAAAGCTGTAAGTTAAGAGAACAAACACAAGCTGGCCCCAGTGAAATTATTTATTTTACAGAGGAACCCAAAGTGACAAAACTAGAGCAGCTACATACAGGAAGAAACTCTGAGAGACTGCAGCCATGACAATATGTCAGCCAGGGGCAGAGGAAAACAGAAGGTCAGCAGAGCAAAAACTAAGAGTAAGTTTTTTCCCCCCCTGCAGAAATAAGCAACAAAGCAAACATTTTGAAGCTGCCATAAATGCAACTCCATCACTAAAACAGAAATCTGTTTATTACACCTCTTTAGTCTGGGGCAATATTTTTTTTTCTGACAGTTCAAACTTTTTTTATGACTGAAGGCGCATGCAAAGGACTAAAGGGGGGAATACATAGAGACAAACTTCACAGAAACATATAAAAATATGCCATACGACTTATATCAACAATTGAGGACCGTGAGTGCACTATTTACAGAAATGAAGCAGTATATATACCAATATTTACATCAATACAACTTAGATCACCTGTACTTACGTACATGTCAGTGAGATTTATGGAAAAGTTGGGATGATACCGATTATTACCATTTGCCTCCTTCTCCTAGTCATGTATAAAGTAATATGCAGAATGATATTCATACCTTCATATTTAGGATCTAAAGTTTCATAAGGAGTCTTAGCAGATCCGTTTCACTCATTTCCATCTACTTCTTCTGTAATTATTAATAGGTGTTACTTCTGGTGAATTCTTTTCATTTGAACCTATTAAAAACATTCAACTGAAATTATTTATTACAACCACAATGCAGAAAAACAGCCAAAACTACAGTTCTGGTCAGAGGACGTGAAAACACAATAGGCTACCACCTTTGAGTGCTTTTCTGCTACCAAGCTCCACCCCGTTTGTGGAGTTCATTGAAAAGACCAGTATGTGTACCTCCTATAGCCAGCATAAATGTATATATTTTACATACAGGAAACACAAAAGTCAACGTTTTGATTGATCATGCAGTTTAAAAAAAACATTTACCTTACATCAACAATTAGGAATGCTTTATGGATTCTTCTTGAAAGTAATCGTCTGTGCTGGGGGTGGAAAAAAAAGGTTAGCAGTAAAATTGAAGACAACTATGTGGGTAGTAAGCATAGCTTAGCCCAATTCATAAACCAGCAAAGTGGGCAGAAAATAGAAAAAAAGGCATCTCCTTTTATTCATCTTACCTAAATAAATGCACTTGAGGAAATAAATCCACATCTACGCTAACAAATGCACATAAGCTAGTTAGCAGCTAAACTGATTCTCTTAGTTATTTCACAGGGAGAAAGAGCTTAATGTGGATGTATTTGGAAGTGAGATTCTTGAGGTGAAGAGCCCAGATGGTTGATAAAGTGCAATGAGGTTTTCAAGGCTTTGAGGGATCAAAGACAATCACCACTTAACCCCCAAAGCCTGAGGCTAACACCTATGAGAGTGTGTGCAAGGACAAGAAGTCAAGGACAGGTGACTTTTACTTGTGTGTAATGGCCTTAACCTTTAAGCCTCCTGAAGAAATGCGTAGGCACTAAGCATTTGTCCTACTGACATACTATCTTGTTTGTAAATACCAGGTGTGAAAGGATATCGGGTTTTTGTAAGATGGAAAAACCCCTGTGCAAGAAATGGATCTGAACTATGAAGCATATTTGGCACACATCCAGGCATCAGAGTGACTGTGCTCAAGCAGTCCAAAAGCTGCTTTCTGATACTATACAAGGCAAAACCTTGTGGGACATTTATCCTACAGCGAAAAGCATCATTTTTGGTCTAGTCCAAACCCTGCACTATGAACTGTTGTGACCATGAGGGAATGGAGCTAAACTACTTGTTTTAATTCACTTTCATAATCAAGTCAGAGCCTCTGTGTTCATCATTTCCAACAGAAAAAGTGAAGGCTACATCTTCTATAAATTAAGTGCTGTTAAAGAAGGCGCTAAAATTAAAAGCATAAATACTGTACACAACTATTTCTGCATCCGCAGCTTAGCGTCATCAATGAAGAGGCTCTGTCCAGACATGACAGAACTTCAACTGACTTTTCATGGCAAAAAAAGATCTTTAACGTATACAAGGCTTTGGCATGACTGTGTTAAAGAGGAACGCACTTATATTTCACTTCCCAGTGAGACACAATTTAAGCTTAAACTGACAGCAAAAGTAAAACTGACTGAGCCAACAAAATGTGATTTTCTGCAAAAATCATATGTTCTTTTTTTATTGTTTTATAAGGCTGTCCATTATATGTGTGCAATGTTTCACCGTAATGCTCCCTCTACTGGAGAAAGATGACATTGGCAGTTTCACAACTATGACTGGCCATTGTGAAAAAGGATAATCACCACCTGACTGGAATCAGAAAAATCTGACAATACATCTGATATTAAGGCTAGCATTAAATTTCAGCTGAAAAAATATGACTAAAATAAAATAAGAATTTCAAACTACCATTCTGAGCTATGTTACATTTAATTTACATTGTTACAGCTGATCTTCATCTGTGGATGAAACGATGGACTGAAGTATTTCAAGTTCAAAAAGACAAAATTTCAAAGAAAATGCAATTCCTCAATAATTACATCACATGACTCAATCCTCCTGTTTTGTGCACTGACACCCTGAAGAATCCAGATCCGCCTGTGGAAGTTCTTTATTTGTCCTCAGTTTGAAAATAAGTCCATCTGTGCAAGTTTATTTTTGGCTCTTCAATTTTCTTATCTCTTTCAAAAAAAAATGATCAAAAATGCACACATCACCAGGAACACAACAAAAGCTGAGTGTTTGATGTAGTAGTATTCATTCATAAATCCAGGAGGGAGCTCGGAATCGTGTCATAGCACTGGATGGACTGAGCAAAAAATCAACGCCTGAATGTGCTGGAGGGAGATTGGTCAGACTGGGTGTTTGATTGTCTCAGACTCTCCAGAGCAATAGGTGATTGGTGCTGTCATCTCGACCAATGGTTTCACTGCTGTTGGTCAGCCTAAAGTCCTCATAGCCATCTCCGCCAGAAATGACAAGATGATTGGTCTTCACTGGGATGTGTGTGGAGGTTCTGCGGTGTGCGGAGTCTCGCCTCTGTAGGCTCTCATCGTCTACGCTGCTGCTCGGAGGCTGATTGCCTAGATCCAGAAAAACTAGGGTTATTTTTGTTTGATAATAGAATTTGCTCGTCTGAAATACTTAATTGCAAAAAAAAGCAAAAACTTAAAAATACTTTTTCACAGCACTGTAAATGCGAAGGAGTTTTTTTTTTTTTTTTGCTAAAACAAGAAAGTACCTGTGGAGTCTGTTGTTGTTGGAGGGAAGTTCATGTCAAATCCTTCTGGTAGCTCAATTGAAGTCAGAAACCGAACATGCCCTGTGTGCCCATGAGCCGATCCGATTGGAACCAGAGGTGACTTAAGAGTCCCGGCACCAGTTCCTGTGCTCACTGTTGGGATCGCCAGTGTAAGGACCACTCCTGAAGAATATTAAATCTCTTTGAACATGAGGGTCTACGACCTAAGGTCCTTGAATTTAAAAACTTAAACAAAAACTCAAACTTAGAATTCATACAAAAAATCATGTGTTTTGCGGATGTAGGCCAGAAATGTTAGCCGATTTCAGAATTACAATTTAAAATTCCAACTACAATACAATGCAAGAAAGCTTATTACTGTGGAGGGTGGGGACGGGGTTCCATCCGACTTCAAAAATGTTGATTTTCTATTGTGCAGATTTATGATGTATTTCTGTAGTCATTGTTTCATTAGCATTGTGCTACTGTAGGACCACCGCAGTTAAACAGACAAACTCTGTGTCCTCACCTGCACTGGTGCCGATCCACAGCAGATCCTTGCAGGCCAACAAGGCTGTGATCCTGAGGCAGGCAGCTTTGTGCTGTCTAATGATTGCATCTGCGCCTGAATAAAGGTTAAATAAAAAACACGCGATAGAGGGTCAAACTGATTTTTTAAGCCATTTTTTGATGAGTGGTCTGTCAGATGTTCAAAGCATGGGATGTCGTTTTATGACTTCACCCTGCTTTCAACCTCTCCACTACTACTCGACAGTCACATAAAATCTCAACAAAATGCATCACAGATTATGGTTGTACTGTGACCAAACATAAAAAAACTCAAAGGGAATGAATACTTTTTGCAAGCCACTGTGTACAACTAAAACCCTTTGTATAAGCTCAGAAACTGTCTGCGCTCACCTGCAAGCATTTTGTGCACAGCCGGTGCCACATCCACCTCCGTCAGGCTCTCCCAGGTCTCTGTGTGATACAGCCTGACCTGTGCACTGCCCTGCAGCGCCAGCCACACACCCTGACCATAAGCCACCATGCATGTAACACAGCGATTGCTGTCAGTGCCGACCTGGAACCAGTGCTGGAAAGGAGGGAGGAAAAACCAGTGATCTAGATCTCCATTACTCTCGTTTGCCATTGTGTAATGTCTGTAAAGTCTTCATCTAGAGCTTTGCTAAGCTTACCTCCTGTACCAGTGTAGTAGTGTTGATGATAAGGACTCTGTTTTGTGAGCCACACCACAGTTTCCTGCCAACAGGAACCATTTTGGTAACTGGACTACTAGGCGTGCCAAGAACTAACATCTGGGAAGACTGAGGATCCCAGAAACTACCTGGAGATTGAGTTCAAAATGAAAAATGTGGTATAAAAGAAAACAAAACAAAAAACTATTCAGCATTTTTAAAATATGTTTTAGTCATTAGCTCACCTGCTTCTCTCTGATAGACGATAACCTCTCCATTTGCTAATGATACAAACACTTTGTTGTCAAAGTACCTGATGTTAGAGGAAAAACACAAAGATGAAATGAAAAACATCAAGTTATAAGCTTCAAATGACTCAACCTTCATAGTCTGTGCTTCTGAACCATCAGTAAAACAGGATTTTATTTTTCCTTTGTATCAAAACAACTCTGAGTTGTAAATGACATCTTGGATCTCAATGAGACAACCTGTATAATTAAAGGTCAAATAAATAAAGAAAACAAAATAAAGACTTTCTTTTTTTTCCCCCTCCCCTCCATTGGGTTTTTTGTGGGCTCTAGTGTCCCTTATATGAAAGTAGGCTGACAGGAAAGGGGGCAGGAGTGGGGGGAAGTCATGCAGCAAATGTCGCCAGGTCCGGGAATCGAACCCGCGACAGCCACGTCGAGGTCTCAAGGCCTCCAAACGTGGGTCGCACTATCCCCTATGCCACCACAGCACGTCCAAAATAAAGACTTTCAAAGACTGATGAGTCGTAAGTGAAAAGGCAGACTTACAATATACAGAGGATGGAGGCCGAGTGCTGCATCTTCATGCTGTTTTTACGGTTTCGAATGTTGTCTGAGGACTGGTAAACGTGTATGCTGAAACAAACAGAGATGTTACAATTAATCAAGAAACCTGCCCAAGATGTTGGCTGCCTCTCATCCAACAGCCACTTTCTTTAGGCACCAGCCTGCATGTGGCCATGAATGCACGGATATTAATGTGTTGGCAATGGCTGGATGGATGTGCTGGGAATAAGAGAAAAGAAAAGAGTTCATTTTCCTACCATCCATCTTCTGTGCCCAGCCACACAGAGCTCTGATACGCCTCCGGGTCAATACTCAGCAGATCCTCCAGACTCGCTCGGGTGAATGACCCCCTGGAGGACCGGCGCATGGCCCGGCCGTCCATAGGACTCTCTGTGTGGGCGCGACTCCCTCCGCCTACTCCTAGCATCCCAGGAGCACCATAGGAGGTCCGGACAGGGAACTCCTGCTCCTCCTCGCTGCTGGTGGTCTCCGTGGCCATGTCCTTGGAGCTCAGACCCTCGTCGTCTTCAGGAAATGAACAGAGTAAAGTCCGATGAACTGGTAGATCTGGTGGTTTAACTGGCTAAATCTGAGACAATTACTCACTGCCATAGCTTGACGATATGGTGGAGTGACTGGCCTGACTCTGCAAAGTTGAAGAAGGACTAGGTGAATCTTCATCATCTGAGTCATCGCTGTCAAAGGGCACAAGCTCCGCCCCTGGTCCTGGAGAAGATAAGCCAACAGTCTAAAGGAAGGCTTTTTTATTTTACAACTGAAATTGTTTTAAAGAACCAAATAATGTACTTTATCACATCAATAGAAATTAAAGATCCCATTTGATCTTATGGTCCACAAATGACAAACTTTAGATGCTTAGTTTTTTAAAACCATCATGTACAAGTTGGTTGATGTTGCAAGAAAACAATCTCTTAAGTTTCAGAGCCTTTTTGTTAACTAAATTTAGATCGCATTGTAAGAAATGGGGGCAATAAGTTAGCAAAGCAATTGCATTTATTTTTCACCTATACAGCAAATTATCAGACAACGATCTACTATGAAAGCTAAAGTTTATGGAGATTTTAAATCTTAAAGTATTCCCACTGCCCACACAAACATAATTCAAACAGACTATAAGAAACTTGAACTTGCAGGAGGGTTTGGTGGAAGTAGCTAACCTGTAGGCTGCTCTGTTAGCTCCAAGGTCGTAGGTGAGATGGAGATGTCGAGCTGCTGCTGTGGATGAGTAGGAGGCCCGGAGGTCGAAACAGGTTCTGATACGCGATCCCTGAGAGAACAACATGGTGAAAGCTTTACAATCACACTCATCAAATATTTCAGCTCTATCTAGAAATGTATGCTGGATCTCTATACCTTTAGCAAAATAAAATGCAGTTGATTTCCCAAAATATTAATTCTCAGAGCCATCTTTAATTAAATTTACCACCAAACGTGTCGTCTTCAAGAACACATCTCTGTGTTTTCTGATCTGGCATGTTTTATCCCGCAAATTTTATTTTGAAACCTTCTCTGTTTCACTCCAGACCCAGACGGTTTATTGCTAAAAAGCTCAATCTTAAAGTCAGCTCGCTACAAATCATAGGTGCAGTAGAACTGAGAAATGCCATATTTTATGCGCCAAACTTTACTTTGTTTTTAACAACATGAAACATAACATTAACATCTACACCAGTTATAAGAGGATGGCAGAACATTTTTGAATGTATACATGTCAATAAAGAAAAATAAACTATTGCTCATTTCTCCTTTAACTGTGCTCCCACCTTCCTTTGAGTCCTGGAACCGCAGCAATACAAATGATCCTGGCAGAGCAGACGGCGATGCAGGCCTCCACCGTGGGCTCATCTTTGATGTTCAACAAGCAAACCTGGAGTGAAGACATTACATCACTCAAAATGGCTGCAAATTGAATTTGCCATCAGTAATTGGATAATCTTTTTCTATGTCCTCTTACCTGGCCTACATATCCATCACTGTTACACACCCAAACCTCACAGCCACTGTCAGGACAGCTGTGGCTGGGCGAGGCACATGAAAACTAGAAAACAAACAAATCATAAAACAAAACATATATCATTTAGAACATGTTTTTTGTTTCCCCCTCATTATTTGACTATTTGGCACAAGCAAAATCTGCAAAATCCAAACATGGACAAACACACACAGCAATAGTTTGTTTTGTGTGTAAAAAAGAAACACACCTGCATCCCACTGCGGGTCTTCATAATAGGGATTGCCTTCAGGAATTCTGGGTCCCACTGGTCCTTGTTCATGGCTAAAAGTACACACAAATAATAATCAGGAAGATTTTAACAACACAAGTAGAGCCCGGCTGCTCTGATTCATGAGACACAAGAATTCAACTGTAAAGTTTTCTTAGATTTTGCAAAATTGAAAGGAAATGTAGCTTCTCAGCTACAGGTAGACGTAAATATTTACTAAAAGAATCTCATCCCCTTCAGCCCGTTTCTTGTAGGTTTCTTGTAGGACAGCACTTATTTGATCACATGAAACATGTTCTCACTGACCCAACTTCTTCTTGGCATCCTCAAAGGCCTGTTCAAAGCTGGATCGAGCGTCGGGCGAGCTGAACTCAAAGACGAAGGTGCTCTCAGCGGAGGCTGTTGTGAACTCCAGTTTTGTGGGCAAGAAAGTCATGCTGAAGGCCAAAGACTGTTTCTCTGAGAGCTCTTTGTGAACTGAGGCCATCAGATCTTTTATCACCTCATCTAGAGACTGAGAGGACCAAATGAAAAGAAGAGGAAGTTTAGAGAAAACACAAAACAACAAAAACTCATTGGTTAATGCAGTAAAAAAAAAACTTTAAACATTACAATTAAAAAAAAATTTTTTTTGCATAATTAAAACTGATAAATCTATGAGTAAACACTTATTTTATATCCATAAAATATAAGTAGAGCTCTATTAATCATTTATTTATGTAATTTTATTAAGTGTCCTTTACTTATTAGCTTATTATACTTAGTTGCATTACAATAATAATTACAACTATTCAGTCGCGTGTTTGTACCCCTATGGTCCCAAAAAAACCTTTTTTTTAAAAAAAAAAAAAAGGCTAATCAATAAATAAATACAACTGAGGTCTTCAGATTCTCTAGTTCATCCTCCAGAGCTTGAAATAACTAATAGCAAATTCTATATTTTTCTAAACTTTCCAATACAAACTCTGCACAGCCACATGTGCTTGTGGCACGTACCTGATGTGGGAAGCTAAGGGTCTCTGATAGTTTGCTGATCTGACCCAAAGTGCTGAGATCCTCATCTAAACGGGTAATCATCTTCTGGATGCTCTCTTTGTTGGTTGCCTGAGAAGAACCTTAGGGAGAAACATGAGAGTCATTCAAACATTGGGTTATAAGTTTCCTTATCATGCATGCAGTGAATTGATACAATAACACAAAAGTTAAAACTACAAAAGAATAATAATAATAAATCATACTTTTCACCACCTCCACGTCCTCTAAAGGAAGCTTCCACAAAAACTTGTATTTGCTGGAGGTATCTATCACACTGGCAGCAGAGTATCTGAAACAGAGAGGATGCATTCATTTTTTTGAACACCAGGGGGCAGCGGGCTTTAGAGACGTACTGTGATGGCGTGCACGACTGTTACATACAGGCTCATGGAGCTGCGCCTCAACGAGCCAGACTTCCTCTTGAGAGTAGTGCAGATGATCAGATCGCTGAAGAGGAAGAGGGATCGGTCTTTCTTACCCCCTACAGTCTTCTACAGAGAGACAGGAACAGCTCTGGTGATCTGAGCCACATTCCTTTTGTAATGTTTGTTTGATACTACTGAACGTATCAGAAAAGAGTTTGCTACATTAATCTTACCGCCTCCATGACGATTTCCTGCCTCAAGAATTTCCTCTGTGGATTTAGAATCTGTCAAAGAAAAAGCAGCAATTAAAAAAAGGCTAAATCAACACAAAACTAGTTCAGGTTGGTAGATGTAGAAACAGTAAAAGTCTAAACATCTCACATGTTCAACTCCCTCTATGTGAGCCTCGATCTCCTGGATAACCCTGGCCTCCCTCTCCGCCTCCTCAGCGGAGCGACGTCCCTTGTTTATTTTCTCCGCCAGTCGTTTGATGTTCTTCTGCGCGTCCAGCAGAAACTGATGATCTGGATGGTCCTCTGGCGTGTGTTTCAACAAGTCCTTGAACAAGCAATATAAAAAAAACCTGAATCCCTCTTTAAACTACCCGAGTGCGGCTGAAGTCTCACTTCTAGCTGTGTAGCGAAGACAAAGTGGTCACCTTAACCAGCAGCTCGTATCGAGGAATCCTCTGCACCGGCTTGATCATCAGGTCACCCAGAGCCTGCTTCTCCTTGTTCTCACGCATGTTTTGCTTTTGGATTAGAGGGAGAGAGACGATCGACACACAGACACACAAAAAAAGAGCATATAAGTGGTGAAATTAACTGAGGCCTTCCCTCCTGATTAATGTGTTTGTGTTTCAGAGCTCCGGGTAGATTGGTGTTGATTGGAACTGGAGGCAGCTGGTCAGGATAAAACTAAGAGGCACACCACTTCCTGGAAGTCTCTCGCTCTTTTTTTCTTCTTCTACCAGCCAAATCTAATTAAAATAAATCTAATTCTAAGTTACACACATGTGTTGCTTCCGGTTTTTTGGGTTTTGGTCTATGAGCCAGGCCATAACAGCAGCTTGAATAAATTTTTTAATGGGACAATATGGGAGGACAACCTAGGGCATTACAGCCCGCATAGTGAAAGTAGCAGAAATATTGGTTGGCCAGAAAAACTACAACAATGTGAATAATTGTTGGAAGGTTTCTAATAATTGGGTGACGTGTTGAGCTTGTTTCTGAGAATAAATCTGTTTTTAGAAAAGAGTCATGCTTGAGGTACTTTTAGGAATTCTGCCCACCTTTCTGAAGACACTCTGATTGGTGTGTCTGCTTATGTTACTGCAGGTAACATAAGTATTACAATTTAAAACTCCCTAAAATCTGATCTTTGGTGAACTTCACAACTTCACCACAAGATGGCGAACTGGTTCTAACGTCCACAAATCTGACTGCAGTGCCACAGCAGACATGGTTTTAAAAAATCTTGCGTATTGACATACCTGCACTGAATAATTATCATTACTGTATGTTTCAGATGAGAGGTTTGATTGCCTAAGCAGAGAATTCAACGTTTGAACTAATTTTCCTACAAACAAGAGCAGCTGCTGACACACGTAAAAGAAACACCAGAAACTTGGTCAAACACTCACCTCCAGAAACTTGTGAAATGCTGGTTTGGCCTCCTTTGCAATCCTAACTGCATCTTTAGCATTGAGAAAGTTGTCAATGTATGCTGAGTACATATCAGCGAGAGCATCTTTGGAGAACTACAGGAAGACAAAAATACACTGATTACCCCTTTAGGAATATCAGCCTGAAAACGATGTTTTAACTTTGAAAGAAATAGGCAGTAATTTGAGCTCAATTTGAAACGAGGACACAGAAATATGTAAAAAAAAAATTTTTTTAAATAAATAAACAAAATACACCATTACTAATAATAAAGCAACAAAAAAACAGGTTTACCTTCTTTTTTCCTCAACAAAAAAACTTTTCAGACTCCGAGATCTCACACTGTAATTTAAGTGAACCATTTTTAAAGGAAATGAATATTTTAAAAATGAAAATGTAGCTCTTTGACATTGCAAAAACAAGCAGGTAGGTATAAAAAGCATTAAAACTTTTTTCTATTGTTCTTAATCCATCAATCCATCCATCCATCTTCTTTACACCCTTGCCCCTACCCTACCTATTTAAAGCGAGACATTTCGGGCAAGAGGCGGAGTTATTGTTCTTAATTTTCAAAAAGATTATTTTCAAAATCTCTCTTTGCTTTTAGGAATACTTCCAACCACTTACAGGAAACACAAACCAGGGCAAATCTAAGACACGTCACATTTTCCGTAAGCTAAATTTGCCAGGTTTCTGAGAAAAAACAAAATCCTTCAGTCAATCTATTTATCTTGTATTTTTCTGCCTCCTTCAATCACACACATGAACCCAAATGACTCAGCCTGACCTGATTTTCCCTCAAATGGTTGAAGACCAACAGGGAGACAGAAAGACAAAGAGAGAGAGAGAGAGAGAGAGAGATGAAATTGTAGCACAAATCTAAACAGAAGGGGAGGGTGTGGAGGAAGCTGTTATTTAACCCGATTACAGAGTAAACAGATTTTTGTCACTCTATCAAATATGAGTTGACATTTTCCTAATTATCTCAGATTTTCTGTTCCCAACCTTTCATGCCCAATGCCCTCCCCTCTTTAATTTGTTCGTTCTCTGACTTTGGGAACTCACAAGCAACGTCAAAACAAAAGCCTGAGTTGTGGAGGATACATGAGGTAAAAGGTGAAGTTCTTTCCAGTAGATTTTTTTCCTCTAAGTATAGTTCCCTCTGATCTTTACTTAGCTTTAATTAAGAGTGTCCACTTGTCTAAATGTTAACAAGAAGATTAAACTGTGAACTGCCAGTGAGTCGATAACACAATGCCTTGTGTTTAACTTTTTAATCCCCTGATGTTTGCACACTTAATACGGTCAAGGGAAAAAAAATCTTTTTAAGCACCGACTTTCAGATTCAAAACATGTCTGGGCTGTGTGCTTTTGTTATATCAATATGCAGGTTTTAGTTTTTAAAGCGTAGTTTATGCTCATGAACAAGTTCATTTTTAGATTACAAGTTAGGGTAAAGTTAAACGATTTTATTGCTGCTTCATTTAAGAGCAGTTTCCACTAAGAATTTGGGTCCTAAAAAGCACATGTAACAATTCCTTATTTTTTTATACATGAGCTCTACATATTTCATATATTTTATGTTACAGAAATAGTAACCCTTAACAATGTCATCACAATACAACCACAAACTGCAATCAATTTAATAGAATTTTTTTTACAATACACCAACATAAAGTACTGTGTGTGAAAAACTGTCAACAGGATTAAAATCATATAATCCAAATTTTGTGATTTTGCAAAAAAATATATTGAAAATCATAATATTATCTTTCCTAATGAAATTTAAGCACTATGCTGCCAGGGAAAGAACAAAAGTCATCTTATGTTTATTTTAAGATTTTTGACAACTTCTTGACACAATATGATCAATATATTGACAATTTGCCTAATTCTACAATAACATGAAACTTAAATGATTAGACACAGTTATCCTCTATCATCTAGACGTTATTACAGCAGTCCCAGCTTTTAAAGAGAATTTGAATTACTTACAAATGTACATTGAAATACAGAATGTGTCTACGTTTCTAAGACTCTGCAATGCAAATTATCTGAAATAACTGAAGGATTACTGTCCAACTATGCGATGACATTTCATAGCACATTTTCTGACGAGATAAAGCTGATTCTAACAGAGACACAGAGACAGACAGCACCAGCAAAATGAAAAGGACTGCTGTTGTAACTAAAACAGCCAAGGGGTCAAAAAAACAAAAAGGAACTTGCCCCGTGTGAGGCTCGAACTCACGACCTTCAGATTATGAGACTGACGCGCTGCCTACTGCGCCAACGAGGCCTGCAGCACACTACAGCTGCTTCCGTTTAGATAGTCGGGGGAAGGTGGTGCAAGCAGGGGAAAGGGTGATGCAACAGTGCCTGCTAGTGGGGGAGAAATACCACCACCAACTACCTGCTATAGAGAACATGTAGCTCCAGTTTTGCATTAGAAAGCATGAAAAATCTTTGAGAAGCAATAAAAAAAGATGAGACAGTGTTTGAATTTCACATGTAAATGGTAAAATGCTCTTAAGTTGCTTTTAATTGAATTTATCAAGGCTTTATAATCACTTCAGGTCTAAAACAGGGAAAAATCTAATGCAGAAACTATAGATTTGTCTATAACATAATACATTTCTCCTTGCTTGTTCAGTATTTCTCTTTCCTGACTTTTTCAAAAACCAAACCTAACATTTAGGCTGACGTTGATCGTTTGGAACAGTGTTTGTTTATCATCTAGGTCTAAAGCCATCATTAGGTCATGGGAAATTTTAAAAAGGGGCACAGAGCAGTCACTAGAAAATAACAGTCCTGAAATATTGCCACATGTGTCTCTTTAGTCTCTTTATTCCAGCTTCTCCTTGTTGAAAGAATTGTTTGTCTTTTCAGGGGTACATCCAATTTAAACATACTACATTTGTCCTAGCCACTAAAATTTAAATATTCCTTACAGAAATTGACTGGTTCTCCTTGGTAAATATGTTGATACTAAGTTGAAGTAGCATCGAATTACACTGAAAAAGTCTGCAAAATCCAGCTTGCAATCTGAGTACTTTTCTTAAGCAAGAATAAAGCTATAATTGCTTAAAATGAAATCACAGATGACACAGTTGGGTGAAGCTCAAGCAGAATTAATGCAGCTAAAGCTTCTTACTTACATTTTAGGTTGATTGAAGTATCTGGGAACTTTTAAACGGTAATCCACCACTTTCTATTTCCGTGGGCTGTAATATATAACAGTCATTTCTCTATGCTACTTGTCAATATGGGAAAGATGAGAGAGCATATCATTCAAGCAAGGAAGAACTGAACAGAATAATAAAATAGAAAGATTGCATTTTTACCCTCAAAGAAACTTTAGAAAATACAACCAGCAATTGGAAACCTACTGTATTTAGCTATTTGTTTCTGATGAATGTAATAAAAGCAATACATGAGAAAGTACTGTTTGTTACTCCCCCTACACTATACAGTTTACATTGTTTTTATTTTCATAGTATTATAAACAGGTTTTAAAAAGTTTTGTTTTTTAAATTTCAAGTGTCAGATAGAGTGATGACAACAAATGTGTGTAAGTCGGGTGCGTCAAACAAAAAACACATTTCGACAATAAACCTTTTTTTGTGAATCTTCCGCAAGAAACTAACTATCTGTCTAACAAATGTAGCATGTAGTTCAGCCTCTATAAATGGATTGGGTAAAACAAATGTATGTTTTTCTCATTTCAAATGTTTATAAAGTGGCCACTGACATAAAATCCAAATCAGATGTGGGCCATAACCCAAGCAATTCACAAAGAAGTGAGGGCAAATATGTTCACAGCTGAAGTTGTAGGTAAACAACTGGAATGATAAAGGAAATAGGTACTAAATATAATTGCAGAAATTAAATAAATATACAGTCCCAAAGTATGGCACAGAGTAGTGTGAATAGCAAAAGCAAAGATCCCTCCACAAAAAAAGCAAATCTTACTATTGCAAATGGCATTGCTTACAGCTGCATTTCTAAACTTCTCAGTGCTGTGGGACCATAATCTGGAGGTGGGAAGGTCTTAAATGATCATGAACGGTCAGGTGCCATAATATTTCTGATAGAGGAATCAAAGCAATGATCAAAACATTTGTTCAACTGTCAAGAAGCAGAGAGAGCACGTACACAGCAAGACTTTACTGCTGAAGGAAAAGCCAGCTGATGATTGTTTAAGCATTTCTGCAAAAGATTTGGACAAGCTATAGAAATGCTGGGACACTATGCTGCTGACAGATGAGATCATAGCTGAGCAACTTGGATGCCATTGCTCACACTATGTTTGAAGGAAGGTTGGTTATGTATATCACCAGTAAAACACCAAAAGTGAAGTTTTGCAGGAGGCAACATGATAATGTGAGCAGTCTTACTGCAGAATGGGATTGGCAGAATTCCTGCAAGGGAATAATCCTCACATCCACAAGGTTCTGACAGCTAATCAGAGGGAATCAATTCCTTGCACAGATAAAGATGCCTTTGGCTGCATCAGCAGGCCACTTGCAATGTGGGTAAGGCACAGGAAACACTGATCATCAGTCAGCTCATTCATGCTTAAAACTGGGAATTTTAGAACATCTGTTAATACCCATAACCCATAACTTTTAGTTCCACGTACTGAATGGATGAGGAGGTGTCCAACCGTCTGCCTGTCGTGCCATTGGCTAACACAGCCTGCAACCTGCTCCAAGAACTGTTCGTGATGCTCCAGGATCTCTGGGATCTGATAAAACATCTCGTCCACCAGCAGGGGGTCCACAATGGAGCTGCCGTCTGGTTGTTTCAGAGGACGCATGTAGCCCTGAAGGAAGAAAATGACAACTCAACAACTGAACAGTTTTAGATAAATTGAGGAGGCAGCTTTAATAAAGATTTGATATGGATCCAATTTCCAACTTATATGAAAGTGACCAAGGTCTGATTTTTTAAAAAATTGTTTGAATGTATTTGTTTTTCTTTCTTTCCTACTTACAGAACGTTCCTGTTTATATCATGAGTTTGTGGTGTTTTTTCTAAAGAAAAAGATATAAAACTTCAGATATTTCACAACAAGATATTAACATGGAAAAACCTTCCAATAACCTAATATTAAAGCAGAAAATACGATGGCCACGGTAAGAAAGGTTTAAGGTATTCAATTAAGCCACATTAACTGATCAATAAATTATTGCGAGGGAACGTAAAAGTATTGTGAGGGAATGCAAAAGAATTTAAAAAATCCTCCACGTCCCATAAGGACAGTCACAACAAAAAAGAAAAAAAAAAGAAATGAGTAAGATGGGGAAAATTGGCGGATTTAGGCCACTTTTGCCAGAAGTTTGAACATATTCTTAATGTCTGCGTTCCTCTGCAGGATTAGCATGCACTAAGCTTTATTTTGTGTACCATTCAGGAAAGATACTAGAGAACCACTGTTTTATAGAGATCAAAATAAACACAGGTACACTGTACTTACCAGTAAGGTGATTTTTAAAAGCAATTGGCTGCAGTGCATTTTATTTAAGAGTGTGAGAGTAAAAGGAGGCCTGAATGCAAATACATGTCGCATGTTTCCATTTTATAGTCACAAAAACAAAAACCATGTATCCTGCTTCTCAGTTATGTGCTACTTTATATTACTCCCTCTTACAAAGTCCTCCAAAATCACATTTTGTGGCTAATGTCATAAAATGTAGAAAACGTCCTGGGTATGAAATTTATACCCCATTGCAAAGCATTGTTGCTGGAGCTCATTGAGTGGGATTCTCATGTGATGACAGGTGTCATGACACGTAGCTAAAGGTTCACCAAAATGTCTGGTCAGAGGCAGCAATAAACACCAACTCAGCTCAGAGTTAGAACATCAGCACAGCAGGATCTGCAAGATCCCAAATAAACAATGTTTGTACCTCTGTTATGATCTCCATTGTTTTGTTTTCTGGGATCAGTTTTTCTATTTCCCATCACCATTCTTCCAACACAGCAGCGCTGAGCATAAGCCACAGGGTGCTTTCATTTGGTTTTAACAGATCAATGAGCTAAATCTGCTGTTTGTTAAACCAGGGGAATGTTACGGTGAGCCCCCATCCACACATAAACTGATTCATGTCTCTATTTCTTCACATCAGTATGATCTTCACTCAATCTGAATGATTCGATTTGAACAAAGATGCAGAATTCACATTAAGATTATTGGAGTTTTACTGACTCAAATGGATTACAGTAGAAAAGGTTTACTGTATTAAATATTGGGTTTTATTTTGTTTTCATCAATGAAGGTTTGAACAGCCACACGATGCATAGTTCTGATTTCTGTTGTCAGAACTGCTAATCATTTGAGTCTAAAGTGTGGACTGAGAGAACCCCTCCACAACTGAACTATCCTGAATTTTATCTGAATTCCTTTTAATATTGTTGCCTTTTTTTGTCTCCCACTGTTATTGATTGTGGGGTCAAACTGGTAACTGAGTCAGACACCATAACTCCAGAAGTGAGACAAATGCTGTGAACCAGTAAACATGAGAGAATTTAGGAAATTCAACTAAAGCGGAAGTGGACTCAGCCGGATTTTACCTCCAGGCACCACAAACAGAAACTGGGCCTCATAACTTATGACCAAGACAATCTGCAGTTTACTCCATTTCAAATGTAGACAGGACTGAGATTCTTTCAATGCAGCACTGATTCAGCTTGTGCTTTTATTGTGTGTAACATAAGATCTCATTATTTTTTCAATCTCCAGACACTATAATGAAAAAAAAATACAAACACACTCACACCTAGGGAGAAGAGAGACCAATTAACCTGACAGTCATGTTTTTGGACTGCGGGAGGAAGCCGGAGCACCCGGAGAGAATCATGTTGTGAATTATATAATCTTATGTAAGATAGGTTTAGAGCATGTGTATCTTTAACTGTTTAATAAAACTTAAATTGTGAAGTTTGCTTCACCATTTGATTATTTTTCATATTTGAATCAACATTTTTCTTATACAGATGGCATAATTCTCAAGAAACGTTCAAGTGCCAGTTGTAACTAATTATCAATCTGCAACCTTCCATCATAATAGATGATAATGTTGAACAAAGTAGTTAATAAGTATGTGAGCAAAATTTTTACGCAAAAACAATTTTTCAGAGATCACAAAAAGAAAATTTGTGCTGAAAAATAAACGTAATTCACTTATTAATCCATGTGCTCTCCAGCATTCATTTACACCTCCAAAAGTACTGCTTAATGCATTTCATTTGGGAGTTAGTTACACTTTAAGAGGAGCAGCTTTAATGAATGCACCTGGTTACAGATTATGTCAGAGCAGACATCTGACCAATCGTGGCTTTCCACATTACTCAAACTAAATATGCAAAAAGTTTTCCAAAACGTCCCAAATAAAGAAATTTGAGTCGATTTGAGTCTTGGGCGGCAGTGCTCCAGCTTAGACCGGCAGAGCGGTCTAAGCTGGAGCACATCAGAAACCCTCCCTCAAGGATCTGCACTCTGCAGTCTCCGTGGTAACGCATCTTTTTCCCAGTGTCGTCATGGGAACACAGCTGAGGATTATTCATTTTGTGGTCACACACAAACTCAGAAGTACATGAGCAAGAAGAGCGCGGTCAGCGTGCATGTGGGATGTAACATGTCCCTACAAAAACAATTCTCACACACACTGCAGGGTGCTTAAACAAACATATACAACAAACAGCGATGGGCTGCTCAACCAAGTGATCGAGGTTTATACTTGAATCTGTGTGTGTAACTGTGTTCCAGGGACAGACAGATCATACTGCTGAAGATTTGGGGTAAAGGTTAGTTACGTGGTAAAGCACAGACAGGTATGAGATGCATAAGGAGAGTGGATTTGCGTGTGTCTGTGATGTTTCTGTGCATTCAGAGTCGATTTCAGCATTGCTCAAATTGATTAAATAGTATCAGCACTTTCATCAGTTTTTGGGAAATCAGGTTTAGTATGTACAGAAGGCAGTGTACATATCACATTAATAAATTAGAATATTACTGAAAGTGTGTTTTAAATTTAAAAGGCTGTTATGATTTTACTTCTCTGGTTTTCCAGACGTTCTACTGTGTGTGCGTGGATGGGCGTGTGCGTGGGTGTGTGTGTGTGTGTGCAGATACTGCTGATGACAGGGAGTTGTGATAAGGTTAGCAGATAATCCTGGCCCAATGAATGACAGTAAGTGGATTACATAACACCTTTGCTACCTACATTTGTTATTCATTGCCTCAGCCTCAGTTTACAAGCAGGTTGGTAGTTTTTGCCTTCTGTGTGTACAGATAATGTGCGTCTGAGAACAATGCTCGCTTATGAGCCGAGAAACATCAGCAGATGAGTGTTTGAGTGTGTCACCTGAATAAGAGTGCGTAGAGACTCAACATATGACTGCTCTGTGTCCAGGAGGGTCATCATTACA
This sequence comes from Xiphophorus maculatus, assembly GCF_002775205.1. Taxonomy (NCBI): domain Eukaryota; kingdom Metazoa; phylum Chordata; class Actinopteri; order Cyprinodontiformes; family Poeciliidae; genus Xiphophorus; species Xiphophorus maculatus. The sequence goes on along the minus strand of NC_036460.1, from coordinate 19,089,837 downwards.
TGCTTTCTCATGTCCTACAAAGACAAAAAGACAAGGTGAATAAATGAAGATTAGTCACTGCATTCATTTCTTACAAACACAATCAATGCTGATTTATGTAACTGTAACCATCAATTTAGAATACAAACCCGAGGGAACACAAACAGTGGCATGTCGACACATTTTCCAGCTCATAAGAAACTGATGTTAAAATATTCCTTAATATGCAAAAACTAGTAAATCTGTAAAATATAACTTAAAAATGTGAGTGCTTTTAGATGCCCAAATATTCAAACACCACATCAGCCATATGCATCACTGGACTCGATTCTCGATTCTTTTGGTGTGAGCTGTCAATGCAGAAATCAAAAAGGCTGAATAAAATAAAGTTTTGCTTTTGTAACTTAGGCAAATTAATCTTCATCCTGCTAGAAATATATAAGATGATATATAAGATGAACAGTTTGCTATTTCTTGTAGACTTCATGGGTAAAAAGTTATAGCAAGAATACAGATGCACAGCAAGCACAAAAAAACTCTCCAGATTAGAGGTGACAGAAGCCATAAAATGCCCACAAGAAAGCCTGACTCAGCTAAACGCTCTTGCCGCGACTCAAGACGACATGTGGATGTGAGCTAACAACCTGCTCTCCAACATACAGACATCAGGAAGGAAATAAGAACAAAAAGAATGGAAAGTGCAAGGACAAGAAAAAGAAATGCAGGAAATTCTTCCACAGAGCAAGAATCAAGATGACAATATACCTTCCCTGTTAATTTTGCATATTGTATTTAAAATATACTTCATTCAAAATGCTGTTACATTTCAATTGTTTTCCTACTTGGCCATATTGTGAGATTCTCATCCCATCAATTTCTATCCATTTTTAATTGTAACTGAATATAAGAGTCCTGCTGAAAAATAATTCTAATGTTTTATTTTGTATTACAAGTCAACTAAGACCTTAAAAATGCTGTGTGTGACATAACTATAAATGAACATATGCCTGAACACTATCCCACTGAGAAACATGATAGTGGTAGCATCATGCTGGAGGAATACTTCTGGCCAGCAAGAAGTAGGAACTTGGTCAGAGTTGATTTTAATATGGATATTATTAAACACATGGAAATTCAATAAGAAAACATGGTATACTTAAAGCTGAGGCAGAGACTGAGACTCCTTTTGGACTTACAACCAGAGCAACAAAGAAATGGTTCATATCAAAGCTTTAAGTCCAGACCAATATCTGTTAGGGAAAGTGTAGCAAGACTTAAGAAAGTGTTGTTAGCTAATGTTTTTGGTTCTGAATAAATTTGAGCTATTTTGCAAAAGCCGGCCAGAAATTGCAGTCGCTAAATGTGCAAAGTTAGTGGTAGAGTCTTGCCCCAGAAGACTTGCAGATACCTACTTAAAGACACAGGAAGGATAATGTGGTCAGATTTGATTACCTAGACTGTCAAAACTTGATAACAAACCAGGCCCATTTAAGCTCAATGAAGTTTAACGGAAAATGTGTGCATTGTGAACAACACCGTAGGGAGTAAGGCTACGTCATCTTTGCCAGGCAATAATATGTCTTACACGCTCCTCTTGCTGCGATTTCAATTGCTCAATATTTGGAAGCGTGGCCAGTACAGAATGAAAGGCTTTGTTCACTTCCTTCGCTGCTATTCCCAAACATCAACCCAATATAGGCAGACTACAATTCAAAAACAGTGCAGAAAATTGACATCAATCATGCACAACTCCTTCTGTTCGCTAATTGGCCTGGTTGAAATTCAATTGAAGAAATCCAGCTCAAAGGCAGAAATCCCAGATGGAGCGATGAAGAGAGATGAGAATGAAACAAAATTGCGTAGAAAGGCAATGACCAAAACTAAAGGAAGACTAAAAGGAACTGTGTACTTGTGTTTCTCAATCACAGATAACATGTAAATAATCTAATCTGCCAATAATCTGCTTTGATGAATATAATTGTGTTATTTGTACCATTTAATTTTGTGGCTATTTGACTACAACATGCAACGACAAGTGAAGAGGGCATGGGCGTGTGCGTGGGTGGGTGTGGGTGGGCGTGTGGGGGTGTGAAGGGGTAGGAGTGTGGGGGTTGGGAGGTTGAGGGATATGAGGAACATGTGAGATGAATAATCTGGGTGGATCTCAGGGGAGGTTCCAAAATATTCTGGTACCAAACAGGAGATAAATATCAGAGGAAGCCACAGGCAGAACCGTGTGGTGCTTGTCCAACCACAGTGGCTCTTTCTCCCTCTCCCCGTCTCAGAAGGAGAGGTTGCATAAAAATACACTGAGGAGGACTTTTTTTCCCCTCTTCGCCTGCTCTGCTCTGCCAGCAGCTCTTTGCCCTATAAATAACCTTAACAATAACTTCCCAGAAAGGGTATGTTTAGTGTTTGGCATTTGAAGAGGTCCCAGGGGCACTGAGGGGTTCCAAGTGAGGCTGAAAGGTGGTGTTTGGATGGGAGGAATGTGTATCGTTGTGGGTGCGGGGGTAGTGAGTGAGAAAATTACTTTGTACCATACGGAAGAAAGTACTTAACACTTTTTGCTGAAAGAGTTGTACTCAACTGTCTCCTTTGTCAGGTTAATTTCTATTTACCTAAATGTTGCCATTTCAGTCTGCTGATATGAAAACAAACATACAGTGAAGGAAATAACAGCAGGACTAAACAAGGCTACAGGGTGAAGCACACAATACAGAGTAATCATCATCTCTTTATTTTCCATAATTACCCTGAAGGTGGGGAGTTATTCTGAATGCTTTGTGCTCCAATACCTTCTTATATTATGCAGCAGGACTAAAGATTAAGACGTCTTCGTTACTTTGTGACGGTTCCTGTTACTCAATCTGTAACAATCACTCAAAGTGTGGTAAAGAAGGATTTTCCCCATCACAGACATCTTGTTTTATTTTTTCCTTTCTTTCCTGGCACTCTTAAAATGTTTCAGCCTGAGTAAATACTTTAAGCACTCTGATGATCCCCAAGACTTCTGGGAAAATAATGTGTGGACTGGAGAGGAAACTGTGGAACTTGTCAGTCAATGTGCTCCCTGTTAGATCAAGTATAAAAACACAGCACCTCATAAAAAAAAAGAACATCACATGGTAACAAAAGCAGCTTTGCTTCAGAGGACAAACCCATGTCACGGAGTATCAAACTGTCTTCTTAAACTTATTAAACATAACAACGGCAAACACGCATACAAAATGCAAACGCATAAAATACACTCCGTGCAGGACCACAGCTGCCTCTGTGTGAATTTCTAATTTGAATTAAGCCTTGTTTACAATGATTACAATAATAATTGCAAATCTTGTTTTCCTCATGGAAGCTAAACTAAAATCAACAACTTAGATTGGTTGCTGTTTATTCAGAGTCAGAATATATGAGGAATTTGCACGTCCTGCTGTAGGATTTGCAGATCTTTTGTAAGATGTGCTGAGATGATAATGTTCTCTGAATGACCGGACAGGAAGACGAGTGATACAGTAAGATACGTTTAGCTATGAAGAAAAAAAAAGAGGGGAACTTCCCTAAAGACAGGAATGTTGTTCTATTTTCCCTTGGTTGTCTTTATTAGATTACACACACACACGCACACATATCAGAACATGGAGAAATAATGCTAGGAATGTCACTTTCATTTCATGAGCCAGGTTACCATAGCAGCCCCAGCTGAGAGGTTGAACAATCATGGGACGGCAAGTGATTCGCTGTGAAGTTGACAGTAGTTTGGGACGAAAGTCAGCCTACGCTTAGTCCGGTTTCTGTCAAACTTCAGCACAAAACACTGGAACCACTACAGTAAGACAATCAATGCTCAGCTCACGAAGCTAAGGAGGTATAGAAAAAAAAAATAGCTCAATACAAAGAGACAAGAGAGAATATTTGTGATAGACAATATAATTGGATGAACATGATTACATTTTGAAATATTTTAAAATTTATATTCAACACTGATTCATTTGAGCTTTACTCTGTTCTTATTGTAAGCACAAAAAACAAGATAAGATCCTCTGTGAAGCTGTCAGAAAGGGAACAATCAGACCTGATTATTACACCTATAAACTGCAGCGCATGTGTGAATAGCGCATACTTAAAAAGAAATGAAGCCAGTTATTAAACAGGAGATAAAAGTATAATCAAGCTTATAAAATCTGTATCTTTTGTTCTTCTAGTTTCAACTGACACTCATCCCCAACAATGTTTTTTTTTTTTTTTTTAAATGAGACCAAACTTACTTAATAAAAAAAACAGGATCCATTAGAACACCACTGATCCATCAGCCATGGAAACACATATAAGGATCCAATCAGAACCTTCTGTGGCAAAGCCTCCAACAAATGTATTTTTCTCTTTCTGTAATGTCGAGAATTGAAACATCTGACACACTTTTCCAAGCAGCTGTAATTAAATTGACATTGACTAATAGAACATTCAAAGCAAAGTTTCTGAAGCATGAAAAATAAAACCTCACTTTGTAAGTTTTCTCCACCCAATATTAAGTGGAGCTGCTTTACACTGTTTGCACTTCACATCTCACCAAGCTAAAAAAAAACAAAAAAAAAACACAATTAGTAAAATATAAAGGCTTTTTGGTTTTTTTGACACTGAAATTTGGAGTTACTTACTGAATTCAAAAGAACTAGGATTACTTTTATGCCCACCAGTGTCAGGTTGATTTACACAGTCATAGTCCTATTTTTATTCAATTTTAGGCAATTTTATCTTCTCCTGAATGCCTGACACAAATACATATTTAAAAATATTACCTCAAAGAGAAAAATGGATACGTGTGACTAAATCAGCCTCATCTAAATTAAACACACCCAACAGAACTAATGAGTCATCTTCATTTTAAAAATGAAATCGGAGAGCATTCATTATGCCAGCACCGCATATCTCAGGAATGATGTGGTTTTAAAGATGGAGTCTGTTTGTGTAATTCAATCGCCCCACAAACAGAGGAGGGGTAATCATTTTGGCCAGACAAGTCCGTACATCACAGTCTGTTTGAGAGGGGATTCACATCCACACGTAAAGCCATAAAACATTGCAGGTTGGATTTTTCTTTCCTCCAATACGTTCACAGTGTCTAACATCAAGCTTATTCAGCAGTCTGCATGTGTGTGTGTGTGTGTGTGTGTGTGTATTAGAACATCATGTTCTCCTAAGGTTACACATGTCCTCTTATGAGCTTTAGTGATAATGTGGACACAGCGGTCAAAAAAAAAGAAGAAATTATCACAAATATTCCTGGCAAAAGAGACCGTAGGAACACTGCATGACAAACATAGGAAAATAATCTGTGACAGCTTTTACAAATTAAACCAGAAATCCACATGCGCATTACAAAAAGACTTTTGACCTTTTTTTGCTGCCTGACAATAAATCAGACTAAACTTTCACTGTTACTTTATAATTTTACTTCAAACTCAAAAGTTACCATACAGTTCTTTAGTGTTTGGTATAATTTCCCTTCAAATTGCATGACTTGGATTTAATATTTTGCAGATCCTTCCACGGCCTTCTCACATTGTAAATTACCTGCATTTGTATGCTTTGCCAAGTCAAAAGACTCCAGTTACATTACATTTGTTCAAAATGTATTTATATGGATTTGTGTAAATGCAGCAATGACGAGCAGTCTGTTGTCAATCACGACCCCCCATGTTCATTTGTAAACTGAAATCTGGCCCTTTATCTTACTTTTAAAGCAACCGCTTCTTCCTTTATGAGTGGTCGCTCAGCCCATGTTGAACAGGACTTGTTTTACTGTGCATAATGACACACTCTTGTCTTACCAGAATCAATCAACATCTTCCTAGAATATTTGTAATTTGCTCTGGGATGGATACGCATATTTGGCACCAAAATGGGTTCGTCTCTGAATAATCTTTGTTTAATAAAACTGTTTAATTGTTGGTATTTGAATATTATTTGAACAGGGTCGAGTGGCACTTTCACTCTTCAAGAACCTGGATATAAGGATGAACTAGACTTGAGGAGGTCCACCATTTTCTTCCTGATATCTTGGCTGATTTCTTTTGAGTTTTCCATGATGCCAAATAGGAAAGGAGTGTATTTGAGGTGTTTTCTTGAAATACATGCAGAGGTGTGCCTCCCTTCTACTCAGCCAAACATCATGAGTGACAAAGCCACCATCACCTGGTCTTTCCTAAAATGTTGATGGTTTGCAATAATCTGCATAAGACAAAATAAAAATAAAAAAAACACTTCTCAAAACTGAATGGGCTTTTCTTTTACCAAAAATAAAATCCTTTCTTCCCCACTAGATTCCCTTGTATAATAAATGAACAGGTATACTAAAACATAATAGCCCTGAAGCTCCTTGGACATTTTTGTGAGCAACTGTAACCAGTTGTCTCTCATCAAATCCCAACTGCATTTTATCTCTCCAAAACCAGATGAAAACATACAAGGTTATAATTAAAATTTGTTTCATTTGTCTGTCTCTTAGTTTCCAAACTCAATAAAATACTTAAACAGAGGAGCAGGTGTTCAAGCACCTAACCGATTTTGGGTGACAGAGCTCAAATCGGTGACAGTCATACAGCATAAAAGTCACCAAACTATGTCTAATGGTATAATACAGGAGAGGAGGGTTCCATGTCTGTGTTTATAAAATAAGAATTACCATCCAGAAAATATATGGTTCCCCTTTAAGTAATTCTTGACAAAATATCCAAAAGCACTATTATGAGTCGCTTTGCAATAAGCTTTTTTCTGCTCTTTTCCTGTAAAAATCTCTGTAAGAGAAGAGTATGTGTTTAATCCTTTTGCAATTTTACAACTTAAATGCAATATAGTCTTTCAACAAATCAATCAGTTCCTGCATCCACACTGCCCACAGTCTTCAGTGGCGATATGGTCCTAATGCACATGGGAGAGCAAGTTTGATTCTGTCAGACACCCACATAATGATACAAATGAAGATGCTAAATATTTGGTGACTGTTCTGCTGTACATCTCTAGACCCAGGACCAAAAACACCATTGTGGCAGAGGATCGCACTGCAAACACTCCATATAATCGACAAACCTCACATGAAAGCGGGAGGAACTGACTGAAGAATCCTTTTAGGAATACAGACTCTGACTAAAGTTATTTTACCAAAAGCTTTAGTGATTAAAACAAGACTCCGTCCTCCTGTCACTGTTCTCGTCACACATCTCCCACCTCCGCCTTCGGCCTCTCCTTTATCCTCCCCTTCTTGGCTACTGTATCCCTTGGCAACAGCTTGGCGAAAGCAGCAACAGGCAGCCTCTTAGTTCAACGTGAAACACTTCAACCACAGCTTTCTCTGTTTCTCTCTGTTAAAAATGCTATACCAGTAAAGACCATTTACCATGTAGCACCGCTCTGCCTCTGAAAAACTCAGACCTGGACTATCAAAGGTGGAAGCAACTAAAAGTTAGAATGCTAATCTATAACTCCATCTTCAGTTTCTGACTTGGAGATTTAAGCTGGTAAAATGTATGTACCTCCTACTTGTACCGATCAACACTAATATAAACACAAACTACAAATCAGCTCAAGCTCACCATAAATCCTGCAACAACTTTGTATCCCCTAAGATCTTAATTAACTATAGCAAAATAAAATAAATTGAACATAATGTTCTGAACTGTCATATCACTTATGACAAAATTATGAACTCATCTTTCAGTCTTTACACAAAATGTTTCATGTTTTATGGATGAAGCGTTTAAATGCTGGGTTTTTTAAGGTTATCTTAAAAAGCATGCCTCAGATTTTGCCACTCTTATTCAAAATTTACACCCGACTCTTTTGTACATTAATTCTCCTTAATTACGCTGCAAATATTCTGATAATTTAATAGGATATTAACATGCTGAAAGAGGTATTCAATAAGTGAAAAGTTATATACCGGTATATATATATATATATATATATATATATATATATATATATATATATATATATATATATATATATATATATATATATAAAGAACTGTGCAAAACAAAGACAGTTTGCTTTTACATAAGAAATCTTTAGCTACACAGAAACTGTGCAACATATCCACTCCCACTTATTATTATTATCAATATCAGATATTATTGATGACAAAGGACTGCCTGGTTGCAATATTTGGACAGCATGTGTTGGCATGCATTCAAGTTTAAATGATATACAAAATTTGACCAGCTGAATTAACATACAGTTTAGCCCTAAACTATTCATACCGTTGGAAGATTTAGGTTTGAAGTGATCTTTTAATTTCACCATCATGTTTTCTTCTGATTAGAAGTAGCATTATTTCTAATCAACTTCTTATTAATAGATGCTTTTTTTGTATTGTTTAATTATCTTTTTAAGCAGTGGATCTCTCATCTAACCCTAAACAAACTTAAAGGTTGGATTAAAATTATTATAAATGGAAATATATCACAGGGAATTAATGAGTTCTTGAGAGGAAACAAAATATGAGGAAAATGTGGATTTAGAATTTAGAATTGTGATAAATGTGGATTTATCACAGGCAGTACCAATCAGTACAACATTTAAAAGTGTTGGCAAACCCCCAATTAACATAGTAATTTGGCTACCTCATGCAAATAAACAAACAAACAATATTGCAACAGTATTTTTTCTATCTCACTCCCATCCTGACTGCAGCATAATAAGCCGCGGTCAAGACAAGAAAATCTTGAATATAATTATACTAGTGTTGTAGTTTGTTCCTTTTCCCACACAAATCAACCCTGATGTAAAAAGAAAAAGCCACCTGTGTGAGTGTTGGCTAAAAAACTCAAAACATCTATGAAGCACCATGGGAAGACCAACTGTAAGACTATGGAGTGAGGGCTCTGTGTTTAGGTGCTGGAGATTATCATCTCATTTACTCAGCTCTAATCATATCAAGGACAGGCATGAGGAAAAGAGACAGAACTCCCAAAGAGAGACAGACATTAGCCAGTCGAGACAGTGATGCAAAGAAAAGAAGGGGACTGAAATTGAGTGTCGATAGGAAAAGAAAAGCTAAAGAGAGGAGAAACGGGACCTAATGGGAGGAGAATGCCGGATGGAGTACAATCTAAATTGAACTGGACAGGCAGGTGATGGTGTCCCAGATAGCCAGAGGAGGATGTCACAGACAGGAAAAAAATTAATAAAACAAAAATAAATCCTAATGGGCGATCTGGTTTACCTCTCCAACAGGGGTCCAGGAGCAAAGTCCGTTTCCATTCAAACTCCCACCTGAGCTCCCACTGCTGCCATTTCTGAACAGATCCGCTGCATCTCTGTCCACCATTTCTTCTCCTCCACCACCTTCTCCTCCACCACCTCCTTCATCTCCTGTGTTCTCCCCGCTCTCGTTCATTTCTTCCAGAGCGATGCTGAACTGGGCTAGGGTCCGAACCATCTGCAGCATACGGACCGCTCCGTGTGCCCGAACGCACCCTCTGCTTGGCACATAGACTTTAAAACAAACTCGAGGCAATGAGGTTTTGATCTAACTGTTTATGCAGTTAGTTACAGCCATTATGTGTAGAAAAGAAGGTAAAATGAAAAATAAGACACCTGAGGGTTCAAGGAACTAACGCCTCTACTAGTATTTACAGCTCACCGTGCCCTGTTTCGGTTTTCTCTTCTCAAAAACAATTGCAGTCTTATAATTCAGTCCTTCAGGAAAGCATTTTCTCTATATACTGTCCACTCTTCCATAAATGAAGTCTTGAGTCTTCAGTGAGCCTCAAACTATGGGTTTGTTCTGCAGGAGGTACACTCAGCCGTGCAGCTCGTCAAATCATGTATCCTGTGCCACACACACATCCCGAATGCCAGGCAAAGGAGCGCACTTCAGCATGTCTGATCTGCTTCTACTGCATGAGTGATGTAAGCAGAGTCGGAGCGCACATCGAGGTGTCTGTCTGCGTGTGTGTGTGGGTGTGTTATGGCTGAGACGCCCAGCATGTGAGTCTGTGTGTGGGTGTAAGCGAGTGTGTCACAGCCCTCCCTCTGGGTGTGTGTATAATAGGAGGCAGCAAGCAGGGCAGACGCTCGCAGCGCTTAGATCTGCTTCACACCAGCCAGACTCGACCAATCATCAGAAACGCAACGGATCTACTGAGTTAGGAAAGGGATAAAGAACTGAAAGGTGAGGGGAAGCCTGAGAAATCCTTCCCTAATACCCTGATAGCTCACAAACACAAAATATTATTGTCTCGGGATCTTTTTCTTCAACCTCAATGAAATTTTCAACTTACAAAAAAAAAAAGATTCATTATAATACATCTGTTTCTTTTGCTTCCATGCAGTTTCAGTAACGCAAGTCACTCTGAACTCAAAAAAACTTCAGAGCTTTAAATTTAAAGCCAGCATCTACAGCATCAGACAAAGGTTTATATAAAGGTTTATATACACTATATACATGATTTCTCATCATATTTAATTTATATCAAACAAATATCACAAAACATAGGCAAATAAGTAGAATAAGATTATTCTACGATAAAGTTATATTTAAAAATATTTGATGCTTATGTCTACCCTGCAATCCAGCAATACTGCTACAAGATATGCTTTGTATCGTTTCCTGTCTGCTATTTGCTTCACTCACCAAGACCTTGAAACTAAATAATAAATAACACCCCACAATAACCATGTATGGGCATTTGGGATGCAGTATTTGTTGGGTGTTATATGTCAAGTGTCTTGAGTTAAAACTTTAGATGCTAATGCAATTTTCAGACTGTTGGATGAAATGTGGTCACTTCAGATGCCGACACCTAAAACGGATGATGGTGTCTGAGATGATAAAAGCTATACAATGCTGGAAACACAGATGAGAGAGAAAGAAGGGAGAAAAATATCGATTTAGAACCCACAAATTCATCACAAAATGAGCCAAAAACATTGCCATTTCATGATTTGGTCACATTGCAGAGCCCTACAAAAAACTACAAGTTGAATTCATAAACATTTGGTCTTTAAGTTTGGAGTCACCTAAAAATAACAGCAAATCCTAAGTTTTCTGTTGTGCTTCAAGCTACTTTAACATGAAAAAGTACTCTTTCCTCCAGCTGGGATTAGGCAGTGACTGAACAAAAAGGTCACTGGGGGACATTTAAAGGTCAAGTTCATCACAGAAAACACAGCCTTTAATCCCTGTCGCCATAGGAACATCAGAGCAGCTTTCAAGGTCTGGTGACAATTTTTCTGTACTAATAATCTGGCCCAAAGTTAAGTTTTAGCTCATGTAGTTTTACAGCTTGCATGTGTAGTTTTGTCTGAACAAAACTACACATGACATTAAATAATGGTAACCAGTATGATTATTTCCAATGAATATATGAGTATACCCGTAAATCTTTCTTTCCTCATGTCAGATTCTTCTTTTATTTTCTCTATAGCAAGAGTGTAAAAATAAAGTGTTATAAAAAAAATAATCCAGAATTTACTGAAGTACAACATTTCACAAACTCAGTTTACGTTATGCAATGCAAAATATAAGAAGTCTTAAGATGATATCAAATAAGGTCTGAGCAACATGAGGTGAGATGGAGAAATGCTGCTCTGTGTGGTAAAGATTGATTTTTGAAGATAATCTCTTGTCCAGAACTGATGTAAGTTTTTGTGAACCATCCTACCTGTGCCAGTTTTGACTTTTTAAGTCTGCTGGGTATTTGTTCACCAGCACAAATATGTTTTTTTCTTTTATTTACATCCATCCCCAAATGTTTCAATGGGACTTGGCTAGTGAGTATGCATAATAGCTTATGAAGGAAGGAATAGAAGGAAGTTTATAATCCTTAAAAGAGCCAATTTTTTCACACCACTGTTTTAAACTACAACAATTTCCAGTTAAGAGGTCAGTTGATCCCCAATCACCATTTTTTGGTAGAGATGGTTGCTGCAACATGACACTGGCAGTTGCAATTTGTTGCCCCTGCACGACTAGATGTTTTGTTTTTTTTTATTGAGGAAAAATCTCCTAGATAACAAATGCTTCTCTTCTTTGAGCCCCATTGGAAACATCTCCAGTGGGATCTCCCTGCCATGTTAGGTAGCTGGACCTTTACAAAGTTCAAAGATGCAAGTTTGTGGTGCGGAAGGAGCAAGTGGACTTTGTATTTTGGCTCTTTAAGACTCTCTCTTTCAAATCATCATTAGTGAGGGCAATAATTTGGGTTAACAATGTTCCTGTGTTTTCAAGTACAGCTGCTGGATCATCTGGCTCGGAGTAAAATGAAATTATTTTGTGTCTACTTCAATACTTTTTTGTCCAGTAACCATGAGCAACTTTTAAGACAATTTTAGAACATCTTTAAAGAGATTTTGCTGCATCCAACTTGCACAAACAGGACATCCTCATATGTGTCCTCTGAGTCACATGTCAGCAGCAGTGGTATCTTGTTCCCATAGCAACTCATCAGCATTTCCTGTTTAGCTTAGGACTAATGTAGTTGCTGGGTCACAAAGGATGGAGGGGAAAAGAGGTATGCATGTGAGCACGTGTGTGGATAAACTAAGATGAAGAAAGGGAACACAGTCTGTGCTGCGGGCTCGTGGCGAGCTGACCCAGATATCCCTGAGGTGTGTATTCACTTTCTTTCTCTTTCTCACACACATATCCTTCACGCAGACTGTAACTACATGGCTGAATGAAGATCACTGCATCCTTTTCAAGAAGCGAACAGGATGTTCCAATTACTTTCAAGTGCATGCTAGAGGACGAGGGTGAGGAGGGGGGGTTATAACAACATAAAAAAGCCAGACGAGTTAGAGGCACTCGGTTTGTTTTAGATTAACACATTCACAAGAAAAAAAATTCATTAAGGAAACTGTGTTGACGGTATGGTAGAGACAGAGAAGCAAAATCAGCAGCACTAAGAAATAACAAAACACCAGAGAGACCTCAGACTCTGTCTCCACCCTGTTCGGAAATCTGTGTCCTTATCGCGTCAGTCAGTGCTACCCAACCCCTGACCCGTCATCGTCACCCCCATAAAACGCCGTCGTAATCATCAATAAGCATGTGACAAAAATGCAGCACCTGTCAGCACACACACGGGTCCCACATTTGTGGGTGTGTGAGTGGGAGACACTGAGTGTTACCTCGGGAGAGGTCAACGGAGGGTTGTCCAAACAGATCAAAACAGATTTTTCATTCTGCACCTGTGCAGGCTTACGGCTTGAACCATGTGAGTGTGTTGGTGTGTCGGTGGCCCCGTTTGCTCCCAATGTTGATGTTGGGAGCAGAAATATTTGAGCAAGGATTTCTTCATTCTATATAAAAGAAAATAAACTTCTTTCCCATCTCTGCCTAGACAGAGATGGGATCAGACATTTCACTAAAAAGCTGATGAGGTTCTGTGTGCTATGTTCCTTAATATGAAAAATACACACAAGCACAAGAGGGCAGCATTCATAAAAAGAACAAATCTTTACTAATTGGCTGTGTTTTCTATTCTTTAGTATGACAGCCAGCTGGTGTGACAAATTAAGGTATTCTTAAAGATAAAAGTAACTTAGAGTAAAAAAGGAACCAGCACAGACCAAAGGGAAACATTTTGTCAGGTTTCCATTTGAAAACAATGTTAATGTAAAAACACCAAAGTCAGCAAATCACTGACTGTGAGAAAACTGGATTAAAATGACGGAGGCTAGTATAAAACCAGAGCTTCCCCAGTTATAGAAACCATAGTTTATATCTGCACATTACAGAGAATTCACAGGTAATAAGATCTTCCTGCGCTCTAAATACGCCCTTATGGGATGGCATGCATCAGAGTGTGTGTATGGCAGAGAGAGATGTGGTGAAAAGAGCCTTTTGTCCCTGAGAGGTGAGGCTTCAACAAGGACAGCATTAGCCACAGGACTCAGATGCTCATATACAAACACACAGACAGACAGAACATGGACGCTCCCTTACTCCTGTCCAAACACGTGAACATCTGATATTATGTCTTAATAAAGCACAAGACTAGAGTGATACCAAAGCAACAATTTATCTACTTAGTTTCTAGCAGTATTTGTTATTTGTCATTTAATAATTGAGTAAATCTTCTAGAAAATAAAAGTACTCTAAAAAATGTTATACTTGCTGTTTGGGTAAAACCATATACCAAATAGTATTTACAACATTTCAAATCATATGCAGAAGAAATTACTAAAAACTGATCTTGCTTCCAGAAGAAGTCTCCCATTTCTCAAAGACATATTTTAACCATGTCCTTAAATTAGGTTTGAGAGAGTGTTGGGACTAATACTTGAAAATAAAATATTTAGCCTAACAGTGGTATCACCTGGTCAACACTTCACAAAAAAGAATGCTCCTATCTTGTTAACAATAAATCAATATCTTATTACATTATTATATAAACATAAAACGCAGTTTTTGAGGAAGAAAAATTAAACATCCATCCATTTAAATACATCAAAAATGGTCAAAGTATTTTCAAACCACACACCTTTTGTCAAAAATAGCTTATCAATTTGGTTTTAAATCAAAAACAATCAAGTTTACAGTTTTTGTCTTGCTCGAACAGGGGTGGAAAGATCCTGATAAAGTTCCTCTGAAGAGAACAGCGTTGCTGTGATAACACCAGGAGGAGCCTTTGATCCACTCTGCAGCATCTTCGTCTTCAGTTTCAAGGTTTACAGCAAGCTGTAATCCGACATCCCTTCCACTTCCTGTCCGGCACCCCGTCCCACAGTGCAACAGGCTCCAGCGATAGCCATCAGCCACACAAAGAAATTTTAACCCCAACACCACTCCGGAAATACCTTCTCTGCATCTGTCTTTCCCACCCAGTTTGTCCTTTCTGATGCCCTCTGCCTCTTTCCTTTCTCTTCAAATTTACAAGAACTTCCCTCCTGCCTGTCATGGTTCCTCCCACACAACAAAATCTCTATTCTGCGTGTCGTGAGTTATTTTTGAAAATCCAAGTGGTGCAAAAAGTTTTAAAAGGCACCATCAGCTGAATTTCTCATCAGTGGCTCCTCAACAGCGGTCTAGCCTGTCCTCACACAGGGACAGCAATATTTATTAGAAACTAAAACAGAGAGAGATAAGAACGCGATAAGATGAAACAGGAGGAAATGCTGATTCAGGAATTATCAATCCAGTCTGAACATATGTGTGATTTTCACCAAAGTGTACTGTATTTGTAATCACTTTCTTTTCTCTCTTCATGCTTTACTTTCCACTCTTTCTTTCTTTTTCTTTTACCCCTTCCTCACCCATTTTCCTGGTTACCTCCATTTCTCCATCATTATCCTACTTTCCACAACATTCCTGACCCCTTGCTTCCTGTAATCCTGTGTATCTAGCAAAGAGGTTATTTCTCTTGTGTCGTTAGACATGCAAACATTGTGGTTTTAAAAAGGCGGCTAAAACAGAGCTTTGGTGCACCTCCAGCAATAAAACAGAGTGGGAGTTGGCCTGTGACAAATCAAAGCAAGATTAAATGAGAAGATGTCTCAGGGTGCACAGGAAGAATCAGAAGAGAGAGCAATGAGAGGCTTGCTTTTGTTTAATCAAAAGAAAAATATTTAAAAGAGATGTAAACAGAGACACCTCACTGTCAGAACAAACCAGGGCAGCTAGAGAAGAAGCAACAAATTAGAAGAAGGTTTTTCAGCCTGTCCAACTGAAACTTATACTGCCTGGTGATTTGAATCTTGTGAGATACAATACTGAGAAAAAGTGCTAGATGCAGAATTTGATAAAGTACCCACTAAAAAATCTTCAGTCACATTATTTTTAAAACTTTGGCGCTATCAAGAAGGCCAAGTTGTTTTCCATCAGTCATTTCAAAATTGTAATCTCATGTTTGTTTGCGTCAAGTTGTGTGAACGTGGAAGCAAAGTTTGTGATGTAATGAAATAAAATGAATGAGAAATACAGGGTCTGCAGTTTTTACTCATTCAGATTTGTGCAGCTTGTGAATATTTGATAACAAATAACAAGCAGAAACCAATAAGTGAAACTGAGATGTTCCCTTGCATGCACTTCCTGGGTTAAAAGTGCAAATTTCGGCCAATTTTAGGAGTGAACCATTTTACAATTACCATAAAATAAGTAAAATAAAAAAGCTGATTGTTAGTATAAATGTCTTAAAATGAAATTACTTTTTAAACAGATTTGGGTACAGCACTATTAGAAGTAAAACTTGGTTATTCAAGAATGCAATCTTGAAGCATGTCATCAATGAAACTAGCAGGCAGCAAATGAAGAAGAGAAGGTGGATTTCAAACATCAAAAAGCAACAAGTCACATTTTTTACCAATTGGATATTAGCTTTTAAAAGATGTTTCTAACTATTCCAGCAGCCATTAGCTTCATACAAGTTGATACTAAGTAAGCTAACATGCAGAAAGTTCTTAGAGTATCACTACTGTCGCCGCAGTACGGGAAAGTCAAAATAATATAAATTTTCATATCAGATAAACTACAATATCTTTCTGAAAACCTTCAAAATAAAAGCTTTTAGATCACTGAAATGCTTGGAACCTTAAATAACACATTATCTCTGTTGGGCAAAAACCTTACATCTCCATTTTTAGCTATTCTTGAAAGAATCCACTCAGCTGATCGATGAAATCTGTGTTGTGAAGAGCTTCACAAATAGCACATAACTTTGACCTTAAAAGTGTGAGGTTACATTTAGGAGTACAATGGTTATTTCAATGTCTTGAAAAATCACATTTTCAAGAAACATGGTTCTTGAAAATTAATCATGTTTCCATGGTTTTCAAGAAACATGGTTTCTTGAAAATGAGACACCCATCATTTGTAATTCTAGCTCAGCCTTTACTGTTTCAGTTCAGCTAGGGTAACTAAAAACACCTGGGTTTTATAAAAAGGGAACAAATTTGAGAAAACTTTAACCCCCCAATGGACCAAAATAGTAACATAGCCCAGGGCATAAGAATAGCATAATATTAATCCTAGTTGGTTTTGAGACAAAGATGTCAAGTTTAAGCCTCTGATGTCTTTTGTTTAAAAATGCTCTTTGACAAAAGTTGCAACTAGGGTTAGCCGGAAAACAATCCCTGGGACAGTTTTTGTAGCCGTGGCAATAAGCAAAGAACAAAACAGCAAAACTAAGGAAGATGTCATCAACATCCTTAATGTTTGTCAACTATGTAGATTAGATTTCCACTGCTAATGTGACAGCTATCTTACAACAGGAACATTGAGAAATTATCTGATAGATTCGTAAAAGAACCAACCAGGACACATTTTTATGAAACTACCTACTGTATGTTGTAGTTTTGTCTCTGTCTTAACCTTTCAAAATGCCAAAAGCTTTAGAGAGTCATCAGCTTTTTCCTCTTATTTTCATCATCCATTTGAAAGCTGGGCAGCACAACTGCAGAAGTTTACCTCTGTGTGGAAGTGAATGGAAAGCTGAAGAGTTCCCACAGAGTTCCTTAGAAAAAAACTCGTAAACTAGAAGAGTAAACCAGATGCCAGACGGATGGACACAATTCAGTAACAAAAAAAACATTAGGTCTTGGAGGATAAAGATGAGATTGATATGAGAGAGTCACTTCTCATGTTGGCATATACAAAAATGTAAATTTCACAAATACAGATGCTGCTGTACTTGGTGCAAAAAGGAGTTAGTTTACATGCTTCCCTTTTAAACGCAAGAAAATGTAACCACAGGAGAGATTTTTTAAAGATTAAAAGAAAACAAAATCTGTGTAATGAACATCTCCTACAGGCAGGTCAGCAACTCCAGTTACCACAGAAACAGGCAAATGGTACAAAAAGCATGAATGAGACAGCAAACAGCAAAAAAAGAAAAAAAAAGCCCTGTTATTATTATACTCACCCAAACAATATAATATAACAATACTGCAGAAAAACACTAAATAGGAAGTGCAGCTGCATCACAAATCTCCAAGGAACAACATGTGTCCCATTGTCAAGTTCCAATAACTGGGTCTGACACACACAAAAGATACAGTAAGTGAATGGAAACAGATACGTGGCAGAAGTCTTTGTGAAGGAGGTAGGTCATTACAGAGGACCCATTATACTTCCTGGAAAAAGCTAGAATAGGTCTACGGGAAATACAAAACAAGGTCATTACGTTTGTTTTTTTGTTTGTTTGTTTGTTTTTTACATAAAATCCTTCTTAGATAATAACATTCAACTTCTTCAGCTCTTCAGGTGTGCAATTATATAACCATACATCTTTGAAAAGCAGAAAAAGAGCTTGCTGCACAACCAACCAGAATGCAGCAACAACTGCTTTCTGAATTCAACAGCCATTGCACAGTGCATACAGTGGTAAAACGAAAAGTGCTGGAGCACCGCTTGGATTGCTTTGTGAGGGGCTGAGCTTCACTGGGGTTACTAGGTAACGGGGCAGTGTTTGCCGATTGTGACTTAATAATCACAATTGCAATCTAGCAAAAAGTTAAAAAACGTAAAAAAGAGTCACTTTTTTGAGATCAACTTCAAATTGTTGATCATAATTGCACATCTGTGCAATTAGATGTGCAATCTAATTGCACTATCAATCTAAATGTTTGCAATTGCACAGATGTGCAATATAATTGCACATCTGTGCAATTGTTGATCATAATTGCACATTTCTTTGCAGCCATTTTCATGTGCGAGTGTAAACGTTGAGTAGACCTGGGCATGAAGACGTCCTACAACATCTCAGAGAAGCTTAAAGTAGGCAGAGCTGAAGAAGTTGAATCCTGAAGTTGAATCTTTGAACTAGAAATAGTCCAAGTACTTGGATAAAAACACACTAAAAGCAAATTTTGCATAATAGATCTTCTTTGAATAACGTAGTGGCAAAGTGTGACAAATAAAGTCAGAAGAATATGAAGCTAATTATGAGTTAGCGTGGCTTTGAAAACAAGTGCATATAATATACAAGATAATAGGTAGATTCATCCAGACTGACATGCAAGTTATAACAGCTGTTTACCTAACATAAAAAACCCTAACATAAAAACTACTCTGTGCTGTCAAAACAACCTCAGAAGTGTTATTTTTCTTTAAATGTTTGTTAAAAACAACAAAAAGTGATCTGTCATTTAATATCCTAAGTAACGGTTTAAATAAGGAATCAAAGTCAACCAAAAAAAAAAATCCTTAGTGGATGTAAATTGGCTCCAACTGACATAAAGTCCAGCATGATTTAAACAAAACAAATAATCCCAGTTTGTCACACATAATAGCATAAAGAAAAAAAAACATCATTATTATTTCCTACAGGACAAGATAAGAATAATACTGATAGTGAAACTCCTGCTCAATTCACAGCTTTTGCAGATCTCGTCCAGGTTAGCTTTGCTTTACTTTGACGCCTAATAATATCAAGGAGATTAGGAAAATGTTTTAGTTTTTCAAAGACATCACAATATTGATCACTGATTGCAGTAGGTAAGGGATGAAGACTATTTTATTTCTTAAAGGTTTTCTATTAAAAAAAAAAAAATTAGTAGGTATCGAGGAAACCAGCAATAATAAAACTCTTTGCTAAAGTAATAACCTGTGCTTTGGCTTATTCTTTAACAGCAGCAATTGTGTAAACAAGCACTTAGATTTTACATGAGCTTGTGGAAGAGTGCAGTCAAACTTCAGAGCCCACTGTCTATGTGAACAGAGGAGGATCTTCATACCAAAGATGAATGCCCTCCTCCCATTTTTAAGTTATTTTCCCAGTGGGACAAAACTAAAAAAGGGAAACATGTTTTGTATCTCGACTACCAACATACACACACACACATCCCCACACACCCACCCCCCACATACACACACACACACACCGGATACTCCCAGGAAAAAGAAGCTGTTTATAACCAAGCTTGAAACACTTGCATTCCAAACACAAACACACAGAAACTGGATATAATCCGCAGGGGGTGCTCCGAGTCACCTTAACTGTACACATTAACTACTGCCTTGTTAAAATATTCACCAAATGTGTCACACTCCACTTTCTAACTCCTCCTCAAGGCACCGTGGGGTCCAGAACAAAAATATTACACATTATTTTGCATTACATCACACTGATGTAGACGAAACCTTTCCAATGAAGCATTCACTTCAGACCTGTAAACAATCCCCGCACTTAAAGTAATCTTTTTTATTTGAACTGTGGAGATAAACTGTAATCAAAAGGCTTAAATCTCACATTTAATTTAACTTGTACCTCACAAACAGTTTATATTGCTCATATACAACTTGCGTGTTGCTGGGGATGTTTGTATTGCGCTCTATTCCCAATTACGGTCAAAACTATTGCACATTATGTTAAAAACACATTTTCTTTACTTACTGACATTAAATTTGACTGAAAACGTTCCTGTTCTGGATCAGTAGGAATACCAAAATGTCTTTAGTCAATTAAATGCCAGAATAATGAGAGAAAACATTTAAAGAATCTTTATAATTACGTTCATCCAACTTAGATATTTTAGATAAATTTCTCTAATATTTGATAGAATTACCTTTGACTTTGGTCAAATGTTTTGGGTATCGTTCCACCAGTTTCTCAATAGTTTGCTGGAGCTGTGGCCCATTCCTCTGAACAGAAATGGGACAACAGAGTCAAGTCTGTAGGCTGGCTTATACACACCTTTTCAGATCTAAATTCTGTATACTGGGATCGGGGTTTTGGCATGCCCACTCTAAAACAGTGACTTTGTTATTCTCCGGCCACCTTTTCAACTAATTTAGTGACATTTTTAGGATCATGGTCTATTTGTGAAGACCGATTTGTCCCCAAGCTTTAAGTTTCTGTTTTGAAATATTGATTTAATATTTTCACATAATGTTTGTCATCATGATGTCATTCATTTTGTAAAGTGCTCCAGTCAGTCGCTCTTTAGAGAAAAAACACACCACATTATAATGATGCCACCCCCATAATCCATAATTAAGAGGGTGTCAAATTGAACCTTAGACAGTGTGGAGTCAAATGCTTTACTTTGTTTTTACTCTTTTAAAGTTTATATATTTATACTTAATGTCTACTCTGAGCTCTTGAAACTTTGTTTCCTTGTTTTTGCTTGTAAGTCTGGTTTTGATTCTGGTATACAACTTGACTAATTTTGTAAAATTTTAAAACTACCACAACTCCCAATAACCCCCATGATAACAGACGTGATGTATCAGACTGATGTTAGCATATTTGTTTTCAGTAAAAAAAATGATTTTTCTATCACTTTTAAATCATAGGTTGTCAAGAAGGATATGAAAAGTCAGTCGCAGAAGACATTTCGGTTTCCAGTTTTTCAGCTAAGAAGCAACCAACAATGGCAAAGGGAAAATTGGCACAAAATGATTCTTACTGAGAAAAAGTGTCCTTAAAACTGTGTTTAATAGCTAAAAAGCAAAAGGTCAAATATAAAATTTAAATTATGCCAAATCACTTCAAAACAAAATGTCAAGTTCACATCAGGCTTCCAGTATTGCTCACTCAGTCTCATGCTTCATCGTCAATGTAACAAATTTAAGAAATGTATTTTTAGGCAGCCCATGTGTTTAAACTCAGTTGGTATCAATGACGGTCATTTAGTTAATGAATAAGGTTGAGCAAAGGCTGAGGAGGAAAGAAAGCATTTAATGCCAGCGAAAGCACTTCCCAAAAAACTTGGTGTGCAGCCGTCATCTGATAAGAGAGAGAGAGAGAGAAACTGATTCCGACTGGAAAGTATGAGAATGAAAGAGAAGGGTATATAAAAGAAACACAAAGGGATGAATGAGTGAAAGTGAACGCTTGTAGACCAAAATGAACTTCAGGACAGCATTAGTTTAAGAAAGAGGTGGTGGAAAGAAAGGAAAGGAAGACCCTCCTTTTCAACCTTGTCCCATTCTCTCTTGCTCTCTCCTTATATGGTAGTGTTACGTGTGTGTGCCTCTCAGCATTAATGTGTGTTATACGGGCTCAGTCCCAGCGTTGCTCTCAAACTGAGCGATTAGATCAGCAAACAATTGCTGACCAAATTCAAACCAAAGCTGCTCTCCATATCACTGCTGCATGCACATTGGGCGTTTAAGCTAAAAGGAAAAAAAAAACACACATGGTTAAAATGTTGTAGTTTTTAATCAAGGCGAGCGAATCTAGATTATAATTTTAGGATTGTAGCTAAATATAACCTAACAAAGTACAACAAAATATGCCCATGGCCCAGGGCACAGGCTGGAAAATAAAAATACAAAAACTATGGGAAGTTACATCACAGTCAGTCTGTTTAAGGGACTGATAATTCCCCTGGGACATTTGCCTCAGAATGGAAGGAACTCAACTCAAGACTCCTCTCACTCCTTCTTCTCCTCCCTTATATTTTCATTTCAACCCCTCCCTGCTCCATACTTCCCAGAATGTTGTAGTCTGAGCCCAAAATGCAGGACTGGAATGCAGGAATCCAGGTAGCATGTCTGCATAAACACATTCGCAAACAATGCATCCATCCACACATACTGCACAAAAAGGAATGCGTTTGCATGCGTAACCCCAGCCCAGACATAAAACCTGAGCAAACAAGGTGATCGATGTTACTTTGGAGTAGAAGATTTCCATAAGTGGGAACAAAAACAGGGAGACTCACAGCTGGAAATACACTGCAGAATTTTTATGATCCTGTATGCTTTTATTTCTCTCTAAGCAACTCTTGCAAACTTCTTGCTCCTTCACCATAAATCAGAGAAACTTTCTTCCACTCCAAGAGTTTCAGGTGGAGGCACAGAGGCACACTGGGCCAAGGATGAACATGTCCTCATGCAGAAATCAGTCCAGCAGGTGCTATGGGCAACAAAAGAGTTTAGAAACATGTCTCTGGACATTCTTCACATTTTTGAAAAGTTGGAGTCTAAAACCAAAACTAACTCTGAAAAAACCTTTTCCCCAAAATCCTACTTGCTCATCTTTATGTCCGTTACCTCTGATATTACTTTAAAATCATCCATTATGATTTTAAGATCTGCACCTCAATTGGTTAGTTGTGCACTCCATTAGTATGCATTTACAGGAAAGAAAGCTGTTGTAGAAAAAGATAATAAGTCTCATTTGGAGATTGCTACAAGACAAGTTGGCAACCATGTGGATGAAAACTAAGGTCTTGTCCACACAAGAAAAATTTTTCCTCAGAACAGGTTGCCATTTTCACAACACCTGCATCCATATGGGGTTATTTTCAGAAATGTTTTAATTTACACAGAAGCACAGAGAACAGCCCAAAATGCTGCTTTTAATCCACTAGAACTGTAAACATGGAGTATGAGACATGAGCATAAAGCCTCCACATGAGGCAAGCAGAAAACAACAACGGCAAACCACAAAACCTAATTAAAAGTTTTGCATGACAATCACAAAAATGGAATCCGCCAATGTTGCTATGTATGATGCATATGACATTCTTGGGGTTATAAGTCAAGTTACAGGCTGCGGAAATGTCACCAAAAATGCACACAAATGCAGGAGGGTGAAGGTTTCCCTCTGGAATCCATTCACAAAACAGCAAAAAAATGTGTTGAGCGTGCCCTAAATATCGTTTTCGTGCAATGTGGAAAAAGGATGAAAATCTTTTCCCATTTAGAAAAAATGTGTGGATGTTACCAAATCACCTTGAAGACGTTGACTCAACTGTGAAACATTGTGGTGGTGGCATCATCCTGTGTGGCTAATTTCTTTAACAGTAAAGCTGGTCAGAGGTAATGGAAAAATGCACGGAGTAAAAACATGTCGTACTTTAAAGCACCATCTAGTAATTAAAGCAGTAACATTTTGTCCTATTCTAATCATCTCTAATGATTTAGACTCAAGAATGTCATATTTATTTCTGCTCTGAAAAAGCCACATATTTTTAATTGGCCATTTAAGATCCTTTCAGTTCATGAGTTTATTTTGGATTCTGACATGTGGTAAATTAATTTCTCAGATTACCTGACTGGTGTCAGTAATTCAACCCTGAAAACACTTTTTAAAACAGCACCTGTTGTGAAAAACTCCTAAGCAGTGATAAAACAAACCACTATAATTTCTTTCCAAACACCACATCTATGCTCTGCTTACTTTCATGCAGTCTTTCTCCATCTTACTATCCTTTTCCCTTCCCTCCCCATCGTGTCATTCCCATCTCACATGGAGAGCAACGGACAGAAAGGGGGACAGAAAGGGAGGAAAGAAAAGTTTGTTTTTCCAGAGGGGACAACATTCCCAGGCCTGCACCATTCCTTTCTCTATTTTTAGAGCACACACACATACACACGCATATCCAACACAAACAACAGCTCTTCACTCAATCACTGGACTTACTACAGGATCTTAAAGCCCAGCACACAGAACAGATAACAATAGTAATATTTAATTCATTGACAACCAGAGATAGGAAGAAAAATCAGCTGATGACCCAGAATCGGACATTCTTATGGTTCCCTGGCCCTGATTGGTGATCCACCAGATAGAAGCTAGGAAGTCCTGAAGGCCCATTATGATTTGAGACTCAACTCAATTGGAGTTGCCACTGAGTTGCTGATCCAAATTTTCTTTCATGAAACAGTTAGTCAAACGGACTGGACCTGTTGAGTAATGTAGTCTCCGACTTGGTGATGCTTTGAGTACAAATAATGGCAGCTAGTTCTTCACACCAGGGAAATCTGGGGAATCTGGTACTTTTTGTCTCCTGAACTGCTATTTTTTCTAAGAATGTTTCCTGCAAAACAAACATGCATTTACCAGCCATATATTTTGATTTGGATGCATTTCTTTCAGCGTTATTTCTTCATCCTCACTCAACAAAATATTTCTCCCAGCCATCTCGCTGTACTGTTTTTGATTTTGGTTGTGTTTACCCACAATGCCCTGGGTTAGATTTATGTATTTGGTTAGCTGAAGCAGACCAAGACCAATATTTTTTTTTGGTGGATCTGAGTTTCCTTCTTAGATCTGCAGTTCCATGAAACATTCTCACCTTCCAAAATAAACCAGACTTTCCAAACAAACAATCTAGAGTTCAATTAAACACACTCGAAAGCTCTGATCTTTTTCCAAACAGTCAACATATAATACAAAGCGTCATCATGTTGAGTTAATGACAACATTCTTCCGTGCAGATGTTTTTACTGCGAGAAGAAGACTGAGCTATTTGATATCAGTGAGCAGTTTAAAAGTCAGATCAGAAGAAGCACAAACAAATCTATATTTTCTCTCAAAATACAAGGAATTTAGCTGACGACTCAAACGGCAAAGTTGTTCAAAAGGATAAAAGTTGCATCCTTTTGAAAAGTCCAAATCTGTCTGTCTTGGAACATGCTGGATTTGCAAATGTTGGCAGATTTTTGTAACTCTCACATTGGGGATATAGCAAGACAGTAAACTCTATTCATGGAGCATATTAAACAGACAAAAAAAATAAATAAAAATAACTACAAAATTCAACAGCATTTTACAAAAGCACATTCGTTGCTTTTTGCCAGAGCACACAACACACACTTTGAGTTACTGATTGTTTTAAATAAGCTAATAATGCTAATTGCTAATAAAAGATGACAAATGCCATGTCAGCTCTTTAAGGATGTTTTTACACTTTAAAAACGACAGCCAGCAAACGTGGTTTAGCAGAGTCAATGTAGCTGTAGAAAAATCTGTCAGCTGGTCAGGGCGTTTTCAGTCCTGCCTTCTGGAGGAACCAGGCATTTTTTCTTTCTTGTCAGAAATACAGCCTACCATTAGCAAGATTAGAGGTCATCATGTCAATAGTTCTTAAATCATAGTTTGGGTAAGAACAGTGCTTTGCTCAGCACTCTCAGAGTTAAGAGTTTAAAAGATCTGGAGGAGCCTATTACACTCCGAAAGCAATGAGGAGTTTTTCAAAAGTCAGGTGGACGATAAATTGATGATGTTCTGTGGACCACCAAGTTGAAGGCTGACAGTCTCTTTACTTCAAAGGTTGAAAAAAAATGTTTAAAAAGACAACAGCATAGTTATTAGTCTATGCGCAAAAGAAACTTGTTGCATAAAACACTCAAAGTCAAGTTTATGGCAAAAGAAGAACCCATTAAATAACCCATTAAATTCTGATCTGTACCAAGGTCCTTTTTATTGAAGCTGCTAAATAAGTTGCCAGGCTTCATGAAAGTGGATTTCTCTGAGCACTCTTGTTCTGTAAGGCTGTTGCCAACAACACATTTCACAAAAAAAACAAAAAACTGGTTTTCTCACAAAAACGTGTGATAAAACAGATCTTGGAGGAGGTCAGGAATATTCCTGCAGATGAAAGAAAGATCGCTACAAGATTGATCTGGAGGACCAGGCATGTTTAAAATAAAACAGTGTCAAAGACAACAATGCTTACTGAAAATTACAAAAACAACTCTGAGATGGAAGACATTTATAAATTAACTGAGGTAAGGTAGAAAACTTAAGCTTCGGGTCAAGGCCAGGTCCACAGTCCACTGCAGTCACGTGACTGCTCAAGTCTCCAGTTCACATATTATGATTTTTGAAAAGTGTGTGAGGAAACTGCAGTAAACAACAGGTCGACGGTCATGCATGAGGAGAACCTGCAATAAAGCCTCAAGCTGACATTTGAACCAGCAACACTGAGGATCTGAGACAGCAACTTATTTCTTTTGGTGACAAAATTGTGACTTGAACTGGAATTTATTGGCTGTGCATCCATAAAGCTAAAGTGTGGCGAAAGCAAGAAAACTTATTATAAGCTCACAACTTACACTTATAAGTTCACCATGGATTTATGTATATTATTCAGCTAATCTGTTCATTTGTGAAGTGATAGTCAATACTGGATTTTATTATAATTTGGTATAATCTCCTCATGTTTGTTGAGGGAAAATGTTTATAACTACAACAAGAAAATGCTCCCCCCCCAAAAAACACCATTGACGTATAATAAAAATCATAAATTGTTATAGCAAAATCCTACTGCTAACCTGATCTAATGATAAATATGACAAAACACTAAAGACATTTCATTCTGTCTCATACGGGGCAATATGGACAGCAGCGATTTTGTTGATATACATTTCTTTGCACCTTGGTCAAGAATGTCCTTATACTTTCTTTTTGTTGGTCTCGAAGACATGCTCCATCTATGTTTTGCGGTGCGCTTGCCTACAAAGATGACGTAAAATGTAAAATGTAAATGTTCTGTATTTGTGTAGCAATGTGTCAGATCCAGAGGACCCTGAAGAGCTTCACATTACATTCAACCAGTCACAAACTGATGGTGGTAACGACTATCACATTGTAGTGATAGTTGCCCTGGAAGAGTCTGACAGAAGCTCCAGCACCATTTGGACCTTCGACCACCTTCAAAAGGCAAGACGTGAAATAAGGTTTAGCAAAAAAAGAAGACATGGTTTTCATTTCTTTCTTAATGTACATAACAACTCTTCTTTTTAAATATGGCCGTCTATGTTTTGGTACATAACTCATGTTAGGAGCTCTACATGTTTTGTAAGGCAAACGCCAGCACATGCACACAAAGTCTTTTATGGCTGAAAGCCTGTTCCCTCTGTATATAAGATCCAGATGTGAACGTAGTGGGAGAGAAGTTAAAAATAGAGAAAGAGAGGTGAAAGGAAAGGGGAGAGAGAAAGACCAAAACAAGGTAAAGGAAACAAGTTGAACAAACAGAAACAATAATATTAGAAGGTGAATGCTACAGGCAAGTAAGAGTAAAACAAAGTTATCATAATGACACTAAATGTCTTTCTTTTCCATTAAGCTTAAGTTGAAACTTTAGCCTCTCTGATGTCACCACATTCCTAAGGAAAAAAAAAAAACATCGATGCCATGGATGATGAAAAATACACAAAAGGGTGACCATCAACTTTCACCAGCCAAAAAAAGCGCACAGCTCTTATAGCCTCTTAAAAAAGCTCCCCCAAATCCCCTCTCTCCTTTTTCCTCTCACCAGACACAAGAACCATTTAGTGTGCATGTGTGTGTGTGTGTACATAAGTGTGTCCACGATGCTCTGAAAATGCCTCCCCCAAACCCACTTCCTGCCCTGCCCTCTCAATGAAGACAATTATGGTTTTTGCTAGAAGGATAACACAGAAGAAATAGCTCCATAAAAGGCAGGATTCATGTCGTTTTCACCTCCACACACATTTTTCAAATTAAAAGCCAATATGGCAGGTTTTTAAATATTAGGTTCTTTGTTCTTGCAGATGCTGAGTAACGACACAAAACTGAGCATTGAAAACGAGGACTTATAAAGACAAAAGCACAGCCTTCAGTTTGAACACAAATATGTGTTTCACTGCTGTAAATCTGAATGCAATTTCTGATTTATTTGAGAGTGAAATAATTAGTGAAAAACTCAACTACAGATTGCACTAATCAAAATGTGCAACCAGATTAGAGAGTGAACACAGCTTGATTTATAGATGATGATTTAAACAGTTTATGAGAAGCTGCCAGCTGCAAAACCGCCAAGCCAACAGAAAGCTTGTTTACATGAAATTGCATGTTATTAACAAGCTGGATCCCATTTTACATTTGCTTTTCTGCTGCCTTTTTATGTCATTCATGTTGGTATTATCAATACTACAGAATGAGAGGGATGTCAGACTGCATTTAGAGGCATGTAAAAATATAAGAACATCTGGGTTTATTCAACATACATAATGTTAATTCACTCAAAAAATTAACAAACGAAATCTGGAATAAACAATTCTGAAATTTTACAATGAAATGTTATAAAAATAAAAAAAGTAATTCCTGGTGAGAGTTACTAACCCTCCACATTTATTCCCATTTCAGATAGCTAAAATCACTCTCACATGCTAAGGACATTATTATTCAGCATTTTGAGGGACAGATATTTAGCTATGCTCCCGTCTGTTGAAGACAGAGTGAACATCACTGCGAGATCGAAGAAGGTATTTGATGAGAGAAAGAGGGTCTAACCATCCAAGCACATTCACCCTGAACATTGAACGCAAGAGGCTAGAGGAAGTTTTCAGAACCAGCAGGTTGTTACTTCTGCTGATAGGAAAGTACCTGCCTGAACTGTCAGAAACAGACCGCACGTTAAATTTTAATGGGAAAGGAATAATTTGCTCTCTAAAAATAAAAATGAAGACCGGACAAACGTTTAACAGTGACAGACGAAGACCAGGACGTCTGGAATGATGTATTTTTAATAGATGAGTCTGAATTAAATCATTTTGACGCCAGGACAAACAACATGTTTGGCATTAACCAAATCCAGCATTCCAACAAAAGACTCTCTAGACAACTGTTAACCATGAAGCTGAGGGTCTCATGGTTTCAGACTCCATTGCTGCTGCAGCACCAGGTCAGCTCACAATCATAGATTTTATTATGAGTTCTAGCATGTGAAAAAATATGGTACAATTTGAAGCTGATCCAGAACTAGAGCTAAACTGTACCAATGGTTCAAGACAATCTATCAAGAATTGGCTAAGATTTAACAAATAGAAAGGACCTGGACAGAGTGAAAGCCCAGATCTTGATCGCATTGAGATGTTGTGGGATGATTTTAACATAGAAACAAGAAATCACGTAAGCTATTTCAACTAAAAGTGTGTAAAATACTATTTCGTTTGATGAATAAAACAACACAAATATTTGGTGTTAACTTGTAAAGAACCCATTGACTTTTTCAGAATTTAATACATTAAAAAACAGATGTAAATATTTCTTCTGGGAGGACTAAATATTTAACAGGTTATAATGTTTTCCCATCACTGTTTCTTCCAATTGTTTGGCAATTTCCAGGATGGCTTTTCTATTATATGATTTGAAGCAAAAATAACTAGGGAGTGTTCAGGATATGGCTAACAGTTTCTGGAAAAAAAATTATATATGTGAATGAGAGGCTGTGATTGCAGGAAAAAATAAACTAAATCGGCAACCTTGAAAACTGTTCATGCATGGACAAAAAAAAAAATTGAAAATTTAAGAATTACTGTCAACTAAGTTCACCTGGTAAGTTTATTCTGTAAAAAATGAGTTTTACCCATACTACTAGTGACAGAAAACTGTTCATATACGTAACTAGCCGTTTCATGACTCTTTTGCGTCAAGGTATGCCAAATTAAATGTTAAAATTCTGCATCATATAGCTTTTAAACAGAGGAGCTCCCTGGTTGTAGGACTGCTGGACTCTCCTCCAACTGTTGCAGTCTTGGCGCATCACCTAAGGCACAGGTGTCAAACTCCAGTCCTGGAGGGCCACTGCCCTGCAACTTTTAGATGTGCCTCTGCTGCACCACATCTAAATAGAATAGTTAGGTCATTAGCAAGGCTCTGAAGAACTAATCTACACAAGAAGGAGGTAATTAAGCCATTTCATTCCAGTGTTTTGTACCTGTGGCACATCTAAAAACTGCAGGACACCGGCCCTTGAGGACAAACAACCATGCACACACTCACACCTAGGGAGAATTTAGAAAGACCAATTAACCTAACAGTCATGTTTTTTGGACTGTGGGAGGAAGCCGGAGTACCCGGGGTGAACCCACGCATGCACAGGGAGAAAATGCAAACTCCATGCAGAAAGACGCCGAGCCTAGAGTCGCACCCAGGACCTTCTTGCTGCAAGGCAACAGAGCTACCAACTGCGCCACTGTGCAGCCCGTTGTGCAATCAAATAAGCAAATATTAGTTAAATAAAATAATCTAATTTTGCTTAGCTTGTAATGGAGGCAGGCACAAAAAAGCCAAAGAGTGTAAAAACAAACAAAAAAAACAAGTTAGAAACTAGAAAGGCAATGATAATGAACAAAGGAGTAAATAAAGCCTTGATGGACATAGAAGCACACATTTTCCCTTTTTATCATCCAGAAGAAATAAGATTTTACTTCAAATTCAGATTTGGAACCATTTTTAGAATTTTAGCGTCTTCCTGTCATGAACTTTTTGCCTGCTCAACATTTAAATAGAGCCTTGAAACATTTTAGTTGAAGATGTAGCTGCACGATTATGAATAACATAACAGAGACACCCAAAACAGAAAATAAATCACCACAGTAAAAGAGACTGCAACTCATTCTTGATTCAGGTGTCTCATCTGAAGAATCGCTTTTTAAATATCCATAGATGACAAAAAACAAAATCATCCATTTGTTTTGCACTGGAGATCAGTCACAATAGCGCAGTGTTTCTGTGACATTTACTGGAAACCTTGCTTTCCGGAAGAGTTTAACTGTGATTGACGTACATTGTCCTAGATCATTTTCCTCCATGCTTAACAACAACAGAACTGCAAAGTTAATATTCCATATAAAATACTTGAAGAGGGGAAAAAAACCCGAAGTCTTCTTGAAAATAAAAAGCCCATTGAGCAGTGAAGAAGGACTACATTGTTTCAGGAGAAACTGTTAGCGACAACCCCCTGACTGCTGTCACCGGGTGACGGGAGCCTCGTGTGAACCCTTCCAGCAGGTCTAAGGGGACGCACGCAAACACAAGCGCATTCCTCTGGTCAGATAAATGGCAGTCATCATCATTAACCATCATCATTGCCATGGCGATTACTGCTGTTATTTTTGGCCAGATATCCACTTCACTGGATGGGTGTGAGAAACAGCCAAGGGACAGAGGAACAAAAGCAGATACACTGGACTCAAAAAATAAAAAAATCAGTGAGAGATATATCAAATATAGAGCATGCCATGAAAAGATTAATATTTACCTGATTAAACATTCATTCTGTCTTTACTTTTCTGTCATGCTTTAATGTTCCAGATTATGCAAAACATTTTATATGAGAAAAAAGTAACTTGAGCAAAAAAATCATGTCTAATGTTAATTATGAAAAAAAAGATGTGAAAAAAAACAATTTTACCCTGCACCATATGGAAAATATATCAGTTATATATAATTGACATAACATTTTATCTACTTTCATGAAACTTGAATTTAATACACAGTGAAACCAGGAACAAAATCATTAGTAAGTAATTTCAGAATATGTAAAGCTAACAGTTGCTTCATCCCAACTTGTCTCTTACTCACACAGCGAAATGGCACCTCTGCTTCCAGTCTAACAGTTGACCGCTCACAGGAAGACAGAAGAAAATACACTGTCATTTATAGTCCAGAAAGATCGGAATCGGAATTGACTAAAAATGGTATTGGTAACAATTATTATTCTTCCTATTATTACACAATTTTTTAAAAAGTTGTGCAGTTACAGCAATTGTAAATCTCACACACGCTACTTGGTATAGGAAGCAAAGATAATGGAATGAATATTTTTTACCAAACACATTCTAGCTGGGATGCAGAATATTAGCACAACATTGTGATATTAAGTATGACAACTTTTGTGATGACAATTTTAGCGGAAACGTTAAGATTTTCCTCACAATTCTCTTTTTTCATCCTCACAATGTGCCCACCACACTAGGATTTTTGATCTTAGTGTGGTGATTTAAATCAAAGCATGAAGGATGGTGAAAGTCCATCCAAGTGGCCCAATATATATGTACATACACGCTTCCCATTAAAGCTATACTTATAAAGTCTTTTTCTGATTGTGCAGCCATGCACTTTCATTTCAAGAGTAGCAAGAGATGATAAATGTCTTAAGATGACATTTAGGTTTTTTGGAGATTGAGCTCGCCCAGGAGGTCGTAAATATGTTAGCAGTTGTTTTGAAAATAGACTGAACAAAGAAATGGCTGATTTTAAATTCTTTTGAGACTTCTTTGAACTCCCTTAACTTATCTGCCACTAGAATGTTATTTCTGATGGCCTCCAGCAGGTGTTTTGATCTACAGATGGTGATGACCGTCACTTCAACAGTCAGGACCACATCAGAGTGAATCATTGTCCTGCAGTTAAAATAAATCAAACCTCCTGCGAAATGGTGAGTACTAACTAATGTTCTCATACTGTACTGAGGTGATGCACCTGTGTGATTTTAAATATGGGGCTGTCCCGATTTATTCACTACTAGAAATTGATTATTACATTTCCTGATCATTTGAAATATTTTTCTTTAGTTTCTGTCTCCAGAAACTAAGGAACTAAATAACTTGAAACTTCTATGATTTAACATAAAAAGAGAAGCAGGACCCTCAACAACTTATATATTTCAATCGAACTTAAAAATGATCTATATGAGCTCCAGACAAATATTAATAACAACTTAAAAGTTTAGATTACAAACTAAGAATGTGACTCATGAATTTATAGTCCATAAATTCATACCAAAAGTAAACTGGCTTGCAGAGTACAAAGCTGAGTATATGTTAAAATCAATGTTGTTAAAATGTCGTGTTTAATGTCATTGGTTCTGGTGACTTTGATCACAGTGATCAAAAGAAACACAAGAACAATATGAACAAGCCTAGAGTAATGTAAGCCACATGCTGTGAATGATGTTGTGACAGCACAGATGTAAAATCCACATGACAGTGTTGAAGTAATATGACAACAGCAGCATAGAGCAAAATATTACAAGATATTTTCCCAATAAAATATCAAAGTCCACTTTTCAGGCTGCTCCAAATGTTTAAACAAAGCCGCAAAGCCTTTGATGAAGTTTTCAGCGATCAAGACAACCAGATTTATCCTACACAACAATATCAAGAAATCAAAAAGTGAGACTGAAGCCGATGATTACGTTTGAAACTCAATCTATTCTGGACAGACAAAGAGCAAACACCACCTGCCTGTCGGGTATCTCTGGTCTTAGGTGCTCCCATCTTTCCATCGCCACCATCCTCTCCCTGAGCTTTGATCCGTGAGCCCAGCAGCCATTCGGGAACAGCACTATGACACTTTCGCCGCCTCTCGTTCCCGTTTTTGTGCACGTTTCTTAACTTGCAGCTAGAGCATGAGCCGAACCGTCGGATAGATGCCATAAGACAGACAAAGGACAAGGTGAGTGAAAGATAAAGAGACAAAGAAAAGAGAAGGAGCGCTGCATAGTTCATGTTTCTCTGGGTGACAAAGCTATGAGGGAATGCTCAGTGGCCAAACCAACCCACAGTTACATTGGGGCCTGAAGTCCATCTATGAACGTTTTTGTGCTGTGCCTGCATCCAACCACGCTCTGAAACACGCAATGTAATATGCAGCATGATGCAAGGAGAGCACAGTCGTAGCACTGTGTGAGAGAAACTGGCAGAAAGTTTTAACAATGACTTCCTGTAGAAATAAGTGCACATTCCCATCTTACATGCATAGATGCATGGTGATGTAACTAGATGCCCACATTCTGAAAGCTCGTCACCGAACTCTTTGGTTACTATCATTTGTTTTACAAAAGAAGAAAATTTCACATCATACTGTTCATATGAACCGTATGACATTTAGTAGATGCAAAAGTAAGTGCTGGTGTAGCAATAAATATTAGAGCTGCCCCTACCCCACCTGTTGCTGGACACTGTGGATTAGTTGGTTAAGGTAAGGTTCCCTTCCAACTAATATGGCAAATATGCAGTAATTCAAAGCTTTTTATATTTTGTCAAATAATAAATCCATATTTCAACGTATCTTATAATTATCATTTCATTTCCATAGATGCATGTTACTTTTTGTCTAAATAAAAATCTGAGACGTGTGCACTGTGTTTCTATTTGACACCCTTACATCAATACTTTGTGGAATCACCCCAAAGTCCAGGTTCTAACAATTGATAATACTGGATTTTATTTGGAGATGTCAGAGTAAAGGGTGAATACAAATCATGCTGCACTTGCCCATGGTGATCCGTGCAACCCCAGTTTTTAACTCAAACTGAAACCCCAAACTTGAGTACAATAGATCCAACATTATAACAGTTCAGAAATGAGACCTGGTGCAGCTTTGCAGTGCAACTTTGTAATAAATAAAGCTAGGTTAATCTTAGTAATCCCAGCTGCATATAGAGATTAGCTACAGTAAAGAAAGATAAACTGAGGGAATAAAAAAACAGAGAAGTTACCACCATTTTTAAGTAATGCTTAATCTAACAAAGTTAATTTGAAATATTTGTTATCAGTGATCAAAGAAAAAAGGGGAAAAAAATCAGAATTTTGGGGATATTTTTTAAAATATGTTGGAAAAATTCATCTTCTCCAGCTGGCACAACTTAGTCAACATTACATCAGTTAACCAAGGACTGAATACTATGTTTCTCACGTTAGCATATTTGCAGCCACAGCGGGAGCAGATGTCTGATTCAGAGAGAAACCAAAAAGGAAGGCTAAAATTTCACTGGGCATACCAAAGATAGTCCACAATGTCCTGCATACTTGAACCAAAGAAAAAACAGTCTTCAAAAGGTGAACATATTTATCACAATCAAGTAAAAATGCCTCTTTTTTTTTTTACGTTGCAAACACGAACTGTGCCAAAATCTTTCAGTGCACACAGAACGGCTGAACTGGCAAGTCTCTTAGAAAGTGCTGGTTCAGGAGAGGCTTTCCTTACACAAGCAAACTGCTCTGTAATTACACTGGGTGGATCCACATCAGCCGAGAGAAGAGAGCTAGAAAGGGACAGAAGTCAGGAACAAGGAGGAAAATCAAGATGGACAACGACTAGCAACCACACTGAAGCAAATTCATTGTTACATGGGCAACAGTAAAAGAATAATTTAAAAAAAATCTAAAATACAGAAAACAAAACAAAAACCAAGGGAGGCTTTCCTTAAAAGGCCATGCTAAAGATTTTCAAAGCGTAGAACAACTGTGACTTACCCAGCAAGGACATTCAGCAGTGTTTTCCCACAGATGTTTTTTTTGTGTGTGTGTGTGTATATACATGGACACTGTGAGAAACCAGATGGAGCCTCACTACAGAGAGACACTACACATCCGTTTTAATGTCTTAAGAAAACTTTAATCATCCACTTGTTAGTGCTAGAACTCTAAAAATAAGCTGAAAATGGTTGAAAAATATTCAAAATTACCACCTGAAACTTTGTTATCTTAAATAACAGCTTTGGCCAAAGGCTGCTACTATAGTTGATACCTTAAAGCAAACTACTACTTGTAAAGGTTCTCCATTACTGATGTTCATATTGCCAAGCGAAGACCATTGTTGCCACAATCCTAGATAACAAAAGATTGGTCCACACAAAGATTCAATTCAATTACTACCTATTGTACTTCTGGTCAAGTTTCTGCAAAACCATCAGACTAGAAGTAGCAAATATTATACATAAAAAAAGAACAATTATATGAATGTTTCTCACGGGATCCGTTTTGTGTGTAAGTACTGTAGAGGAAAACTGAACCAGACGAGAGGAAAGCCAAGAGGAAGCGATGAATGAGAGAGGTGACAAGGCCGTGTGGGATGTCTGGACAGGAACAGATTCAAGTATAAAGAAACCTTTTAGTCAAGCTGGAAAACTTCCAGGCCAAAGCAGAAAGAGAAGATGCATCCCAAGTAAAGTTGTGCATAATACAACTAAGTCTACTCTTGCTGTTTCCATAGCATTTAGTAGAAGGGAAGGTAGTACATTGGTGCTATTATTTAAACATTCATAAATAAATGATCTTCTGTGCCTTTGCATCAGCAGGAGATCTGGCGGTTTGCACGTCTTTGTGTTGCCCAGAAAAGGAAAGACATCAGCAATCACCTTAAAAAGCTATCCATCAATCTAAAAGGGACTGCAAGGGAAAAGAAAATTAAGACAGCTGCCCATCATCTCAGGTGTAGACCCAAGAGAGAAAAAAAAGTTCCCCATTTCAAGCTCAAAGAATATGGCACATTCTACAAAGTTGAATCGAAATGAAGCAGAAAACCTTCTAGAACACCGCGTTTTAACAAAAGAGACCAAAGTGGACATGTTCAGTCATATAACATAGCACAAACACCTCATTCTAATTGACAAGAATGGAGGAGGAAAACTTATTATTCAGGCTCATCTTGCAGCCACAGGACCTTGGCACCTTGCAGTCTCTGTTTGCCAATGTATTCTAGCGTCAGAAGTGACGTCATCTGTCCGACAGCCAAAGCTTGGCCCACACAGCACTGGACGATGATTCCAAACAGACTAGCAAATCTACCAGCTGATGGAAAAAGAAAAGAATCGACATGCTGCAACGTCCCAGTTGCAAAACACAGACCTCATCTTGGTTGATACTATGTGGCGGGATTTCCGAGTGAGTACGCACAATCCTCAACCAAGTGAATAGGTTTAGTGAAAAAGACTGGGCCAACACTATTCAATAGCAATATATGGCTGAAAGATTTCCAAAGAAACCTCCAGTAGTCCCACTGCTTATTTGTGGTTTTGTAGTCACAGATTGTTTTTGTCGATATACAATTTGGGAAGAAAATCCAGCTTGGGAAGCTGAAATGTCTAGACTACTTGACACACTACCGGCTGGCATTTGCAAAAGCAATCAATTCAAGAGTGCCATTCTTCTTCCTTGGTGCTGACTGCTTGTACCCCTAAGAGCAGAGATAGGAAAGACTGTAGATATTGGCTTTCCACTGAGCTAATTAATGCATATTTGGTTTTTCTACTATTAAAACAGACAGTTACAAGCATTTTACAGACGATCTCAAGTAATCATGGATTTCAGATATTTGCTGGCAGCTTTGGTTCCTAACCTCTGTAAGGCCACTTTTATACTTTAAGTTATTGACTGAAGGTGTTTTTCCAAAAAATTATGATGTACTGTATGTGTTGCACTTCAATTATCACAGATTATTCCATTTTGAAAGAATGGTGTCTTGCTTGGTTTTAAAACACACACTTCAAAAAAAGGATTAATGTAGGTCTTGTTCAGTACGGGATAAGTTTATTCCGTAAGGACAACTAAGCCCCAAAGGTTTTTGAAAAAAAAACAATTATGCACATACAGATATGTGTTAGATTTCATCAGACGGTTTTTATCAAGCCCCAAAGGTTTTTAGGTGGTGGCGTCAGAATGTCTTGCACATACCAGTCAAATGCTAGTCTGGTGATTCATTCTCCCAGGTAAGAATTTTCTGGAACAGTTTTCAGAGTAAAAGGTCCCCCAGCAGACACCAGCTATGTGTCATAGATAGCCCAGATATCCACAGCAGCATCTTTTATCTTCTGATTCATCCCTCCTCCTCCCACTTATCCACAGAGCCAGAACAAACCATATCCTGAACCTTTCATCTCACCGGCACATTTTAACCTCTCAGCTGCACGACTTTTTAGACCACCACAACCCTCCACTGACCTTTGTAAGTAAAGGAAGAGCTCCAGGCACCAGCTCAATATTCTCCGTGTGATGTGGCCTTTCATTCAACTTTCAAGCTGGCCTTTAAAAAGAGTTGATTAATGGATTAGAGATAGTTTTCCCTTTTGCTGAATTTGGTGGGAGGGTGTATATAAAACTAATTGTTCCTAAAGGCATAACAAAACAATAATCAATCATATTTCTTTCTAATAACCAAAGTAATAGCTACTGCAGATGGGTAATATTGACTTCAATTTTTTATCACATTGACATTTATTGCAATAATGATAAAAGTATTGTATATTGGCAATACAGGTATCACTACATGTGGCCAGAGTCTAAGAAACGCAAACACTGTTACCCAAATATTTAATAGGCTTCTTTATAACTGTACATAAAAAATACATTCAGTCATTCTTCTAAATACAGTGATTTAAATGAAGCTCCTATAAAACTGAGCCAAACAATGCCAATCATATTGTCAGTTTTTTTTTCAATCTTTAAAGTATATTATTCCACTAAATCTGAACTCTAATTACAACTTTTTTTTTCACAATACCAACAACGGTTCAATAATTCCTTATCCCAAGTTGCTGCCGTCATTTCAGCCTCTCATGCAGAGTTTGTGTCTCCCATTTATGACGTTGTGAATAGCAACAAAGAAAACAGAAGCAGATAAAAGCAACTGAAGGCAATTTTGAAAAATTCTGTAGCATTTTAGAAGCTAAACAAAGCTAAAACAAAATTCAAAAAGCCTTCAGTTAAGAAAAAACCCCAATGCAGCAATGGCAGCGCGTCACACCTTAAAGGAGAAACGGAAGGAGAGCTGACTGGTTGTCAACTCTGGTTAAAAATAAGAGTGTGTGGTGGATTTCAGCCACCCAAAACCACTTAGGCTGAATATCTTTGAAAGATATGTATATTCAATGGATTGTCATTGTCGTTTTGTTTTTTACTTAAAAAACAAACAAAAAAAGCAATATTGACTGTAAAAAAAAAATGTTTGGTAAGTTTACTGATTAAGGCTAAATTTAGACAATCGCATGATTGTCCCTGTTTTTGCACCAGAACTTTTTTTTTCTAAGCTAAAAACACAGTACATCATATAAGACAAGCAAAATCATCGTAAAGGCATTGTATACAGCTGCAGGTTTTCTTTACAAGTATTAATTTACCTTAAACCAATAATTATTGATGTCCTTATAGAGTGCAGGTCAGTCTCTCTCTTTATTGTGTGTAAAGGATTTTAGTCAACAGAACTATGAAGTTAACATTAAATGAGCTTCTAGCCTAGATCTACCTTTTCATTTGTTTAAGTCTGGTTAGCATAACAAAGGATTATAAAAGAGTGGCTATAGAAAACGTAGATGGAAAGTATTTGATTCTATGTGGGTGGTCAAATAAAACAAAGTCACTCATAAATCTATAGTTATAAACACTTTGCTTTTAGACCTAATCCATGAAGAGTTTATCTAAACCAGCTTTTCTCTCCCTCTCCAGTTATGTCCTTTCTTCCATCTGTCTTCCTTAAATACCACAACTCATAGCTTCTGTCGACATGTCCTGGCCTCATTACTAAAATCATATTAAACAACGTGGTACACAGTTATGCCTGGTCCGAGGGACGATATTGCAAAGAGTATGCAAAAAATCAAGTCACTAGAGTGGGCTGATATGATTATGGGTAGCAAACAAAATTTCATAAAATGAAACATTTCATGTTCTAGACAGTCCTCGAGGGCCACTGTCCTGCAGTTTTTAGATGTGCCACAGGTACAAGATGCTGGAATGAAATGGCTTAATTACCTCCTCCTTGTGTAGATCAGTTCTCCAGGGCCTTGCTAATGACCTAAAATTCTGTTCAGGTGTGGTGCAGCAGAGGCACATCTAAAAATTGTAGGACAGCGGCCCTCGAGTACTGGAGTTTGAGACCTCTGAATTAGAACATAAAAAATTCTGATTCTAGAGTATGAAATAGCCCAAATTAGGTCATTATGCCACACACTCACTGTAAATCTTTATCTCTTTTGGGAAGTTGAGAGCTGTTATGCAACAAAAGGAGAGGTTGATAATGGACCACATTCCTGCTGCCTGTTAAAGTGAAGACTGCTTAAATGAGCAGAAGACATGCACACATACAAGGTCAAGAGAAAACTTCATCCGTCACAGTAATGTCACAAAAACAGCATGTGCACTGAGATTTTTATTTTTTTTTTTCTGAGCAAATAAACACTGCTTGTTACAGCAACATCTCATGGTACTATTTGTTCAAACCTGCTTGTTAAGTCCTTGTGAAGTTAATTTCATAGTAATGGATATGTGAGAAGTACTGCACTATTATTTTTAATGGATCATAAAAATGACCAAAAATTAAACATTTTCCTTAACTTTTCTATTAAAGGCCTGTCTCCTTTCCCCTCCCTTCATTTTTGCTTCATTCTTTAACTCCATCTCAGTTCTATTTTAATCCTGTTACTTTTTTAAGCCAGTACACTTCCCTCCAACTCCTTTTATTTCTTTTTGCTTTCTCTCTCCATCTACCTGACATTTGGCTTGTCGGCATGGGCTACACTAAGATATGACCTCACTTCACAACAATGCTCCAAAGACATAGCAGAGAGAATAAGATAACGTGAGCTATGGGAATTAGACTGAAATGGAGATGTGAAAAGGCAACACGCTGGCACAACATTACAGGCATGCAAACAATAAAGACTGGCAAAAACATCTGGAAGGGTGAGGGAGAGTGTATCTAGATTAAAAGGATAACTAACACTAGAGCAGAGAAAAAAAAGAATAGGTAAAACTGAGTAAGGTAAAAGTGGAAGAAGGAAAAATATTCCTCCCTTAACCCCATACAATTTCATCATTTTTTTCTGTGCTTCTCTAAACCTCTCAAGGTTCATTTATAGCCTGGCATTGTCATCCCATTCAGTCCAAATCACACAGGCCGTCAGAGTTCACCAGAGCTGCAGGACACCATTCTAAACCTAATGTGCTGGCTCCAAACGTTTGAACAAGACATTGACATGTTCCAGGCAAACAATATGCACAAAGGCTCACGCACACACACAAAGCAGAGGAAAAGAGAAACCAGTTTATGACACACACACAGAACAATGAGCACCAGTCGCACTGGACATCGTCAGACCCTCCAGTTACCACAACAACTTCCCATTTCCCTTAACCCATTTCCTGCTCGGAAAGGTCGCTTGCCAGCTACCGCTTCCGTGACTGCAGCAACAGGGAGGGAAAACCAATGAGCACCAAAGTAACGAAAGGGAATTAATTTAGCAGCTGAGCTTCTTAGGTTTGTGCTAAAGTTAAGCAAAATTACAAGAAAACCAATGTGTTTGCTCAGGAAAATAAAAAATTAAAACCCAGCAAGCTTGGGATTGATCAAGGATCCAGATCACGTTTAACCCATGTACTTAAATTATAGAGGATCAGCTTATTTTTTTTCTTTACACTTCAGTATTTTCTTGCATTATGGAGATAACTAGTCCCAATGTTTCACAAATTTAATTTATTTGTAAATTATTTTCAGAGAACCTTAAATTAAATTTTTTGAGTTCTGGTCCATATATAAATGTGGATTTCTATGAAATATTACAGTTTCCAGTTTCTCACTCGTAAATAAACTAAACCAGCTCTGAGCAACCTCCTGCAGGCAGCTATTATTCATTGGAGTCCCATAACGTCATTAGACTGAGTAGATTGTAGAAAATTACTGTAAATTCTCAGAAAACTACTTTAAACCCATCCCTCACCGCTGCGGGAACAAGTTGACAAATGGCAGATTAAAAAAAAATAAGTCCAGTGCCAGATGGCTCCATTTCCAGGGGAGTCAGATGAATGACTGCAAATGCATAATATAGCAAAGAGATGTTACAGTGAGTACAGATTGCCATTTTCTAGATAAGCCTTATCTTTTCAGGGTTGTGGGGTGACTAGACCCTGTCTTGCAATTAATGAGCAAAATTGTAACACAAAAGTCACACAGGGAAAACAACCACAGATGCACATACAAATACCATAAAGGCAATCTTGAGAGACCATAGAGCCTATTGGTCTCACATAATCCGTTCAAAATATTCCATGTACCAACATCAAGCATCCCCACCAGAAAAAAAAAAGTGAGCACAGGGGTACATAGCTATCCCAGTGATGATGTAATGAACCGAAAGTCCTGAGTTTTGGTTGCAGCTTTCCTGCATGATGTACCAAAGTTGTTTTTACTTTCTTCATACCTCACAGCCACATCCACAACTGCAAATAATAATAACTTTGACCTGAGTCAGGGATCTGCAGGAAAGATTATCTCTATATAGAGATGTTAGAAATACACACAGAAAAATTGTATTCCCTTTCCATTCACTTTTAAACAAGTAACTGCTCAACATAAGTTTAAACAACATAACATAACAGAGAATCTCTTTATTTATGTTACTATGAAATACAAACACTGGATTATGCCAACCTAATATCTGCAAATAAGACAAAAATAAATCTCTCAGCCTTTAAACATAGCATTACATAACATACTCTGATTAGAAGAACTGTTTATTTTATGCCTTCTCTATGACTCTAACCCTAACACAGTCACAATTGATTCTGGGCAAAACAAACAAAAAAGAAACAGCAGACCTTGGATTACCCCTTAATATCTTTTGTATGAGTTTTGTTTAATTAAACTAATAACATCCACTAATGTTTGTTTAACACTCCTCGACCTTTCAATAGGTTCTGGCATGTAATCCTGAAACCCAA
Source organism: Xiphophorus maculatus (assembly GCF_002775205.1). Taxonomy (NCBI): domain Eukaryota; kingdom Metazoa; phylum Chordata; class Actinopteri; order Cyprinodontiformes; family Poeciliidae; genus Xiphophorus; species Xiphophorus maculatus. The sequence goes on along the minus strand of NC_036460.1, from coordinate 19,046,933 downwards.
ACGGCCTCTGAAAATATCCATGCAAGTGTTTGTTGGGGGAAAATAAACACAAGCGCTGAATGGTGCCGTAAAACCATAACAATTAGATTCGCTGTGTTTTTTATTTATAATATTAAACACAATATCCAAATATTTCATAGTTTTTTCCTGTCATTAAAAACAAAAGAAAACCACATGGATATCTGTGTTTTATGTTGTGTGCATATTTCAAGGTAAGCAATCAAAACCTAAAACACAGAACACACAGCAGCAGACACAATAACAAGCACACTAAAGGAGGGGGGGAAATCTGAACTCACCACTTTGGGTTTGGTCTTCTGTGGAGCAGAAGCAGATAACGTGTCCTCTGTGCCAATCTTCTGAGGTCCAGCGTCTGTAAGTCCAATGTTACTGGTCACACCTGAGCCTTCTGCACTAGGAATTAATCCTTGCGATCCATTACTTGCTACAAAAGCAGGTCTGGCCTCAATGTCCTCAAGATTGTATTTCTGTGAAACATCCTCCAAAGGTGGGACCTCATCTTCTGCAGGCACTGCTTGGAAGTTCACTTCTTTCAGGGGTTGGAGCTGTGCAGGTGGGGAGATGGGAATGAAGGCGGGTTCACTGGTGTTGCGAATGTGCTTGGGTTTAGTTTTGGATTTGGATTTCAGTGGTGATGCAGGAAGAGACGATATTAGCTTACTTTGGTTGCTGTGCTCCTCCTGGTCATCTGAACCCATTTCAATGGGATGAAATTGGACATTGTCAGGAAAAGATTGTAACTTGCTGGGACGTTTTTTAGCCAGCCGACGTGTTGTTCTAGGAGACAGAACCTCAGAAAGCTTGAGATCTAAGTTAAACTTCTCCTTTTGATCATGGTCTATTGAATCATCGTCATCATCAGGGTTATCAGAAACAGCACTGCATTCTGACTGGGAGGCAGCAATCTTGGCCTGAAGCGGTTGTGTGCAGTTAGCCTCTGAATCCCAAAGTTCCTCTCTCTGCTCACTTAGGATTGGTTCACTGCTAGAAGGTGGAATCTGTCCAGATTGATCCAACTCACTGACCTGATGTGTGCTGCCAGTTTGAGGGTCAGTTTGGGACACTGGAGGGGCCTCACTACGGCGACTGGGGTCACTAAAAGACTTCTTCTTGGGGGCCTTGCCATTGCCATGATCATCTGTGATCAACCTGTCCATTGCACCTGGTTCAGCTACAATGTTCCTGATGACCCTGCTGTAATCCTGAATACAGTCATCACGTGAACCGCCATCACTGTAAACAGACAAATCACTTGCCACGCTGCCTATGTATTCTGATAGAGTAGATGCAACAGAGGCTTCAGGAGAAGCACCCCCCTTGACAGACAGGGAACCCAAAAGGTTGCTGTCGACTGAAGAAAAATTGTTGCTTCCTTTTTCCGCTAGAGAACAACACCGCTGAGGCATGGGGTCACTAAGAGAGCGATAGACAGTGGACTCACCATTTCCTACAGCTGCTGTTGTTGAATCTGCATGATTTCCATTACTGGAATCGGACCCTGTGTTGTTGTTACCAGACGGAGAAAATTTGCGCCTTCGGCGGACTGCACTTGGGGTTGCAGGAGATTCAAATCCTCCTTCTCCTGATGCTGCAGCTGATGTTAACTCTGTTGACACTGCACTGCTGGTGTTGATTCCCTCAGAGTTAAGTTTGTTCATAAAAGTAGCAGCACCCATATCCACAATATGGTTGTCAGTCTGAGCCGTACATACTGGATAGGTCAAAGACTGTGGAAAACGAGTTTCATTTAGATGGATTGTACAGTTCAAGCTGCTCTCTGGCATTGTTTTTTCCTCCTGTTTGAAGCTTTTCATCTCATGAAGAGCTGACTGCTTCCATCCAGTCAGTGGCTGCCCTAGAACATCTTTTGCTACTCTTGACCCTAAATTAACCCCAGCTGATCCCAGGAAAGATCTCTCTGAGAGGTCAGTGGGACCCGATTCAGGCTCTGTCACAATCCCCTCATCCGTTAAGCTGGAGTCATGGCCTGAAAGCTCATCCATGGAGCGGTCATAGAGCATACTTTCCTCCGAGTCGCCCTTCAGTAATGTTTTCTCAATCTCTCTGGTCTGTCTATTGGACTTCTTCCAGCAGTCTGTACCCCTACTGTTTAGTTTCTCCAGCTGCATACTTTGTTCACTTCTCTCTCTCTCCTTGCTCTCTCTCTCCTGCTCATGTTTATCTTTGTCTTTTGTGTTCTCAGACTCTTGAGCTGTGCTCATCTGATCTTTAACACCTCCTGTCTCTTCTTTCCCTTCATCTGTTTGCTTGACCTGTAAACCTTCATTCCCCAAAATACTATCAGATGACATTAAAGCTAAATCATCATCATCATCATCCCTACTGCACATCTGGCAGATATCTTGGATGACCTGCCTGGCTTCCTGCACACATCTCTCCTCTAGTGGAGTTGGCATCACTTCTCCATCATCATCCTCATCCTTTAGTCCATAAGTCCTAAGATTTTGCCCAAATCGAAAATCTCCACCATCACTTTCTACTTCTCTGTCTGACACCACCACCCTACCCTCAGTCTTCTCTTCATCCAAGTCAAGCTGCTGCTCAGAGGAACTCCTCTTTGTTGTACCACCTGACAAATAAGATCTTGCACCTGTTGTAAGTTTGTCCGAATAGGTGAATGATTTTGTTCGCCTTAGAGTGGCTGTGAGGTCTTTCAGAGAAGGGCGGTGACCGGAAGGTAAGATGGTCCCACTTAGAAGGCCCAAGTCCCTGCAGTACTCCGACGAACATTCCCCAGCCCTGTTTCGGTCCCCTCCACTTGGTCTTCGCACTTTGAGTTTTGGCACATCATTTTTCAGTGAGTTTAAGAGAGTCATAGTTTCTGATGCAATATCAGGGTTGGACATAGACATTTTGTTAGCCTTATTTGCAACCTCTCTCCCTGTTGTTTTCCTTAGTACAACAGTGTCAAGACCTCTTACTCCTGAAGATCCTCCACTTTCTCTGGGTGTTACACTTGGTATAAAGGTTACTGTCGGCAAGATTTTGGGACGCACTCGGACAGGTGCCCGGGAGAAGTTGTCTCCATGTCCAAAGCTAGGGGACCGGTACATGGTGAAATTCCCATGGTAAGTTTTACTCAACACAGACGACGAAGCAGTTCTACTTGTTCTGCCTTCTGATCCACTGGTGTTAAAGAGCATGTTATCTCCACAGCTGCCATCATTCCCCTGGTCCTCTTCTTTTAGAGTCTCAGTACTGGAGTATCTGCTACTGCAGCATGAATCACCAGGACTAGAAACAAAAGGGGGTATCTTCACCTTTGACACTCGTGATACAGCAGGAAGTGTGGTGGACATAGTAGGCGAGGAAAGGCGTTCCCAGTGCTGCACCCTGGCTTTATTGCTACGACCACCAGGGTCTCGTGCTGAGTGGCTCCGATGTATCATCCCTGTAACTTCTCCAGTGTTTTGCTGCTGCCTCTCTGTGTGATCCATGGTCAGGGCTGGATCACTGTCACTGTCTTCTGATTCACCATACTGATCATTGTAATCATCACGGCCTGCTGCTAGAGCAGCCCCGCTGATCTTCTTCTTTTTTCTTAGAGAGCGACGGCGCACTGCTTCTCTACAGTGGGTGCCTATAGAAGCAGGGCTGTCCTCCTCGCTGCCTGAGGACCTGCCAATGACCTTTGCACCCCAACGACCATTTTTATTGCGGGATAAATAGCTGCCCCCTCTCTCAGTGGTACTCCTTTCCCCTCCCCTACAAGTGACAGAGGAAGCAGGACATGAGGGATAACCCCAAGCCCCTCCTCTCTTTCTCCTGCTGTGCACCTCTTCTTCGTCTCCAGAGCTTAACTTCCAATGGAAGCTGAGAGGAGAACTAACTTTTGTAGGGGCTCCTGGCTCAGAGGGGGGAGCTATAGTAGAGGAATAGGAGGTAATGGCTTTATCTGGAGCTGGAGCAGAGGAGATGGAGGAGGTGGTGGGGGCTGGTGCTCTAGAAGAGCTATGTGAGGAATGTAAACTATCCCTGGGCAGCCCGACCCCCTGTATATCCCTTCTCTCCCTCTCTGTTGGCTGCTGTAGAGAGGAGCAGCAGGAGGAGGTGTCTAAGCTCACTGATCGCCTCGAAGACGGAGCAGCACAGGGTTGAAGGTCAGGTTTAGGGTCAGGTGTTGATCCAGTTTTTCTGGGGAACTTACAGGTAGCTTCTGCCTCAGCACTGGTACTATGAGATCTGCATGTAGATGAATTACTCCTGTGATAATTACACTCAGTGTGAAAATGACTTCTGGAAGATAATTCAGAATTTTCTACATCTCCTTCTTCGTCATTTGACGGATGAGGATGTTCAGTTTTGAAATAAATGTCCACACAATAACAAGAAGTGTCTTTAGAGGAGATAGTTTCCCTGTTTTCTTCTCCAGATACGAATTTATCAAAAACAGAAATGCATACTGACTGATTGTCACTTTCAATGCAGCTGGAGTCATGTAAATAGCCTCTGCCAGCTGCCTTTAAGCTCTCACATGTGTCAGTTTTGAGTGGTTGCGAAGCTTTCTCATCGAAAAGTTGTCTGATTTTGGTGACACTGGGCCACCTTTCAGAATGCGTGGGGATGTGGCGATAGCTTCTGTGGGGTTTGCAGGGTAGTGAAGCCTCTTTACTACCAACATCCTCTTCCTCATCTGTAGTCAAACTCTTTCTAAGATCGGCGGCAGAGATCTGAGAATAAGCTCTCTTACCAGACTTGTTGCTCTCAGCTGAGAAACGCCTAAAAATCCACTTCTCCGAATCTGAACCCGATACAGAATCGGTGCCAGAGTGAAACTTCAGCGATTTACTGTCCGAGAGAGATTCTGCAGTGGTTGGATCGCTCTCCAAGAAACTCCCCTCACCGCTGTCTTCGTGGAAAGATTTACGAGTTGGAGATCCGTCTATCCTGTCGACTCGGGTCCGGGTTAGAGTGCTGCTCCCCGCTGCACCGGCTCCCGGCGAGGCTTGTTGCGTCCTGGTGGGTCCGCCGCTCCTCTTGCTGCTGCTGTTGAACTTCTCCGTGAGCTGGCGGATGGATGGAGAAATGGAGGAGGGAAGAGCGGAGGAGCCTCTCTTTGGCTCTGCGGTTGCGGTGGCGGAGATTTTGGAAACTTTTCTTGACACACTGACATTACGCGTCGCCCAGGACTGTTCTGCTCGGCTGGGCTCCGGGGGGAGGGCGACGCCGACAGACTCCGAACCCTCTGGTTTCTGTTGCTGCTCCTCACTCCTTCTGCAGTCCAACTTTTTGAAAGAGACGCTGCGATACCCGGCCGCATTCTTCTTTTTTCTTTCAGCCATTGTTCATGTCTTTCTTTGTTACACTTCAAAGCTCCTTTCCTAGTTGTTGCTCCATTCTTCTTCTCTCCCCTCTTCTTACAGTTCAACCAACCCCAAACAACAACCACTTTTTCATTTAAGCTGTTTGTAAAACACCAAGCTGCTCCTTGGTGCATAAAAACGACTAGGCAGTGGGGGGAAAAAGGTGAGGGCAGACCTCTTGATCAAAAACTTACATATTTGATCGAATGCCGAAACCGCATCCGTGCAAGAAAGAAAGGCGAAACTGGGGGGGTTTTGGCCAAAAACTTCCCCAGCCAACCTCCTCACAAACACAACTTTTCCATTGTTGTTCCTACTGTTTGTAAATCTGCGCACATCCTCCTGCACGGGCCCAGCACACCGACCACGCTGAACTCCAACAAAACTGTTTGTGGATTCCTTATTTTGGCATCATTTGCTTTTCCGTGACTTATGTTGTGTTTTTGCGTGTGCATGTTAATACTTGAGATAGGGCAGAGGGGGTGGGCGGGACTAAGGGGGTATAGGGGCTGTCATAACCCCCCTGGGGAACTGAGAGGAAAAGCTTTTTTCCCCCTGTTGATAGAGGGGAGATACAGTGGACTAACTGGATGTAATTATAGCCTCTTCCCTTGTGAAAAACACAACATCACTATCAGAACATGGGGGGGGAAAGTTCTCAAATAAGTAGCCACTATAAAACAGAACAGATCGCTACCATTATTCTGACTACAGCGTTGTGCTAGAAAGAAAGAAAAGAAAAAGCCAGATCATTGCATACTTTACAACAGCTTTGGCACAGTAAGGAGCTCCAGAAGCAGCATGTCAGCATTTGTAGGAAGGGGGTTGGGGGGGCAAAGATAAAAGTTTTCATTCCTGCACAATAACCTCTCTGTGGTGCTTCCCATGTGGCTGTCTGCTTAACAGGTCCTTTTGTTCCAAAGGGGAATTCTGTGCTCCAGTCTCTCACAAAGAAAAGAGGGGGTTATCACTGCAGCGCCCCCCACCGGTGGATTCCCTACGCCTTCAGTTCTGAGTTGGAGGACACTGCATGCTGGTTTAAAGGGACTCCTGCTGAATTTGGGTTGTAATTTGCTAAACTGCTAAATGTTCTTTACTGTTTTAAAGTGAAAGCCAAAACTACGGCCTTTTAACAACATTGAGTCTGCATACCTAGCCAACAAGATAGAAAAAAACAGCTTGAGGTAGGCAGAGAAAAATGTGAATAGATTTCTTCCCCCCCAAGAATGAGGTCTTTATACAACTTAAATGATTCTTAAAAACAGCAAGTCTGGTGACCTCAATTCTTTTTGTATGCTTTCCCCATTTTTGTACGAGTTCTCTGCAGGTACTCAGGCGTCCTCTTGCAGTCAAAAAATAGTAGGCTATTTGGTTACTATAGTTTGCCCTTATGATTTAGTGAGTTTGTTTGTTCTGTAGTTCTCTGTGATGGGGTGGTGATCTGAACAGGATGTACTCCCCTGACTGTTGGAGATAGATACCACTCTGACCCTGTAAGGACAAGCACTCACAATGCGTGAGAGTCCTCTAATCAATAAAGATTAACATTTTACATATGTCTTGAATAAATACATTGGACCCCAAATACTATTTGACTAAAATGCCCCAAAGGAGGTTGCAGAGAAATTACAGGCTTTACAGCCACCAAAATGATAATTCTGGATAAATTTTATTAGTTAACAGAGAGAATTAACATCGCCTGGTTTCCTTGCCTGACTTTTAAGTATTGTTAATACATTTTTAATGCCCTCCAAAAGAAATTTGGGCTTCTAGAAGATTATGGAAGATTCATCCAAATAGTAGTGCAAGTATTTGAGCTTGTATGTGTAATTTTGACCCAGTGAGGCTTAGAAACTTATGAAAAACTTTAAAAAATAAACCCAACTTGCATGTACATAATTATTGTTTATAAAACTAATTCAGGTTTCTGTATAATCATTCAAATTCAAATAAATGAGTTTCATGCCTGTAATGGAAGCATTTTAAATCATAGTCCATAGAAGTTATGTAGTTTGCATCTGTTTTTATTTGCTTTTTCAGCTGCTTCTTTTACAAGTTATTTCGAATCATGGCAATACTGTTCAAAAACAATTTCACAGAAAACTGAGTCTAAAAAAATAAAATGTTTACAGCAGAGACATTTTTGACACCGAACATTTTTTGACATGTTACAGTTTTTCTAAAATGAAAATCTTTACACTTTTCAAAACACTACAAACAGACACAATAAAATTGGCACTGTACAGATTTAATAAGTTTCCACCATCACATCATGTGATTGATGTGATGGTGGCTCATATTTAGAGCAAGGAAGGGGGCACTTTTTAAGTTATATAATTTAATAACTAAAAATACACTTTGTCCACATGCAAATCTTCAAGCACATTACTTCATATTTGTGTTTTAAATGTTTATGCATATGAATTGCATACATTTCACATTCAGTGAAACACATATTTGTCAAACACTAAGTTGGCTGGAGCTTTATTATTAAAGCTCCAGCTTTAATAAGCTTTCTGTGTTTATCTCAGCTAAACACAGAAAGCAAACGATGGAGCTGAAGTATTACCACATTACCTTATTAATGTGATTCTTAAAACTGTGAATTTTCAAAAAAAAAAAAAAGAAAACGCTGGGAAAACATAAGTACAGCAAATGCATTGTTCGCATTGTTTTTATACTGTTCATTGAGACACAGATTCACAGTTTCTGCAGTTACAATGGCATTTTCAAACAAAACGGAGTAAAAAAAAAACACATAATATGATAAAAGAAATACAAAGAGGCTCACAATGAAAATCACACAGTACACGCAAAAACAAACCGTACAAGCAAAAACAAACTGTGATATGCTGTATGATGGGAATTTACCATGAAAATTGAACAATTTTATATGCAAATGGATTTTAGACTGTGTCCAGTAGGAGCTATTAAAACAGTGCAATGCTAAGCAGTGCATTTCTTCTCTCGACTACCTCTGGTAAAATAAAGAAACTCTTAGTAACATAGGACCATCTCCACTGAAAGGCACCCCTGGTAAAGATGTGAAAAAAATCCTTCAAATGATTTCATATTTAATTCCAAGATAATTTCACATAAGGAAACATTTAGAAATCCAAGGTAATTTTAGAAATTTCATTCAGTGAGGAAACAAATAATACTTCCTACAAAACATATTTAACAGAAGCATTTTTAAAGCTATATCTTCCTTTAAGTTGATAAGTTGGGGGGTAAATATGCATTTCTACAGAGGTACGTCTTTCTTACAGACTCCTTAGAAGCAGAAAGGTTAGACTTACTTTAGGCCTTGCATTTAGGCCCATAAATCGCCATTTTGTTACTTCTGAAAAAGTTCTTTGCTAGATTAACAGTATATGTGACGTATTAATGTCACCTCCAACATCAAAATGTACTTTCAATAAAACAATGTCCAAACTGCCAAAGCTAGTGCACTACGAGCTGGACTTTGGTTGTAACTGGTTCATAATTAACTGCAGTGCAGATAATGTGATCCATGCTGAATAAATCATATTGATTACATTCGAGACAGAGCCAGTGTTTGGGTGCATTGGAGTACACACGACCTCCAGTGGTGAAAACATGAAACAACACGCTTTACAGCTTCAACATATTTGTGCTGAACAAATGTAAAGATCTTCAAATGAAAAAAATATGATTTAAGTTGCAAAAAAAGACTTCAAATTTCAATCTGTATTACTACAGCAAGTGCAATGACAAAATATCCACTTTGTCATATTTTTTTGTGTTTAATGCTGATCAGTTACAGGTTACAGTCTCTTCATTTGAAAATCAGGAACACACCCCAAGTCTTGTTGGTTGTAGCTGAAAATTTGACTGGATTCCATTCATTTCAGTCTTCAAGGACTTTCTTACTTAATGGTTGTTAAAATGGAGAAATAACAGCTAATGACAGATGTAGTCAAATGGGATGTGCTCACACTGAGGTTCCCTTGTCCCTGAGGGTGGTCACTTTGCGCATAAACCTCTTAGTGCTCTTGCGGTATCGTGGGTGGGTGAAGTAAAACAGTATAGGGTCCAGGAAACTGTTCATGCTGGCAAATGGCCGTGTGCTCTTATAGATGATTGCAAACAAGTTCCTCATCTCACAGGGGGCACTGGGCAAAGTACGCACCACGAGGTACATAGTTTTAGTAAGGTGGAAGGGCAGAAAGCTTACACAGAACACGGCCACCACCACAAGGATCATCCTCACAGCCCTGTCTCGCTTCTCCCCCGTGGCTACCGAGACCCCGTGGTAGGACACGGGGCGGCAGAGGATGTGGGCCATCCGGCAGTAGCAGACCATCACGCCTAGAAAAGGAAGCAAGAAGCCGAGGAAGGTCAGAGCCATGCCGTAGGGATAATAATCCACTGAGCGCTTCGGCGTGCTCAGATCATAACACACAGTGCGGTTGCGCTGGATTCCTGTCGCAGCAAAGTTAAAAGTTGGTGCACAAAGGAAGAGGACCACCACCCACACCCCTGCGCAGATTCCCCACGCCATCCTTCGGCCGCCTTCTTTCAGCCACACAGCGAAGGGGTGGCAAATCCCAACGTAGCGATTCACACTGATGCAGGTGAGGAAGAGGATGCTGCCATGCAGATTACTGAAATAGGAGAACAAATGTGTCAGTATCATTGGACTGTGCATCTTTATAAATGACTAATACTTATAAGGAATTAATATGTGGTTTGGTAAAAACTAATTGCTTTTAGCAAAATCTCCTGCTAAAACTTTGTAAAAAAAAACAAAAAAACTCCATAGGAGAAGCTTTTCCTCTAGGAGAAGCTATTAACAAGAGTATTTTTTACAAAGAATTAGCAGGAGATTTTGCTAAAAGCAATTAGTTTTTATATTTATTTAACACAGAATTTCTTCCATACTGAGAGATTAATGGGTATAAACAATGGAAAATACACTAATTTCCCATTCTCTTTACAAGTGGTGCAAATAAATGTGCCCAACAGTGCACTGCCCAGTTATGTTTCATAAAGTGACAGAGAAGATTAGCATTTTTATCTCTTTTACCCAGAACCACAATATATACAGTATTCTCAACTACTTAGTATCTAGTAACTTAATAAAGATCAATCCTAAATAATACCACAACAAATCTCTATCTAGAGTGAAAATTAACCAAAATGCAACAGATAACCTACCTGTAGAACTGAAACCTGACCAGTTTACAGGCAAACTCCCCAAAGGGCCAGTAGTCATGGCTGGCATAGTTGTAGATGAGTAAAGGAAGTGACGTCACATACAGAAAGTCAGCTATGGCCAAGTTGAGCATGTAGATGTTGTTCCGGGAGATGTGGGGCCTCGTCCTCCATATCTTCAGTATGACGACGGCGTTGAGAGGAATGCCGAGCACAAAAACGACAATGTACACCGCAGGGAGTAAAATCTTCTTAAAGTCTTCCTTATATGTGCAGCGTAAGGAGCTGGCGTTGCTGACATAGATATGTGTGGTGTTTGGTTCTGATTCTAAATGGGTGGAGAGCAGGTCCAAAGTGATCGCTCCTGAGATTAGCGACTCAGTAGGGGGGGGGTTGAGAAAATGTTGCATCTTCACATCCTGCAAGACAGGCACAGGATGAAATGTTAAAATCAGAGTTGATATTTACTTTTATACAACCGATCAGTGCTCTGTGTTCCTCTACAATAACAAACAACAAACTCAATATGAACTGATTCATTTAAAGTTCCTCTGAGGTCAGATGATGACTCCATAGTCAAGATACAGCAACATTCCACCAGAGGGCAGACAAGATCTACATTGACGATAAAGAATATAAAGCAAAATAAAGCAAGCTCTAACCGTATCTGAAAGAATACTTGAAGTGGTTAATAAACAAAATGAGTTGAAAAGGTGAGCTAAATATGGTTGATTAACTTGTATGCTATGTCTTTCTTTTAGGGCCTTAAAAGATGAAAATTATGATGTGCATGATTCTAATTTATTACCTTTGGTTTCAAAACTTAATACAATAAAAATAAACAGACTAAAATCATTGTGTACCACACATGCCTCATTATTATTATACATTTTTACTCCAAAGATCTGCAACACTGGTAAACACATGCATATTCTGAAGGACTTGAAGCCATACCTGCAGCAAAAGGTGGTTCTTCAAATAAAATACTAGTGGCTTTTTCCTAGCACAATACACCTTTTTGAAAGAAACATTATTATTATTATTATTATTATTATTGTTGTTATCCTTCCAATTAACAATTATGCACTGTGTGTTTGTGTCTGGACCTAAATCACACTTAAATACACTAAACTTTGTGATTGTGATGTAAAAGAAATTAGAAAAATTACATGGGTTATGAAAACTTTTGCAAGCTCTATATTGCCAATGGAAAAAACTAAATCTAGTAAACCTAACCTGGGTGTATAAAATATGATACCTTAATTTGCAGTGTTGTATAGTAACAAAGTACAAATACTTCACTACTTTACTTAAGTATAGTTTGGAGTACTTCATACTTTCCTCGAGTATGGAAATCTTTGATGACTTTCACTTTTACTTCACTACATTTCCGAACTTAATTGCGTACTTTTACTCCGATACATTTTCAATGTGTGGTTTAGTTACTCGTTACAAAAACGCGCGAGAGAGAAACAAAGTGTTTTGATCCCACCTACTGATTAGCAAGTAGCAAGCAGGCTACCGAACAAAGTCCGTAGCCTGCTTGCCTGGGCTTGTTCATCACCTCCAATAGGATACACCTGCTTAGCTTCCCCCAGTGTTGGGGAAATTAGAAATCAGAACGGGCAGGAGGGAGGGTCGAACAGAGAAGCGTGCTGCCCGCACTGACGCGGCTCAGGGATTACGTGACACGCAGCGCCGTGCCCTATAATGCACTGTAAGCTATGTAATGTGTTTTGAGGCAGTTGACCAAAATCCCGGACAATTTTCAAATTCCCCCCGGACATCTTTTTAGGTCTGAAAAGTAGGACATGTCCGGGAAAAAGAGGACGTCTGGTCACCCTAGTTCAATGGGGGACAGAAGCCATAGCGATAGCAATTTAGACTAAATTCAACGAATATAGGAAAGGCATGCGAGTTCAAAACCACAAACCATTAACATGTGCTACTCTTTAAAACTGGAACAATTTATTAGCAGGTTTCATTTTGCCTGCACTTGGTTGGGTACATTATTTTAAGTGTATTTGACAAGTTTACCAAAATATAAGAAATGTCATTCAAACTTGCCTTGTTTTACTCTTTACTTGTACTTTTCATTACATTACTTGAGTACATCCATTTTTACAGTACTTTCCATACTTAAGTACAAGAAGTTTCAGATACTTTAAGACTTTTACTCAAGTAACATTTCAGTCAGTGACTTCGACTTTTACCAAAGTCGTATTTTGGAGAGGTACTTGTACTTTTACTTGACTCTGAGTTTTCAGTACTTTATACAACACTGTTAATTTGTGTCAAAACTCTTTGACTAAATACCACAATAGTCTGTCTAGACTCTTCCTCAGACCTCACACAGTCTGGAACAGAAAAGGAATTAATAAAATAATCCTAAATAATGATTATTTAGGATTCCAGCATCAGACACATCAGACACATCCTTGCTTCCAGGGAAGCAAGGAGTTGAGCAAGTGGTTTACTTAAGCTACTAACTCCATAAAAGCATTACTCATGCCATTTCACAACATGGTATTTGTAAGGACAAGTGAGACATTTTAAAAACTGCCAGAGTTTGTGTGTTTTAAAACTTTTTCAAGAGGTTGTGGGTTCCTCCAGGCCCATCCCTCTGAGTGGGTGCAGGAACAGTGACGACTGACTTCAGGTTTCCTGGCAACGCCGGAAGAGGCAAGAAGAAGTGTGCCGGTAGACCATAAATTGTCACATCAATGAATTGTTACGTAGAAAAAAAGGAGAGCAAAGTTGTCTCAAATAATTCTGAGATAAATTCTGAGACAAATTTGTCTCAAATAATTCTGAGACAAATTTGTCTCGAATAATTCTGAGACAAATTTGAATTGAAAAGTGAACAAATTTCTACTAATACACTGGAGTTTAAAATATCTCCCCTTTCGACTAGCATTAATCTGCAAATTTGCTCCTGATCAAACTGCATTTACTGTAAATGTCCACCCTTCAGATTGTGAAATGAAAGTCGTCAAGGACAGACTTAACACCTGATGTATTGTCTTCATTTCCAAAGAAAAGTTTACCACTACGTCAGGCATGTTGAGTACAAAGAAAGGAAATCACTTATCTACACTGACTTGGAAAACAAGAATGAAAAGTCCAGCAGGATTTCCAACAATTATTCCAATAAATGACCGGTAAACAAATTACGGTTAAATATCAACAGAGATTCATTGACTGGAAAAGGCACAAGGTGATGCTTATCTTCCTCATTCATTTTTAAAGGTGGAGAATTATGAGGACCCAAAGAAAACTGATTTTAAATTGAGAAATTCTGTTTTAAAATTACAACTAAGAGCGATTACTACTAAGATATGTTGTTATCTCATCCCTTTAACAACATAAAGGGATGATTTTTATGTTTGCTCTATGATCCAAATATCCCCGCTATTTCAATTTACAGCACATCCGACATTTATTGGCAATCCTAAGTATGGTAAAATTATTCATATTTCATACGTTTAAACATTTGCTTTGTTACCGTTTCACATTTGCGCTGCCACCTTTCTCAGCCAAATCACCTTTGTGAAAAAGATCCTGATCTCAGTATTTATATGTGTAGAACTTTTAATAAGATGTTTGATATTAACCTTAACTTGCAGCAGCATAATCTCAATCTCAACTTGACTTCAGTAATTGTATTCAAGAGGGAAAGCAACCCCATATAAAAAAAATAAGTTGCTATTTTTGAATTTAATATGTACAGTACAGACCAAAAGTTTGGACACACCTTTCTAATTCAATGGGGTTTCTTTATTTTCATGACTATCTATAAGGCAAGAAATCCCACTTATTAACCTGACAGGGCACACCTATGAAGTGAAAACCATTTCAGGTGACGACGTCTTGAAGCTCATCAAGAAAATGCAGAGTGTGTGCAAAGCAGTAATCACAGCAAAAGGTTGCTACTTTGAAGAAACTAGAATATAAGGGCTATTTTCAGTTGTTTTACACTTTTTTGTTTAGTGCATATTTCCACATGTGTTATTCATAGTTTTGATGCCTTCAGTGTGAATCTACAATGTCAATAGTCATGAAAATAAAGGAAATTCACTGAATTAAAAGGTGTGTCCAAACTTTTGGTCTGTACTGTATATGTATCTGACGTTAGATTTACTGGCAATCTGGGCATGCCGTGGTGGCGTAGGGGATAGATTGACCCATGTTTGGAGGCCTTGAGTCCTCGACGTGGCTGTCGCGGGTTCAACTCCCGGACCTGGTGATGTTTGCCGCATGTCTTCCCCCTTTCCTGTCAGCCTACTTTCATATAAGGGACACTAGAGCCCACAAAAGATCCCCTGTAGGGGTACAAAAAAAAACTGGCAATCTCAACATTTACAGGATGAATGCATTTTATACATTAAAGAATTACTATTTTACATTATATATTTTTTTAGGTCTTAAAATGATGAAAAACATAGTGGAGTGGCAGGATTTCAAAACATATGACTAAAAAGTACGTAATTTGCATCAAGACTTGTTCCATTTTTATCAACATTTTTCAATAGACAATCTCTGAAATAAAGCTTTTCTTAATACTTATAAGCTGAATCATGTGACAAGGCTGGAAGACCAGAGTTTATCTAGCCACCCAAAATAAATCTCCACATTTCACGTAGTGAACTACAGAAAAAGTCTAGTAGGATCACTTAGTCTCCATAATAATGGTTTATTTTAAGGATTTTAACACATTGTTTCTATGTGTTTTGAAAGTAACGTGTAAAACAAACAAGATGTAATCTGCTGTTTGTTTGGTTTCTTTTGCCAATGTTTATAGTAAGCCTCACATGTGTTCAAATGGAAACATTGACTGGAGGAAAACAGATCCAGGACATAAACTCATGTTACACTGCCAGTGACGGCACTGTTATTTCTGTGTGATGACCTAGTCTGCCCTCAGCAGAAAGTTAATGTATAAAGGGTGTTTCTGAAATCTGCAGCATGTTTTATTGATTTATGTTGGATTGTTTCTGTTTTTATATGCCCTTCCTGAGACGACTTAAAGCCAGGAAGGCTACAGATCCAGACTGGGTGTGCTCCAGGGTGTTCAAAGGAAAGTGCTGTAAAACTGGGAGAACTTTTATTGTACATCTGCAACACAAGAGTTCATTAAGATGTAGGGCTGTAGGTGCACTACACTAACCACCAGTACAGGGGTGCCTCAGGGCAATGTGCTTTCGCCCCTACTTTTTACCTGTACACCACCAATTTCAACTACAACTCTGATATACATACAGAATTTCTCTGTCAATGCTGCAAGTGCATCATGTATAAAAGAAGGCAGAGGAGGTGGGAGAGTACAGAAGACTGGTGGGGGACTTTGTGGCATGATGCAGGAGAAATAAACTCCAGTTCAATACCATTAAAACAAAGGATATACTAGACCTATTCAGGGTAACACTTCCCTTCCAGCCAATTACCATAAATAGTAATGATGTAGAGGTGCTCAGCACATACAAATATCTGGGTCTACATCTGGACAATAGGTTGAACTGGCTCCTAAATACGGACAATGTATACAGGAAAAGGCAGAGCTGATGGCATTTTGTGAGAATACTTCCCTCTTTTAATGTGAGCTCTAAGCTACTGTGTCGATTCAGTCGATTGTTTCAATGTACCGTACTTCTCTGTTGGTGGAGTAATGCAAGGAAGAAGGATCATTGGTGGAACTCATGATTTATTTACGTCTACATAAACTCAGTGATGTACATGTGTATTGATGATTTTGATTATGACATTTGACAAAATGTAATGTTTATTGCTTGTTTCACACTTGGTGACTGCATGTTGTAAAGCCCTTGGAACAGCATTGTAGCTGAAATGACCTATACAAATAAAATTTACATAAAATTGTCTCAAGACAGGCCAAACTACTAAAATGTTGCCCAAAACCTGTGCAAAAAATGATCTGTGTTCCCCATATGATTGTTATGTCTTTGCTCTATGATTATTGTTTTCATCATAAATTTTTGGGGTCAGGTTTAAAATTGTCTACACGTGTTTTCTGTAAACCATTAAGCAGAGTGACATAGATTTTAACAAAAGGTACAGTCAATGGCATTCTAGCTTTTTAGGTTTATAATTATTAATTTTTATAATCTATATTAATATGTAACTTTGGTTAAACAGCCCTTAATGGGCCAAAATGGACACACATGAGCACATAGTACCAAATGCACCACCATTCACTTCTTGTTTACTTCTACATACAGTCACTTAGCAGATGTTTATTATGCAATAGCACAACACAGAGGAGAGTAATATTCAACTTTGTGTTCAGTAATAAGTCCGTGCATCAGTATGAAGGGTTTAATAACTTTTCATGACAGACTACAGTTGGAACAAGTAGAGGAGTGCAAAATCAGTGCTTCTCAGGCTTAATAGTTTTAGCCTGTAGATTCGGCAGAAAGAACGGAAAGAATCTACATTTGGCAACTTTATCATCATAGAGGCAAAAACAAAAACAATCTTGCCTCCTGAGGCTGCCTTATCAGTAGAGACTGTGATATCAGGCAGTATTCCAGGAAGAAATTTAGCAATTTATATAGCTGTTTAGAGTGAACATTTGCATTTCAATATTTAGCATAAAGTACTCAGGACGCATGAGAAATGGAAGGCAGAGTTAGAATCTTACCCCAATTAATTTAAGGTCCGTTGATCTGATGTTTAATGTTTTCATTATGTAAAGCATCTTGAATTCTCTCGTTGCTGAAGTGAGCTATGCAAATAAACTTGCCTTGCCTAGTGCTGACATCTATTTATCGTAAAATATAATAAAATAGCTACAACAGAAAAAACTTCAATAAGAAAACAACATGAAGTGTGTAAACATGTGCAGCCACAAAAAACTAATTTTAATAACTAGTCTGAAGCAAAGCAATTCTGAACGATCAAACTTAAAATAAAATAAGTACTGATTTGTGGACCATAATCATCTAGTCAGCTAAATAAAGCATTTCTACTCCATCAAAATAATGCGCTTTCACATAAAAATAGCTTTGGTTTTCACATGGGGTAATAAGATATTTTTCCTCTTATTTTGAAAAAGTGCATGGAAAATATTCACAGTAGGAGTGCTGTTCTCAATTTTCACTAAACCAAAAATAATGTATCTAATTTGATCAAGGATGAAAAAGCATTATTCTGTGCTTCTGTGCTGCTTTAATTACTGCTTTCTGCCTCGAACAAAGGATTTAAATTCAAAGTTCCAGTCTAACATGCTAACTGAGCCTTCTGCTCATTCACCCACATAAAGCAAAACCTGCAAATAAAAACACCTGAATGTGCAGGATTGTGAGCGATCCACAAGAGTCATGTCTGGAGGGTAACATCACAAATTAATGCCAGGGTCGCTGTCTCTCCCTGAACTATTTTGACCTCTACCATCCACTTATAAACACTCCTACAGGAGTCATGCTGCACTGACTTTTGAGAGTTGCCTGCAGACACAACTAAGAGTGACACAAATTTATTTTTAAACTAGAGTTGCAAGTGGGGGAGAAGCAAGTTAGTACAAATATGGCAGATTGAAGACTAAACATAACCGGGTGGGAAATGCAGTGCTTCAAACTGTTTAGATTACTAAGCATGTGGTTGTGTTAGAATCATGACTTTCAAACTTTGATTACTGGAAAGTGAGACAATATTTAATACATTTCCAAGATCTGCAGAAATGTGACTAATTAACAGAGAAGGTGGTCAGACTATAAAACAAATGTACATTTGAAGCAAAACATAATAAATTTGTAAAATCTTCTGCAAAAACCAACATACCAGACATACAAAACTTCAGCAGCCTCCCTCTAACCAGCTGCATCATGCGTTATCTAATAAACAACAGACCAGTTAGGCCACAAAAATTATGACCTTGTACTCACAGACTCTGTTTCTCCGTAATTTCACAGAGCCAGAAATGTAAATGACCAGAGGGGGAAGACAAAGAGGTCATAAAAGCAAGCCAGGAAGTCTTCGCCTTTACTGACTTTCCTCTGTTTCTATTAATCTTGACTAAACAACACTGCTATGCACTCCCTGGCACACGTGTTGTCTTTTCTTAATCTAGAATAAAGCTGACATACAAAAAACACTTTAGAAAATGCACAAAAGACTCATTTATACATGCAGAATCACACATGACTATAGTAATCAAATAAGCAAATGAAACCAGACCCACGGCTGTATGTGGCACATGCCTCCGTTTCTTGTTTCAATCAGAAAAACAGACACCCTGATTAGAACAGCGAACGCTATGCTGGCAGTGGTGAGGACAGCCAATGTAGCCTTTATGCAGGACAGTTTAAACGAATCAGCAGCTCCATAAATAGACGGACGGGTGATGAGGAGGGCTGGAGTGCTGACACAAGCACACTGCTTACCATAAGTTATCAAAGTAATAGAATCATTTCTAGGTTTGCCAAAAATAACAGCAATCACATCCAAGTAAGTCGCACACGTGCTCTTCCTGTTTTCGTCGGACTGAGAGTCTGCATGAATTGTTTCGCTGTTAAGGACTAAATTTAAAAGCATGAAAGTTAATATTTTCCTCGATGACTACAAATATTGCGCATTAAATCCTGTCTTTACCCAGTTCTTAAATGCACAAAGAATTGAGACACATTCCTAGAAGTCCCTTTGCAAAATGTCTTCAACTATGGTAACGTGTTGACAAAAAAAAAAAACACGTTCATGCTTGTCAATGTTGGAATATGGACAGATTTAATTCCACATGGAAAGAATAACAAGCAGCAGCTCATGTGTCTAAAAACTTCTTTCAGGTTTTTAGGTATGCATAATGAACTGCAAACAAGAAACTACAAAAGATCAAAGTATGTGGACAGGTCACAATGATGCCTCTATTGCAATAATCAACCTTCTGCGCCTCTGGTTCATATTCAGTAGGATATTGTGCTCATTTTAGCTCATTTCCTGCAGAGACTGGGAGAAATTGGATTAATTTGTTATAATTCCCCCTAATTACTTGTTTACATGCTTCTCGACCCAAATCAGTTCTAACTGACAAGAGGCTGAAGCACTGATACAAGAAAATCAGGTGCTAGTTGTCTTTCAAATATTAAAACATTTATTGTCATTTTGGGCTCAATAACATAGCGTACATGGGAAACGGTGCCTTTTGTTTCTTTTAAAACCAGCAGTCTTAAGAAAGATTTAGATAAAGCAAATGTTTGGGGTTGTATTTAAGTGGATGGCTTGGACATTTAAATCTGCACCCAAAACAAAGTCTCCTTTCAGCATGTCTTGCTTAAAAGCACAGTAAATCAGCTTGTTATTTACATTTGACTTAGATTATCAGAGGAAGAAGTATTTTTAAACTTGAATTTTGTCAGACTTAGTAACATTATAAAACATTTAAGTATATAACATTTTACCATTTTAGGTTTAGATTTTCTGTACGATGCAGAACTCCTGGCATAGAAGGAATGAAGCACCAAAGTTTAAATATTTATGTTAAGACATTATCTTTCATTGAACACGTTAGGATAGATCTGTAGGTAATATAAAACATGCTTAATTACAATTTTTTTGCATAAAATTATTCTCGCATAATGAGATTTCACTTTGATCAGTTCTGTCTATTTTGAGCTCCTTTCCAAACTGATCTGTTTTAGGACCTCTTGTCACTTTAAATCCAAATAAGCTGCTGCTATCCATGCCACCTAGCACAATGTTTATGCTTGCACTTTATAAAGCTGAAAATGGCTGCACTCAGCTGTACATCTTTGACTCTAAGATCCAAAACCAAAGGAGGTGGAGCCTTCTGTATATCTAACAAGAATGCAACAAGTGTTTTCTGGATGGTAAGTCAACAACCATCCAGAAATGGCTGCAGGACAAGACAAAATACTTGTCTTGTCCTGCAGCCATTGTACTCTAGGTAATCGGCTGTGCTTGGCTTGAAGTTGCTAGGTAAAAGGGGAAGTGACAGCTGATTGTGACTTAATAATTGGGAGGTTTTTGAAAAGGCTCATTTTCCAGGCATCAAAAAACACTTTACTTATTTGCTAGAAAACAGCCAGGTTATTTTTCAAGTGTTTGGTCTGTTTCTAGAAGTAAAGACCTTATTCAAAGTACAAAAATGTGCCGAAGAGCTTAAAAGCCGTACGAGAGGTGGAAGTGACAAAGAAACCAACTTAGCTAATCAGATCATATTGGGCAGAAGCTGAGTGAAAGTGCAGACAGATGGAAATGAAGGGATAGGAAACAGCAGAGAAGGGGAACAAGCTGGCAGGCTGTGGGAAAGCTGAAAGATAAACAAAGCAGAACTTAAGAAAAAAACTGAAACTGACATAAATAGCAAACAAAAAGAAACACCAATCTAAGGAAACAAATTCAAAGCACAAATAATGAGAACTAACACAAACTAACAAAGCAATGAAAACTAAAGTACTAACACCTCAGAATCATAACAACAGCACTACGCTAATGTTGAATTATCACTCAGTGGTGTGTAAAAGGACTATTCCACTAATTATTTCTAATGAGTACAAACTGAGATCTGTTTTATTTCAGTTTTTTTTTTCAGGGACTCAGGTATGTATCCTTTTGATATTAAAAATCTAATCTAATAATAAACACTGAAACATATTTTAAAATTCAAGTTTCTTTTTCCGATATAAATAGAGTCTCGGAAAATCAATTCAAATTCCATAATTTTCTGGACTACATTGGAAAATGCCTTTTAGTTGCAAGAAGGTTGCATTTTAGGATTTTTTTAATCAGTCTGTTTGCTTTGGACTTTTACAGCTTTCATACATGTTGTGCATGTACACGTGCACAAAACAGTTTGGCTTCCATTCTCTAAATTACAACACATTTAAAATGTGTTCAGTCATGCTGTGCAGTGGGTGTAGCCCTGGTGTGTTCATCAGAAGAGAACGCACGCGTATTCTTTAGAATCTGATGACTAATGTTTGTTGTACGGTGAGTGAATGGTACACAGGAATAACCCTGAGGCACTACTTTTATAAATAAAGTGCCATCTACAAGTACACTGCCCTGTTTTGTGGAGACGATTATGTCAAACAACAAACCTATTGCACAATGACACCAGAAATATCTGGATAAGCTGTTCACAGTGCTAAGTCCTTACAATTGACTTTAATCAAAAGCAGATCTCCTTGATCCAACAGAAAATTAAGAATTTAGCTATTTAAGCATAGTTCCATTTATTTGGACAAAAACTCTAAAAAAAAAATGCATCAAAATACATGATATCGATTTATCCACTGACACATTGATAATACTCTCAGTTCTTACACTTATTGCGTTTGATAAATAGGTTTTTTTAAGCAAAATTGGGCGATTTGATCTGTGACTGACTGGTGAATCTCTAGAAATAATAGCATACGTTACTGGCTTGCTGATAGTCCACAAATACTTTTGTCCATCATCTTCTGGGAACTTGTTTTTATTTTCTGTCTTAATCATTATTGTTCAGAATGTAATCTAGTGGTAAAAACATGTTTTGCCTAACGTCTGCTGCTGTGGGTTGCTGTAGCTTTTCTACAAACACATTTGGCCAGACACACAGCTTATCAGAAGCTTAACAGGCTTCCAGATAGATGCTGTGTGGTTGATATTGTCATGAAACTGCTGCAGAGACAGCAGACAAATGTGAAAACAGAGAGTGTAAAAAGAAAAAACACAGAAACTTTCTTTAACTTTGACTCTGACTGCTTCCTCAGTCCATATCTGACAGACAGTCTTGGAGAATTAAACCAACTTTTGTTCTTAGTCCTCATTGAAGACTATAAATCTGCATAATGGGCTTAAGACTATTTACTCACCAAGTATAGTCACTATTCTTTTTTCTCACACTTGCGGGAATTTAGCACCTTCAAACCAGAGCTGCATTATATTCATCCACGTCTCCCAGACAAAACCCCCCACAGAAGCCCAATCACTGCCAAGCAGAAAGCAATCTTCAATAAAATCATAGCTGGCATGTCAATGTTTCCCACAGTGCTTGCCAAGTTCTTAACATATGTTAGCCTATGTAAACTACTCACTTATACAATTTGCATTGTGAAAACTTATCTTTAGTAAACCCCATCTTACTGTTACAATGAAACACCCCAAAAAATATATTGTAGTCTGAAAATCTTGCATATGTTTATGCATTGAAAGCATTTAGAATGTAAGAAATACCTAAATAATCAAATTATTTCATATGGGAAAAAAAAGAATAAAAAGTTTTTCAAAGATCTAGTTATTTGACTATTTCAAATTCCATAACACTCTCAAATCCTGGCAAATTTAATTATTCCCTTGTGCCATTACTCTCCCAGATTCATAATAAAAATACTGAAATTTATGTGTAGCTCTCTGCACTGCATTCTTTCTGGCTTGAAAGAAATATCGCTGTTTTGTGAACACTACATAGAAGTAAGTCACTCGTCAAGGTTATGGAAGTTCCTAATAATCTCCATGATGTTTTTTTCCCTGCATTGCAGTTTAGTCATTTATGAGGACTGTGGCTAAATGGGAAGGGTAATTGTCTTGCAGTTGGAAAGTTGCAGGTTTAATTGGCTAGAAATTTAAATGACAAGAAAAGTGCTATGCAAGTCCATTTACTACGCGAAAGTACACAGTAGTGTTATTGTATTTTTAAAAAGTGGGTTAAGCATACGAGTCACCTTTCAACCAGTCAAGCAGTAAAAAAATAAAAAAATAAAACATCATGAGAACTGCCTGAGATAATTGTATGGCGACATTCCTGTGTAATTTTTTGGCTTGATTTTACTGGCTGACCTTAAAAGCTTCATTCCATTCCCAGGTCATCACACCTTTAAGTCTAACTTCAGAACTTGTAGCGCTCGCTAAATAATGAACTCTTTTGCCTCAGACTACAGGGATTAGGTTCTCAAGAGAGAGTTTTCTGTACAAAATGCCATCATCTAACACACATAAGTTCCAGTGTTCAATATAACCCTTGAATATTTTTTAATTTACACTCTAACCACAAACTTCAAAAGATGTTGTTGGGATTTGGGGTAATAGACCAACACAGAATAGTCTAAAAGTTTTGTTTGTTTGTAAAAATGTGTCAGTTGTACACGCCCCCTTTACTCTTATACTTCTAAATAAAATCCACTGTTATCAAATTCTTCTTAGTCTCAGTGTAAATCCAGACAGACAGGTCAAAAGGGCGAACATCATGGAAAAGTTTAAGTGGGTTTAGGTTATAAAACAACTGTCCAGGCTTTGACCATTTCACAAAACTCTGTTTAATACATTGTCTGTAAATATGAAGGGTATCACACAACTAAAACCTTCCAGGGATTGACTCTACTTTGTGTTCTGTCACATGAAATCCCAAAAACATTCATTGAAATTGATCCTTATAATGTGAGAAAATGTGAAAGTTCAAAGGGTGTAAATGCACTGGCATAGTGCTGAATAAGACCTGTGCTTTCACAAGAGTCTGTCAGAAAAAAAAAAAAAGCTATTTCTGCTCATCTCAGTTGAGACGTATTCCTTTATGCATGTTACTTTTACTCTCAGTTTCTAATGCAATAAAATAATCTCCCATAAAAAAACTTAGTATTTAACCACAATTCTGTGCAATTCACCAGTGGCAACACTTAACGCATTAATTGTTTGGGGGTTGTTGTTTTTGCTTTATGTCTTAGAATCAGGCCACTTCCTCTTTGGATTAGTAAGAGAAAAGAATAAGTAACTAAGCAGAACTTACCCTGAACAGCCTTAACAAGAACTCGAACTATCCATGAACGATTTCTTCGTTCTCGAGGTTCTTCTGAATCACAACGTGGCGCAAAATCGACGCTTAAGACAAGTCAGTGTGAACACAGTGGAAGCCGCAGTGAGGGAGAGCAGGTCTTTTATCTGTCTTTCTCTCCCGGACCTACCTACCTACCTGCCTGCCTGCTGCACTTCGCGCTTTGTTGTTTTTGCACCACAACGTGAAGCAGCGCGCGCGCTTTCTAAGAGTTACGACACCGCGGTTCAGCAAGCACGCGGACAGTCTCTCAACTTAAACATGACCCTAGAGCTATACTTTTAAGACGCCAAATACTTTTAGAGCTGTTCCTTTGTTTGACTGGTTGTTGGACTTTCTACGGGTTAACGAATTTGTTCCCCCCCGAACATTCATCGAGCAGCTTGAGTAACCCTTCAGGAACGTACTGAATGGGTGGTGATTGGTGCCGGAGCCCCTTCCATTTCCCTTTGATAATGGACAGATTTGTTTTTAGGCACTGTGGCAGAAATCTAATAATTTAAAGTTACAAAAAATAGTTCCAACTAAAAACAAACAAACGATGAGTATGAAAAGTTTTGGTCTCTGCCAGCCTTAAATATGTATGTATCTACTGTATGTACAGTACAGACCAAAAGTTTGGACACACCTTTCTAATTCAATGGGTTTTCTTTATTTTCATGACTATTTATAAGGCAAGAAATCCCACTTATTAACCTGACAGGGCACACCTATGAAGTGAAAACCATTTCAGGTGACGACCTCTTGAAGCTCATCAAGAAAATGCAGAGTGTGTGCAAAGCAGTAATCACAGCAAAAGGTTGCTACTTTGAAGAAACTGGAATATAAGGGATATTTTCAGTTGTTTTACACTTTTTTGTTTAGTGCATATTTTCACATGTGTTATTCATAGTTTTGATGCCTTCAGTGTGAATCTACAATGTCAATAGTCATGAAAATAAAGGAAACTCATTGAATTAAAAGGTGTGTCCAAACTTTTGGTCTGTACTGTATGTTTATTCTCTAGACTTGTAATTCATACTATTATAACTCCTGATAAATGCAGCTATAACAACAGACAGTGGAAAATGAGGTGGAAACAAAATGAATTTCATAAGACTGCAACAGGCAGTTAATCAAAGACCAAAGCACAGCCCAGACTATTTCAGATAATACATACAGCCATACAGGATGTTACCAAACTGAGTTTGTTTTTTCTTATCTTGCCTGATCTGATCTGCCACCTCTCCCTGGTTAGTTAATATTCCAGACTGCACAGAGGAAATAACCCAGAAACACATTAACATGATTTTAATTTAATTTAGCCCATAATTACTTGAACATTTTGACTAGGATTTCCTGGAAGAAAACATAACTTATCAGTGAGTCTTTTGGAGTTAAGCTAAAGGCAATCTGAACTTGTGCTGGGTCACCAAATCATCTGCCATGTACAGGATAAATGTAAAGTTGGTTGGTGTTACTACATCTTATGACGTTAAAGGAATTGTCAGCAGTTGTGATTCTCATTCATCTTATTGCTTCATCTTATTTGTTTTGGCTGTCAAATTACTTAGCTTGATCATTTCCAGTGCGTGTCTGTCATGGTTTTATGTCTGTCTGTATTCAACCTCTGTAAAGCGCCTTGTGTTACACTTGGCTGTGTGAAAAATGGTCAGTAAGTAAAGCTTGATTGACATCAGAATACCAGCAAAGTTTTTCCAAATTAAGACATGCTTTAGAAAAAGAAAAGTTAGTGTTTATCTGCTGCATTGTGCTGGGAGTTAATTAACTCTCCCCTCACTTACTGATTGTATTCAGTGGCTTGATTGCACTGTTAAATATATTGAAAACAAGATCATTCCATCTGTTCTTTAGATTCCTGAAATACAGGTGAAGCATCTTGCTAAAGGATACATAATTGTGATGATTATTGAGTGTTTGGGGAGTGAAAAGTAAAAACTAAAAGTCATCAGTTTGTTCCCCTACGCTTTAATTGTTACTTCATGATAATTGAGTAACTCAGTGTTCTTAGTGCCTTTGTCCACAGTGCTCCAGGAACCAAGTCATAACCAGGTCTGCTCCTTTTTTATTAGTGTTTGTCCTTCAGAGCACAATCACTCATTATTGCCAAACTTGTCAGCAGTTAAATCTGGAGTCGCCACTTTTAGATTTAATTTCTGACTCGGTAAGTGTGAAATTGATTTCACACTCAAGAGGAGTGGGCTTCGACTCTCCACAGCAGTATGATTATGAAGACAGACGATTCCCTCTCTTTGTCCATCACTCTTTAAATGTCAGTGTATCGAGCTGCTGTAAAGTTGTTTATTGGTTTCTATTGACTCTGTAGATTAAATTACAGCTTCCTACCTCACAGTGTGTGTCTGCATGTGTGTAGAGAGAGCTTGGGAAGCCAGTAGAGTGGATGATTCCCATTATCCCAAGAGGCTGCCTGCAGTTACGTATCATTAATCAGAGTGCGCTTGTTAGTGTGAGAACCCAGGATATAAAAGATGGGGTTGTTTTGATGATTAACATTCCACTAAACTACTATCGTCGCAGAAATCTTCTGTAGCTGTAGAGTAAAAGTAACCACTTTGTAAGGTGAGATTGCTTTACAACACTGGAGTGTCTTCACTTGGAGATTCCTTCAGACCCATGTTGCTACAGACATCTACAGGATATCCTGACCATGTGCCACCCATGTAGTCACAACATTGATAGTGTAGTGTCCTACTTATTCAATTCTTTTAGGAAAGGTCTTTTAGGAAAAGGCCTTTGCTGGACTAAGGTTTTTCTGATTACAGAAGATACAGATGTTTAACTTATGACCTTCTTATGATTGAATGATCTTAAACTGTTTGGATGCCTTTTTACACATGTCGATATGCTCTAT
Organism: Xiphophorus maculatus; assembly: GCF_002775205.1. NCBI lineage: Eukaryota > Metazoa > Chordata > Actinopteri > Cyprinodontiformes > Poeciliidae > Xiphophorus > Xiphophorus maculatus. Next base: position 19,019,758 of record NC_036460.1, on the reverse strand, counting down.
AAGTATGATCTTATTTTTAGCGTTTCTGAATGACACAACAGTTTATTCGTGACTAGTTCCAACTTTAAAAAGTGAGAGATGTGTTACACTTTGGAATGTAGGCTTTATTCAATACAGTGATCACATATTAAAAACCACAGTAACATTAGAGGCTGCTTCAGTCAGGGACGAAGTATTTTTCAACAAGGACACCTTGTTTTTGTTCCATTCTTCTTTTGGGAGTTTAAACAATGTAGTAGGGAAACATTATAAAACAAACAAACAAAAAAATAGCAATTCCATCTCTGATTGGCTGACTGGTCCTGCGGACATGTCCTCTCCTGCCAGAGGACACCTGGGTTTTGAGGAATGGGCTCAGACACAAAAAGAATCAGAACCAAAGGACTAATCACCATGTCAGGATTTGGTTGGGATTAACTATTTGGCTACATTGTTCACTTTAACTCTATTAACTCCCGCAAGATTCTTATATTAATTTTTCTCGTAACAACTGGAGAGACTGCAGATCTAGCTCCACCAGCAATTTTCCTTTTTATTCTTTTAATAATTTGGTTTTTAATTCAAAGAGAGGAGACATCAAGATATTAAGAAGGTCTGGGTGAGAGAGCACTACAGCTTGCCTTTTTCTAAATAACTTCTGAGCTGACAGTGTCACTTTAAAGCTGTTCAATGTCCTGCAAGGGGTGGTGGAACTCCAGAGCAGAAATGAAACTTGGTTCAGAGAGAGAAAGAAATCGTCTCTTCTGACCCAAGTAAGGCCCTCTTCCCAGTTCTATCTCTTCTTTTTAGAAATCATTCCTGTTGCAAAAACCCTTTTTTGGTAGAGATAAAGAGAGACATGTAGAATTAGTTTGATATATCTTAAACATTCATTTCTAATTCAGAAAACCTTTTCTCTAAGTAATAGTTTATAGAGTTAATGTCTTATCTTGTTTGACTATTTATCTAAATTAGTAAGTAGGTCTAATGTGATTATTAGTGCTTATAAAATTCCCACTTCCACCAAAAGTTGAGACTGATTGAACTTTGATACATTAATATAGTTGCTGTCTGTTACAACAGCATAAGTTCAAATTCAAAAATATTTTATTAAATTCAAAGAGTTATTGTGGATAGTGATAGCTATTGGCAGGAAAGATCTCCTGCCACAATCCGTCTTACAGTGAATTTGAGGAAGCCTCTGACCGCCGTCTCCCCAACACAGTCTCATGAAGAGGATGGTCAGAGTTGTCCATCGTTTTCTTGACTTTACGTAGAACCCTTCTTTGTACCATCATCTCCAGAGGTTTCTCTGTCGTCCCCAGAACAGAGCCGGCCTTATTTGTGCACAAGAATGAACATTTGGAGGTCAAAACAAGTTTGAGGATGAAACATTAGTCATGTTGGAATTGAAACGTGTATGGACAGAGAAGTGTAGTTTTGAAAGAAGTCTGTCTTTCTGATCCTTCAACACCACAACCTCAGTCATGTTAGGCCCAACCCATAGTTTGAGCTGTTTCACAAAATCATTAATGGCAGAAAAAAAAAGTAAAATAATAACCTGTTAATGCCGTGCAAGATAAGAGCAAATAAACATGATCTTGTCCCTCCCAAAACTGAACAGCATCTTTTTACACCTTCAAATCCTTCATAAACTTTTCACTCTTCCTGCCAAGGTTTTCTTTGAAAGAGGCTTTTCCAATAAAGAAATTACCAACTTGACCAAACTTTGATTTCATTAAAAAAAAAAAACATTTAAAAAAGGTGTACTGAGCACCATTTGAGCTAGATCTTCAAGCTCACGGTAAACATTATACTGTTTGCTCAAAGCAAAAGCAGCTAAATGCCTGCCCTTAGAAGACTGCCTCCAAAGGATTCTGGCTTTTCCAGATTGTCCACTGGAGTCACATCTGTGTAAAACTCAGATAACCTGACAAAATTAATTTTGTTTATGTGTAAAGTTTGCAGAGCTCTTAAAAGTCAACCGAAGCAGGATGTTTAAACCTTTTGACAGAATGTTCAAAGGATAATCTAAAACTCTCCACTTGGAACATAATGAGATGGGGTTCATCCTCGAGGTTTTACTTCATGCCAACTAGTTTAAACTTGTTACTGCATGTTCACCACCTGCTAGTTGCACACAAACTACAAGTTCACAAAGAAGAGTATGATAGAAGGGGAAAGAATGGAAGAAAGGACAGACACCTGGAAGATGGAAAGAAGGAAACAAGAAAAAAATGGCAAAGGAAGGAGGTGAGGAATGAAGAAAGACAAGGGTAGAAGCAACAAAAGAATAGAACAAACATAAGGAAGAAAGAGAGGAAAGAAGTTATGGATAGAGAGGGAAGGTAGAAAAAAAAATCTTCAAACATAATAGGAAATAAAGTTTGTAAATACAAAAACCTCTCTCCAATTTCCTTTTTCCATTCTCACCCAAACCTTAAAAATACCTAAACTTTTCCAGACTACTTGTGAAACCTCAACATTTTTTGCCTTCTTGTTTTACACATACCGCTAGACTAACAGCCTCCTTTAACATTGTGTTTTGTGCACAAAAATATGGGATTAGTGTGCAACATTGTGCAAATCTGTCAGAGAAATGGCTGATATTGCTTAAGTTGATCGGATGTCTGCAGTTACAGGAGAAGTGAAAGTGAAGTGTTCCTCTCCACTTGGTTTCCTTTCACCAGAAGGGGAATAACAGATCCATGTTCAATATGTGTAATACGACAGTAGAAAATGAACGGAACATTTCCTTCTGCAATTTCAGATTTTATCTCAAATTTACATTTAGAGCTGACAAACATGTGATAACAGCTTTTGAAAAAAATCTCAAGAGACAGTCTTCCTTTTATAGGAAAATTTTAATAGTTATTCAATGTTCTACATTTTACAGTAAATATACAATTACAAACTTGGCTTAGTTATAGTACTAAGATCACTAACTGATCTTAAAAAAAAAAAACCCTCAACAACAACAAAAATACATTTAAAAAAAAAAATAAACAGATTTACACTTCATATCACAAGCCTGACGCTGGTCCTTCACTCCGGACCAAATAGCTAACATACAATTCACTTCTCTCAACGCTGAACAGACGTTGGGCTTCAGTTTCAAACACAAACCTTACGGTAACAGAGATACCATAGCATGTGCAAACTGGGTACCAAACTAAAAACTTCCAAAGATGGGGTTGTTCCTATTACTCGATCCAAGCGCAATACGAGGACACGTGTTTGTTCTTTTTTCCATTTTTTTTTCTTTTGGAAGACAAGGAATTTTCCACTTTTTGCATCACATTTAGTGTCAAATCAAAACCAAGAGAGACCTCTGACAAACTGAGAAATAAAAAGCTGCAGCAAGAACATCAAGGACAATTAAAAGCCTACTATTCGTTTTGATAGTAGTGTTGTAATTCATACCCATGAAAAACTAAGACTCAAACTGCAAGGCAGAAAAAAAAGAAGGGAGAGAAGAGGTGAAGGGAAATGGATGCAGGAGGCAATATATGGTTCTGGTCGTGTTTTCACTGTCAAAGTGGAAAAAGGTTAGACAGGTTGTTTTTTTTCACCTTTTAAAGGTCTGGAAATGTTACAGCGGACAGGATGATTTACGGAAAGAGGAAGAGATGATCAAAGACTCGCGTTTAAGACAACTTTGCACACGTTCCCCCTCACAGAACACACCAAAAATGCCCAACCTCCGACTTTTCACTTCAGTGCAAATTGAAAAATAACGAGACGAGGAATGGAGCGAACTAAATAGGCAGGCACACGCTTGCTTTCCCTGTAAAACAGGAATACTTGGGAGAAAAGTTGTCCTGTTTCTTAGCTCTGTAGATCTGCCTCTGTAACGTTGGCACCGTGCATCTCCTGGTAATTGGATGTTCTCATCAAAAACCAATAAAGATGAAAACTAAAAGCACAGTCATTAGATTTTCCTTAAGTATTAGATAGAAAAATAGGTTTTCTTTTTGTGGTTAAAAAAAATGAGTAGAAATAATTTTTTTATTATTAATATTTAGGATAAAATTGCTGTACTGGCAAAAAGGAAATGAAAATATTTCTGAATATTCCTAGACAGAAACTATATTCTCAGACTAAACAACAAATGCATACAATTTTGATGAGTTTGAGTGAGGAAAGTTAAACTGATAAAAAAACAAATCAAGTCAGAATTTTAAATGGGATGGTAGATCAGAAAAAAAAAGGTTGGCCCCTCTGAGGTTGGCCAAATTGTAGTTTTTCTTTGCTACTGATGTTACAATGTCTTAATATAAACTTAAATATGAAAACAAAATAATTTCTGCTCATCTGTTTGACCACAAGACAAAATTAAAAATAGACTGCAAATTCATATTAAAAGAAAAGAGAAAAACACTTTCTAGTTTCTGAAGAGAAAAATGAAATTACCACAACATGCACAGACCAGGTTGGTCCACAGCTCAGAAAACTCTTATAAGTGCAGCAAATAAGAGGCATCACCTTGAGTCCTGTTTTGTTACTTTAAAAGACTATTTGGATCATAATGTGCCAGTGCTCAAGGTACGATACCCAATTCTTCTATGCATGTTGGCTCAAAGCCTTCAACCACTACGAAGCCACTTTATGACTTTGTCACTAGTGACATCTAGTGTTAAACAGGGTCAGCTGACACAAAAATGGCAGCAATCATGATGTAATTCAATAAGACTGCAGTTTAGGTGAGGGTGTTGAGTGTAGCAAAGGTCAAACTGAGGAAAAACAAAACAAGAGAAAAAAGTTCAATCGAGGTAAGAGTGGAAAAAGACTGGGGACAGACATCATTTTGCATCCCCGAGGTTGGAGAAATGAAGAGTCCGAAGGGAGATGCAAAATGGCACGGAGTAAAAACAAGTTAGACACGTAGGGTACAGTAAGCCTAAAAAGTCAGACAAGTAATAAGAGTCAACAACGCGACAGAAAAAAAGGACAGCAATAGGAAAACACAGATTCCACGGGAAGCAAGACGTAACAAGGACTCAGAGCTCACCAGTTATTAGGGAGAAGAAACTTAGTTACTGAATAACAATTGGTGAAATATGGCACAGGAAAATTAAATTTAAACAAAAAAAAAAAAAGAGAATGGAGGCTGAGGGTTTTTTCAGACATCATTCAATACATCCTTGCAGCTATGGAGCTAAAACAGACAGACAATTGGACACATTTATCCTCCACTTCAGCTCTGTCACTCATCCTCTACTTCCCTCAGCGTGTCTGGGAATTCAGGCAGCAGGTATTAAAAAAAATAAAATAAAAAAAGCCTGTGGGAATCTGGTGCCAGACTCCACAACTTCCAATAATCTACAGACACCGTGGTAACTTCTCCCCTCAAAGTGAAAGATATGTAGAGGACAGGGATGCAGTAAAAAAAACCAACAAAAAAAACCCTTAAATAAAAAGCACAAACAGTAGCTGCCACATTAACGCAACCATGCTTAGCTAGAAATACATTACTGTACCACTCGCTCTTTAAATATACTGCATGTTGTTTTTTTTAAACCTAGAAAACCAATGCTATAGTGAAAGACACCTGAATATTATGCAAACCCATTACGTTCAACTGACCTAAGGGAGAGAAGGAGAAGAAACAAAGCAAACAAGAGGATTTTAATTCAGAAATACTGACAAAAGTAGTGGTTGGTTAAATAATCCTAATGTAGAGTAACATTGCTGCTGTCGCAAGAAAATCCTGCTTTTTTTATATTATCCAGTCTCACAATCAATTTTAAATATACAGGATCTGGTCATGGTCGAAATATATCCAATATTATCCACCAGATATTCAGTGAAATTTTTATTTTCCTCCGACAGCGGCATTATGCAATATCGTCTTAAGAATTAACCTACTAGTGTACAAACATCTTGACTAATAATAATTCAAACACTCCACCTTATTGTTTTAATTATGATATAAATTGCTTTTTCCTCCTTTTTGCACTACAAAGCCTAAGTACCTGTTACTTAGCATTAAATTATAGTATAGTCAAGTTTTTTATTCCTTTATCTTATGTTGTGCAATAATTCCTTGCATGGTTAGTCAATACCCCAAAGTTCTGATATGTTCTTGACTTCTTTGCAGTATTACTTATTGAACGTTGGCAGCGCGAGCAGCCTCGACTCCCTATTTGGATATCACGATTTCTTTTTAAACAAACTCAAAAAGGCTGTCAAAATAATTACTTTGTCAACATATGGAGTGCGCACGCCCTTAATTTATTGCAATAATCAAACCACTACATCCACACACCAGCAGTAAATGCTTCTTGTAATACCGACCTGCACTGTACAGATCTCAAGAGTTAGGATGCGAGTAGGCATGGGCCGGCACAAGATCCTGATTGTATGATAACCTCGAGTTAAAAGGAAAAAGAAAAAAAGCTTCTGAATTTTAACAAAAACTTGAAATGAAAACATGGCGTCATTGCTTTCATTTAAAATATGTCGCAAGTTATTCCTTCTGCTATTAAAATTACATATTGATTACTAGATTTATAAACTTTAATGCTCACAAACTAAGTTGAGAACAGCAATATTTGAGGAAATGCTTTCAAGTGCTAGCAACAGGAAATATTCAAAATAGGGCTACACAAAATAGTGAATTGCAATATTTGGTATGCGGCGATGTTTCAAAACTGTTGCCAATGCTATGTGAGAAGCTGGATACATTTTTGCCGCCTTTTATGCCCACACCTGATACAAATCTCATAAAGATATGTAAAAAAAAACAAAGTTGTAATGACAAAGAAACAAAAATGTGATTTAGTCATTATCATCCTAATGCTTAACATTAATATTGCAATTTAATCTTTTCACTAAATTGTACAGCCCTGTTCTACAAATATCCCTGGCCAACTGGCCAACTTTGTCATTTTGTAATCAAGACAGCCTATGAGATTTAGCAGGTTCCTTTCAGCCAGCTGGCCAGCAGTGCACATCCACAGCTCCATGGGGCTCCATGCAATCAGAGAAAAACCCTGGGCACTGCCACTTTCTCTTGCATCTCAGTAAAAAACTTTACACCTTACGAACGGTACGACAGGAAACTTTGGCGGTTTCAAACACCGGTTACACCTGGATGCAAGGAACCGGCCTATGCCTAGATGCTAGTGGGATTTATTTTCCTCAGAGTAAATCCTAAAAAATGCCACTGGCCTTATCCAAGTATTAAAACCCCACAATCAGTCTTTAACCTTCTGCACAAATTTTCCCCAGACGAGGACAAACAAGGAAGAAACAATCACAACAGTCAGTGTGTCACGTTTCCCGTTAGACCTACAAAAGTTTCCCCATCATTCAGCAGCAGTGGATGACGCTGAAGTGCGTTCACTTTATTGGGCCTTCATTAAATTTGTCTCAGCTGTTGTGTGTTTGTTCATTAGTCCTCGCCTGGGAAGTGGAAGGAGAGAGCACGATCACAGCCAGAAGAGAAGACAGAAAATCGATGTAGAGTACAAAAATAGCCGCAATGTGCCGTCCGCCTTTAAAGGAGAAACGTCACACACTTAAATGTCTTGTACTTTGAAATTGTTCGCCTGCCTTTCAATGTGTTTCCCCCCCCTCCCCCCGCCGCCTCCACAATCTCTTTAAACTCATTTTGTGCTGGCAGTTTCTGCCAGATAGCTATGTTTCTTTTTGTGTGTTTTACAACTGGAGGTACTGTCCAGTAAGTGCCACTAAGTGTGAGTGTGTTTAAGTGTAATCCCCAAAACCCCTACATTTGTTTAAATGCAAAAACCCGCAGACAAAAGAGTCACTGTTATGACCCAAACTAGCTAGGTTAAGATTCCAATAGTGTCCCAACATGCCAGCCTGCATAGAGTGTAGCATGACGTCGGAGAATCTTTTCGTTAATGTGTACTAGGTACAGCGTTAATGTGAAAAAACGACGGGTCGTGATCTGTAAGTGCTCACAGCACCGGCTAATGTGGCAAAAGGGATGACGGACACACAGCTACTACGCATTGGAAGACAAGTGAGATCGGACTGAGAATCAAACATAATCAGGCAAAAAATAGGGATGAAGAGGAAGGCAGGAAAAAATAAAAGGTGAAGCAATTGAGGTTGGTAGTATAAAGGACATTTAGAAATATTATTACCCCCCTTAAAAGCAGGAAAAAAATGATCTGATGATGTTAAAACCCTGTGCTGATATCTAGTTATTAGAAAATTTGGCAGCATTAGTCAATAGTCTTTGATGATGATGATGATGTCCAATATTTTCCAGCAAACTGAGCAGCAGCGGCAGCAGCAGGCGGGGAGCACACACACCAGCACAACACAAAAACAGGAGCGACCGACCGACACCTGCGATTGGTCGAGAGTCCTTTCTGGAGTTCAAAGGAAAGACGCGGCAAAAAAAAAAGAGGAATTCAAACTAAACAATCGAGAGGAAATAAAATAAGACCGTAATGACTGGTTGGCAAACAAACAGAAGAGAGAATAATAAAAACAAAAGCAGCCTTTGTATAAACATTAGAGAATGTCGCATAATAATAATAATAGTAAAGTGGCTGTTGCACTTTAGTTTTGTTCTTGCAGACAGGTGCCGAGTTCTCGTGGTTACCGCTGGGAGCTCGTGTAACATTTGAGCAGTTGCATACGATGGTGGACTCCAGATCTGGTGGGGTGAGCAGAGAAGAAGAGCATGGGTTGACGTGAGGCTGCAGAGTTTGTTTGTTGGTGGGGGAGGAGGACAGGACTAAATGGCAGGAGAAGAGGAGGCGGAGGGATTTTCTCTGTGGATACTCACATGATGGGTGGGCTCTACCAGTGAGGCGGTACGTAGCTGTAACCGGGGGTCCCTTGGGGCCTGTAGGTTGGCACAGTAACTGGGTGTGCTCCGATTGGTGGGTGCTGGGGTGTTGTCAGCAGAGTCCCTGCACACATTTAACACCAGCATTAATGTGAAAGAAGCTCCTCTCTCATACACGGCTTTAGAAAAGTACTGAAACCCTGCTAACTTTTATGTCACGTTACAACCACAACTTCAGTATATTTTATTGAAAACCACAAATGCTCTCGAAAGCAGGGCTAGGTTAGAAACTATAAAAAGCACAAAAAAGCCTGCATCTAAGGCGACAGGCCAGGTATGGAGAGCACAACTCAGAGAAGCAGCCAATACGCCCACGCTCACTCTGGAGGAGCTGCAGAGAGACACAGCTCAGCTGGGAGAATCCGTTAACAACAACTACTGGTTGTGCCTTCCGCAAATTTGGTATTAATGTACGAGAACCGTCGTTGGAAAAAAAAAAAAAGCCATAGCATGTCTTGTTAAAGTTCGCACACACTGAAACACACATTCTAACCTGCAGCCACGACAGCTCACAATGTGAAGTCTGAATACAAACATAAGCATATGCTCGCTTTCTGGTGAATAATTTCTGTTTTACTTAGTATTTTCCTGAATTCAAATGTTTTGTAATAAATGACCACTCTGACCAGGTCCAGATAAAAAACGGAATGCATTTCTGAAATGGAAACTTTTAAATACTTTTCAGCAGCCCACATCATACTCCCAGTTATATTTTTTCTAATAGAAAACTAAATCTTTAATCTTTAGATTTTATTGGGATAGAATTAGAAACATGCACTACCTTGAGTTGTTTCATCACATAAAAACTCAATAGAAAACTTTAAAGTTTGTGGTTGCAAAGTGACAAAAATGTGGAAGAAACATAAGGGAGATTAATGGTTTTACAAGGAATAGTAGTTGACAGTTGCAGGGTCTCACTTTGTACACATTCCGGAGAGAGTATTGGTTCTACCTGCGCTCATGGCCATGGTTGTCCCGGCTACCATCCCCATGGTAGGCATGCCGTTGTTACGAGGGGCAGGAACAGGGACTGGGGCAGGGTAGAGGGCTGTGGAGGGGATGCTGTTGGGCTGCACCACAGTGGTGTGATGGATCACATGTGGCTGGGCAGCATACACTGGCTGGGTGTAGTATGCTCCCTGTCAAAGAAAACAAGTAAAAAGAGCTCTTAGTGATGCTAGCGATGGGGGCATGCCACATGTACAGCGTGGAAGAATTATAACAGTATTAAAGTGCTTCATCACAGTTCTGAAGGCAACGTTTGAAACTAAACGTTAAATAAATATTCATGTAATGTGAAGGCTAGAGCATGACGAAAGTGATATGAACAGAGATAAACGGCTGAATAAATCCAATCGCATTTAAAGAACGCATTCTGCAAATCCCTAAAACAAGAAAAGCGAATCAGGAGAGGCTTTAAATCTCCTCTAACAATTTGTTTTAACATCAAGATTTGCAAAAAGTCTCATTTCCAAGCTATTGCACAGATTGCACGCCATTTGGTCGCAAGTTTGCCAAAAATGCTTCAACAAATAGTTTTTTAATAGCCAGAGAAACGATGTTGCCAGCAAGGAAAAACAAACGTTAAATGGTGGAGACAGCCAAACAGGTGGGCCAGCAAACACAGAGACATTTCCAATGCAATGTCATCCGTGATGTCCTTACCTGTGCGTAAATGTTCTGCTGAGGGTAGGCACTGCGGATGGGGTACATAGCTGTGGGGTATGGGGTGGGAGTGGGGGTGTAGGGAGGCGGTGCTCCATTTGACTGAGTGGGGGGCACTTTGTATGGGGTTCCCGCTGGGGTGTATCCTGCAAATATCCAGAAGACAGCTTAAATTAATCAAACAAATGCTAAGTAGTTCAAAATTTTATGTATAAATAGACTTTTGATTATTAAAATAAGTTAGGAGAATTCTACAAAAACTAAAATGAAAATACAAAACTCAAGCAACTAAAAGCAATTTATACAAGTGTATCAAATTCTGTTTTCATTTCCATCTTTTCTAGGGGAAAACCTGGAAATGTGAAACATCGTGAGATCTTTGAGAGGATCTTGTAAACAAAGTTAACACGTGTGGCGCCTAAAAGTTATTTCGAGTTTTGAGCTAAATATTTCTGCTTCTATTTTTTCCTTCTCAGTGGAGTCGGAAGCATTTTTCCAGATAAAAACAGCAGCCAACTGCTTCTTCAATCTAAGCTGATAAGAGCAATAAAACCTAAAGCAGTAACTGCTGATAAGATGCTGAAACCCTCAGAGGGAGCTAAAAATGGAAGTGCAGAGTCAGATAATTATACCAGGCTTTTCACTATGAGCCGAGCGTGAATAAAAAATAGCTCCTGAAATGAGCCATTGTTGCCGCTCAGACGCTGCTATAAATCCATTACGTCAAAATAACTTCAGAAAAAGAATTGTCAAAAGTAAAAAAAAAAAGTCAAATATTAAACAGATTTTCCCCAAGAAACTTTGAAAGAGATGTGTCTCACGACCATGAATGATATCAGTTTTGCCACATTAATATTTGCATTTCCTGTAAAGACCACCAGATGGGGACTGTTTGTATTTAAAGAAGAGTACAGCCTCACAATCAGCAGAGAAAAACCCATCTATCCTGAAAAAAAATAAATCAGATTTAGCAAGCTTTAACTGGAGCTTTGAATCAAAGCCTTCTTTTAGTATGCAGAGAAAAGAAAAAGGAAGCTGTGTACGCAGTGACTATGGGCTAAATTTAAGACATCACTTTGATTGTAGGGAAACATGGTGGGCATTAAATAATTTAACAGAGAATCCTCACTTCACAAAGATTACATCACTCTTTGAAAGATGGTTTTAGTCTCATTGGGCTGTGTTCTTATGTAGACTGCTCTGAGGGGGTGCAGTACCTCTGAGCAGCCACAGGATGGAGCCTGAAGGTCAAACATGCTACTAGCTAGCTGCTGCATAGCTTTTGAGAAGCCCTTCTCTTACACAAGGACAAGGGAACAAAGAGATGCTGGAGCTGTTCTCGCTACCGGTGATTGTATGCTGGAGAGTGTGTGTGTGTGTGTGTGTGTGTCTGTGTGGGGGGATGTCGGGGTGTGTGTGCATGCTTTCACGGTCAATCTCTGATATGATGTCCACGCAGGGCATTAAGAGACCATGGTATGAGACAGACGCACAAAAGAAGCGCAGACAGAAAAAAAAACTGTCCGTCAATGGCCTTGATGAATAACGACCGAGACGTGTTTTTAATCAGACCACAACTGGTTTTATCTAGCGATTCATTCATGTTGAGGGGAAAAGAAAATGAACTATTTTAATCCCCTCATGAATCAAGCCCAGCAGAAAGGAGTCGGCAATCAGACAACACAGCCACAACAGAAAGGCTCAGGTTTCTGTGAGAACAAAAGCAGATCTGATGTTTTGCTCGACTTCCAAAAGATGAGCCTAAGCTCAGGCAGAGGAAGAGAGGAGGCAGCTTCAGAAGGAGCAAAGGAGGAGTCTATAAAACCTGCTCCTTCCTTTGTTACAAACCAAATCCAAGAGGACAGGAAAACACCGAAACACTGAAGGGAAAACACTGATTTCGTCTTGCTAATAGAATTCAGTTTTGGCAAATTTATCAAGTCATTGAGGGACATTCATTACTTATATGATATGAATATAAATCACTGACCCTTTGCTCTGTTCTCTCTCTCTCTCTCCGTCACCCCCTAATGCTCACATAATTGGGTCTGCTCAGTAATGGAAAAAAATAATAACAACCAGACTTCTTGTCATTAAAATCCTTACTTTTTATGATTACTAATAGAGTCTGGAAATGAACAGCATATTGTATTTAAATGATTATTTTCTAACATCTATGTTTTAACAATGAAGCCATTTGGGTTTTTTGTTTTTAGAAACCCAGGAGTCAAATTGCATTGTATATAAATACCATTTGAACAGGGTAATGTCAATAAAAAGTTAATTGATTTCAGGAACATTATTCATTTCACACACAGAGGGATTTATTTAAAGCTCTTATTTATGTTAATTTTGGTTATTAAGACTTACAGTAAATAACCCACATATCAGTTTCTTAAAATACATGAATATTGCAATGAGACAAAAAATTTTTAACAAAGAAATGCTATACCATGGCTTATATCGCTGGCATTTCAGTCACCTCCCAGCTTCATTTCCTCTGAAGTTTATATTTTCTGTTACGTTGCAAATACACCAACATTAAATTTTTTTCCATCGTTCGCATTTAAATACATTGATGTAATGAGCCAACCTTACTTGAAAGGTAAAATTAAAAGAAAGGTCAGACATCTGCTTCAAGGTCTAACTGGATATGGGGATTGAAAGAGTAATGCTGTAATCAAAGCCTTGGAGAGATTTTAAACGGTAAAGTGAAAATATTTCGGTGTTTATGATCTGAGACTCAGATTGAAACAATTACAACTGCCCAGAGTTGTTGATCATTTATCCACCTGAAGGTTTAATGGAGCAGGCCCGCAGCTGCTTAATGTGAGGGTGTGCTTATTCTTCCAACGTTACTCATCTCTTTTAATAATTAAAGATCTGTAGATTATTCCGAACCTCTGAGTTAGGAGGTTCCCTGTTCTTAAAGGGGCAATGAAATGTGTTTTCCAGGCACATGTCATTTTAAAGCATAATCATTTGTAATAAAAATCTTATGTATATCAAATATGACTAAAAAGAAATTGTACTTCCTGATTTGACGCCTTGAAATTGGGCCTCATGCCTCTTTAAAAACTTGTGTTCTTTCTGAAACTCCGCCTTCAGGAAGTCATCATAATAGTGCTCATCTATTAACCCTTTAATAACTCTTTTTTTACCAGCATTGCACTGAGAAGTAGCTCCTATAATGATGCACAGTTCTGCCAGGTGTTTTCCAATTGCTGCTGGCTACTCTGGAGGAGCTGAGCAGTGGAGAAGCAGGCCATGGAGTCTATAATATAAACAGTGTTTGATAAGGTAACTGACTGATTAAGAATCGTCTTAATCATGACGTGCAAGTTTATTCTGTTTTACCTGCATTTTACTTTTTCTCATTCCTCTAGTCAATGTAAAATACAGCTAAGAACGTGTTAAATGTCAGTTTTCTCAAAAGCTAAATGCTAACCCAAGGTAATTACTGAGGCTTAAGGCAACTTCAGAGCGACCGCATTCCTATAATAGCTGCCCTGTTTAAAAACAGTTAATATTGTTATAAATGGACTTAAGAGAGAGAGTTTAAAATAACTTCTTTATGTCAGTTTATGTTGCCACCTTGGTATCCCAAAATACCAAATTAGATTCATCGCAATCAGTCACTGTGGTGACGATCAATAAACTAAGAATCAATAGTTCAAAAGTTTAATAATTCAGGAAATTATTAAACATTAATTTCTCAAAATAATGTTTTCTCTTCACTATAGTTGTGCATTGTAACATGGTTGATTGAACACAAGTCCAAATGATGTTATCAACTTAGTCTTAAACTAATTTGAATTAGTTTAGAGTTAATTTGGCCTCATTTTCAAAAAAATCTCCAATACAAACCTAGGTCTTCAAGCATGGATATTCATAATGAACTGTGGTATTTCTATACAATTCTGAGTCACTTCATGTTTCATTCTTACATGCTTTTGGTGATGCTGTATGAAGAACCCACAGTATATTATTGCGCAAACTAATCTGAATTTGTTGAGAATTATTTTGTCCTCATTTCCAAATTCGAGGTTCTTAAAGAGAAGAGGCGCCAGATGTGGCTATGATGCAAAGTGAAACTTCTAAATTATTTTCAGATATACAGCATTTTCATCACAACTGAAGGTAACAGTTGACAGCGTGATTTTACAGCACAATAATAACAACCCTTTAATTCTAATGTTAAGTTATTTTTGCTGGTAATCTTGTATATTAGAGATAAGTTATTTTTTTTGTTTCCCCCATGAATTTATAGTGTACTCCTGTTCAAAAATAACTCCAATAAATTGTCAGTACTGTGCTTATCTCTCCATCTATTATTTCAATACCTAAACCTCATCAAGCAGGACTGCATAGACAATAACAGTCTAAACTATTTGGCTGTTATTTTTTTTCTGATGCTCAGGTGGTGCCTCCACTTGGCAATTTTGATCTAAATTACTGGTTTTGTTAATAATTACCCTCAACTATTGTTTAGTGATTCACAGCCAAGTCAGACCCATTGTTGCACAACACCCACCATCTTTGCCCATTGGGTGGTAAGTTGTTCTCGGAAACATTTTGAATAAACCAGAAGCACAGTAAGATGCTGTGTAAAGACTGATTAAAGGCACTGAAGGAAACCTGCAGGTTTGCTTGTTATTTCAGTCTAGCATCAACAGGTGCAAACGGCAAACAAGTCTAAATTTACTTTATTAACTAAAGTAATTTGTTGAATACGACTGATGATTTCTCAGTTTGAAGTAAAGCTGTCAGGAAAATGTGCAGTTGCAATACTATTGTTAAGTATTGCCATGACAAATGTAATCAGATATATTGTGCAGCTAGCTTTAAATATAGCCATCAAAATCTTCTAAATGCTTATGAGAATAACTACATAATGTTTCATTCCAGTAAGTGAAAGTATCCTTTTTACGATCCTTGTGATTTAAATTTAAAACTTGTATGAAGTTTACAAAACATACTTTGAGTGATACAGTTATTGTCAAATTACATTTTCCTTAAAGCAAATACAACAGTCAGCTTAAGTGGACCTTTTGACACTGGCATGCAAGCCTTCTTGCAGCATTAATTAAGTTTCGTAATAATTACTTATGACATTTGGACAAAATGTTAGAATCTGTGTTACAAACTTTCCCATTTTTCTCTACTTTCAACTAGTTAGAAACTAGTAGATAATGAACAAGTATGTTATTCTTAATTTCTCTAAACATGTAATGAATCTGTTCCAGCTGAACTAGGGATTATAATAAAAAAAATGTTAACAAAAGAGGCAACAAATTGACAAAAAAAACATTTGAATGCAACAAGCTTCCCAAACAGCCTGTTCTGGTTTTATTCCTTTTTAAACCAGAGAAAAATAAATTTTCCCTCTATCCCCACCTCATCAAAACCCGTTTATTGGATTTTTTTTTTTTCTGCAGAAAACTCCTTTAACATGTCTTTAACAAAAGCAATGAAAGCTGACAGCTTTATTATCTCTTTGTAGAACAGTGAGAGTTCAAGCTCACCTGGTGGATACCCAGGACTGCCTGTTTGATAGAGATTCGGAGTGTAGGTGGGAGCTGTGGCTGGATACCCTCCTGGATAGGCTGAGAGAGGAAGAACACAGGTGGAAAAGAAAATGTTACAAAAATCCCACTAAATAAGCACAGGGAACACACAACACACATATGAACGAGTGTACAACAAAGTATTTAGCTTGAAGCAGGATGTGCACAGATGGCAGTCATTAAAAAAAAAAAAAAACTAAAACGTCTGCAACAATAACACAGTCGGCTGAATGTGTCTAACATTCACCGATTAGGCAGACAAGGCACACCTGCCAATATGCTGTGGGAGGAGATAAATTCAGAAGCATTAGCCGTGCATAAGGATGCACGTGAGGGGGGTAGACACACACTGCTGTGCGTCATAAATCACATGTCGGGCAAAGCAACAAAGATCCGACCTGATAAAGAGTTTTCTGGGATGTAACGTGAAGCTACGGAAAGATACCAAGAAGCAACGACAGGAAGCAAAACAAGCAAGCTTCAAAATACAGTATAATTCTAATTATATTATGCAGATTATTTGTGTTGCTTTAGAATCAACAGAATCTAAGATAGTTTTTAAAACATTTCTCTGATTAAAGGGGATTAAATAGTTAACTAAATCAGACTATTTTATTAGAACTAAAACTGACCTGGACTGCATGTAACTTGACTGGATTGTGTTGGAATGAACTGGACTGGTCTGGGGTCTTATAGGAGCTCATTTATGTAAAATTTGACTCTATGGGTCTCACATATCTAGTGGATCAATTTGTCTTGTACACAATGCATTGGGATGTCTTTTAAACAGGTTTCCTAGAAATTTGTACAAACCCACGAGGTGCAAAAGCTCGAAAATGTCTTAACTAAATTTTTACTGTATTTTTACTTTATGATTTAAACTTAAATTGAAAAAGGTGTAATAAATGTGTTGTAACATTTTAAAATGTATCCGGTTTTGATAGATATGATCATGAACAACCATTGATACTAATATTTAGCATTTGTTAACTGGTTGTTTGGTTGGTTGATTTATTGAAGGAAGCATTAATTTTATCAATCAATCAAACTTTATTTGTATAGCACATTTCAGCAGCAAGGCATTTCAAAGTGCCTTACATCATAAAAACACAAAGTCATGCAACAAAGAATCTAACAAAATTTGTTGTGTATGTTGAAATGTTTTGTAATTAGTATAATTACTAGCAAATTAATTCTCATCTACAGCCTTAGAGGATTGGACTGGAAAACCATTTGCTAGTTTTTGCCCCAATCTCAGAAATTTTCTACATTTTGAGGAATCACCACAGTTAATGCCAAATATATTCCTTGGGAGTTGTGACACTTTGTTGATTCCAACTCAGTTGTGACTTTTAGCCGGGCCGGAGAAGAGAATCAGTTTAGTAAAGAACTAAAGTTGAGCTCATGAGGATCAACAACCAATCAAAATGTTGAGTGCCATGTTTAAAACTCACAGAGTTTCTATCAGTTCAAATCTGTCCAATTAAAAAGACAAAACTACTAGACTATGACATTAACAAAATGCAGCAGAATAACATGAGCTCAATTTGGATATTATTCGCCACATACTACTATATAGGTAAATTTCTCTACAGCAAAAAGCTGCACCGACAAGTGCCGTTTCCAAATCCATTTAGTAAAACATTCTATATTTTATCATCACCAGGTGCTTTAAATAATTCCAGTATGGCTGGACATTACAGGTAAGAGTTTCAGCTTTCAATCAGACCGTTTAATACAACATTAGTAAGCTAAGGTGGAGATATTAAGGTTCTTGTAGGGAAACTGAAACAAGTATTGTGATTTGTGTAGTCACAGTGTGCCTGTGGTTCTCTACAGAAACTCAATATATGCTCATTGTAGAGCCTTTTTCTGTAATGTCCAGTTTTGTTTTACAGAGCCAGTGAAGAACAAACTAGCAATCAGTGAAGCAACTTTGGTGAAAAAACCCTGAAGGAGCGAAGAGGAGAGGCAACCGATATCCCCTTAACTAATTTTATAAAGAGGTTAAGAAACATAGATAAAAAGTATCTGAAGAGGCTCCCACTCAAACTGGAAAAAGCTTAAAGGAAACCCTGTAACATGACTGATCACAGATTGAAATCATAAAGCAAAGGCAACACCTTAATTGTGCGTGAACTGTTAAATAAATAGTGGAAAAACTTCATTACATTAAAATAAAGTTTGCCAAAAAGAAGGGAAAAAAGCTTTGCATTGCAACCCACTTCAATCAACTTTTATTCTTTTCACAATAATTAAAACCAGATCCTTGGGATCGTAGAGGAAAACTCAATGAAACACCAGGCGGTTTTGATGACCTAGTTAAAAGCCAGAACTCCTCAATCTCACAGAATTTAACTCGTGGCGTCTTTAGAGGTTTGGTGAAGACCTAAGTAAATAGTTCAGAGGGATGGTTTAATATGTGCAGCGATGCCTACCAAGGCTTAGGAAATGGAAAACAGTCTGCTTTTGTATCTTGTTCTATTGTATTCAATTTTCTGCCTGAATGGTCTGAGTGAAGGCCTATGTGTACAAAGGGAATGAATATTTGAGTCAATAACACCAAGATTACGGGTTTAGAGAAACCTTGGAATGTGAAAATGTAATTCTGCTAGAAGACCAATGTAAAAAATAATGTGAATTATTTGTCCTTTATATTTTGGCAATTTCCCTTTTAAACAGGTAATAGAGGGACATAAAAGTCTTTCTAAAAGTACTGCTTAACATGCCGTTTGATTTCATTAATTATTAATGGAAAAATACTTGAAGTAGTGGTCATAAACGACAACTTCGTAATATTTATTTAATCAAGGATGGGCTGCTGGGGGAATCTGACCAGCCAACATATACTTATGGACAGTTTGTCCATCATCCAGCTCATCAACTCTAAGTAACGCACTAGCTCTGTGATCAGACTGCTGAGCACAGAGAAACAGAGTTCCTTTTATGTAAAAATATAGACTTGATACTCAACTTTTCAGACTTCTTTGTTCATTGTCTTCGTTTTAAATTCTAAAATACCAGCAATATTTTTACAGTACAAGGATTGCAATGAACAGTGGACATGCTTTAAATATGGAAGCTGGGGGGGGGCTGAAACAAAGCAAGGAAGAATGAATGAAAAGAGGACAAAGTAAAAAAAAAAACAATAAAGGAAGGAAAGAATGACGGGGAGAACACAGGAAGAAAACAGAAAAAGTAAGAAAATGCAGCACAAGAAAGGAAATGAAGAATGGAAGGGTTAAAGGGAAGAAGTAAAAACACCAAGAAGGAAAGAATCAAGAAAGAACAGTACAATGATTGCAAATAGCTAGCCTAATTAACCAGCTAATGGCTTGTTACAGCTTGTTGCAATAAACATTTAATTTGAAACGGTTTCAAAATTCAGTAAATAGTCTTGAAGTTTTCACCGTTTGTCTTAAGCTGCAGGAAATTGTAAAAAAAACCCACACCCGCTTATGTACTCATGAAAGTTTTTATTCACTATCAGCCATTTTATGTTCTCCTCCTGACAGTACTTGTGCTGCTTAAGCTCTACATGTGTGTCCACATATCACAATCAACATCAAAATGACCAAAATGGTTCACTATTAGTCAAGGTTATCCTACCTAAAGTATCTCATATTTTGGGTGGAAACAAAATATGAAATACAGTTACCAGTACCAGTATAGGTACAGTTAAAATACCTAAACTGATTACTTATTTGACAGTCTTGTAAACAGTTTGTGATTCTTTTTAAACATTTTATTCTGCTTTTGAAAACATAAATTATTAGTAGAATGACCAGTCTGGCTTTAACTAGTCGTTTTTGCAGCTTCCCTGTCTGACTTGATCTCACATGGCAAAACAAAAACCTTAATTCATATCATTTTACAGACGGAGAAAAGGGGCTATAAATCACAAACTACATATAGGGCTAATTTTAATTAACTGTGAGGGTTTATCAGGGAGAATCACGTACTGGCATTGATAACAGAAAGTGAGCCCACAACAAAAGGAGGAAATGAAATAATTTCAATCAGCATAACTTGAACAGATTAGCTGACTCTATAGTAACATCAGTTGGAGACCTAATGTTAAAAGTGACCCATGTACAGTAAATGGATGAATGAATCATGTGTAGATGACAGATTGATGGACAGCCAAACGGAAAAAAACAGAAACAGGTGGAAAGTAGTGTCTTTAGATAATAGGATACCTCTTTTCAAATAGAACATAAAATGTGTTTAAAGGTGCAGTATTATGTGTTTTCCAGCTACAATGCCATTTTATAGCACAATTAACTAATTATGTTAGTTGATTCAGTTGTTATAGAAATGCTGTATATATCAAATATGAGATATATATATATATATATATATATATATATATATATATATATATATATATATCTCAAATAGTGAGTTCATCAGATGGGCAGTGTTTGCTAATTCCTGCTGGCTAGTTTGAAGGAGCTGGGAGTGGGAGCCGTGGGGCAGGGTGCTCTGTGAGGCAGAGGCTCAGAAGCTGCAGCTCTCATTTGTGATGCGATGTAAAGCCCAAAAAAGTGAATTTTACATAATACTGCCCCTTTAATCTAATTCTATACTTGTCTCCATTATATTCCAGACTGCATAAGAAGCCAGCACATCAGTGGATGCCTGTCTCACCTGTGAAGGCCATGTTCTTGGGGTTTCCATAAGGAGTGCCAGGCTGAACAGGACTGTAGACTGGATTCATGGCTGAAGATAACCTGCTTTTACTAAGAAGAAAGACAGGAGGGGGGTGGAACAGAGGGAAGAGGGTTGAAATAGAAAAAGGAAAACAGAAACAACACATGTAATTCATGTCAGTTGATGAAAGACACACATACTGTTAACATTACATTCGTCTAAGGTATTCGGCATGAAGAGGAAAAAACAAATCTGAAAGTCATCAAGCCCTGTGACTCATCGCCCTTATGTAGGCTCAACGTAAGAATACACTCAGACTATTGAAATAACACGGAGCACAAGTACTGGCTGGAAAGCACAAGGAGGTGTGGATTCATTGAGAACTAGCGTCTTCTGTGCGGTCTTGAATGCGCCACACAGCCAGACTTTCACAACTGGAAGGGGGAAAAAATGGAGCAACCTATTAATGGATTCAGGTGCTAGAACCGGCTCAGGGTAAAGGTTTTGTTAATGCCGCATGCCCTGCAGAAAAAAAAGAAAAGAAAAGAAAGAACTCTGCCTCAGTTCTGTCCAACTTACCTGCCGAAGATGAATTTGGGCATTCTGAAAGTGTTTTAGTGATAATGTGAGTGTGTGTTCATGCGTGCCCCGTACCTCTTGTGCGTGTCTGGTTGATACATGAAACTGAATTTGTCTGTGGGATGCCCGCTCGCCATTCTTGCTGTATGCAAATGAGGGAGGAGTGGAAGTGGATATGCAAATCTGAAATTAAAACAGCGAGAGGTCATGATTACAATGAACACAGGAAAATATAGTGAAATTATAAAATAAAAAAAAACAGCAAAGAAAAACGGGGTAAAAAAAAAAAGCAAGCACCAGTGCAACGGTAAATGGTTAGTGAGAGCAGCAGAGCCGAGTGCCTTTCTGAGTGATAACAGCTGATAACAACTGATCCAAAACCGTCTCCTCAGTTGCTACTTGTAAAACCTATAAAATGTGTATCAAAGTGATAGCAACCCATGACTATGTATGAGTATACACACATGAAACGTGCTGTATTTAACAAGAAACACAAGCGGCGATACAAACACGGAACCAGCCCATGAAAAAGCACAACGAACCCAGTGAGCAGGCAGGTGACAGCAAGCACAACAACTAAACAAAACACAGCACACCAAGGCTGAAAGAAGACGCCGAGCGAGGACTGAAGGGTTCTAAATTAAAAAAAAGGAGGGGAATGTGTGTGCGTGTCTGTGTGTGAAATGTGTGTTTTATTCGAGATGATGTGTTCCCAGGACAGACGGGACGTGGCGTTTGAAGTGTGCTTGTAAAAAGTAGCTCTGTTATTTGCTGTGTATGAGAGGGTGCTGAGTATCCTGTGGCTAACACCACAAACCTCAGCAGTTCCTTATGAGAAGCAGGAGTACTCCGTCAATGGTTTCTCACTTTATAAAACCACATTTTTAAACTGAATTAAATGAAAATTAACGGATCCACCCTCAGGTCGAGTTTATTCGTAAAGGACATTTCAGCAACGAGACACATCAAAGTGCTTTACACCATAAAAACACGGTACAGTTGCTAATTATGAAATAAGCAATAAACATTGCATTTTGTCAAATCAAGCAAATACACATCCAATGTGTTGACCAATGGTCCACTTATAACTAAACAAAAGCAACTCTAAACAGGTGCATTTGTAGCTTTGGTTTAAATAAACTCAGCGTTTCAGCATCTTTACAGTTTTCTGGAAGTTTATTCCAGATTATTGGAGCATAAAAACTGAATGCTGCTTCTCCATGTTTGGTTCTGGGAATGCAGAGTAGACCAGAACCAGAAGGCTTCAGTGGTCTGGAAGGTTCAGAAAACAACAGGTCTTCAATGCGCTTTGGTGCCAAGTTATTCAGTAATTAGTAAAATAATAGAAGTATTTTAAAGTCTTTCCTGAGCTATTTCCTCAGCTTGTGCTTTAAAGTCCATTAATTATTGGGAGTTCCACAAACACATTGAAAATATATTCAATGTAAAAATTCCATTCAAATGTGAAACGTTGTACTTGGGCAACTTACAATTGGACACATGGACCAATATAGACAAAAAACTGCTGGCTATACTACTGGTAAGAAAGCCATCACAAGGAAATGGCTAAACCAGATCCACCCACTATCGATGAATGGATTGAAATTGTTTACCAGATTTATGCTATGGAAAAGATTTCTTTTTCCCTCCAAGTTGAAAAGGGAAAGTTTTATAAGATCTGGATTAAATGGACTGAGTATGTAAATCCAATTAGATCTGACTTCATTTGATTGTTCTTGTGGATTATGTGCCCTGCCCTTGTATGTTCTTGTGGTTTTTATTGCTCGAGATGGTGCAATCCCCATTATTGTTCAATTCTGTTCATTTTTGTTATCGTTTACAACAAAATTTAGTGATAGTCTGTAAAAGAAAATACCAGAAAGGCAGTATGGACAAAAATCACTTGGACTCTCTGGTTGTATACTCATGTACGATCTTAAATGGGTAAAGCTGTAATTAACAAATGTGATGGAAATCTGTCTTTCTAAATAAAAAAATAATTACAAAAAAAAAGTCCATTAATTAGAACAAATCCGTTGAATCCTATTAGTGTGTCAATTCATACACATGGGGTTTATAGAAGTCCTGAAACACCAGCATCAATCCAAAAAACTATAGTACACGAAAAGCACTAAAATGTATCTTGAGCTCTTTTTTAAAAAGTGTTTTTATGGTGGAATACAAGTCCCAAAATCCAAACTTGTGTGCCAGTGCTCTTGTAAAACAAGAGCGTTAACACACCAGCTCTATTTCGCCTCTTAAACTGGTGTCTCACACTGAAATTACGTCTCAGGGGAGATGATTAACCTGCTTCGAGACATCTCGCAGTACAATCCTCATTAATCTACTGCATCATTTGTGATTTAATTCCTTCCTCTAGCTCTGCTCAGCCTCCCACCTTTCATCTCCCCCCGAGCGGCTCTTCTTTGTTAAACTTATCGTTTACTTTCCCCGCCTACATTAATGTGCGTTTTTACATGCAAATGTTTCCAAAGTCAAACTAAAAGTTGTAGTTCTACACAGCTCTGGTTTGGCCTCGACTTAACCCTCTATGGCATGACTTTTTATTTTTGTGGGGAAGAAATATTTTCCTGCATTCTTTGGGAGCTTGGTGGTCCCTAATTACATGTCAATCATAAAATCGGACTCTGACACCTCCTGGAACCAGATTTGGGTTTGTTGCCTCAGGGTAACATTGGTCTAGAACACCAAGATTGTCTACACTGATTATGAGAAATGAAATACAAATCAAACAAAAACTATATTCATAAAAGAACTATTTTTTGGACAAAAATATGTCAAAAATCATGCCCCCCAAAAAATAAAATAAAGGAGCAATGTGAGGTACAGCTATGTGGTTTGTTGCCTGAGGGCAACGCCATGCCATAGAGGGTTAAGGATACTAAAATGTTCATGACAAACGCACAAAATATGCAGTATAATGCATAAACTTAACTTTTATATGGTTTCACATTTTTGACCAATGATGCAGATTAAGAGAAATACACCAAGTCCTTGGCAAATGTCAGTTGCAATTTATTATTATTAAGTACTGACCTACCAAATTAAAATGTTGCGGATTACAGATTGGTCATTTTGGGATTGTTTATGATCATTTCAGATGTGTTGCTCCAGTTTAAAGCAAAAGGCAGTAAACATATAACAGGTATGTTTCTGGCACCACAGGGAACCAGGTGTTTAGTGCAGCTTTGGACTTTATAAATGTGCAAACGAGTCTTTTTGAGGTTGAGGTCCAACAGCGTGACAAAACAACCAGAAGGAAACCACCAGACCACTTCTGTTCTACCTACTACTAGCTGACTGAGGGATAATGCTTCTACTAAGACCAAGTTGGATATTTGGGCTTTTTATGATGGCCTGACTTGTCTGCTTAACTTTTCGATTGTGTGATTTAAAAATAGACTATAGGACTTATCTGTATTTGTTTTGGGTTTTTTTTTTGCCAGGGTAGTCAAAACAATGTTTTCTAGCATCAGTATGAAAACATACATACCATTGTATAAAGAACTTCAAATTGAGCTCTATTAATCTAATTACAACAGCTCATAGTATGATCTTAATTATAGTTAGACTAATAACTTGGATGAATTTGTAATATAATGCAAAGTTTTCATAGTCAGAACAGTCTGAGACGCAGCACTTGAAGTCTTTAGTGTTTTGACATCTTAATTTCAACTGTGCTTGAAACGTTTTGACACCATTGTGCAAACTGATTAAAATCCGTTTAGAAATGCTCTTTGACCTTTCACCTGATGGAATTGTGAGAAAAATCGTAACCGTAGCTTTACAGAAAAGAATTAAATGTAATATTTTTGCTAAGTCACTTGTCTGAATTTAAAAAAGCAAACAAAAAAAAACACAGCAACTTCTTGCATATTTTTTTAAGCAATTATTTTAACACAAGTAGCCTTTGCTGATCAGTAATCTGAAAGGATAGAGAGATAGGGACATGTGACCAGGAATCGAATCCAAAACAGCGTGAAGAACTAGAGTTTCTCCTCAAGCAGACGAGCTACACAGCACCACAACCTCTAACTCATTTAAACAGGTTTAAAATACACCACATACGCCATGATTGACATATATTTTTGGCACAATACATTAAAATTGTCTGATTCCATTCAATAGTAAAGAAATAAGTGTATTACAATAATTCATAAACTTCAAAACCCCATACTTCTACCTCACTTGGGGCACTCATAACCAAGCAACAGCTACAGATCTGGTCATCACAGTTATGATCAAAGTGATAAAATTGTCCTCCTCTATTGTCTTCAACTAACAAGTCAAGGCTTAAGATGTCCTTATTTTGTTCCTGGAATGGTAAATGATAAAGCTTCCAATAAAACTGATAGAAAGTCAATGTCATAACAAGTAAGAGAACTGATCTGATCATCACATTAATAATGTTATTTCTCAGACAAAAATATAAAAATGCTAAGTGAGGCAACAAAGCCCATTAACACAAGGACAGGTGGCTACAGAGACCCAGAGGTCTTCTCCTCCCAACACATACATACCCAATTACAGCTGTGCATGAATAGAGCAGTGAGACTCGGGTGTGTTCGTCTAATTCAGTGAGTTGGACTGCAGAAAAAGGTGAAGGGAAAAAAAGAGAAAGGGTGAGAACAAGAGGGGCTCCACAATGCTTTTAATGAGGGAGTATGTGCGGAACGGAGGACAACAGAAACATGTGTTGAGTGGGAGAGTCCAACAGTAACTCACTGCGTTTTCCTTTTTAAGAGGGGGGGAGGGTGACGAACAGTCACAGTCTCTACTCATAAAAATTCTCTCTTTTTTTTTTTAAACCAGTAAAACTTCTGTGTTGCGGCCAGATAAGACCATTTTACACAGATCATTCACAGCGGAAAGGCAGAAGGGATTATTGTGTATTTGTAGAAACAAACGCAAACAGAGTGTTTCTTTCTATTTAACATACAACTTTGTGGCTCATAGGATAACTTGAAAAAAGTAGCAACAATTTTGTCTCCTGATTAAATGAAGTGGACTACCCTATTCGCGGTTCAGTATTAGTTTTTTTTTTTTCCTGTGGAAATGTGACTCAAAAAACGGGCTTTTTTGAGTCAGTTTTTGTCTACCTGTGTAGACATTAATATCACCCATGTCTACACAGGTTTAGCATAGTACAGTTGCAGGCAGGCTTTGTATAATGCCATCAGACAAACAGAGTTTGTCTCGGAGTGCGAGAAATCACTGTCCAACAAAATTGAAGGTTAGTGGTGCAAAAATTGCAGTTTCAGGCATATCACAGATTATCAATCTTTTAAAAAGCCTGGCCTACCGATTCTGATTTTGCCTGGTACCAATTTATGTTTGTCTGAAATGTCACTAAATATCAAAAGTCACTGAGTTGGCAACAGTGAGGCGACTATTGTTAACTGCAAACATGACTTGATGGGCCTGGTGTCAATCAAACCTCTCGTCTCACCAGAGAGTAAAATAGGACAACAGCTGATTTTTAGACCGAGGTAAATAAGATCGGCTCCACATGTACGTATCGGCCCATCTCCCAAAATTAAGGAAATCGGCGGCGACAAATCAGTGCACCCCTACTGAGGGTGAAAGAGGTTTGTGGTGTAAATACAGATTTTCTTCTACAATCTGTTGTTCCAGTTTGAAATCAGAATCTTCTTCTGATCCTAATTTGTTTTGCTTCGCACACAAACGTTGCAGTGTTCTCTCAAGCAACAATGGTGTTTGTAGGGCAAGAATTAAGAAAAAGAAAATCTTTCTACCCAAGAGCTATAAAATCTGAGTAAACCAATGAGTTTTGTTGCTTGTGGATTACTCACAGGAAGAAAAAAAAAAAAAAAGAGAAATGGTTAAGTTTTCTGTTTGCATCATGCTGGGGGAAAAAGCATGGCTATTGGGTACCAAGAAACATTATCATCTCCTAAACAAACTACTTGACTGAAAAGAAACATCTTTTGAAACTACAGTTGTTTGCAACATCAGAATACGCAGTTTGGTCAGTGATCAGTTCAAAGTACTGCTTTCAGATTGAGAAAAGTCAAATCAAACACTTGTTTGCCTGCTGCTGAAGGCAGACCACTTGCAAACTTTAGTCTTCACCACCACTCACTAGCAGATGTTTAGTGCCGACTCACTCTTCCACTGACCACAACTAGAACTGGGGTAAGATATGGCATAAAATAAAATAAATAATAATACAGTGTGTCCCCGTCTTTGGTGTTTGCCAAAACCATGAAACTTGAAGCTTCGTCTCAATCCTTTCCCTCTAGAATCACTCATTAGGAAATCGGTGAGCCAGATGTGCAACATGTGGAAATAACTTGTTCTTAAGTGCAATATTGACATGCTTTAAAAAATAAATTGCATATTTATGTTATGTCTTGTAAAGTATATATTGCTACTACTATTATTGTTATTATTCTCTGTATATTTTTTTAACACTTTTGGAAGTTTTTTGTATGAACCTAGATGATGCTGCTGTTCACTTGAATTTTTCCAATAAAGGCCATTTCTTATCTATTCTATATTTGTGAAATTGTGTATTGAAAATTCACATTTTTCTATTGTTCTTATCCTACAGTTGTTAGAAGAAAATGTGCCCTTGGCAACTTACTTAAAAATCTTTGTTCAATTGTTGCAAAAATGTACTTCCAACAAGACAAATCTTCTCTCTAATGTCAAGCTGTAATTTAATCAGCAGTTCTGGGATTGCATTATATTCAGGTATCACTTCTTTTCCCCTGCATACAGGCAATAAAAGTTTACAGCTAAGAAAGAAAACTATTCAGCATTGAGATCACAGGGATAAAAATAGGCATTCATAACAGGATGACTAACAACCTCATATTGTTCAAGAAATAAATAGCCGTTTTAATTTTGAAGCCGTTATTAACTCAGGTTGGTATAGTAATGACATTTAGGTAGAGCAGGAAAGCTTTTACATGCATCGCCTTACGAACACACTCTCACACGTCAAAGATTCATCTGGGGGACAACTGGCATTATTAAGGAAACCTTCCTGCTGCCTGACTTTACCAGGTTTATTCTTCAGGACTTCGTTCAGCTCAAACTCTATTAGAGGGACTTCATTTGGGCTCAACTCACAGGCCTGTAGCCTGAAGGCCCTCAGTAGAACAACACAACTAAAACGTATGTGTAACTCAATACCATGCGTATCTGTAAAGCTGATGAGTCGGAACATAATCTGTGGATATAAAACTAAATAAACCCACAGTTCAGCAACAGAAATATTAATGACCGTTTCAGTACATAAAAAAGGAGCCTCTCAAGGGGAACCGAGAAGGTGAAAAATATGAGGCGGGAACAATCGCAAAAAAAAAACAAACAAAAAAAAACACACACACACACAAAGAAATCTACCAGTCCTGAAGAACGCATACAATTCAACACAACCCCCACATCGACTCTATCCACCCACATAATACCTCACCAGGCATCTACTCTTTAAGCAACAAATCAAAACCGGTGGGCGTTATCACACTCCTACATGGGGAGAGAGAATAGAACTGAAAGCCTTTTTTATATTTTCAGCCCTACAGAAAGAAAAAAGAAGAGTTTTACTTGAATTAGATGAGGAGAAAACGGGAGATAAGATAATCTAAAGACATGCTTGGAGAGCATAATCCGATGTGTCAACAGCAAATATCCTTTGTTCTGCTTTTCTTTTTTATTAATATACCTTTTACAGCCTATGTGATGATACTGAGCAGTGCATCAATGCAGTTCTGGTTAACAATAATGCAGGTTTTGGTCAATTAGTTGGAGCTTTGTTTTTTTTTTGTCTTTAGACCTGTTCACTTAGAACAAGTCAAACTAAGAGAAAACAAGATTTATTTTGTACTGATGCTTTTCCCAGTCGACAGAAACTTCTATTTTATGTTTTTTTAGGTCTGATCTAAAACTAATTTCCGACCAACAATTTTATTACAAAGACAAAAACACAGAACAGACCAAAAAACATTCTCTGATACAAAGTTGCAGTTTTAAATTAAATAGAAATTAAGAATTTACTAAATCACTGCCATTTATGAATCAAAACATATCTCCCTAAACTTTATCTGACTTAATCTGATAAACATTAAGACAAAAGGATAAAATACTTGATATCAATTCATGCATTTATTGACTGGAAATGGTCATTATTTTTAGCCATCAATTATTAAAATGTTAATTTTTTCAAAATTTACCTGTATTTACCTCTATCTGAGTCGAAAAAGGGAAAATTGAGTCTCTGGTTAAATGACCTGTGCATCTGCAAACCTTTAGGTAAACATCAGCTGAATTGGCAAACACCATAAGACAGACTTGCAGCTCAGACTTTGTGTGCTACTGATCGCCTACATTATGGTTATGCACAAACACGTCCAAGACTAAATCCACTGCATCGCATCCCTGTGTGATAAAATTCCCTGATAAATCCCTTCCTCCTTTTCACGCAGTCAGACCTGCCCTGTAACAAGGACCTCTGAACACTTCTGGGCTATTTTCAATCTAGGACACTGCCTCCCACTTCTCTACGATCTGGCTTCCTCTCATTCTATTCTCCTCTATAAAATCATCTCATCCCTCACACACCTCATGGGGTCTCCATTCCTGGATTAAACCGACATCTCTGTGCCGTTTCACTCAGGACAAGAATAACGCACACATAGCGCTCGCACCATTAAGTATGATGCATAGTCTGCCTATGTTGTTCCTCATCCCTGCTGTGGTCCTTGATTACTATTCTACATTACTGTAAAGAATAATTACATCTTCTGTAACTGTGTTATTAAGATATATCATGACAGAAAAGCACTTTCTTCATTTTTTTATGACGATGCATTGATTCTTCTGTCAAAACACAACGTCTGTAAGAAAATTAAAACGTTGCTCTCACACCGCTTTGGATTAAATATGATCATTTGATTACGAAAACATGCTGCTAACTGGCAACAAAAGCCTGGATGTGAACAACAAAGCTATCCTTGCAGTCATTAGACAGCAGACAACAAAGAAGGCTGGATGGATGACAACCAGCTAAGAGACATAAAAGATGTTTATATCAGTCATCCACATCTACTATAAAATGCCAGTCAGTGACGAAAAGGTAAACAGTGAGGGGGAGTTTATGTTAAAAAGCTGCTGATTTGGGTTTTTGTTTTTTTTGCTTATTCTTATATTTACAAAATCAATATAAAGAGAGTAAGATGTTGTTTTTCTTGATAACTAAGAGCCATAAAGCTACAAACAAATCCTTTATTATTTAGAAAATCTCACATTGATAAAGTATTTATAGTTCATTCATTTCTTCTGGAGAATAATTGAATACTGTGTAAAATAACAAGTGGATCAAACCATATGAATATTTCCTTGGAGCAATGTTATCACATTTTCAGGACAACATTCTGATGTGGCATCACAAAAAAGCTTCTTATAAGAAATCACATTTTCTTATGGATCTTGCACGTCTTTCTAAAAAAAAAAAAAAAGAAAGAAATCAATCGTGTTAAATCCAAAAATCATTAAATGCTGACTGCTTTAAAGTTTACTACAACAGACTGTCACAAAACACAATGGCCACTAAAACCGTAGAGAAGAGAAGCACTAAAAAAAACTCAATGAATAATAGGAAACTTTCTTTAACACTGGAAGTTAGAAGAGAGCAATATACTGTTTATAGATTATGAAGGATTAGAATGTGCTAAAAATGTACCAAAGCAAGGAGGTTGTTATCTACAGGGACACAGTCTTGCTCAAATGTATCAGTATTGTTTTTCTCCCTTTCCTTAACTTCATTATCTAGCTTGTTTTAGGGATGAAATGCTTACTGGTTTTCATTTTTGTATCACTGTATTCACTTAGTATCACTGCTTTAAAATGAAATTAAAAATTTAAAAAAAACTTCAGCAACTATGTATCGCTTTCCGATTGTCCATCAAACGCAGATCCATCATAACAGACACAAAGATGAGACAGTGAAGGAACAGTGGGGATGATTTATAAATACATTACGATCTAGCACTTTGTAAGTGCATGGAGGCTTTTAAAATGTGCTTTTGTCCTCACAGAAAGAAGAAACATGAGTCAGCCTCTAGCAGCCACTAGATGCCTTACATATAAAGCTAAGTAAGTTCGCTTTTAGCCGGCTGTATGCCACTTTCAGAATAGTCTTGCTTATTGGTTTCTAGCTTGAACTACTAGCATTGTATATGTGAGTCTGCCTACAGTTGGCGGGGGTCTGCCTACGCTCCAGTCTGAAAAGACAATCGTCTATTTGATAAAAGTAGAGACAGAAAGTGAAGTGAGAGAATTTCATTCAAACCTTCACAATAAAAACCGTCAGCATACATACCGCACTCTGGACTTCAGAAAACCATTTTTAAGTCTTAAAGTATCCTTTCCATTGGTAAAAAAATAAAATAAAATAATAATAATAATGGTGGTCCAAGTCATTGACTGGATTGTGTGCCATCAATGCTTTGTTATTCTCAAAAGGAAAATCAGAATTAGTCAATACTATTGGCAAGACAGAACTTATCCAAAACCAGCGTTTGGAAATTGTTTTGATCGGGCCTTCTCTAGATAAAACTGATGACTGGGGAGGCAGAATTTACCGGCAATAAAGTATCAGATCAGGTTGGTCGTTATTTTGAAATATTTACTGACCCAATAAGTAAAACTGGGCGGATGAAAACAAGTGATTAATTGCGTCATTTACGTTTTGGAAGGAGGAAAGAGGTAGCTGTTTGTGCACTGCCAGTGCTCAAACTGCATTGCTCAAAACCTAGCAGATGTAGTAGACTCTTGTTTCATTTTAGCTGAAGCAAAAAGTAATGTCCACAGTGAGATTGTTTTTTTTTTTGTGGTGACAAACGCATAGAGAAATGCATCTAATTGTTTAGTTGGCGAGTGTCATCATCAGCTATATAACAATATTACAAGAATTGGCATGTATTTTCCAGTCACATAGTGCCACTTTACAGCACAGTAAAACAACTATGTTACCTTTAGCTGTTCAGTTCCATATCAAACACAACTTATAAGAAATTTAACTTCGCAATTTGACCCTTGGAAATTGGGCCTCTGTAACTTTAAGAAGCTCCTTGCTCCTTCTGACACACTGCCTTCAGAAAACCATCACAACAACATCTGTCCATTAAGCCACTTACAACCATTCTTAGGAGCGTTAGACTGATGAGCAGTTTCACATATCGGTACAATTTCCTGACCCAGAAAGACAGTTGGCTGAAAAATATAGGGCAACTTTCAGGTTCTAGTTGCATAAATCAACTCAATCTTAATACACCAGCAGAAAGCAACAACACTGGCATCTTCAAACATGTTTGCTTTTTAATCAGCAGTTTTGGGGGGTTTTTGCAGGAGAAACAAATCTTATCCCACATTAAATTTCTTAAGATTGGATTGAAATTTTAAAAATGAATTAAAATAAAGCAGTAAATAAACACTAGCAAATTGATGATTCCTTATTTATGTGAGGTCTTAAGCAGGATATTGTTTTTCCAATTGCCGCTTCTGCTACATTTTGCAGAAACAGATCATTTAAATAAATATTTAACTGCAGAGAATTATTAAAATCTCAGAGACTGTTTCAACAAACTGTTGGAAAGATGATAGGAGACTATGCTAATTTCAATTATGAATGCAAACAATTTGCAAAGGTATCTTTTTCATTATTACTATAGTAAATATTTACAGAAAACACTGAAACCAGTTCAACAGGTTCCACATTTGGACTGTACAAAAAGTGTCTCTATTGCAAATGACAATCCGAGTAGTTTCCAAGAGTGAAAGGGGATAGAAAGTGTACATCCACTCATGAAACACATTTCACCACCATCATCATCGGTCTTAAATATAAATCCAAGATAAACAATCAATAACTCTGAGCAATATTAGCAGAAGACGGGTTATATTGCTTTTGGTGGAAGTGGAACTAAGCACACAGAGGAAGGTAAAATAAGAGCATTTTATTGCATATAAAACAGTGTTCAACTTTGCACAAATACAGCTTTCATTAATGAGCAACAGTTTTGAAAAAAAAAAATTGTGATCAACAAAAGACTTTCCTCAGTGGTCGGATATTGTAGGTTCATACTAATATGTATACATCATAGGGCTGCAACAAATGATTATTTTAGTTAACGATTATTGAGATGAAATATTGGATAAAACAAACTGGCATATTTTTCATTTAACCAACTAAATATTTCAAATGCATTAAATAAACAGTTACATTTCTTTTTTTTAGAGAGAAAAGCTTACAATGTACTGCCTAAAATACAAAAATATAGCATTCCTTTAGTGTACGTTTGATCATTTGTAGAAAAGAATGCATGTCTAGCTAAAGAAAACTATATTTCCAACATAAAAATGTGAAAACTAAAGAAATTCTGAGTAAAATGTTTACAAAGAAGGGTTTTTTTTATCTTAAGTGCAATGCTTTGTACAGTTTTGTCTTAACTACTGCTCTGATTGTGTTCTTTCAGCAAATGGGTTTTTCAGAGTCTATATGCTCCGGTTGACGATTAATCAGTTACTAAATTAGATTACAGTTAATTGATTCATCACAATAGATCATTTTATCCCACTAATAATGCCTCTTCAAGCAAAAGCAAATGTGGCAAAAAAAACCCAAAACACGCACTTCTACTCTGTCAACGACACTCTGGCTCACAGCAGCAGACAGAGAGTGCACAGAAAAACAATTGCAAAGCAGGCAAGGATATCTGCATTTCTTTAAACATGCTGAATTTCTTTTCAATAGCAGTAGCTTGCTCTCCTGCAAGCAGCAGCAAGAGTAACTGTTATTATGGATGTTATTAAAAGAAAATAAGAGTGCACCGATTTTAGTTTCCTGGCTGATCACTGATATTTAAAATACCTGACTGATTTTGCCCTACAGCGATTTGTTTCTGTACAAACAAATCGCAAGCAAAAACAGGCAAAAAATGTTGCAAAGTTGGCAACAGCAGGCTAACTATTGGTAGTCCCCTCCCAGAAACTTGTGGTAGTAGAAAAGATTGGTTTCACGAGTGAAACCAATCAAGTGAAACGAGTGATCGTCAATCAACCAAAATTAAAGAAATCACGGTGATCAATCTGCGCTCCCCTAAAAATCCTCCCCCTGCCTCGCAAGGCCATGTCCCTAAAGGAAACACTGAAACATGTCCAAAAGAAGAAGAAAAAAAACTATAATCTAAAAATATGTCAAACAACTACTTTCATGTACTTTTATTTTATTTTATGAAAGTGAGATCATTTTTTTCTCAAAATTACTAGGCCTCTCACAAGGTTTTATTATATTTTGAGAGATGAAACAAGATTATTGGTCAAATGAGAACTTTAAATTTAAATTGACGCCAGATATAAATAATTTTGGACCTTTTCATGCATAAATTTTCTAAGTTGGATTCAAAACTGTTCTAAGTTGATTACAATGTTTGAATGTATGCAGCTGTAATGAAATTGAATTGAAATTGGTACTGCCCAGCAAAAGCCTGCTTAGTACATATTCAATGAGAAATTATGATTTATTTAAAGATGTCACAGCCTATTATTGTACAGACATGTCTGATGTCACAAAGTTTTATTTGCCCATGGATCAAAAATACTTTGCAAAATATTTTCTATATGAAAATTGGTAAATTGCCTTACATTTACCCTTTTTCCATTAATAGCAGTATTGACATATTTATTTAGAAATCATTCAAAAGTTATGAGTTGCAATCAACTCACAGATGGCCAGTTATTTGTAGTTCACAAAGGTATTAAGAATCAGACCTGACTTTTCTGAAAAAAAGATTGTATCAATTTTCCCTGATGTAAAAAAAAAAAAGAAATTGGATTTTTAAAGTTAGTCGTCGTCTGTGTTTTTAGTGTGGAAAATGATGTATGTGATTTTAAACCAGTTAAGAATGTCTCTCAAATTTGCCATCTCTGTATGTCCTCTAAAAATATATAGCCAAAATACAAAACGATCACATTTCTTTGTTCCTTTTCTATCATTTGTCTATATATTCAATTTCAAGTAATAAAGCACAACAAACAATTTCAGTAAAATTCAATAACACTTCTTAACCAAGTGTAGAACAATGCAGACTCTCCCATCTGGCGGCTTAAAAAAAAAAGAAAAAAAAAAAGATTTGGTTGAGTGAGTGCGAGTTGGACAAGGTGAACCAGAGGGAAGCGCAATTTAGCTCAGCGCCATCTGTTTATTTACTCACCAGTAATGAGTAAATCACTAAATTGTTCAAATCACACAGAGAATAAAGGCTGAAGTCTATAAGAGAGCCACTGATTGACAAAACATGAAGCGACTGCATCTTTCAATGGTCTGACATTTTTACGGCTACATTGTCCATCCCACCAACCATTCAAACCCAAGTCCACACACACGTACCTCCCACCCCCTTTTTCTCATGCGGCAAACGGGGGTCACCTTAGGGTGATGCTGAAATTGAAATCAACCACTTCATCACCTTCAAGCATTAAACACATATGCCAGCCTTTTTATTGATTCCGCCGCCTTCTCTGCAAAAATTGATAAAGTCGATTTCCAAGAAGGAAGCAATACTGTTGCATTTCGTTTAAACGCAATTCTGAGGATGAGCTATTGAATTAGCCCTCCACCGTTTGTTTATCAAGTTGAATTAATTAACTTCTGGTGCTCATGATGAAGAGATTTTATTTTACGAGTAAAAAATGAAAAAGCAGACACCACTGAGTACGAATCAAAAGGATTCCTGAACTAAATGTTGTTACTATTTGGTACAAAAGTAATTCCTTAATACAAAAAAGAGATACAGGCAAAGGTCAAAGCCGCTTGCCAGGAACATAAAGTATCAATACTAAATAATAATAATAATAAAAAATCTAATTTCATGTTATATAGTTTAATATGGCTCGTAAGATGCTAAAGTGTGCACTGCAAGTCAGCTGGCTTTAGGAAGCCTAATGCACTTGCCACTCGCTGAGTTGATCGCCCACACAGAAAGACCAACTAATTAACCAGACAATATCATAATATCAGAACAGTATTAGTGAAATTATTGCACAATCTTTCTAAATAATGGTAATCTTTCTGTTATTTTTAAATAGATTTTAGAGCTGCACAATGCATTAACTCAAAACATCCGCGTATGCAGCATTTCAACCGGAAAGAAATGTTTGGACTGTTTCAGGTGGCATACATTACAATTTTACTTGGTAATTTTATATTTGGTACCTGGATGAACTTTCACTGCACCTTAGTGGATCACTGAGATAAAGATCTTAGTGATCCAGATCAGACAGCCCAGGGAGAGATATGGAGATACTGTAATTATGGAGAAATCGGAGGAAAATGTGGTTAATCGCAATGGACAGTTAATGAAATATTGAGCTCAGATGTCTCGGAATTCTCATAATACATTTATACTTACATGCAACATTGTGGTATTTTTAATCAATGTTATTGTTCAGTGAAAATCATACAAGCCTGGCAAAGGAGATAAATTTTATTCAATTAGCACTGATGGTAAAGATGTGGGGTGTACCGACATATGAATAGGTGTGCAAAAAGTTATTAAAATGTAATGCAACAGTCCACTGTTTAATCTGTCTAAATAGTTACTTTTTTTTTAAAACTGAGAAATCCCAGGTGACTTGATGTGTTGTTTGCACACCTGTGTGAGGAAATCTTAAGAGGACTCATGTTAAAGCAGGGGAAGATTCTCGCATTGCTAAAAATGAAACGTTCACGTTGAAATTTCAGCAGTCTCTTTTTAAACAGGCCTTGACACGAAGAGTGTACAAATGTTGAAATACTCGTTTCTTTCAAATCCAATCCTCTGCATACAAAGCATGTCCAAATGATGCGATTTGGTGAAAACAGCTAGAAAGCAGTCTGCAGTCGTGTACCTCTGCAGCTTACAGTTTTAACTAAACGGATCTGAGCACGCAGGGATATTAGAAAGCCGTAAATCAAACTCCAAAACACGATTCTATTTATAAGAAACAAAGCCTGTAGCCTTGGGGGGAACACGGGGTAGCTTGCAAACATTTATGTTTACCACCTCTTCAGTGGTTTACATGTTTATATATCGGAGCGTGGCATGCGCTGGCAGTGCGCTGCATACCAGAAATAGCAAAGAGAAGCCCAAACAGCAACGGTTGGACAAAAATGGTCACACTCAAACAAGCTTAAGACACCATTTTGAAAAATCCACCGATTTCTGGATAACAACCCCGAGATGCCATCTTGCCAATTATCACTAGATTGGCTACCGCTGGAATGGCGATCCAACCCACTCCGAAAGCAGTCCACGCAGGAAACTGCGAGTCATATAATACTAGCGTTAGCTTAGCATGAAAGCTAAACTGAAAAGACAAGCGCTAGCCCAGTCGCTGCATCCCCGCATCCATCTGCTCAAAACGCTAATTAGCCACCTAGCCGGGGGGAATATTAGAAAATGACAATAGAAACTGGCAACAGTCGCTTCGCAGGGGAAGAAAGTGGCAACTATAAACCTTGGTCTAGAACAACTGAAAGTGAAAAGCGCCAATCGATTCGCAAAGTGTATGATCCCGCTATTTCAGCTAGCCGTTTAGCCTAGCATAGCCCGCTAGTTCCTTGCGGAGGACAATTGAAGGGATACGGAGGAGAGAGAAAAACAGGGGGAAAAAACTTAAAAAAGTCCACACACGAGACATTCTTCCCGTCTACAATCAGCGGTGCACTTAAACTTACCAAAACCACTCGGTGGAACAGTGAAAGACAAACTCTGTGTGTTTCTTTCTCTCGTGGGTCTGCGGAGCTTCGGATCGCTGCGGACTGGCTCTGCTACAGCAACGTTTTTGTCGGGCCAGTAGCGCTGGGAAGACAGCTTTCACCCGGAGAGACGGCCACCGTGTGTGGGGGATGGGGATGCACTGCCGGGAGGGAGAGAGGCGGGCGAGGGAGGGACGGAGGGATGCAGGGATGCGAGGAGAGAGGAGGGGGCATGACCCACCAATAACGTAAAAAAGTGGATGGTGTCTAATAGGTTGATATTATCTTATCAATGTATTTTATAGTTCATAAAAAAAACTGTGAGAAAAAGATTTCGACAAAATCACAAAATATATACAAGAGTTATTAAGGTGATACATTTGTAATGCATAAAATACACCACTACAAATATTAGCATTATCATTATTATCGTCATTAGCCTTTTGTTATTATTATTATTAATGTTGCTCTTAAGTGGCTATACAATTTCGTTACCGGAATGTGTTTTATTATCTTAACATCAGAAATGTGGTTTTCAGTCAGAAATAGCAATGAGATCAGGTGGTCAAATGAAACTGCAGTATTATCGGAAGTTTAGATTGGAGCAGTTCAGTTTTTCCAAACACTTTTGCACTCAGTAAAGTAGCGCCATCAAGTGGTAAAGGACAAGCTAGTAAGAGTACGTCTGACAGATTACTGAATGTGCTGCATTCGAGAGTAATTTTGGGTTTTCACATTCTTACAATAAATAAATACATAACAATAATAATAATTTTTAAAAAACACCTGGCGTTATTATTTTTTATAACTGCTAAAATACATGAATAAATTCCTTATTCCTTGTGGCAAACTGCAAGCGGGACTTTTTTTGTATATACTTCTTGATTTTATTTATCATATTAGAGGAGAACTCTTTAGGTTGGTTAAAGGGCTAACTTAAATGATATATAGACAAACTGAGCATAAACAGAGCGTTTTCCTGTCGGTCACTGTCAGTAGATCTGCTAATTAAAGAGAACAACAATTCCCAGCGGCCGTCGCGGTCTCTAATTTTACCGACTGCAATGTATTGGTCTAAACGTTTTTAGCTAGCTTTCGCCGGCTGACACAAGTGAAACGTTCATCTGTTTAAAAATAACCCTATTCTTGCAGAAATTTCAACAACAAAAGGTCTGATTATAAAATATACATTTTTGTGTTTAAAAAAAAAAAAAAAAAAAAAGGCCCTATTGAATCATCGCGTGATGTTGAGTTTCCGGAAGTTAGAGCGGCATGAGAAGAGAACTGTCCGAGGTGCTGACACTGTAAGATAAGCTTTTCCTTCTTTGGATTAATCATCCTGTGGTATTTTTTCCACAGGAATTCAGTTATGAAATAGTGTACAAATAAGTAATGTGTGCTTGTACGTTATGTTATGTTTATTTTATTCTATTCAGAACGAGTAAGGCCCAAAGTCGTTGGAATCTCTGATATGTTATACTAGATGTAACATGTTAATATGTTTTAAAACCTGTTAAACAAGTTTGAAATATGATTTGCTTACGCACACATTTAAAATTACAAAATATATTTTCAGTCTTTCTTTTATTTGTCATAAAATCTTGTTTATCTATGTTTTAAAAAAATAATTTCAGATTTTGGCAATATGGATGAACATCGAGGGGTCTGTGCAAGTTTGACCTCCTCCCCCAACAGCGGTAGCCCTGCTGGTAGTAAGCCTGGGATTACCCCAGAATGCAACGGGGCCCAAGAGCGGCGGACGCAGCTGCGGGTCGCTGAGTCCCAGGGTCTGCAGCTCCTTGGTGTGCTCAGATCGTTCAGGGAGCGAGGTCTGCTGCTTGACTTCACTATCGTAGTCCAGGAGCATGAATTCCCCTGCCACAGATGTGTTCTTGCAGCATGTAGTGATTTCTTCAGGTATCTGTCTCTCTGTCTGTCTGTCTGTCTGTCTGTCTGTCGGGATTTTAGGTGATACAGACCAACATAAAGTAATGCATGATTGTGAAAAGGAAATAACATTTAGTTGTTCATATGTGTTCTGTAACCTGAGCTAAAACTTTATGGGGCAACCCTTTGCTACAAATACTGTTGCAAGATATTTGCTGCATTGGTTTACTGGCTTTCCACATTTAGATTTTTAAACTACTTTCCAAGATAGATGACTAGTTGTGGGAAAGTTGGTCAAGTAAAAGTCCTTCCAAGTGTTTTGGGAACACGGAGTTTTCAGTGCATCATTGTAATTCATCATTGCATATTCGCAGGCGCTGATATTATGATGGTCCTGATAATTCGATATTAAATTACTTGTAAGCAATTTAAGTTTTCCTTATGGTACAGTTGATACAGCCCTAAAGGCAATTTGTTCAACAGGATTTTATTTAGGATCGTCAAGGTAAACGGGGTTAAAACAAAAGCATGACACACTTTGCAATTTTTTATTTGTAAACTTATAACCCTGCATCACTTTTCCTGTTAGCCTTTCCCACACAACCCCAGAAACATAATAAAATGTGGAAAAAGTTCAAGGAGCATTAATACTTTACAAGGCACTATGTATATCCATTTAATGATTGGTTTAACATGACAGTGTGCGCTCCTGATGTGTTCAGGGTCATGTTCGAGGTTGACATGCGAGAGCGTGGAGATGGCTCAGTAACGCTTGCTAATCAGTGCCCTGAGGCTGTGGGTTCCTTCCTGGATTTTGCCTACTCTGGGGAGATACTCATTACTGATGGCAACGTTGACATACTGTTCCAGCTCGCCTCTTTTCTGCAGGTAACGATGCAGTTATTAGATGTTGTGTCTTAAATGCTACAGCACATCATGTTTAGAGCTCAATTGTCATTGTCTCCTTAGGTTCCTGTCCTGTTCAGGGCATGCAGTGACTTCCTTGTGGGAACAATGGAACTCTGTAACTGCCTTGCCCTCTTGTCCCTGGCCGAGGCATACGGCTCAGCTTCTCTCCTTCAAAATGCCAGCGAGTTTGTGGTTGGGAACTTTTCTGACCTGTCCAAAACACAGGAGTTCTTGGACATGCAGGTGACCATGTGTATGCTTTTCTGCTAAAGCAGAATAACATTAGCCATATAGTCTGCAAATTGCAGTATGTTATTTTTAAGTCAATTTATTAACATTCATCTTTGTACATTGTGTTATAATTTAGTCTATCTATCCATCTGTCTGTTGTAGTGACATAACAATGATTTAACATACTTGAAACTTGTTAAAATTCTTAAATTTAAATCCAGCCTTCATGGACTGTGTAATTATATTTTACATAGAAAGGCTCATCTTTCTCTTTGTATCCTAAAAATCATGCGTCACAAAATGAATCTGTATTTTGCTTGTTGTGACACGATTTTTACAGCTTCTGTTGCTGTTTTTAGGAAGATGTCCTAAAGGCCTGCCTGAGGTCAGATGCTCTGAACATTCCCAGTGAGGAGGCGGCTGTGATGTCTCTTCTTAGATGGATTCACCATGATCTTCCAGGGAGACAGAAGCTGCTTTCAGAGCTGATGTCTCTGACCCGACTGCACCACCTGCCTGCAGCTTCCCTGATGGTAAATCCGTCTCTGTGGGCATAGCCAAAAAAACAGTGGTTCATGCTTCATACTGCCTTTAAGATTTAGATGTTTTTTTGTTAAGGATTTAACCACACAGTATGTGTTGTGATCTTTAACAATAACGTTTCAGCTTTTCAACTAAAAATCTATTAGATATCTTAGACATATATATTTTTTACTGTTTGCGTTTTGTTTTGTTTTTTAAGCTCAAGCACTTTACCGGTAATACTCTGCTTTCCCTTCACCATGAACACAAGAGTCATATTAATTTTGGTCTTTTAAAAATGCACTGGATCATGACTCCCATGATTTAAGCTTGACTAAATGTTTCAGCTACCAAATGGAAAAGCAACATTTCATCTGGAATTGTTTTTATTGTCAAGTAGAAAATAGAAACATGTTTGGATGTGTAAATTGAAATTCTCAAACTTAAGAACATTGTACCAAATATCAAGCACTGTGGTGGCAGCATTATGGTGTGGGACTGTTTTGTCATCAGTGGTAAAGGTCCATATTATGTAACATTAAATGAAGAAAACTAACTCTACTTCAAATCAAATCAACAGCTAGATGGTTGAAAATTGGAATCAATGGAATGTTGC
Organism: Xiphophorus maculatus; assembly: GCF_002775205.1. NCBI lineage: Eukaryota > Metazoa > Chordata > Actinopteri > Cyprinodontiformes > Poeciliidae > Xiphophorus > Xiphophorus maculatus. The sequence continues at coordinate 18,977,531 of NC_036460.1, read as the reverse complement.
AACAGGACAATAATCCCCAACATTTGGAGCTTCTTAAAGAGACAAAGGCCAATTTAAAGGTGACAAATTGCAAAGTCAATGGAGGGTAGACCATAGAAGAGGTTGTTGCAGTACTCAAGGTGTGAAGTGATAAAGCCATATATTAGGGTTCCAGCAACAGAAAAAGAGGGAGAGAGGTGGAGTCTTGCGATGTTTTTAAGTGAAAAGATTCTGTTCACATTTACATCTTTCTACTGAAATAAAGTCTGATTGAGTGTAATGCTGTCATTTTAAAAGATGCATTTACTTGTCATTTTAGAGAACTTTTAACAACTATGTCCACACTTCTTGGTCATTTTACTCAGCAGGTGACTTTCCTGCAATTAAGTTTGCCATCTGACCATTATTTTATGTTGCTTTTGTTACCTTCATAGAAGTTGCGTGAGTCAGAGCCGCTCCTTGGCAGTGAGGACTCCTGTCTCACACTCCTATCAGAGGCCCAGAGAAGACAGACTCAGTACAATGGCCTGTTCAGTGATGCGAGGCCTGCAACCACTCAGAGCTACATCTACATTCATAAGACAGAGGAGAATGGACAGAACCGTCACACCTTCTGCTACTGCCTGGAAACGGACCAGTGGAGAGAGCTGCAGACAGAGCTGGGGGAAACTTATATTCCAGATCCACCTGGGTCTTACCTGACCACCTATGCTGAGAAGGTACTCTTCAGAGCAGAGCTTGTTTTGGTCTGTGAGTGTGATCAAATTTTTGATGCATTTTTAAAAAATTAGGATTAGTCATCTTTAATCATAATCCTGGATGTTGCTGATTCTTTTTAAAATATTAGGAACATTTAAAGCATATATATGCATATTTCTGGTATCTATTGTCTCTAAGATGTTTATCACCGGGGGTTGCCGAGGGAACTGCTGCCGGGCAATCCGCCTCCATGTGGCCGAACCCTACCACAATGCAATTGATGAGGTTTGGTGTTTTTGCCCTGTGACTTTAACCTGCACGCCTGCACCAGCCATGCTGAAGCCCAGAACCATGCACACAGCCGTGACCTGCCTGGACCGGGTCTATGTCATTGGAGGACGGACCGAGGGAACCAGAGGAGAGGCCCCGAGTCTGCTAGAGGTATAATAGTGTTTCCATGATCAGCATGGCTTTTTAATGTTAAGTATTTAGATTGCAGAGGGCGAACATTATCTGTACCTTTTCCATCTTGTGTTGAAGGTGGAGTATTATAATCCTCTGACTCAGAGCTGGTCCTCTGTCAGCCCTCTGCCGACTGCCATCTTCTACCCAGAGGCCAGTGCTTGTGGCAGTGTGATTTACACGCTTGGGTCTGAGGTGGAGATAACAGACTCCTTTAATCCCTCACTCGACTGTTTCTTCTGCTATGAAGCCCAGCAGGACCAGTGGAGCCGCCTGGTGGCAGAGTTTGGGCAGTTTTTCCATGCTACACTGGTCAAGGCGGTGTCAATAAACAATACACTCCATCTCTGCGATCTGTCGACGTACAAGGTGACCAGTGTGCCTCAATGTTAGGTTATTTTTTTGTATGAATTAGTCAGATAGTTTAGTTATTAGGCTGAAATTGTTCCATTTTTACTATTCAGGTTTACAGTTTCTGCCCAGAAACCAGTGTGTGGAAGGGCGAGGGATCGTTTGAATGTGCAGGGTTCAACGCTGGAGCTATAGGCATGAGGGACAGAATCTACATTCTGGGTGGCGACTATTCACCGGACGAGATCACAGACGAAGTTCAGGTAAACTCCAACCTCTAAATTATAGGAGCTACTATACTTTAACTTTTGCTAAAGAGTAATCTCCAGTGTAAACAAACTTCAAAATGACTGGACAGAATTGTTCTTATTAAAAATGAAAGAAAAATATGCCTGGGATCATACTGAGATTTCAGAATTTACGTTTATCTTATGAGATTTATCTTAGATTTTAGTGTGCGAAAAACATTGATACTTTTAGATTCATTTCATGTATTTATTTGAAAACAAAAGATGTTCTCTAAAAAGGTGCATTTTCAATGATTAAAGGCATAAATTTACTAAATTAAAACTAGAATATTCTCTGACATTATCAAGAAATTTGCTAAAGTAAGACATATGTGCCACTTGTGCAGGTGTACTACAGTGGGAGGAGTCAATGGGAGGAAGTGGCGCCCATGCCCAGAGGACTCACTGAGTTCCACTGCCAGATCATTAGCTTCAACCGATACAGAGACCCATGGGGTGATGCAGAATGATACCCACCACACAAAAGTCGTTTTACATACACACCTGGAGGAAAATGTTACTGGATGTGCATGTCTGCATTTTAAACATTTGCACATTGTGGATGGCAAACATCTCAAAAAGGAAGGATAACTGGTGTTCTTCAGAGATCATCACACCTGAGCCAAATGATTATTTTTGTTTATCATGTGTAAGCCATCATAAGAGTTGCGTTTCCAAAGCACCTAATTTTTATCATGTCCTCCTGTGGAGGAACCCTGCTAAGCTGTGTGAAAAGTTTTATTTTAGTAACAGATTATTTTTCATGATGAAGAAAACAAGTAGAGAACAGAATTTTAGGCGCTGCATGACACCATAAGCTCTCCTACAGAAGAAAACTTTATTTAGTCTAATAACAGATAGCTTTTTTCTGCTATCATTTGGTTGTTTTTCAGCCCTAAGTGATTCATATACTAGCAGCAGTTCATAACGTGCACTAAAGGCCTAAACACAAGGCAAATACTAACTGCTGAATTTATCTAACAATCACTGAAAATAGATATCTATACATTGAGTCTTTCTTAGTCACATATGCTCCTTATAATTTCTGCTATAAAACATTTTCTGGGCAGTTAGAAAGTGATGTGAAATGGTTCATCTAAAATGATTGGGGGGGAAAATGTCATGTCAGCATTGACATTAAACAGCGTGCTTTTGTTTTGCTCCATCACTTTCATGTGAAGTCTGGCTTCCTCCCACAGTCCAAAAACATGACTGTCAGGTAAATTGGTCTCTCTAAATTCTCCCTATGTGTGAGTGTGTGCCTGGTTGTTTGTCCTGTCTGTCTCTGTGTTGCCCTGTGACAGACTGGCAACCTGTCCAGGGTGAACCCCGCCTCTCCCCCGGAACTGGAGATAGGCACCTGCGCCCCTCCTGACCCCACTAGGGACAAGGGTGTTAGAAAATGGATGGATGGACGGATTTTCATGTGATATGCATGCCCTGGTTCTTGTGCTTTTGGTAGATAAAAATGATCTGATCTGTATTATCTGCTCTGTCTGTACCCGTCAAACAAAACACACTTTTTAAAAAATAATAAAATCTAGTTTAAGAAAGCACAAGCAGAAAAAACATCATTAATGAGATATAACTAGCTGGTGTAATGAAATAAAAACCCACAAGTGGAAGAGTTTAAGGAACATATGTAAGCACACATAATGTCAATAAAACAAACAGATGACAAAAATACCTTAGTGTGCCTAAAATTATATGACCAGGTCTATGACATATGCTGCTTGTACGTTGTTTTTTATTTTTATCACACTCCCATCTCTTTAATGCTTCTCCACCTTTTTTATAACTTTAGAAACTTCATGTATCTCAGACACCAGATACATAAATAGAATATTTGACCCTAAATGAAGACTGGAACTGTGCATAGGTCTTCTTATGATTTCATAGACTAAAAAGACTCAAAAAATGTAAACGCTGTATTTAGATATCTAGCAAGAACCAGCTCTCTCCATCTATCCCTTTGTTCCCTCCGCCTCCTGCTTTCCTCTCGCCTCGTGGCTCCATGCTTCAATCCTGGTAAGTTTTCACCAGTAGCCACATCAGAAGCACAGTGATAAGGACGATCATGAAGTTGAGAAACAGTTCTTGCGCCGAGCGGTCCATGGTGAGCGAAGAGGAGGGCAAGAAGCTTCTTTTAGAACACTTAGAAGATCTAGAAGAAAGGAGAGGTGGAAATATACTGAGCTGGCATTTAAAAATAAGCATGTAATCAGTATTTGTGTCTGTGTGTGCCAGTGTTTGCTGTCTTGGAAAGAAAGGTCAGAGAGCTCACTAGCTCTCAGATATGCAGTTACTGTCTCTCAGCAGAGCCACAATATTATCCCAAGTTTGTGATACAACACTGAAACACTAATCCTGGTGATAAACAATTTAATCTGTATTTGCTTAACTTGGAAAGAGTTTTAGAGTCTGTGAATTTGCCAAGAAGAAATAACACTGGAACAAGGCAGCATAATACAAGACTTGCATTAAACTTTTGCAAATTATCAAGTACAGAACATTGTTTAAAAATTGAGATGTCAAACACTCCAGCCAAACTAAACCATAGGACATTAATGCCAAGTTATCTCTTAATAATTATTTTGACAATATTTAAAATTTCTTCAGGTGTACTTAGACAATTTTCTCTGATTACAGTTGATTTTGCAGCTGATTCCACAAATAAAGTAAAACATACCTGAATGCTTTTTTTTCCCAACTATGTAAAGGTTATGTGAACAAGCATTGTAAGCTGCTGCACTTTTTTGGAGGATGTAAGATGTCAAATATGAAGGGAAAATGGCAAAATTAGATTTTAGAACTGAGGATATGTCAGTGGTTTGAACACCACAGCAACAAACCAGGTCAATGAATGCAAGAATAATCTACAGCAAGTAAAGCATGTCTTTGATTTTTAACTTGCTGTTTGAGTGGCTTTTCTCTGACACTGACAGTCAGAGATTTACATTGATGGGTCAGAGGTTTAACCTTTGCCATAAATTCACATCCCTGTGGTTTATATAATCAAGACCATTAATGCACTGTGAAGAGGCATGCATAAAACTGGCAGTTATGTAAAACTAATGGATATTCTTTTGTCTCAAGAAAGACTTGTACCAGAAAAGGGAAAAACAAGGATTTATCTTTTTTTTTTAATTTTTTTTTTTTTTTTTTTACCAGTTTCCCAATGGGAGACTAGAAGGAGTTAATCAAGATCATTCAGAAAATCATCACTTGAGATTTGTAGGTATTTGTTTTCAGAGACTCCCTCAAAACATGGTTGGTGAAGCTAAATGGGTGATTCACAAACTTTAAATTGGAGCTGGAGATTTGCTTTTAGGACATTTTAAAGATTGTTAAAGGTCCTAATGTGCAGCTGGAAAGCAATGCACAACAATATCATCAACATAAAAATGGAAATTTGAGTTTGATACTGCTCTATACATATTGTTGATATACAGTATATGATTAATAGCCCTGAGGATTGATCCTTTGAAGACACCATTTGCTACATGAAGAAAGATTGAGGAGACGTCCTTGATTTTCACAAACTGAGGTCGTCTAGGAGAAATGATTAGCCTAATACATAACTTTCTGAAGTAAATTTGTATTACTTTTTGCAGTAGCTTTGATGAAATCAGATTAAATCTTCTCTGCACTAGCTCCTCAAAAGGTCTTAAACATCACAGTCAGATTTTACTGCACTGCTAAGAAAGTGGATGGAATTAATACTCTGACAAACTATTACCTGGTATATTTGTTGAAATTGTTCAATGTTTTTCTTCTTTTTGTGTCCTGCCTGATTGTTGATACAGCCTCCTTGTCCTCTGCTTCTTGGAAGCTTCTCCCTCTTCTTGCTGTACCTTTTTAGCTTCTGCTGCTCACTGTTGGCCAGTTTTCTGCTTCAGTCGGAGATAGGTTCTGCTCCTAAAGTAGCCCACTCTCAGTGGACCGCCCATGGCTCAAATACACACAGACTGATGTCACACACCAACTGAAAGACCAACAGAGGCTGTTATTTTCCACAGTATCGTCCACCTGACTATTTTCCATCTATAACCTTACAGAGTCTCCCTTTCCTTCCACACACAACAGAGGAGGGTTATTTTGGCAGCCTTGTTGAAGATACTTGGTGGGTCGCAGTTGTTCCAAAAACAATCCTTGTAACATCTGATGAATATTGGAAAGTGTAACAGTATCTAGGTCAGACCCGTACTCTGAGGAGAGGAGAATGACAGAGCAACGACTCCAAAATAAAACACAAAGTGACTTGTGGATGCATTCATGCCCAACAGACTTCTTCATACTTAGTGAATTTAAACTACAATTGGAACTTATTCTTTTGGTGATTTTGAACAATGCACCAGTAAGTTGTGCATAATGTGATGTGGAAAATAAATCATACAAGGTTTGCAACACTTTTTACAATACAAAATCTGAAGTGTGTGGTGCGCATTTGTGTGAATACACTTCTTTTGGCATTGGGTCACTGGGTGTGAGTAGAGGTACAAGCTGCAAACCATTCCAGTCTACAACTGGACAAAGTTCTGATTAATTTTAAAGATTATTTGTAAATAAAAATCTGGAAAGTGTGGTGTACACCTTCTGACAACCTTAACTTCCATCTGACTTGTGAAGTCACAAATCACTGAATAACAACAGCTATTCAACACAACATTTTATCTAGGGGTGATTATTAGTAAAGAGAAATAAAAAGAATGTAAAACTGTATTACCTGAATTTTTAATTTAGCTTTCTCATGACATTTTACTTTTCAAACTGCAGAATGAATCAGTAAAGTGTTAAAAGTAAGTAGCAGCTTTGATTTGATTTGGCTTAGAAACTTGAGGGAGTGAAAGAAAATATCTGAACCAGCAACCAGTTGCAAACTGAGAAAATACTCCTGGACCAACAATCTCCTTGGCAACCGGTTGACAGACAGCCAAATAAGGATGTATAAAACAACCAACAGAAGCAAATGGTTCAGATGCTTTTTTTTTTTTTTTAAATGCTCAATGCATGGAAATTTTATTTTTGATCAAGCGATTAAAAGTTGACATTTCAATTAAATTCATATGTAGAAGTTGCCTCCTCTCTTTGCATCCTTAAATTGTCTCCTCTGTATACTTGAGCTTTGACAGTTTACAACAACAAACCTCTTAGCTCATCTCACACTCAACAGCTGCTAACAACCATGTTATCTCTGAACGAGTGTTAGCACTCAACGGTCACCATTTCCTGCTCGCAGAAGGGGCACACCAGGACAAGGCGCCGGCTCAGCTGCCTTGATCTCTTCCATCAAAGAATACCAAGGTCATTCCCAGAGGATTTAACAGATGAAAATAAATGTAACTTTATCCTGCTCCTGTTCTTTCAGCCCCACACCGATAACTACAGTATGCGACCCAGGGATTCCCATTGTCATGGATATCCGGTGCTAAGGTGATTGACTAAAGTGGAGCGGGCACCCGCTGTAACAGGTGTGAGCGTATCTAAGACAGACGTGAGCTGGCAGAGATACTGTCTAAATCAGTGGCGAGATGGAGAGTGTCAACAAAGCCTCATAGACACCATTCCATGCATTGTAGGTCACTAAAAGTGTGTGTGTTTATGAATATCCTATACAATACAACTGTCCTTTAAACAGAAGTATCTATTTTCCTGTTTGTTAATCCACATAGCTGATCTATGAATCAATCAAGCAAAAACCGAAGGGATAGATCTTCTATACACATTGCAGATAACAATGAAAAGAATCGATTCTGGGTTGTATTGTTGGGCACTTTGCCACTGGCACCTTGTCACATTTTAGAGACAAACTGAAATCCCCAAAAGTTACCAATGGAGCCAAAGTGCCACAAATCACATCATCCTCAGAATCACATCCCTGCTTTCGCTTCCTTTCTCTATCAACTTATTTCAACACTTCATTTGATTTTTCTTCTTACTCCTTATGTTGATATCTTCCTACAGTCAGTCATTGAAGACAGTCAGATCATGCTTACAATTTCAAAAGTGAGTATCTGGTTTCTTTGTCTGTCCATCTTTGTTCTGCAGGCCAAGCCAGTTATGATACAAAGATGCCTGGTTGGCTGCTGACCTTGAATTCCAGAAGGTGATGACATACATCAGCTTATGCAGGGGATTTCACTACACTTCTCTCTGTTGCACAGCTTTTTCAGAGCTTGGTGGGGACCTTAGGTGAAGCTGCCCTCGAGCGCTGCAAAGCAACCCTCAGCTTGCCCTGATGTCAATACAAAGGGAATGAACAAAGCACATTTATTCGGCATATTTTGCTAATACAAACTCTTTTTTCACACTTTATTTTTCATCTTTGCAAGTAAAAAATAAAGTGAAATGCGTCTAAATGCGGTGAGCTGGAGTTTGTTGATTGTGCACCTCTTAACTCCTGTAATGGTCAACAAATGGAGACAAACAAAAGAGAATTTTATTAGCCTGCTTAGGAAAGATATGCAGAGTATTGTTATTGTGTTCAAGAGGGAATTTGGGTGGTCTCCCCTCATACCAGCTGTTGTTTTGCAGACTAAACAGAGCGGGCTGTTTCAACAACGAAGGGCTCTCACCGCCCGGCACATAAGATGACTCTGGACAGGTGACGACTTAGTTACACAACTAACCCCAATCTATTAATGTATTTGGACACAAAGATGGACAAATGTCCACAAGTGAAAGACTCATGTAGGATTTTTTTTAATGCCAAAAGGGATCCCAGAGTCACTACTTTTGCTGAGAAGCTCATCTCATCAGGTCATATAAAGTTTTGTGATTTGACTAAAATAATGAATGATCATTTAGCCTATATGTAAGGGCATCTACAAGTTTAGGAGGGGTTATATTCTTGGTGAACTAAAAACAGTGAGAAACCAGTAGTGACTTTTATTGTTGAATAGCTATTCTCTGGTGATTTTAATAAATGGTGTTGTTGAGCTGCCTTTGACCAGAATATGTTTGAACAAATTGCTCTTTGCCTTTATTTATTTTACATATTTATATATTGTTTGTTACAAACACAAGACAAAAACGTTTATCAGCACAAACACAAACAATATTCTACAACAAAAATGCAAAAGTACAGCATGTTATAATGATTCAATAATGGCATAATTCTTGTCATTCGGGGTCATTCAAAAGTAAGCTCTGGAGATGCAGCTGTATGAATTCTGTCTTCCTATTTGTAATCATTTACAGTATCTCAAGGTCTATTAATAGAAGTCAGACTTTTGGGAGGGACTTTACCTTATGTATGTGCAATTATCCTAATCGTAAAATTAAGTATGAAGTACAACATTTCATCACTACATTCAAACTTGACTGTGATATCTGTACGTATGATTTCGATAGAATGCTTAGTTTTTCGATTGAGAAATTACACGATGTCCCTTGAAAAAACAGTAGCAAGAATTGTAAAGGATGCATTACAGTCGCTGACTCAACTCGATAAAAAGTACAATTTTCACCCAAGTCCTTAGACCTTGAGGGTTTTTCTTACCAGGATAAATATTGTTCAAAATTTTCACATTAAGTTTTCTTATTTTATTTGGTTGATCTCAGCTAACACAGATCACACGTCACAGGCGGAACCATAGTTTGAGGGTGCTAGTTGTACCCGGACAAATTAGGTAGGCGAAACATGGACTGCACAGTGGTAAACAACGTGAAAGCCGCCGCTAGAAGAGGCAAAGAAGTCAAGAAAGTGCTGAGAAAACAGCTGAAGGCCAGTCACACTTTACTGAAGCATGAAGGCATCAGTACAGCATCGCAGCCTACCAAGGTGAACAAAAAGGAAAGAAAAAAACACCCAACGAGAAATCATTACTTTCAGACGAAGGGCTGATAGTTTAAATTAACATAGGTATTATGCATTAGCATTTGTAAAAGTAGCTTATTAAAAGAATTAATTTAATACCGATATGAAGCCGTAGACATTATGTGTAAAAGTTTTAAGTGCCGTTTTAAGTTACTAGATATTTTTGCTTTTGGCTCTGCTTTGAATCATAACACAAACCCGACCACAAAATGTGAGAAAAAAAAAACTATTGTTCAATTAAACAACTGCTTCTGAACAGTTGTTCAATTGTTCAACCAAAACCCATTCTATTAAAGATAGATTTTTTTGCAGAAAAGATCAAGAAGTCAGTAAATACCTTTGTATTTGTAGGATAAAGTTACATTATGGCCTTGGTTTGGTCTTTTCCATTATGGTGGTTTAAGATTAATACATCTCTCTCTTAAGTAGAGTTCAATTCTATTTCCTTCCATGGTATTTTTTTGGTAGAATTAAACTTTATTGCTTACTAAGGCAGAACTTTTATGTGTTGGGAGCTCTGACAGGTACCTTGTAGCTTGTAAAATACAGGTAAAATCAGTGACTTAAACATCAATATGAAACAACACAATTAATATTCTTTGAGCAATACACTTTGGGGATTCTGAGTAATTCTTGTTGAACTAGTCTAACCTTTGGTAGACTTCCAGTAAGCCGTACAAATGTGTAAAATATTCAGCTTACTGGACAGCTGAAAACTTGCTGATCCTCTTCTTCTGTCATGCCTGCAGAATTTGGTGGTGGCTAACGGAGGCTTGGGAAACGGTGTCAGCCGTGAGGACCTCTCTGCCGCAATGAAGCAGTTTGGAAATGTGGAAAGTCTGTTTATGCCTCCTCAGAAGCCTTATGCTTTTGTCACGTACAGGTATCACCGCAGCAAGAATCTGCTGTTTATCATTAAAGCAATCTGTTCCAGTGAAGAAGTTATTTAAAGCTGAAAAGAAGTAACAGCTTCATCAAAGCTTGGAAACGAGCTCAAGCTTTTCATTAAAGTTTCCTAACTAAGTTAAAACATGAACAGTTAAAAACACAAAATTGGAGAGAAAACAAAAAGAAAGCAACCAAATTCTAAATACTGAGACCTATCCAACAAAAGTTAAAATTAAAGCTTCTCATTTTATTTCCAAGTGTCAACTTGTTTTACAAATATGTTATTACATATTTTGACCAAGAACTTTGACCAGTTTCTTGAAAATTGTATACATAGTAAGTTTTTTCATGTTTGATATCTTTGCTGTTGATCAGGTCTACCAAATCCTGTCTGATTTAAATAAATTGACTCTTTGACCCAAATGTTTTCTTGGTTTCTCTTGTTTTATTGTCTTTGTCTCTACCAGATCAGAAGATGATGCTCGGAAAGCTCACACCCAACTTAACGGGCAGAAGCTCCAGTCTGGGGAGAACAGCGTTACTCTTTATCTCAGTTATGTTGATTCAGGTACGTATTTTTGGATAGTATCACATATGTAGCTACATGTATCTCAGACGTACAGTGTTGTGAAAAAACCTTGAGTAATCCTTCTGTTTCACTTTTGAGAAGGCAATCCTACAATCCTACATTTTACATCAGTGCTCCCAAAATCTAATAACTATTTTTAGGAATACAGTTATTTGCTAAAAATGCTGGTATTAAGCAGATGATCATCTGAAGGATGACAACCCTTTATCAGGTGTGTGATAAAGGGCTACACCTGTTTCTTGAAAACATGACTTTCGGTTGCTTTTCATTGGCAGCAGAAAGATAATTTTTTATTGCACTGTCCATTTTTCTTTTCACCCCTGATTGTCAGATTTCCTAATTTTTTATGTCGATACTTGGCATAGAACTACCTAAAGTCCAAAGAAAACCTTTAATTTACTCTCATTAGATTGAATAAACTGCTTTGTAGTTAGAATGTTTGACTCAGGAGCAAAATTCAAAGAAATAAGTGATGACTCAGACTAGATAAGGAGTCTCTGGAAATCATCTCCTTTAGGCAACCTGATTTTGCAGCCTGTGTCTATAACTTCACTGCATGTGTTACTAATATTTGTTTGCAGAAAAGCATAAAGAGGAAGTGTTGGTCCATTTTCCTGAAGAATTAGCCCTAGTGGAGGATTTTGTGTCTCCAGAGGAGGAGATTCTGCTCCTCGCTGCTGTGGACTGGTCAACTTCTAACCAAGGTAATGAAGCACGTTGCTCTTTCACAAACCTTAACTCTTTTAAAGCTTAGAACAAGATCAGTGTTGCAAGTAGGAAAAATATAGTTCCTTTACCTTGTTGAGTGTTTAGTGTTAAATAGCTATGCATAACTTTTGTAAAGTTTGTTCAGATTCTGGCATAGGGTCACATGTTTATTTGATCGATTTTAATCTAATATTTTGATGCTTTGTTTGTTTAGCTCAGAAAGCTTTGAAACACAGGAGAGTGAAGCATTATGGCTTTGAATTTCGCTACGACAACAACAATGTGGACAAGGACAAACCATTACCTGCAGGTAATCATTTTAGTCGATATAATACTTTCCGTAAAGCATAAAGAAGAAGTGTTGGTCCATTTTCTCGACGGATTAGCCTTGGTGGAGAATCTAGCAGTTTAATATGACTTGATTGTCATGTTTTGCATGGTTTCTAGTTTTAGTTTGTTGCAACCCGTCGTCTATATTTCAAGAAGTTGATGAAAGGTCTTTTCTATTATATAATTCTCATTATTATGACTCAGATAAATCTTAGTGTAAATAATTTATCTGTCCAGGTCTTCCTGAGGAGTGTCTGCCTGTTTTGCATCGATGTCTGCAGGATGGACACATTAACTTCCTCCCTGACCAGCTGACTGTTAACCAGTATGAGACTGGACAGGGTGAGTGTGTTCAGTTTCCAGTTAATGTTTGGTGTAATATTTTTTACACAGTAAACAAACAATTGCTCAGTTTATCAATTGCAACTATGGGTTGCATTAGCAACACACGAGACTCAGTTAGGTATTTATTTAAGCATTATTTCATACTATATTTCATAACTACTATCTTTCCCTAATTTTTTTAAGAAAGTTGTTCTTATTCAGAGAATGTGTGTTGGACATTTTCTGAATAAGAAACGCACAACAAAAATAAAAGATAAAAACAGAGTGTAAGTACTTCTCACTGCGGAAGTCTTTACAACTAAAAATAAAAGATGTAATAAACAACATTGTTATTTTTCAACATTTGATTGTGAATTCACACACTTGTCAAGTATCACATTTCTGATACAATTCCTTGCTTTTGTATGCAGCTCTGATTCCCTCTTGAAACTTTCACAGTGTTATAGAATGAAGTGGTGTTGTTTATGTTTGAATTTTTTAGTATTACTAAAATTTATATTAAATATTCTTTTATGCCAATATTTTAGAGAAACATGCAGGCTGCTGTCCTAGTTTTTTTTCCCCACCTCACTGTATTTATGCAACTATTAATTCCATCAAAGTAGCACAAAACATATATTTTTTATTTACCACCAGGTGGCGTATTTAACACGCCAATATACAGTAGTTTCTCCTTTTTGGATCCCGAGCTCTTTTAATGCATGTCCTAAAGGTTTAAAATCCTTGTTAGCCTGAAATGTCTGATTTGTTGTGAAATGTCTACAATACTTGGCTTTTCTCACACCAGATTTAATTAAAATGGTCTGGATTCATTTCACTTTTCAAGTCTGTCATATTTGTGTGATTTTCAGGTATCCCCCCTCACATTGACACCCACTCTGCCTTTGAGGACACCATCCTATCTCTGAGTCTCGGGGCCAAGGTAAATCACTCGTGTTTTAATAATCCCCTTTGTGACCTGTGATCCAACTTTTCTGTCTGTTTTTCAGCTTGTGCAGTGATCTATTTGAAGAGCTCTAAACTTTAAGATGTAGGAATAAATTTTATGTCATTAGTTTCCAGGGATAATGACATGAATGAAACAGCAGCTCATCAACGTGTGATTCCTTTCCCCAGACTGCTGCTGTTGCTGTTGATTCTTGGATCTTCTCCTTCTGATTCTGCTGAGAACATTTTGTTACCTTGTTGCTCAGTCTCATTCTTCTTACTCCCTCTGGCACACCATCATAGTTTTTGTGGCATTCTGCCAACGTGGTTCATGACTTGCTTTCTGCAAGCTTTTGTTAATGGTTGCAAGAATGGTTCATATTTTAGAGGATGTATTGATTTTTTTTTTATGGGTTTGTCTCTGTGGGCTGATTGTGGCACATTGACTCCCAACTGACCCCACTTGTTTGAGTGATAGTGGCTAATCTATTAGCAGTTGCTCTCATCCTTTACAATGTCATAACCAGATAGGCAGACTTTATGTGGCTGCAGGGCTGTGAATTTGGGCCACTCCATGTTATTGACATATTGTAGAAGGAGACCCTTTCTGAATAGAGAATGAAGGTTTTGGTCCCAAAGAAAATTATTATTACGATTATTGTTTTTATTTATTTGTTTATTTATTTATTATTAAGTATAAATACAAAGTATTTATACACTATGAGCCGTTCATTGAATTGAATACTGCATCGCTGTCCTGTTAAAGCCACAAATATAGATATTTCAGGATTGTATCTAAGCATTTTATGTGATAAATCACCATGAAGTGGTGAATAATTGTGAAGTAGAAGGAAAATTAGACGTGGTTTTTAAAAAATGTCTTTCCAAATGAAAGTCATGATTTGTCTCGACGTGTTTTTTACATCCACAGTCTGACATTAGACCCAGTTCATCTTTGAGCTCCGTCAGATTGGATGGAGACTATCAGTGAACATCATTTCTTAACTCTTACCTGAAGTTTTCAGTCAGATTTCTGTCTCGAGTTTGACTAGGCCACTTTGAAACATGAAACATGCATGATCGAAGCTGCCCACTTTGGAAACATCTTACTGCTTTATATTTTAAAATGATGATAAATGACTGGAAAAAGTCTGACATTTTGACATCAAAACTTATGGTATCAACATGTCTTTCAGGCTCTTAGCAGGTTTCCTTCAGTTATTGCCATCTGTTTAGCTCCATCCATTTTCAGATTGGCTATGGCCAGATACCCTTTCCCTACTGGAGAAAAGCATCTCATAAGTAATATACTGCCACCACTGTGCTTTACTGTGGACATGGTGTGTGTGTTGTTTTTAGGTACAGCTACAGTTTTGTAGCAATCAAAATAGTTAAGTGTCTCATGTGACCAGAGCACCATCTGCCACATGTTTTCAGGTTTTTTTTTTCACATTTGAAGAATTCTACACATAATATATCAGCTTCCTTCCACTTCACAATTATGCACTTTTTTGTGGAAATCAGTCAAACAGAATCCCAATAAAATATGTTCAAATGTCACATAGGAACTTGCGTATCTGAGACTGAGGGAGAAGGATGAGTAGTCCTATCGAAAAGCGTATTCTTCCAGCATCATCATCGACTCAGTCACATTCCACCGCTTTCACTGATTGGCTAATTTTCTTTCAGATGAGAACAGTGCAGACCTTTCTTGCCTCTCTGGGGGAAGAAGGAATAAGTTCAGCTGTGGTCCGAGGGAAAGATCTGATCATGTGCTGGAGCCTCTTGTGCTCTTTCACAGGAAAACACAAACCCATGTCCTTCTTTCTCCCTTTTGCCCACCCACACTCACACATGCACGCACACACGCCATCACTTCACAGAATCCAATTTTCCTCCTGTCAGAAGTTGGAGAGATTCAGTTTGAAGTTGTGTGAATGTAATTTCCCTGCAGAGCGCGAGCGGTTGCGTGCTGTACGGAAACATTAGGATCAAACACAGGCGCCGGGATGAAGGTGACTCCGCTGGTTAAAACAGAGGGCAGACATAAACTACATTTGTTGATGGCGGTCTGACAAATTCAGCAGATTTATGCGGGACATGTGGGTAAAGATGATCTGATGTTGGATTTTTATTCAAACATTCAGTTTGCAACATGCCTGGGTTACATTTTCCTAATAAGAGACATAAAAAAACATGGTGCTTTTCATTTTAACATTACAAAATAAATATAAATGTACCTTGGAAAATTAAGGTTTAATTCTTCTACAAGTTTTACAGCCTCTGAGAAAATCCAAAGGAAGCTGCAAGAAAATCATAAATGGAACTTTATGAACTTGCAAAATTGGTGACTTTTTAGGGCAATTAATATGAGCTTTTAGGAATATACCTGGACGTTCGGTATATAACAAGCACATAATGTCATATCAGGGAGCGGTCTAGTAAAGTTATCAAAAGTATTTAAAAAAAATAAAGTCTGGTTGATTGATATGAATGAAGGAATGAATAACACGTTTCTGCAGCAGGACATAGATCAACTGGTTTAAATCCTACATAATTAAAATAGTTAACTTCTTTGGACTTTATGTTAGCCTGATGCTTTGAATCTGCATGATGAAGACATGAGTTGCATCCTTTGTCTACCCGCCTTTTTCGTGACATTTTTTTTTTTTTAGATTAATAGTTTCTTTTAAGCCGTTAAAACGTTTTCGCTTCTTGTTCATGCTTGGGTGCCTCTTCATGCAGACGGTGATGGAGTTTCGTCACCCAGACGGCCGAGTTGTTCCTGTTGTGTTGCCTGAACGCAGCCTGCTGGTGATGAAGGGGGAGAGCAGATACCTCTGGACACACGGGTGAGCTGGATGGTGTTTTTACTTTTCTCACTGGTTTCTCAGTGTGCCGGCTTTTTCTTCCCGCAATTGAATTTCTTGCACTTGATCACTTTAGTGCCTTCTGGTTTTTTAGTTTGTGGATAATTCTCTCTCTGTTAGGATTACCCCACGGAAGTTTGACCTGGTGCCAGCTTGTGAGACACAGTCGGCTGATCATTCGGAGCCCAATCTCGTTTCCCACGGTGGTCTCACTTTGAGCAAGAGGGGCACCCGCACCTCCTTCACTTTCCGCAAAATCAGACACGAACCCTGCTGCTGTGGTGAGACTGGCACACTGTTGATATGGCAATGTTGAGACAGATGATGTCTAGCTAGAATTTTTTAAAGAATTTAGCAAAGTTAGTAAATGTTCAATTTAAAAGGTTAAACTCTTTTATTATGTTGATTCATTACAAATTCAGTGACATACTTTAAGTGTTTATTTATTAACTTAAACGTTGATGTATTTTCAAGTTACAACCACAGACCTCCATATTTGTTATTAAATGTTATCTGACATATTAACCTAAAGCAATGCGTACCTGAGATGGGTGAGGAAAAAGGGTTTCAAACATTTTTACAAATCAAAATCTAAAAAGTGCGGCATGTCTTTGCATTCAGTGTCGATATTGCTCAGGATGCCGGTCAGTCATTTAAGAATAGACACTCACGGATATCGATTCCCAGTTGAGATTATCTGTGAATAGCAAATTTTAAAGTTCTTCCACACATGGATTGTGACAAATTAAATTTGAACAAAGTAGCTGACTTTGTTGTCTCTCATTAGCAAAATTTTAAAGATGTATAACAGCTTTTTTCATAAATCTAAGCTTCATTCAGCATTGCTGTTTGAAGCTGTAGCTGAATATCATATGGATTTTAAGGACTCTTCCATGTTCCCCCCACTCCAGCCTTCCCCTCTGCCTGTGACAGTCAGGGAGGATCCTCCCCATGCCCGCCATCTCAGCCCTCTCTTCCTAGTTGCCACGCTGACGCAACCCGTTTGGAGGAGGAGTACGTGCACCGAGTGTATGACGCCATCGCCTCTCACTTCAGCAGCACTCGCCACACTCCGTGGCCCCGCGTTTGCCACTTCCTGTCCGCGCTCCAGCCTGGAAGCGTGCTGGCCGATGTGGGCTGTGGAAACGGGAAGTACCTGGGGGTTAACCCTCAGCTGATCACGGTGGGTATGCACATAGTTCAAGAAAGAGTCTATGACCCCTGAATGGACAGCTTTTGTATTGATTTATTTATGTTGCCATTTAAAAAATGTGAAAGCGTTCACTAATCCAGAAATTTGAAGATATCCAGTAAGGAGCAGCAGAGTCATGATTTTTTATTTCAAACCATCTTTTGTTAACTTGGCCAAAAGTATCATTGAAATCAAAAACAAAGCCAAACTGCCCAGGATGTTAAAGGTGCTTGTTTTCCTGAGAAACTTGAAACCTGTTATTAAGGATGGTTGTTATTTTAAATTAGTTTTAAACAATTAAAAACAAAATTGTCTATTTTGGGCAGGCACCACATGGAGACTGGAGAAAGAGCCGCACAGGAGATTCCCTGAGTAAAAATGTTATTTTGGCATTGGCACATGCTTTACATATTTTTATTTTCAATATTTTGTTATTTTGATGATTTTTGGTTGGCTGGTATGTTTGGTGTGTCATTCACATGGGCAGAACTGCATCATTGTGTAAATTATTTATAGGCATTTGCTCAGTTTTTGATTTTGTTGGCAGATAGACCCTCATATTTCTGCTATAAGTGGTGATTTGTGTTAATTCTAGTTTTCACGCAAACGTTTTCTTATGTTTAGTTCTGTAAGCTATCTAACTTAACTTACAGAACTTATTTGTATTTCTTTTGAAGATAACATTTGGAAAGTTTAATGAGCTTTAAATCTTAAATCAGGATAAAACCTGTACATAATTTTCCTTTTTAGTTTTATGAATTTTTATAAACACTCCAAAAATGTATTTTTTAAAGGTTTTCCCTGTATTTTCCCTCACCTATCAAAAGCTCAGAAGCCCACAGTGACTCTTTAGCTGCACGGCAGAAGAGGCCTAGAAAGTGCTTCTAAGAAGTCAGCAGAGATTTTTCTGACTGACTGTGTTTTGCTGTTGATCTAAAAAAAACAGAAAAGCTGTCTCAAGTTCAAGCTGTAGAGGAAATCCTTTAGTAACACAGAATATCTTACTTTGCTCTTCAACGCATGAAATGCATAGATTTTTGTGCAACAAAGCAAAGGATGAGATCAATGTTCTTGCTCCGGTCTCTGCAGGATGCCATCCTTCGCATTCGCTCGGTTTCCATGGTAATATCCAAATTTTCTGTTTACGTATGCACACGAGGATATTCATGTTTGGGGATTTAGGAGAAGCGTGTAAGCGGCTTATCTTGACTCAGACCGTAGCTGTAATAAATCATCAGTGAGAACATTGTGATTATGCAGGTCGCACACCAATTTTCTGAGTTTGATTCAGTCTTCTTCCTCCTCATCCAGCGTTCTTCTTTTCAGCTCAGTAATCCTTTCCTCTCTGGCTCTCTGGCCTGCTGCCCTCCTGTCTTCTCATCTGCAGTTTGAAACCATAAACATTTTCGAATTTAATTGAAAGGAAAATTGCTGCTCT
Organism: Xiphophorus maculatus; assembly: GCF_002775205.1. Lineage (NCBI taxonomy): Eukaryota > Metazoa > Chordata > Actinopteri > Cyprinodontiformes > Poeciliidae > Xiphophorus > Xiphophorus maculatus. The sequence continues at coordinate 18,958,647 of NC_036460.1, read as the reverse complement.
TGTGCATGTGTGTAGTAAATATTTTCTCACCTTGTTTTTTTTTTTGAGAAGACCACATGAAGCCTGATTGAATTGACTTTTGTTTTAAAATATTATCAGAACTGTCCAGCCAGACTTCTTTCTCCTTTTCAATTTCATTCCAGCCCTCTTTGCTTTCGCTCATCTTAATCCCTACTTCCTCAGGTCTTCCATCATTTTGATGGTTTTATTACATACATGACATGCTTAAATTTTGTGCTCTGAGCTCATTAGCTCTCCTTGTGTTTGTCTGATCTCAGGTGGGATGTGACCGCAGCAGCTCTCTGGTCCAAATCTGTGCAGAGCGAGGTTTCAACGCGTTTGTATCTGATGCTCTTAGCGTCCCCCTGCGAACGGACTCATGTGACGCCTGCATCTCTATAGCTGTTATACACCATTTTTCCACACAGGTATGGGCAGCACATTCAAACACTTAATGTATGAAAATGATCAACACAAACAAATAAAATGCATTGGGCACAACTTTACTAGGCAGAAAGTTATCCCACTGAAATACAATTGACATTCTGCATGAGAATTTCTGCTAATGTAATATTTAGCCAATATGCTGTCAAGAGACAATGATGTTGCCCAAAATGTTAAAAGTCACAGAGTGATGGAAGCACAGATGAGAAACAGAAGAAAGAAGACAATAGACAAATATTGCAACTGATATCTTTAATAATTTTGAATTGCTACGGCAATCCTTCACCAACATGCCTTTTTTTCCCCCACTTCTTGAAATGTTAACTCTTTAAACGTCTGTGTGTGTTTCAGGAGCGTCGGCTGGCAGCTGTGAGGGAGCTGGTCAGGCTTCTAAAACCTGGAGGTCAGGCGCTCATCTATGTTTGGGCCTATGAACAAGAGTACAACAAGCAGAAATCTAAATACCTTAAAGACCACAACAAACCGCAGAATGGAGAGAAAAGTAAAGACAAACCAGAGGAGGGCCAGGAACCGCATGAAGAGCCAAGTGTCCTCACCACCAGCCATTTGGACAACAACTATACTGGAGGCTTAAAAGATGACAGCAAAATGACCGAAAGCAAGCTTAGTGTTCACACTAACCGCACAGCCTTTAATTCCCAGGACCTTTTGGTTCCCTGGCACCTTAAAGGGAGGAAAACACGAGGGGAAGAAGAGTTCAGTTCTAGTTTGCACACCACAAACTGTCCAGACTCTAAACTCAGTCCAAGTGTTGACACTTCTCAGGTTCCTGGTGGGAGTTCAGTCCCTGTTTTTCATCGCTATTACCATGTCTTCCAGCAGGGGGAGCTGGAGCAGCTCTGCATTGAGGTGACCGGAGTCGAAGTGCAAACCAGCTATCATGACCAAGGAAACTGGTGTGTTATATTACAGAAGGAATAACATCTTAAACTAAATTTAAGTGCTCATACGCAGTTTTTAATTGAACAATTTTGGAAATTAATCAGCTCGGATAAATGATCTCTGAGGCTTTCTAAATAAGTGAAAGGAGGATCTTGCTGAATATTTGCTTCTGTGGAAATTTATACTCATCGGTTTTAGTTGTCCTGCCAATAAAAGACAAGTTTTCAAGGAATGCGTTATGCATAAGTCTTGTAATCTGGTGTGGATTTAATGTGAATCTATGGCAACAATGTGCACAAGGTTATTCAAGAAAATGTTAGTGGCAAAGCACTCACAGATGGCAGATTAAAAGAAATGTGCAACTAAGTAGGATAGTTTAAAAAAGAAAAAAATATATTTGTGCAATAAAAAGACAATACAAGAAGTGAAAAACTGCCAATAACTTCAGGGATGTAAACATTATGGGGATCTGCGATAGCTCTTCTTTGCGCAGTCTCGCTGTAGGAGTTCTCTAGTTCTGGTCTTCCTTATGAGCTGATCTAACAGCTTCCTCTAAGCTGTAGATAGGATGCTGCTCCACCACACAACATCATAGGAAATGGCTGATGCCACCACAGAGTCAAAGGTCTTCAGGTGCGCTCCAGAGGATATCAGGCTCTTTTGCGGTAGAATCTGTTCTGACCCTTCCTGTAAAAAACATCAGTGTTTTGACTCCAGTCCATTTTATTGCTCAGACGATCACACAGGTACTTAAGATTCCACAATCTCAATTTCAGTTCCATAAAGAATTGTTCATCCTGCTATTTTCTTCCTATTTTAGAAAAACGAAATCTGCTCCTCAGACTGTTTAAAAACAGAGATAGGTGTTGGCAAAGAGTTGCAATTAGAACATCTCTCAAGCGATCAGTAATATCGTTGCTGTCATTGAATCCTAGTGGTGGCTGACTAATCCAGTGACTGAATGTGCATCTTTATTTGCAAGGATTATTACTGGTTATAATTAAGTCTACATGAGCTTAGAGTGACAGACAACAACAGAACTATAAAGGTTTAAGGGTATATGGCCTGAAGAGTTCTTTTATGCTAAATCCTGACAATAAATGGAACTAATTCAAGCAGACTTCTATTGCGCTGGAAGATCTCATGCAGAAACCAGCTTAATCTCTTGATTATTCTTCATAGTGCACAGGCTTTTCAATAATTCTCTCAACTTTATTATTATTACTTTTTGTACCCCACTCCCTTTTAATTTGTCTTTGAGGTCAGCGTCTGCTCTGAAATCACTGAGCTGTAACTAAGCCGTATAAACTTTCTGCCAGACCTTTTCCAGTTAAAGGGCTGCAGTATATGGTGTTGCTTCTGGCTCTGGATGATCTGCTCATATTTAATAAGTCAAATCTACTTTTTCTTTTTAGAAAATATCTTAAATTGTATCTTACGGATCAGTTCACAGTCTGAGCATTGTAACATGCATATGCAGCTTTTTAACAAATTTTGCCTATTAAACCTAACCTGCATTATGCTAGTATTATTTTGGGTTCTTTGGTGCTGTAATTTAGTTATTTATTACTATTATTATACATTTTTTGTTATGCATCTTGAAGTTAATGATGCATACAATATGTTTATGCTATACATTATTGCACCCTGCTATATGTAAACACCTTTGTTCTGTATATATATAAAAAAATATATATCTGTAAAAATATCAATCAGAGCATTTGTGGAAGGAGCCATCAAGGCACCATTCAAACATGAGACAGCAGGAGCACCTTGTCCACAAAGAGTCCACCACAATACCTGTTGCTTGATTGCAGTGATTGCCTCAAGGGTGATCAACGCAATATTAAGCTATGGGTACTACTGCCTTTGTCCAGTCCTATTTCTTTAGGTTTTTTTTTTTCGTTTTTTTTTTTTTTTTATGAATCTGTTGAACCACAACTCAGTAGCAATGTCTGCTTTTCATTTGCTAATTTTCAGTAAAATGTTAATTAATGTTACTTTTGTTTTCAACTTATTTCAGTTATCATTGCGAGCTTTTTGGTCATTAACAGAGAGGAACTAACATATTTGTCCATGTATGTATTAAGTAAGAATGTTTCTAAAGCCGAAATGAAATCAATCCTCTTGCAGTGTCAAGAGGGTGAGCTGTTTTTCATTATTATTTATCAACATACCAATGATTATTATAAAAATTAAATTTCAAATCATGGTCTAAAGAAACAATGTCATGTAGGATTGCTTTCGTCTTCTAAGTTAATCCTAATACGTATAATTGTGAGCACAAAATGTAAAACATGCATTATGTATCTGGCTATTCACAAATGTGATGTGTGTGTCCCAGCTTTGCCCTTCTGGAACAAGAGGGTATTTTGTCATCAGGCTCAGGTCAAATCACCCATGAAGCTCGTAGTTCCTCTGGGATCAACAGACACAAACTAATCTTGGGTCTGAATTATACATGGCCCAGTTGCTTATATTGACTGGGATGAAGAAGAGTATGTAAGAAAATGTTGAAAACTACAAGATCATTGTCAAATTTACCTTCCGTTATCTAACCAGAAATCTAACTTTAGAGTTGTTTTTGGAAAATTGTCATCTTCCTAAAAAAATAGTTTTTTGCCAGAAGATGATTAGGCAAGAGTCACTTTTGGCAAAAAAAAATTACTTAGGCCATTATTTTAGGATGGTGATGAAATGTAGAGGAATGTATTACACAACAGCTTGCCATCAAATTGTTAAGAGGTTCAGTAATTTTCATTTTCTTTTATCATTTATCATTATGAAGTGCAATATAAGCCAGGTTTCAGGGCTGTGGGTGTAAGCACAGACTGTAGCTTACTGATCCTTGTCTAGTTCAAGTTCATGTATATTTTTGAAATGGGACAATAAGTATTGATGACAATTTACATATAAATACAGAAGGCTATCTCCAAGTGGCTAATTTGCATCTCTAATCTCATTGGAAGGTTGATGTTAAAACATATTATAAAAGCAACAATGAAACCACAAAACAACACTACTAAATAAGAAAATGCATAAAATTAGGCTACCATAAAATTTATACATATTTACATATTAATAATGTTGAAATTTTAGGCTTAACAAGAGCTAATTTTTAAGATGTTTTCTAAATGAAATAGAAATTGAAAAGTTTCTGTTGTTACTTGGAATCGTATTCCAAGTATGAGATGCATGATATAGGACAAAGTAGTTTCACTCACAGCAGTTTTCCTAAGAAACTCTAGGACCTGCCCTTGTTCACTCACTGAAAATCTTTTGAATACATTATTGTAATAGAAGTGGAGCATAGCCATACAATATTTTACAAAAAATACAGAATTGTCATATTTTACCAATCTCTTATAATTTTTTCACAACATGAAGATGCAAAGTTAGGGCCCTCTTTTTATCAAATACTATCAGGTTTCCATCCTAAATTTCATTGCCGTTTAACATATAGAAACAGCATTGTATTATTGTTGGTACCCCAACAATCTGATTAAAATAAATGTAACGAATATATAATTTACTTTTCTAAATTGGTCAGTTGAGCCCGTGATGAGATTCGTAAGGTCTTATGGTTATTAAGAATTTGTTTCCCTGGGGTACAAATAAGATGTGACACAGGCCAAATTAAGTCTCTAACCACACTCGCTATACAAGGACCAAATAAAGTGAATATAGAACTAATTCCTTTTAAAACTTGTTGCACATCTTTACAAGGGGGGCAAACTTAAGTGTCTGTTTTGTGAGGCTCTTAGACTGTCTTCCTCAACTACAACAACCACAGGTCAATAGTTAACGTAAACAGCTACGCGTCACGACGTTTGACAAAAACATTTACGACAGTGTCATGGCGACGCACGGGGTCAGTTTTGAGTGTTCCAGCAACATCGAAGACAGGAAAGAAAAGAAGCGTCAGGCACGACAAGAGGCTATAGATAAGGTAAAATGTGTGAGCGCAGAGAAAAACAATATTGGTTAAAGTAAAGTTATATCACGCATACATGTACTGTCTAAACCATACCGGTATTGTTCGAATAAACGCTAACCAGCTAGCACGGCTAATAACTACGACGACACCATAACGTTAATATGTGGGGTCTGTTTTATGAAATTTTCCGTTGCCCTGTAAAGCTAACAGATTTTGTGTGACCTAACCATTTCTGGATCTGTAGATAACTCCAGACTAAAGGAAGGAACTTACTAGCTAAACACTGAATGAGGCAGATAGCAGAGCTGTTGCTATATTTTAGCGTTTGTTTTATGCCTCAGCCACATTCATCCATCGTTCCCAGTTTGATGCTGAGGCCAGTGTCAGTGCTGTAATCACATATGTACACAGCTTCACCACTGAAGGCTATCTGTGTGCAGTGCAGCTTTGTTTACACTCCTCTCAAACCAGTAGCTGCTTCCTGTAGAGGGACATTACAGGGTTGTGAACGCCTTAATCTGTTCAGCTCAGGTGTCTGATCTGACACAGGGATCGAAATATGTCAGCTAAGGCTAAAGTGTGATTGGCTCAAAATGAGTTAAGACTTTATTGACGTTAACTGTTTGATTTCTAAACAATAAGCTTGGAACTTTGAAGCTTAAGTTTTCATCTGGATGGGCTGCAGATGAAAATTAGCCTCTGTAGCTAACTCTGGCTTATAATGTGATGTGTATTTTCCCGTTTGAAATAAATAAGCAACAATAACAACTCACGAATCACAATATAATGTCATTTAGTCGTAGTGTGTGCCACTTGCCCCATTTTTCTGACTAATATTTTCTTCAAGGTTTTATCTGCTAATGGTGATTTTGACTAATTCCAATTTTTTCCCATTATAACATGAAAAGAAAAATGCACTACAGGTTCTCTGATACAGGTAGTTTTAAATCTGCCTTAATATGAATTAATTATAATATATTCCTGATTTATGCACCAAAGCAGCAACCTTTATCTGATATTCCTAAATGTAAAAAAGGATGGCTGATGGCTGATGTTTACTATGAAATGTATTTATTATGAATTCGGTGGAAGTTCTTGGTTTAAAAAAAAAAACAACAAGATTTGATCTAGAAGAAAATGGACTGATTATGATTTCTTGCCATCTTAATGGTGTATCTCTATTTAATAGTGATTCTTTTATCCAGTTTTTCTTTGTGCAATCTGGTCTATCGGACTTCCACAAAGAACATATAACTGAATTCTTGGTTGCAACTACTGTTTAGGGATGAATGTTAGATGCTGATATAAATACCTAGTGTAGGCTATAATCTCCCCTCTCGTCCTCCAATTTAATTCAGGCAAAGCAGCGGTATGAGAGAGAAGAGAGAAGAAAGGAGCTGAAGAGGCAGAGAGGGGAGGACACATGGATTCTTCCTGAAGTGGACCAGAGGCTGCAGCAGATGGAGGAAGTAAGGATAACCACTTGGTCAATTGTTAGATTAGTTTGTTTTACCAGATATGTAAATTGCAAAAATGATTTGTGCTTGTATTTTGTTCCAATAAATAATCAACCAGTGAAGACCTGCTGTTTTCATCTTTTGCAATGATGTCCAGTGCTGAGAGAATGAGTTAAAGAGTTGGAAGTGTTTACCCTGAATCCAATCTGACTGGGTCTGGTAGGATCTCTGGGTAGAAAATAAAAGCAAGAAAATATGAAGCTACACTACAAACCATCTCCAGGTTTTTTTGCCCACACCTTCATTTGTCAGAAATTGTTGTTGTGAAGCCAGTGTTATTAATGTGTCCTGCTCTGTGATATTGCACTGCACAATATATGAAAAAATACATCTTTATTGCATTATTGGTGTGCAGTTTTAGTATGAAAAGATTTGCTTGTTGGCTGTTATATTTGCTATTGTGTCTGACAGCTCTATAAATGTAAATGACAAAAAAGGGGAACTAAAGCAAAATGTGAACATCCAACAGGAGGGTTCTGTTAAGAGCAAAAAGAAGAAAGAGAAAAAATCCAAGAAAAAGAAGGAGAAGAAAAAAAAAGTCAAGAAGGAGAAGAAAGCTGAAGAAGGAAATGGCTCCAGTGAAAGTTCCCAGGTAATTGTTTTTTGCTCCTGCATGAAACATATGACCAAAATTTGCTCCTGAAAGAGAGATGGGAATTCAGCTTTTCTGGACTAAAGTTATGCCGTAGTTGAAATATTTTAGGCTCTTGTGATTAATAAGTGTGGCAATGTATTTTATTCAGATTTAAAACCTATGTTTTTAGCTGTTCTAAAGCAGTTCTTTATGTGATTTCTTTTTAACATTTGGTTGGAATTTTGGCTTGCTGTTAATTCATATTGTACCCCCCGGCCCCCATCATTTCAGGACTCAGAGGAGGAATGGGTTGAGGCTCAGACTCAGCCTGCGAAAGCATGGAAGGTTCCAGCTCTGCCCAAGGCTTCAGAGGGCGGCCTGAGCCTAGCAGAGAATATCCAGGTATGTTTACTACAAACTCCATAGCAGCTTACACACTGTCATGGAGTCATTACCAGGTCGCTGGTGATTTCTGCATTTTATTACCTTTTCAGTTTATATTTCTTTCTCTTTCTGCTGATCGTAGTAATTCATTCAGCTTCTTTTTCTCTGATTGTGTCTCCATCTCAAAGAGAGACGAGTGGATGACTTTTGATTTCCTGGCTATGAAAACGACATCCACTGCGGAGAGAAAAGCAGAGAAAGACCGACAGAAGGAAGAAGAGAGAGCCAAGGCTCAGGCCATTGAACAGGTGCATTTTTCTTCTACTGATGGGTTGGCTTCATTTTCTGCTTGTAAAAAGTTAAGATGAACCAAAAGTATTTGGGACTGAGGAGTGTTGATTTGTGTTTGTTAAAGAGAATTAAGGAAAACACCATATTGTCATTTGTGTTGTTCATGCTGCTGTTTTTGCTTCCTTTCGAATAGATTATTTTACATAAGCATGTTCCAGTTCTTGTAAATGTTGTATTTACGTAGTATTGGTTGTTCCAGGCTGGTTTGCACAAATTGGAGCTAAACCCATACTGGAAAGATGGAGGGACTGGTTTGCCTCCAGAGGCCGTTGCTCATTCTGCAGCAAAGAAAGGTAGCAGAGTATGCTCATTTTGTTTTAGTGTTCTTTTACACTCATTATTCTCAAAAATTATACGTAAGAAAAAAATACGGTTTTATTTTTGCTTCTGGTCTTTGTTCTGGTTCACAGGGCATTGCACAAAAACGATGAGACACATTTATTTAATCCCCTGTAATCACCTCTTGTTTTCTTTTCCATCCCTCTTTTCAGTTTTCCAGTAACCCTGCTGTTTTAGAATCATCTTCTCAGTTTTGAACTTGTTTAATCTTTATTCAAAAATGAAGTTTTCACTTTTCGAAATACTTGTACATTTTCAAATCAGATTTGTCCATAAAAATGTCATGTTGTGCATTTTATATATTCTCCTCGCTTTTTCATTCTCAAGATATATTTATCCTAATTTTATAAAATTCACAAAAAGAGTTTATTTAGAATCTCTTGTCTTTTATTTATTGCGTGTGAATTTTAGTTTTATATGAAATATATTTTTTATATTTTTAACACACTGTCACAATGTTTACTATGTTGTATTTTCATAAATCAGATAAAACCAGACAACTATAACATTGCTTCTTTAAGATATAAAGATAAAATGTTTAGCTATATACCTTTTCCCACAGCCCAATCCCAGGGAGTTCTAAATTTTGCCTGATTTTAGTTGGTTTTTACTTGAAATGTTTGTCAGCACACGTGAGCCAGAGCAGCCAATATTTTCCTTACTTCACTCTTTACCATAACGCAGAAAACACTTCTGTTCTCTCCCCATATTTATAAATACACAAATATGGGTATGCGACCTAAATTTCTGAAACTACAGAATATGAGGTCATTCAATTTTCAGGATTATTTTGGATTGCTCCATACATAATCTCCTTTAATCCATTTTAAGGTGCTACATTGGTGGAATAGCTGATACATCCTCTCCTGAAGTGGCATCTAATTAACCTCCTTTGGATCTATTTTACATGAAATCAAGTGGCCTTAGTGTGGTATGGTGGGAAATGGAAAAAAAATAATATCACACGAATAATAGCAGGTATGAAAACGGTTTTATTTGCGTTCTTGTGAATATTCATGTTTCTGCTCTGTTTATTCCAGCAGGCCCTGTAGTGAATGATGGCGGCCTGAGCTGGCTGAGGAAGAGCTACCAGAGGATGAAGGAGCAAGCAGAGCGGGAGCAGCGTAGCCTCAGCGATATTGTAGCTCAGAGATACGGGGTGAGGATCGACTTCTGCACACTCTCGCACATTCACAGGCGCAAATTAGTCGGCACTTTGGAAAGTATAAAGTTTTAAAGCGAACTAAAAATCAGCCTACCAGGAGCAAATCTGCATTCAATCTGCAGATGGTTTTATAGCTGAGGTGAAAGATTTGAACATTGTATGAAGAGCTTTTTGATGTCCTCCAAAAATATTTAAAGTCTTTATTGTGTTTCTTCTTTATCAGTCAATGGAGGAATTTCAGAAGAGACTCGCCGGCGCTGAGAAAGCTGTTCATGGTGAGAGTAGAGGCAACAGAGAGCGTTCAGCGAGAGAAGGATGGAGGAGAGGAGAGGAGGATGACAGGGAGAGGTGGAGAGCAAGAGAGGATGATAGGCAAGATCGAGATCGGTGGAGAAAAAGTGAAAGAGACCTGTCACCCCGGGAAAAAGCGAGTTACAGGAGGGGAGATTCGAAGGAGAGGGATCGAGGAAGAGAGGATGACAGAGGCCGAGACGGAGAGAGGGAAAGAGGGAGTCGACGAGACAGAGGCAGAGATGACGAAAAAGACAAAAATGGGGACAGAGAGCGAGAAAGGGATAGGCATAGAGATAAAGAAAAAGACTTCGGCACACGAGCATCTTCATCATCATCTGGAGAGAGTTGGAATCAGCGCTCTTCCTCTCTTGGTTCACTAAAAGGTCGTTTCCTCAAGCCATCAGAGGATGATGATAGTGTTGAAGGTGAGGTTGTTTTTTTTCAGGTGTCTGATAGAATCCTGTAAAAATTGATTCATTTAAGTTGAATAAAGTTATTGCATCTGAAATGTTTTAACAAGATGCAACAGGGATGCTATAAATAAAGAGGAAAACTTTTTATTCCAGTTTAATCATACCATGTGTCTTTGTCTGTGAGATCAACCTCTTTTATACTTTTCTGCAGCTTATCAGCGTCCTCCTCCAACTCGTCCATCCGTCGGCTTTCTGAAACCGAGCGCTGATGATGAAGACTCTCCCCAGAAGCAGAGTAGTATCCAAGCCTGGAAAGAACGCGGCACATCTGGCCAGGAATCCGACAGGACTGAAACTCCTCAAGAAAACAAAACCCAGCCAGAAGGGACCGGAGACACTCTTCATGTTGCTTCCTCAGCAAGGTCTGAGGTTTTCTGCTTGTTGAACTGAAATCTTTACTAATTTGTTTTTGCAAAATAACTAAAGCTCAGCCAGATTGGATGGAGAGCAATTTAATATTGATTTCTAAGTCCTGCCACAGATATTTAAGTGGATTTTGGTCAGGACTGCAGCTGGGTCATTCTAACACTTCAATAGGCAACACTTAGTTGGCATCATTCATACATATAATCCAATGTGCTCTAGAGGAAATCGAAGGAAATATAGTAAAAATAACAAAAACTTTTAAACTTTGCTTCAAAAGAGAGCTCAATATTTAACACTTAGAAGTTTTCCATAATTTAATATTTAATCTCAGGCTTCACTCTCTCATCAGTGATAAAGAGAACAGCTCCTTAGTGAGATTCTTGGATCGAAAGCTGCAGAAAACAATTCTTCCCTCCTGATTTAAAGGAGGAAAATGAATCTCCTTTGAACTCATCTATTGCCTCCATGGCCAGATGTTTATGTCCTGTTCAAAGTTGAACTCCCAGACACAAGACTTATGCAGCTCTAATAAGTTTTCTTTCATCCATCTGTCTTCCCATTAACTCTGAACATCTTCCATATTCCTGCTGAAGAAATGCATCCCCACACCATGGTGCTGCCACCACCATGTTTCAGCATGGGGATAGTGTTTTAGGTGGCATTTTGCATGGGTCTAACAAAGTCAGTTTAGCTCTGATCTGACCGAAGTGAGTTCTTCCACAAATTTACTGTCTCTCTTTCAAGAACAGCTTTTTTGACTCTTTTCCTTAAAGGCCAGATTCATGGCATGAGCTGAGATCGTAATCACACACCTATTTATTCTTATGTACCAATTTAGTGACTTTTCATGGTAAACTCATCTATTTCATTGAGTTCTTTTGCAAAAGTAAATGGTCATTGACTCCCCAAACGCAAAAATGCTCTGCTGCTCACAGATTTCAGCTTTCTTAGATGATCGCAGTGCTGGCTTACAGACCTTTTAAAGGTAACAATAAGAATGAAAATAACATTTCAAAGCAAAAAACACACAACCTAAAAATAAAAAGTAATGATTCAGGTTTTCATGGTGTTCTGGTCTTACATGTGGGCCAGATGTCGGAGTGTCACTGCTTTGTAAAACCTTCTACGTTTCGCCTCATTAGACTAAGTTGTTTTGGTAAACGGGCAGTCAGAACCCCCTGCAGCATGAAATGAGCCTATATGGTGGGAGCAGACGGAAATGATCCTGTGAGGGGTGTAATAGCGTAGAACGACGCTTCCCAGGCAAGGCTCTTATTATCGCTGGAGGGGCCCGACAACTCAAATGGATCAGATCAGATATACAGTGGGAGAAGAAGCAAACAACTAAACTGTTAAATTAAAAAGTTCACAAAAACAATTTTGAGAATGGAAGACTATTGGGCGGGGGAGGGGGGGGGGGGATGTTTCTGAGTCAGCAAGGCAGATGTGTAATCCAATGTTATTTTTTATCTCTTTGTGCCCTTTGACCTCCTTTTCAATCGGTTTCCATAGGACTGAGAATGATAGTGAGGAGGAGGCAGAAGAAGAGATTCCACTGCTGTCAGAGGAAGAGATGAACAAACTGGGGTCAAAGCTGATAAAGGCAGAGATCATGGGAAATACGGTGAGTTTTAAAATGTTTTATTGATGTTGGTCACTGCAACACTAGAAGAGCTTTAATGGAGAACAAGCTGTGCCACAGTTGTTTCAAGTGTTCATAATCTCTCTATTTTATCTGTATTCTCAATTTGTTTTCTCTCCTAGTTAAAAAGAATCAGACAAAGTTTTTTTGGATAAGATTGCGAGCATAAACAAGGGATTTCACTTTGATTTTCAAAGTGCAGACATAAAGCATAAATATATAAGCTACAAATAAATAAAATAAAGAACAGTATGTAAAGATATCTATTTTTTAGAAATAAAAAATGGGAAAATGTGCAAATGTGACAGTGTAAATACACCTATTTTGTTTAAGAGACGACTGCTGGCTGTTCATCACAGAGACAGTCTGGGGAAAGAAATTGTCTCTATAGCAGCTGGTTTAAGCAAATTGTTCTCTGTAGCGGGTAAAGGTCTAAACAGATTGTGTCCAGGATGTGTGTGGTCTGCAGAGATGTTTGCTGACCTTTTCCTGACCTTAGATCTGTACAAGTCCTGGAAGGTTAGCTGTTTTTTTTTTTAGAGTGCACCAAAGTATATGAAAAACTTTTTATCCTTGTAGGCAAAAACCTGGTCTGAGAATGCTCTATGGGGAATTCTTACTGTTCTGTTGAGAAATTTTGGATCCTACATCCACTGATGGTAGTCGCCTCTTTTAGTCTGATAATTAGAGATGCACTGATTGCAGTTCTCTGGCTGATCGCTGATTACCGATCTTTAAAAAACCTGGCATTCTTATTTTTTTCTCTGAAATGTTGCTAAATAAAGCAAGAAAATCACTGATTGGCCACATTGGGGTGACTGTGGTTAGCAGAGAATGGGCAGACATTACCTAGTGGGTGGATGTATCAGTCATATCTCTCTCGCTTAACAGCAGAAGAGTACAGTGGTTGAGTTTTAGACCTTTACTGAGGTAGATAAGATTAGTGGAATAGGAAGTATTGACCAATCACTTATCTCCGAAATTAAGGAAACTGGAGACGATTTGTCAGCTGGCTGATTTATTGGTGCACATCTAATTGCCCCTCTTTATTTCTAGCATCACTGTTGCTTCTTGTTAAACAAACGGTTCAAGGAGCACAACAGTGGTCTTCAGGTGACCCTGTTCAGTCAGCCTTCACATTGAGGGAGGACCAACCGTACCATGTCCAGGATTCCCATGACCGTTTGAAGACATGTGTGCTTGGTATGACATGCCATATTCCAAACTATTATCACTGAGCCAGCTTGTCACGTGTTGGCTTCAAGGACTGGGTTGAGCAGCAAGTATCATAAAGTTATTTTCTACACCTTATCAGAGTTTCATTCTCTTCACCTGCAGCCTTCCTCAACACTCTGTTTTGGACAGAGTAGCAAATAGAAGAACGGCAGTCTAAATAAAGCTTCCCTTGGTCTCCCAGCAATCAGCCTATATGTATAATTTGGAGATGTGTGCAGATGGGATCTGTTATGTTTGGGGATTGCAGCAGATCTTTGTGCTATGTCTGCCTCAGAGGCCCAAACTTTGCGCCTTTAGGATTTATTTTTCTCTTTTCCTTGAGTTTGTGGATTGTTTGTTACAGTTGCCTGTTAGACCCAATGCGCGAGCCGGAATGTAATTGTTGCAATGCCAAAAGCTTCAAGGATATTTTATGGATGCTCAAACAGTTGGGATTCTGATACGACCCGTCACATGTGTTGTTCTGTGTTGCTTTTGATGTCACAATGTGGTTCTAGTCCAATATGAAGAGGGCTGGACTGGACTGATGCCACCGCAGCCCTATAGTAGTTCACTCCATGATACAGTGACTTGCTCACTATTTGGTATGCGGTCACATTGTTATGTTTGATTTGTGTGTTTTCAGGCTATGGTTGAGAAGCTGAAGTCACAGCTGGAAGCAGCTCAAAAAGCAAAGGAGATTAATGCTGTCAGAAAGAAGGAACATGAAGCAGCTAAGTCGAAGCAGGTTGGTAAATCTCCCTTAGCGACTCCTTTTACTCACTTCGGCTGCAGTGTTTATGGGTCTGCTGTGAATTAGAAAACATGATAAGCAAAACTTTCCACCGATAGAGACAATGACTGAATGCGCGAAAAGGGTAAAATAAAAGACAGGACATATTTCTTTTAAACGTGTTCTATTCTTTCTTATTATTTCTGAATGCAAGCTGTTCCTGAGAGCTTTTGCTTCTTGTGCTGATAACGATACTCTGTTTCCAGCAGAGTGCAGTTATCAGCTAACACTCACGTATGTGCAGACACTTCGAAAAACCGACTCCTATCCAACCACGTAGACAGGCACACAGGCAACAAATAAGCTTTCTCATCACTCACAGATTTATCTTTTACTACCGCTAAAAGTCTGAATGCGAATCTGAAAGCCTTAAACCTATATTTGTTTTAAACCTCAGATCCAAAGAGAGCTACAAACTGCCACATCAATCACATTCAGCATGCTGTTAAGATATGAGCCTGACACACAGGTTTTGCTTCAAACATAACTAAACTCTCCACTCTAATGTCTGTCTGCTTCTAAAAGGGAGTCCGTTTGAAGTGAGTTTGGTCTCTTGTTTTTCTGTCTGGGTTGAAACTGCTTTTATTGAGCACTTCAGTGAACCCCTAATGATCAGCAAATGCCCTTTATTTTTCACCAGGGCCTTCCTAATGTTGAGTGTCCTCATTTTAATGTGTTTTTTAAAGGAAAAATTGAGAAGCAGTAGCATGACATCTTTTTAGACAGACATCACTTAGACCGTTTCCGACACAATTATTGAGACGTCATATTTAAAAATAAAATAAAATACTCTCATTACTGTAGAATATTCCCAACCCAGAAAACAATAAAGATTATGAAATAAATTTATAGTTTCATATGAAATAAATTTAGCTAGGTTTTGTAAATCCTACTTTAAGAATTATAGTTTTAAAGAGTTTCTGTAGCTTGTGGATTAATACCCAAACTGTTTTGCCAATGTCGTGTGCTTTAAAGGGCTGTTGTTAACAAAATTTATGTAAACTTCTGACTTTGAAAAGTAAACAGAAAATAGTTTCTTAATTGACTTAAATTAATTTTTAATTTCTTGCATTTTTCTGGAATTTAGCAAATAAAAATAATGTTGGCAATCCTAACTGGCCTAAAAATGTTAATTGTCATTTAATGTCACAGAGGGAGGACAAAAAAAAATTATTTCTTCAAATTTCTGGGTTTGACTGTAAACTTTCCCAAACCCACTGTCACAGTGATAGCTAAACATAAATAAAATCGTAAGATATATGTTTTTTAGAAAGTTTAAAGCAACTGGAACTGTCACAAAAAAGGCTGGATGAAGCCTTTTAGGGTCACTGGTTTCTATAACAACCATTAGACAATGGGTGATTCTCAATATTCAAGTACGCAAATATCTTCTTGTGTACTTGGCTGCAGTTGAAGGTCCATTCTTACCGAGCACAAGGACACAGGTCTGTAGTTCGGCAATTGGAGCGGAGCGTACTTGATGATGTCGCCGCTCAGCTAAGATCTGTGACAAAGTTTCAATAAATGGTCCAGTTTTACTCTCGCATGGGATTATTTTCACATTTACAATAGAAAGTCAAATAAAATAAGTAGTTAATTTGATCGACATCGAATATACATAATTAGGAAGAAATGTTAATACAGAGTAGAAAACCTTTAAAATGATGGACTATAGTTTGCATTATTGATTTATAAAAGCTTTACTAAGTAAATAATGATGGTTTACCACTCTGTTAATTTTCCCAAATTGTTACCAGTAAAGCATGGTTATCTACTAAAAAATGAAAAGGAATATAAGACTATTTTCTTAGAAATTGTTTGTGTCTTAACAAATAATATTAGATGATGAGCAGCTTTAAAATTATGCAATTGATTGAAGAATTGTAACAGCACTTGTGACACCATCAGTGATGTTTCACAAGTACAAGGAAGGGCTCACATTGAGAACCAGGCAGAATCTACAGTGAGTTATTTGGGAGTTGACAGGAAACATCAATTTCTTTACTGCTATCATGAACATAAGCATTTGATTGTTGCTGCTATTGAGGCTTTTACTGGAACTTTATGCTTTGCTCAGATTAGTCCAAGAGTTTCAGAAGCGTTCCAATGTTTAGGTTGAAAGAGAGGGTGAATATTAAACCACATAGCCACTACAAAGAACTTTGGATGATCTGTGATGCTGTGTTTGTCTTCCAAAATCTCTGGGACCCTTACAAGACTAAATGTTATCATAGGCACTTTAAACCACCACAGCAATAAAAATAGAGATCTAGTGCCCTCTGATAGAAAACAGAAATTGGATCTCCTAAAAACCTTTGATAATGTTCTAAAAGATCCGGCCAAATCAACACAAGCCATTCACATGACACAACCTGTACCTTTTCCCTCCCAGCCTACTAAAACCCCTTTTTAAAAACCTGTGCATGTCTGTGTGGGAGAGATCCCTCTCCGTGTTCTCCAGCTATGTGAAATGTTACAGGGAAGGACTCAGTTCTGTTCAGTTGCCACAGTTGGTAGAAGGGTGATAAAAATTTCAGTGTGAGATCTTTGCTAATAAAATCTAAATTTGTTTCTAAAGCTTCTTGGGCATGTCTTCACTAGGGGTGCCAATAAGTGTGGTGGGCTCTTTAAAAGAGCAGAGAAAATGGAGCACTTTGCCAGGAGACTCGAGAAATGTTTCTAAACACAGAAAAATCATAATAATGTTATTAGACCTTTATATTTAAAGTAAGAATCTCATTTACAGCTGGAGGTCAATAATCTTTCTCTCCCAGTCAAAAGGTCTAATGTAAAGACCTTTTCACTTGACATGTCATAATTCTTTGGCTTTGGTTTCCCTATTAGCTGAGAAGTATTTGTTCAGTCCAGCCTGGAGGTCCATTGATTTGTGTTCATTTTAAAACTTAACATTTGTGACTTATTTTGGAGGCCTTTTGGCTCATCTTCAGTGCTCAATGTCTAACTCTTTTTTTCTGCTCTTTTATATTTATTGTTTTTCCTGAATACTTTTATCCTTTAAAGGTCTGACTGAAGTACAGAAAATTTTTTTTTGTGCCTTTTTTTTTATGACACTACAGCTTTATTTTTATGAGACAACCTCCCATACTTTGCTACTCTCACCTCTCTTTTACGCATCTATCCGTTTGCTCCATGCACTTTTTACCCGACCAACTGCTGTTACATAAGCCCGTTTTTCTTCTGATTTGCAGCTTCCATCAAAGGGAAGAATGTTTGAGAGACAGAGAAAGGCTGTAAATGTGTTTCTTTTACAAATCAAGCATAAATCATTTCACGCTTTTGAACCAGATTTCTTTAAAACTTAAAATCATTTATTTTTGTTTCAGACTTATATTCATAGTGAAGCTTAAATTAGATCAGAATGTGAACATCTTAACTAAGGAGGGTAAGTTAGGCTCACGTTCTTTTACAAGTCACATTTTTTCCGACTTAAATAAACAGAAAACATTTATAGAAGATTAATTCCAGTTATTTTGTAACAATTTTAGACTACTTTGACCCTGGTTGAATGTGTTTGAAAAGTTTAGAAATGTGTGTTTTTCTGGGTATGCATGTTCTTAAAGTCATTCAAACTTCACACATCCTGAAATTCTGGCAGATATCCATTGCCATCTCTCACCCTTCTCTCATTGGGCAAAGTCTGACAAGTTGACAAAAAAGCATGTATTTTCAAATTTTACTTAACCATTTTCCAAATCTGGAAAAGTTCAGAAAGAACAAACACTGAGACTGAAAAATGTTTGATTTTCCCTTTTTCTTGTCTTTAACATTATTGGCTAGCACTTTATAAATATTTAGCAGTAATCAACATTTACGTAATTATTTATCTTTAATTTGCCACATCACACCTTTACATCTCGTTGCTTGTACTTGTGACAGTGCAATGACAACTAGAAAATTTCGGAAGAAATTTAGCCGGGGCCTGCCAAGGCGCGCCCGTCGGGCATGGGCCCGGCGTCGTCGCGCCACAAATCGGCGTCGACGCCAAAGGACGCCGCGACGTGATCAGTGGCACGCGGAGAACCGCAAGAACGTTAAGCGAGGCGGACGTGCACCGTTCGGTACGATTTAAAATGTTGTCAAGGCTTTTATTTTGGAAGTTTTGTTAACCTTCATTTCAAAGGGCCAAACTAATCCCATGCGTAATAGTCCTTGGGTTAAAATAGTTATATAATGCTCAAAACACAAGTAGCTGATGTAAAAATATTCAAGGCTTTTATTTTGAAATTTTCAGTATGCTTCATTTCAAAGGGCCAAACTAATACCACGTGTAACAGTGCTTTGGATGAAAAAGTCAAATAAAGCCAAAAAGAGCAATTACGTCATGTAAAATTATTCAAGGCTTTTATTTTGAAATTTTCAGAATGCTTCATTTCAAAGGGCCAAACTAATACCACGTGTAACAGTGCTTTGGATGAAAAAGTCAAATAAAGCCAAAAAGAGCAATTACCTGATGTAAAAATATTCAAGGCTTTTATTTTGAAATTATTATTATGCTCCATTTTAAAGTTCCAAACTAATCCCATGTGTAACAGTGCTTTGGATGAAAAAGTCATATAAAGCCAAAAACAGCAATTACCTGATGTAAAAATATTCAAGGCTTTTATTTTGAAATTTTCAGTATGCTTCATTTCAAAGTTCCAAAGTAATCCCATGTGTAACAGTGCTTTGGATGAAAACGTCAAATAAAGCCAAAAACAGCAATTACCTGATGTAAAAATATTCAAGGCTTTTATTTTGAAATTATTATTATGCTCCATTTTAAAGTTCCGAACTAATCCCATGTGTAACATTGCTTTGGATGAAAAAGTCATATACGGCCAAAAAGAGCAATTACTTCATGTAAAATATTCAAGGCTTTTATTTTGAAATTTTCAGTATGCTTCATTTTAAAGTTCTGAACTAATACCACGTGTAAGAGTGCTTTGGATGAAAAAGTCAAATAAAGCCAAAAAGAGCAATTACGTCATGTAAAAATATTCAAGGCTTTTATTTTGAAACTTTTGTTAAGCTTCATTTCAAAGGGCCAAACTAATACCACGTGTAACAGTGCTTTGGATGAAAAAGTCAAATAAAGCCAAAAAGAGCAATTACATGATGTAAAAATATTCAAGGCTTTAATTTTGAAATTTTTGTTAATATTCATTTCAAAGGGCCAAACTAATACCATGTGTAACAGTGCTTTGGATGAAAAAGTCAAATAAAGCCAAAAAGAGCAATTACGTCATGTAAAAATATTCAAGGCTTTTATTTTGAAATTTGCAGGATGCTTCATTTCAAAGGGCCAAACTAATCCCATGCGTAATAGTCCTTCGGTTAAAATAGTTATATAATGCTCAAAACACAAGTAGCTGATGTAAAAATATTCAAGGCTTTTATTTTGAAATTTTTGTTAAGCTTCATTTTAAAGGGCCAAACTAATACCATGTGTAACAGTGCTTTGGATGAAAAAGTCAAATAAAGCCAAAAAAGAGCAATTACGTCATGTAAAAATATTCAGGGCTTTTATTGTGAAATTTTCAATATGCTTAATTTTAAAGTGTAAAACTAATCCCATGTGTAACAGTTACTGAGTTAAATCAGTTATATACAGCCCAAAGCAGCAAGTAGTTGTAAAGGCCAGTTCTCAGTCCTGATCTGTTTCAACTGAGGATAGATAGAACTACAACGATGCGTATTCGTAGTCCTAACCAGCAGCCAATAGCCTCTTGAGTTCCGTTGCTATGGCAAATAATGGTCTCAGCAGGTGTGAGCTCTGAGCTGTGAGCTCTCAAACACACAAGTGTGTTTGAGCAAACACACTTTACTGAAAAAAAGCATTGGAAACAAATCCTTCTTGTTCGGGAACCGTAATACATATTCGAAAAGCGTTTTAAGCGTATGACAGTTCAATGTGTCTTCTGCGATAGTCCCGAGATTCATATCTGTACCTCACTCAGAGCATTTACAGTGATGAGAGAAAGAAATGTTGTGCCCAGATATGAACCGAGGTCGGCTGTCACTCTAATATGAGCAAAAATGAGAAACTTTGGGTCGCTTAGAGGCAAATTGTGGACAAACCATAACTGGTATCGACGAGCCGTCTTCACTTTCGAAGAGATCACAGACGTATCTACAAAATGAAATTTGAATGGCATTTCTAGGTGAATTTGTGACGACACAGCAAATCCTCAAAAATAGGGTATTTCTAGGATTTTTCCCATTGAGTTATAATGGGGTTTTTTTCGTAGTTTTTTGCGAATTATGTCGCCATGTTAATCCCGAATCCCACCAAAAGTAATAGCTGGAATGGCGTGAATTTTCTGCACGTTTTGATACCTCTTTTGTAGGTGTGCACGCAGCGGTATGAGCCGCATTAACGGTTACGGATGAAAAATAAAGAATAACTAGAAAATTCGGAAGAAATTTAGCCGGGGCCTGCCAAGGCGCGGCCGTGGGGTTCGGGCCCGGCGTCGTCGCGCCACAAATCGGCGTCGACGCCAAAGAACGCCGCGACGTAAGCAGTGGCACGCGGAGAACCGCAAGAACGTTAAGCGAGGCGGACGTGCACCGTTCGGTACGATTTAAAATGTTGTCGAGGCTTTTATTTTGGAAGTTTTGTTAAACTTCATTTCAAAGGGCCAAACTAATCCCATGCGTAATAGTCCTTGGGTTAAAATAGTTATATAATGCTCAAAACACAAGTAGCTGATGTAAAAATATTCAAGGCTTTTATTTTGAAATTTTCAGTATGCTTCATTTCAAAGGGCCAAACTAATCCCATGTGTAACAGTGCTTTGGATGAAAAAGTCATATAAAGCCAAAAACAGCAATTACCTGATGTAAAAATATTCAAGGCTTTTATTTTGAAATTATTATTATTCTCCATTTTAAAGTTCCAAAGTAATCCCATGTGTAACAGTGCTTTGGATGAAAATGTCAAATAAAGCCAAAAACAGCAATTACCTGATGTAAAAATATTCAAGGCTTTTATTTTGAAATTATTATTCTCCATTTTAAAGTTCCAAACTAATCCCATGTGTAACATTGCTTTGGATGAAAAAGTCATATACGGCCAAAAAAAGCAATTACCTGATGTAAAAATATTCAAGGCTTTTATTTTGAAATTATTATTATTCTCCATTTTAAAGTTCCAAAGTAATCCCATGTGTAACAGTGATTTGGATGAAAACGTCAAATAAAGCCAAAAACAGCAATTACCTGATGTAAAAATATTCAAGGCTTTTATTTTGAAATTATTATTCTCCATTTTAAAGTTCCAAACTAATCCCATGTGTAACATTGCTTTGGATGAAAAAGTCATTTACGGCCAAAAAAAGCAATTACCTGATGTGAAAATATTCAAGGCTTTTATTTTGAAATTATTATTCTCCATTTTAAAGTTCCAAAGTAATCCCATGTGTAACAGTGCTTTGGATGAAAACGTCAAATAAAGCCAAAAACAGCAATTACCTGATGTAAAAATATTCAAGGCTTTTATTTTGAAATTATTATTATGCTCCATTTTAAAGTTCCGAACTAATCCCATGTGTAACATTGCTTTGGATGAAAAAGTCAAATAAAGCTCAAAAGAGCAATTACATGATGTAAAAATATTCAAGGCTTTTATTTTGAAATTTTTGTTAAGCTTCATTTTAAAGTTCAAAACTAATCCCATGTGTAACAGTGCTTTGGATGAAAACGTCATATACGGCCAAAAAAAGCAATTACATTATGTAAAAATATTCAAGGCTTTTATTTTGAAATTATTATTATGCTCCATTTTAAAGTTCCGAACTAATCCCATGTGTAACATTGCTTTGGATGAAAAAGTCATATACGGCCAATAAGAGCAATTACGTCATGTAAAATATTCAAGGCTTTTATTTTGAAATTATTATTATGCTCCATTTTAAAGTTCCGAACTAATCCCATGTGTAACATTGCTTTGGATGAAAAAGTCATATACGGCCAATAAGAGCAATTACGTCATGTAAAATATTCAAGGCTTTTATTTTGAAATTATTATTATGCTCCATTTTAAAGTTCCAAACTAATCCCATGTGTAACATTGCTTTGGATGAAAAAGTCATATACGGCCAAAAAGAGCAATTACGTCATGTAAAATATTCAAGGCTTTTATTTTGAAATTTTCAGTATGCTTAATTTTAAAGTTCCAAACTAATGCCATGTGTAACAGTTACTGAGTTAAATCAGTTATATACAGCCCATAGCAGCAGGTAGTTCTAAAGGCCAGTTCTCAGTCCTGATCTGTTTCAACTGAGGATAGATAGAACTACAGCGATGCGTATCTGTAGTCCAAATCAGCAGCCAATAGCCTCTTGAGTTCCGTTGCTATGGCAAATAATGGTCTCAGCAGGTGTGAGCTCTGAGCGCTGAGCTCTCAAACACACAATTGTGTGTTTGAGCAAACACATTTTACTGACAAAAAAGCATTGGAAACAAATCCTTCTTGTTCGGGAACCGTAATACATATTCGAAAAGCGTTTGCAGCGTATGACAGTTCAATGTGTCTTCTGCGATAGTCCCGAGATTCATATCTGTACCTCACTCAGAGCATTTACAGCGATGAGAGAAAGAAATGTTGTGCCCAGATCTGAAATTCTATTCAAATACATGGGAGAGAGCCTCAGACAGCCTCAGAAAATCCTGTCGCATGACTTTGCTCTGAAGCACCGTGACAGAAAACCGTACGGTCTAGATAAATTTCGAAAACATTTTACCGGAGCAGACAGGCGTATCAATGTCAGGACCGATTTTGATACTAATCGTGCGATATTTGTGGGCGTGATGGCGATTTCAAAAATGATTTGGGTTGAAAAAGTTGTCTTCATCTCTCACTCTAAGCAGCCAGAAACGCACTCTAACTTGAGCAAAAATGAGAAACTTTGGGTCGCTTAGAGGCAAATTGTGGACAAACCGTAACTGGTATCGACGAGCCGTCTTCACTTTCGAAGAGATCACAGACGTATCTACAAAATGAAATTTGAATGGCATTTCTAGGTGAATTTGTGACGACACAGCAAATCCTCAAAAATAGGGTATTTCTAGGATTTTTCCCATTGAGTTATAATGGGGTTTTTTTCGCAGTTTTTTGCGAATTATGTCGCCACGTTAAGCCCAAATCCCACCAAAAATAATAGCTCCAATGGCGTGAATTTTCTGCACGTTTTGATACCTCATTTGTAGGTGTGCACCCAGCGGTATGAGCCGCATTAACGGTTACGGAAGAAAAATAAAGAACTAGAAAATTTCGGAAGAAATTTAGCCGGGGCCTGCCAAGGCGCGCCCGTCGGGCATGGGCCCGGCGTCGTCGCGCCACAAATCGGCGTCGACGCCAAAGGACGCCGCGACGTGATCAGTGGCACGCGGAGAACCGCAAGAACGTTAAGCGAGGCGGACGTGCACCGTTCGGTACGATTTAAAATGTTGTCAAGGCTTTTATTTTGGAAGTTTTGTTAACCTTCATTTCAAAGGGCCAAACTAATCCCATGCGTAATAGTCCTTGGGTTAAAATAGTTATATAATGCTCAAAACACAAGTAGCTGATGTAAAAATATTCAAGGCTTTTATTTTGAAATTTTCAGTATGCTTCATTTCAAAGGGCCAAACTAATACCACGTGTAACAGTGCTTTGGATGAAAAAGTCAAATAAAGCCAAAAAGAGCAATTACGTCATGTAAAATTATTCAAGGCTTTTATTTTGAAATTTTCAGAATGCTTCATTTCAAAGGGCCAAACTAATACCACGTGTAACAGTGCTTTGGATGAAAAAGTCAAATAAAGCCAAAAAGAGCAATTACCTGATGTAAAAATATTCAAGGCTTTTATTTTGAAATTATTATTATGCTCCATTTTAAAGTTCCAAACTAATCCCATGTGTAACAGTGCTTTGGATGAAAAAGTCATATAAAGCCAAAAACAGCAATTACCTGATGTAAAAATATTCAAGGCTTTTATTTTGAAATTTTCAGTATGCTTCATTTCAAAGTTCCAAAGTAATCCCATGTGTAACAGTGCTTTGGATGAAAACGTCAAATAAAGCCAAAAACAGCAATTACCTGATGTAAAAATATTCAAGGCTTTTATTTTGAAATTATTATTATGCTCCATTTTAAAGTTCCGAACTAATCCCATGTGTAACATTGCTTTGGATGAAAAAGTCATATACGGCCAAAAAGAGCAATTACTTCATGTAAAATATTCAAGGCTTTTATTTTGAAATTTTCAGTATGCTTCATTTTAAAGTTCTGAACTAATACCACGTGTAAGAGTGCTTTGGATGAAAAAGTCAAATAAAGCCAAAAAGAGCAATTACGTCATGTAAAAATATTCAAGGCTTTTATTTTGAAACTTTTGTTAAGCTTCATTTCAAAGGGCCAAACTAATACCACGTGTAACAGTGCTTTGGATGAAAAAGTCAAATAAAGCCAAAAAGAGCAATTACATGATGTAAAAATATTCAAGGCTTTAATTTTGAAATTTTTGTTAATATTCATTTCAAAGGGCCAAACTAATACCATGTGTAACAGTGCTTTGGATGAAAAAGTCAAATAAAGCCAAAAAGAGCAATTACGTCATGTAAAAATATTCAAGGCTTTTATTTTGAAATTTGCAGGATGCTTCATTTCAAAGGGCCAAACTAATCCCATGCGTAATAGTCCTTCGGTTAAAATAGTTATATAATGCTCAAAACACAAGTAGCTGATGTAAAAATATTCAAGGCTTTTATTTTGAAATTTTTGTTAAGCTTCATTTTAAAGGGCCAAACTAATACCATGTGTAACAGTGCTTTGGATGAAAAAGTCAAATAAAGCCAAAAAAGAGCAATTACGTCATGTAAAAATATTCAGGGCTTTTATTGTGAAATTTTCAATATGCTTAATTTTAAAGTGTAAAACTAATCCCATGTGTAACAGTTACTGAGTTAAATCAGTTATATACAGCCCAAAGCAGCAAGTAGTTGTAAAGGCCAGTTCTCAGTCCTGATCTGTTTCAACTGAGGATAGATAGAACTACAACGATGCGTATTCGTAGTCCTAACCAGCAGCCAATAGCCTCTTGAGTTCCGTTGCTATGGCAAATAATGGTCTCAGCAGGTGTGAGCTCTGAGCTGTGAGCTCTCAAACACACAAGTGTGTTTGAGCAAACACACTTTACTGAAAAAAAGCATTGGAAACAAATCCTTCTTGTTCGGGAACCGTAATACATATTCGAAAAGCGTTTTAAGCGTATGACAGTTCAATGTGTCTTCTGCGATAGTCCCGAGATTCATATCTGTACCTCACTCAGAGCATTTACAGTGATGAGAGAAAGAAATGTTGTGCCCAGATATGAACCGAGGTCGGCTGTCACTCTAATATGAGCAAAAATGAGAAACTTTGGGTCGCTTAGAGGCAAATTGTGGACAAACCATAACTGGTATCGACGAGCCGTCTTCACTTTCGAAGAGATCACAGACGTATCTACAAAATGAAATTTGAATGGCATTTCTAGGTGAATTTGTGACGACACAGCAAATCCTCAAAAATAGGGTATTTCTAGGATTTTTCCCATTGAGTTATAATGGGGTTTTTTTCGTAGTTTTTTGCGAATTATGTCGCCATGTTAATCCCGAATCCCACCAAAAGTAATAGCTGGAATGGCGTGAATTTTCTGCACGTTTTGATACCTCTTTTGTAGGTGTGCACGCAGCGGTATGAGCCGCATTAACGGTTACGGATGAAAAATAAAGAATAATAATAATAAAGAAACTTTTCTTGGGAGAATAGCAATAGGTTCCTGCCATTGCTTTGCATGGCAGGCCCCAATAATACTTAAAGAGACGCTTCTCTCCGACAATAGTAATAGGTTCCTGCCATTGCTTTGCATGGCAGGCCCCAACTAGAAAATTTCGGAAGAAATTTAGCCGGGGCCTGCCAAGGCGCGCCCGTGGGGTTTTGGGCCCGGCGTCGTCACGCCACAAGTCGGCGTCGACGCTAAAGAACGCCGCGACGTGACCAGTGGCACGCGGAGAACCGCAAGAACGTTAAGCGAGGCGGACATGCACCATTCGGTACGATTTAAAATTTTCTCAAGGCTTTTATTTTGGAAGTTTTGTTAAACTTCATTTCAAAGGGCCAAACTAATCCCATGCGTAATAGTCCTTGGGTTAAAATAGTTATATAATGCTGAAAACAGCAATTACATGATGTAAAAATATTCAAGGTTTTTATTTTGAAATTATTATTATGCTTAATTTTAAAGTTACGAACTAATCACATGTGTAACAGTGCTTTGGATGAAAAAGTCATACAAAGACAAAAACAGCAATTGCATGATGTAAAAATATTCAAGGCTTTTATTTTGAAATTATTATTATGCTCCATTTTAAAGTTCCGAACTAATACCACGTGTAACATTGCTTTGGATGAAAAAGTCACATAAAGCCAAAAACAGCAATTACCTGATGTAACAACATTCAAGGCTTTTATTTTGAAATTATTATTATGCTCCATTTTAAAGTTCCGAACTAATCCCATGTGTAACATTGCTTTGGATGAAAAAGTCATATACGGCCAAAAAGAGCAATTACTTCATGTAAAATATTCAAGGCTTTTATTTTGAAATTTTCAGTATGCTTCATTTTAAAGTTCTGAACTAATACCACGTGTAAGAGTGCTGTGGATGAAAAAGTCAAATAAAGCCAAAAAGAGCAATTACGTCATGTAAAAATATTCAAGGCTTTTATTTTGAAATTTTTGTTAAGCTTCATTTTAAAGGGCCAAACTAATACCACGTGTAACAGTGCTTTGGATGAAAAAGTCACATAAAGCCAAAAACAGCAATTACCTGATGTAAAAATATTCAAGGCTTTTATTTTGAAATTATTATTATTCTCCATTTTAAAGTTCCAAAGTAATCCAATGTGTAACAGTGCTTTGGATGAAAACGTCAAATAAAGCCAAAAACAGCAATTACCTGATGTAAAACTATTCAAGGCTTTTATTTTGAAATTATTATTATGCTCCATTTTAAAGTTCCAAAGTAATCCCATGTGTAACAGTGCTTTGGATGAAAACGTCAAATAAAGCCAAAAAAAGCAATTACCTGATGTAAAAATATTCAAGGCTTTTATTTTGAAATTATTATTATTCTCCATTTTAAAGTTCCAAAGTAATCCCATGTGTAACAGTGCTTTGGATGAAAACGTCAAATAAAGCCAAAAACAGCAATTACCTGATGTAAAACTATTCAAGGCTTTTATTTTGAAATTATTATTATTCTCCATTTTAAAGTTCCAAAGTAATCCCATGTGTAACAGTGCTTTGGATGAAAACGTCAAATAAAGCCAAAAACAGCAATTACCTGATGTAAAAATATTCAAGGCTTTTATTTTGAAATTATTATTCTCCATTTTAAAGTTCCAAACTAATCCCATGTGTAACATTGCTTTGGATGAAAAAGTCATATACGGCCAAAAAAAGCAATTACCTGATGTAAAAATATTCAAGGCTTTTATTTTGAAATTATTATTATTCTCCATTTTAAAGTTCCAAAGTAATCCCATGTGTAACAGTGCTTTGGATGAAAACGTCAAATAAAGCCAAAAACAGCAATTACCTGATGTAAAAATATTCAAGGCTTTTATTTTGAAATTATTATTCTCCATTTTAAAGTTCCAAACTAATCCCATGTGTAACATTGCTTTGGATGAAAAAGTCATATACGGCCAAAAAAAGCAATTACCTGATGTAAAAATATTCAAGGCTTTTATTTTGAAATTATTATTATTCTCCATTTTAAAGTTCCAAAGTAATCCCATGTGTAACAGTGCTTTGGATGAAAACGTCAAATAAAGCCAAAAACAGCAATTACCTGATGTAAAACTATTCAAGGCTTTTATTTTGAAATTATTATTATGCTCCATTTTAAAGTTCCAAACTAATCCCATGTGTAACAGTTACTGAGTTAAATCAGTTATATACAGCCCATAGCAGCAGTAGTTCTAAAGGCCAGTTCTCAGTCCTGATCTGTTTCAACTGAGGATAGATAGAACTACAGTGATGCGTATTCGTAGTCCAAATCAGCAGCCAATAGCCTCTTGAGTTCCGTTGCTATGGCAAATAATGGTCTCAGCAGGTGTGAGCTCTGAGCTGTGAGCTCTCAAACACACAAGTGTGTTTGAGCAAACACACTTTACTGAAAAAAAGCATTGGAAACAAATCCTTCTTGTTCGGGAACCGTAATACATATTCGAAAAGCGTTTCGAGCGTATGACAGTTCAATGTGTCTTCTGCGATAGTCCCGAGATTCATATCTGTACCTCACTCAGAGCATTTACAGTGATGAGAGAAAGAAATGTTGTGCCCAGATATGAACCGAGATGGGCTGTCACTCTAATTTGAAGAAAAATGAGAAACTTTGGGTCGCTTAGAGGCAAATTGTGGACAAACCGTAACTGGTATCGACGAGCCGTCTTCACTTTCGAAGAGATCACAGACGTATCTACAAAATGAAATTTGAATGGCATTTCTAGGTGAATTTGTGACGACACAGCAAATCCTCAAAAATAGGGTATTTCTAGGATTTTTCCCATTGAGTTATAATGGGGTTTTTTTCGCAGTTTTTTGCGAATTATGTCGCCACGTTAAGCCCAAATCCCACCAAAAATAATAGCTCCAATGGCGTGAATTTTCTGCACGTTTTGATACCTCATTTGTAGGTGTGCACCCAGCGGTATGAGCCGCATTAACGGTTACGGAAGAAAAATAAAGAATTATAATAAAGAGACGCTTCTCTCCGACAATAGTAATAGGTTCCTGCCATTGCTTTGCATGGCAGGCCCCAATAATAACTAGAAAATTTCGGAAGAAATTTAGCCGGGGCCTGCCAAGGCGCGCCCGTGGGGTTCGGGCCCGGCGTCGTCGCGCCACAAATCGGCGTCGACGCTAAAGAACGCCGCGACGTAATCAGTGGCACGCGGAGAACCGCAAGAACGTTAAGCGAGGCGGACGTGCACCGTTCGGTACGATTTAAAATTTTTGTCGAGGCTTTTATTTTGGAAGTTTTGTTAAACTTCATTTCAAAGGGCCAACCTAATCCCATGAATAACAGTCATTGGATAAAATCAGTTATATAGTGCTCAAAACAGCAATAATCTCATGTAAAAATTCTCAAGGCTTTTATTTTGAAATTTTCAGTATGCTCCATTTTAAAGTTCCGAACGAATCCCATGTGTAACAGTGCTTTGGATAAAAAAGTCACATAAAGCCAAAAAGCGCAATTACCTGATGTAAAAATATGCAAGGCTTTTATTTTGAAATTATTATTATGCTCCATTTTAAAGTTCCGAACTAATCCCATGTGTAACAGTGCTTTGGATGAAAAAGTCACATAAAGCCAAAAAGCGCAATTACCTGATGTAAAAATATTCAAGGCTTTTATTTTGAAATTATTATTATGCTCCATTTTAAAGTTCCGAACAAATCCCATGTGTAACAGTGCTTTGGATGAAAAAGTCATATACGGCCAAAAAGAGCAATTACATGACGTAAAAATATTCAAGGCTTTTATTTTGAAATTTTCAGTATGCTTCATTTCAGAGGGCCAAACTATTCCATTGTGTAACAGTGCTTTGGATAAAAAAGTCACATAAAGCCAAAAAGCGCAATTACCTGATGTAAAAATATTCAAGGCTTTTATTTTGAAATTATTATTATGCTCCATTTTAAAGTTCCGAACTAATCCCATGTGTAACATTGCTTTGGATGAAAAAGTCAAATAAAGCCAAAAAGAGAAATTACCTGATGTAAAAATATTCAAGGCTTTTATTTTGAAATTATTATTATGCTCCATTTTAAAGTTCCAAACTAATCCCATGTGTAACAGTGCTTTGGATGAAAAAGTCATATAAAGCCAAAAACAGCAATTACCTGATGTAAAAATATTCAAGGCTTTTATTTTGAAATTATTATTATTCTCCATTTTAAAGTTCCAAAGTAATCCCATGTGTAACAGTGCTTTGGATGAAAAAGTCATATAAAGCCAAAAACAGCAATTACCTGATGTAAAAATATTCAAGGCTTTTATTTTGAAATTATTATTATTCTCCATTTTAAAGTTCCAAAGTAATCCCATGTGTAACAGTGCTTTGGATGAAAAAGTCATATAAAGCCAAAAACAGCAATTACCTGATGTAAAAATATTCAAGGCTTTTATTTTGAAATTATTATTATTCTCCATTTTAAAGTTCCGAACTAATCCCATGTGTAACATTGCTTTGGATGAAAAAGTCATATACGGCCAATAAGAGCAATTACGTCATGTAAAATATTCAAGGCTTTTATTTTGAAATTATTATTATGCTCCATTTTAAAATTCCAAACTAATCCCATGTGTAACATTGCTTTGGATGAAAAAGTCATATACGGCCAAAAAGAGCAATTACGTCATGTAAAATATTCAAGGCTTTTATTTTGAAATTTTCAGTATGCTTAATTTTAAAGTTCCAAACTAATCCCATGTGTAACAGTTACTGAGTTAAATCAGTTATATACAGCCCATAGCAGCAGGTAGTTCTAAAGGCCAGTTCTCAGTCCTGATCTGTTTCAACTGAGGATAGATAGAACTACAGCGATGCGTATCTGTAGTCCAAATCAGCAGCCAATAGCCTCTTGAGTTCCGTTGCTATGGTAAA
Source organism: Xiphophorus maculatus (assembly GCF_002775205.1). Taxonomy (NCBI): domain Eukaryota; kingdom Metazoa; phylum Chordata; class Actinopteri; order Cyprinodontiformes; family Poeciliidae; genus Xiphophorus; species Xiphophorus maculatus. The sequence goes on along the minus strand of NC_036460.1, from coordinate 18,927,554 downwards.
TAATGGTCTCAGCAGGTGTGAGCTCTGAGCGCTGAGCTCTCAAACACACAATTGTGTGTTTGAGCAAACACATTTTACTGACAAAAAAGCATTGGAAACAAATCCTTCTTGTTCGGGAACCGTAATACATATTCGAAAAGCGTTTGCAGCGTATGACAGTTCAATGTGTCTTCTGCGATAGTCCCGAGATTCATATCTGTACCTCACTCAGAGCATTTACAGCGATGAGAGAAAGAAATGTTGTGCCCAGATCTGAAATTCTATTCAAATACATGGGAGAGAGCCTCAGACAGCCTCAGAAAATCCTGTCGCATGACTTTGCTCTGAAGCACCGTGACAGAAAACCGTACGGTCTAGATAAATTTCGAAAACATTTTACCGGAGCAGACAGGCGTATCAATTTCAGGACCGATTTTGATACTAATCGTGCGATATTTGTGGGCGTGATGGCGATTTCAAAAATGATTTGGGTTGAAAAAGTTGTCTTCATCTCTCACTCTAAGCAGCCAGAAACGCACTCTAACTTGAGCAAAAATGAGAAACTTTGGGTCGCTTAGAGGCAAATTGTGGACAAACCGTAACTGGTATCGACGAGCCGTCTTCACTTTCGAAGAGATCACAGACGTATCTACAAAATGAAATTTGAATGGCATTTCTAGGTGAATTTGTGACGACACAGCAAATCCTCAAAAATAGGGTATTTCTAGGATTTTTCCCATTGAGTTATAATGGGGTTTTTTTCGCAGTTTTTTGCGAATTATGTCGCCACGTTAAGCCCAAATCCCACCAAAAATAATAGCTCCAATGGCGTGAATTTTCTGCACGTTTTGATACCTCATTTGTAGGTGTGCACCCAGCGGTATGAGCCGCATTAACGGTTACGGAAGAAAAATAAAGAATAACTAGAAAATTCCTGAAGAAATTTAACCGGGGCCTGCCAAAGTGTGCCCGTCGGTTTGGACCCAGCGTTCTGATGCTAGACATTAGCATCAATGCTAAGCTTAGCTCAAAAATTCCAAAGTGGCATGTGGAGAATCAAAAGAATGTTGACTAACATGGAATTGCACCATTCAGTATGATAAAGTGTATCAGCTAAAATTAGCCAAAATGCTAATGTTAGCATTAGCATTTGCTACATGTCAGTAGCATGTGGCCACATGCCACATGTCAGTAGCATGTGGCCACATGCCACATGTCAGTAGTGTGTGGGGCATCACTAGGATGTTTTATATAATTGACTTACTCCATTCAGCATAGTAGACATGGCTAATAAATCAGAAAAATAGCTAATAGCTTATTTAAGCTAAAAGGCTAATGCTAAGTAAAAGATAATGCAGGCTAATATTACCTGTGGCGGTGCACTAACCCGAGTGGGCTATTGAGGCTTTTATTTGGAAAAAAAACCGTAAGCTTCATATTAAGTCGCCACACTAATCCAATGTCTAACAGTGATTTGTTTAAACCAGTCACATAAAGTCCAAAATAGCAATTACGTGATGTAAAAATTGCCACGGCTTTTATTTTGAAATTTTCAGTAAGCTTAATTTTAAATGGCCACTCTAATCCCATGTGTAACAATGGTTAGGTAAATTCTGTTATAAAATGCCCAAAACACAAGTAGTTCTAACGGCCAGCTCAGTCCTCCACAGTAATAACTGACAGTTCCTCCATGTTTTAGTTCTAACCTTCTGTGTCATCATGTTCTGCTATACTTAGAACTACAGTGATGCGTTTTTGTAGTCCTAATCAGCTGCTCTGTGTTCCGTTGCTATGGTAATTAAGCATCTCTGAATTAAGAATTCTGTGTGAGGCATTACAAAAAAGCATGGGGAGAGTCACAAGCATGTTGACTAACATGGATTTGAACCATTCAATATGTAAAATAAGTGTATAAGCTAAAATAGGCCAAATGCTATTAATGTTATTATAATATAATAATTATATTAGTTCAATAATATTAAACATTATTTTATTTTTCTCTGAAATCAATTAAAACTTTTTAAAATTTATACATTAGTGACTTTTGTCACTTATAAAGGTAAATTAATCTACTTCATAATAGTGACAAAAATGTTTACTTAAATAACCCACACAAACAACAGATCACGTTTAAATATATATTGAACTGATGTTAAAAGATTTCTACAAACTTTTTACAGGAAAAGTTTACAATGAACAAAAAATTACAACCTTTAAAGAATACAATACATTCGAGAATCTGATGCCTCTGCAATAAAAAATTTTGCTATTTTTTTTATTTTACGTGTGTCCTGTCCGGCCAGGTGGCACTCAGGGTTGTTGCCTGAGTGTCAAGGTGAGGCCCGACAGATTTACTGTCACAAGTGAAACATTATGGCTTTGCCATGATGATCCACTTGTTATAAATGTGAAACGTTTATAACTATATACATACATGAAAACATATTTGAAACTATAATCTAATGTAACATATTGCAGTCTCTATAGAATAAATGAAACAATTTTAAATATATACATACATGAAAAACTATTTACAGATCAAAACAACAAAAAAGAATTGCTTCTCTGAAGGTCTTTGATTTGGCCAACTTCTTCTTAGGCCTCCAATCTGGTGTGACACATCACAGACTGTAGTAAAAAAAAAAACAGACAAAAACCAAATTAATATATATGACATTTTTAAACATTTATTTGATTTATGAATGAATAAAGTAAAAATTAAACTTTGTTAAAACTCAGGTTTAAGAATGATTAAGATAGATATAAACACCAATGTGACCTAAGAAAAAAGGGCATATATCCACTGGATTCCTCCTATCAAACCTACATATACAACATCATCAATTTCAAATTAAAATAAACAAAATTAGCTTTAATTTGTTATGTACCTATCTAAAGAAACAGGAACTCCATCTTCTCCTCAGATTGGGTGTGGGACCAAGTCCATGAGGTAGGCAAGGGTGTCCTGGACTAAAAATACACAAGTCATTCCATCAATAGACATCTATTATCTATCTATGAACTATCTACAACAACAAAAAAGTAACTACTTTTAAGGTTGCTACAATTTAGATACATTTGCTACATCTCATGGGCCAAACCTCCAGGTCTCGTTTCCTCTCTCTCTTCTTGGCAGCCTCCAAGGATTGTTTGTGTGGAACAACCTGCAAAAACAACCTGCAAAAACAGACTAAAACTGGGAGAAAAGAGGTTAATTCCACCAAAACAACACAAATTCTCACTATGTGGAGGGAGTCCAACAGGACAAAAGTGAGTTGAACTTTTGTCCTCCTAGTGAAGTAACCACTAGGGGGGCTGCAGCAGTAACAAGTGCAGTGTGATTGGAGAGAGATGAAACAAGGAGAGCTTTAATTGAATGACGCAAATAGTGAAAAATAACGAAGGAGTTTTGCAAAAAATTAGATTTATTTGAAGGGTAACAGTTACTCTAACTGCATTAGAAAAATAAGGAAAATGCTCTGTGCCAGATTGAAGACCTATTTGAAATAATTTTGATTTCAAAATAGAACAGAATATACGTGTAGTAACTGATTGTTTTATCTACTGCTTCCTGGTCCAATATTTCCAGCAACTACTCTGACAGAGAACCGATAAGTGTTTCAAGATCAGCCACTTTCGTATTCCCAAAGCTCAAACAAACTTTCATGGGCACATACAAACCCTGCTTATGAAGCCTCCTTTCTACGGAACTAAATAAGTACTGAAAAGATTCGCAAACTGTACAAGAATATTTTTATGCCTACAACAACATCCACAAGCTATACCATAATTCACAAATGTGTACAATGAATAAATATATATCAAACACTCTGCAACAATAATAGAGAAAAACAACCCACACTGCTTTCTGATTGCTGCATGTACGAAAGAAACCACAGTCAGATAAAATGATGTAAGATCTTAACATTTTCTCCAAAAAGAATGTCCTGTCATGAATTCAGGATTAAGATGTACAGTGCTTACAAAGTAATCATTCCCCTTGAACTGTTCCATATTGTTACATTACAACCACAAATATATTTCATCGGAATGTAATATAAAAGACCAAGAAAAAGACCCCTTATGATGAGTCAGACTGATTCAGTGTTCCCTCACTCGGACGCAGGTCACCGGGGAACACACTACCGTGCATTTGATCAAAAAGTTGGACCGGAGGGTGTGATCCAAATAAGTCTTCCTGGCAAGGTCTATTTGGGGGTCCTGGAGAGGAGAGTCTGTCGGATAGTCAAAAGAAGGATTCAAGAAGAGCAGTGTGATTTTCACCCTGGTCATGAAACACTGGACCAGCTCCATAACCTCAGCAGGGACCTGGAGGGTGTATGGAAGTTCATCCAACTGCTCTACATGTGTCTGTGGACTTGGAGAAGGAAATCGACCGTGTCCCTCTGGAAACCATGCGGGGGTTCTCCAGGAGTATGGAGTATCAGGCCCTTTAATAGGGGCTGTTAGGTTCCTTCATGACCGATGTCAGAGTCTGGTGTGCATTGCCAGCAGAGTCGGGCTCGTTTCCTTGGTGGAGTCCAACTCTCAGCAGAAATGAGCACGACTTACCGCCAGCAATGCAGACTAAACTCTGGCACCAATCACACAGAAACCTTACAGCCAATATCAAAGGACCTTGGACACCATACTCCCGGAGAACCCCCCCCACCCTCCTCCCCCGCAAGGTTCCCAGAGGGAGACTGTCAAATTACTTCTCCAAGTACACAAAACACATGTTGATTGTTTGGACGAACTCCCATGCACTCTCCAGGAACTTAAGGACCCTCCTTTCTAGGACCCCAGAATAGACTCTACCAGGGAGGCGTAAAAGTATACATTATTGAATTAATTTTTTGCAAATAAACTGAAAAGTGTGTATTACTCAGTTAATACCTGGAAAAAATCTACAGTGTATTATGTACTTGTATTTCTACATTTGTGGTTGTAATGTGATAAAATATGGAAAATTTCAAGGAGCATGACTATTTTTGGAAGCCACTGTAGATGCAGCTTATACTGAAGCTAACACACAGTATATAGGATTGTGGTAGCTGTAGTAAGCCTGCAAGACACCTGACTGGACACAGTATTCTGGATTGGAGATGTAAATGTGATCAAGGAGAGTACGTTTTTCTGTGGTTGCATCAGAGATGAGTTGCATAAAGCCTTTTGCTCTAAACAACTCACTGATGGCTTTTTTCCCAGGAGGAATAAGGTCCTCATTGAAGTCTCCCAATATGACAACGGGCCGAATATCCATTGAATTCAGGCCATCCAAGAGGTTCTGCAGATTTCTTAAAAATGTTCCAAGATCATAACTTGGTGGCCTGTAAACTGTCGCAATGAGGGCTCTGATTGGGGTGTCCACTTTGACAACGTTGAATTCAAGATCTGTAACCTGGTTAAAGAATCTACGTTCCTGCGGTTGGAGAAGACTCCGGCAGTAAGTCGCTACTCCCCCACCCTCTTTGGTAGCAATGTCGACTCTGTTTGAGTAGGAGACATGTCTGTTCCGTGAAAAGAAAGAATAGCCCTCCATTTGGCAAGAAGCTGGAACAGAAGATCCAAATAAATGAGTCTCCGTTAGGCATAAGACATCTGCCAGCATAAGTTCATGATGTTGTTTCATGTCCTCAGAGTGACAGATAAGACCTTCGACATTGTGGTGGACAATTGTTAATGTTGCACCTTGATGACCAGACTGAAAATGCAAGAGTGGTCTGGTGTGCAAAAACGATGCTGGTCTCATTGATTCCATAGCTGCTGTGATATTTTCGTCAGCGTAGATCTTACTTTCATCGAAATCAATGATTTTAAGTCCTTCCAGGGAAGTTGTGCGACTGAGGGCCACATATGCCATTCCGGGTTCAAAAATACGCTTCAAAGAAATGACCGCAGACTTCATGGTCATCCCTTGGACCTTGTGTGCCGTACACCCAAAGGCTAACCTGATTGGAAATTGCCGTCGTACCACTCCCTTTACGCTACTCTGTTCCTCAAATCTCTCAATGTAAACAAAGCCATCTGGTTTACCCTGAATCTTTTTTGTGTGTCCAGCGAGGGGATTGTCCAGTTTGAGTCCAATTAACTTTACAGTAGTCTTTCCATCTTTCGTACTGGTGACAATATCCGCAATGGTGCCAAATGTTCCATTAACGAGACCATCCTCTACATCCAAGTTTCTTATAATCATTACCCTAAAACCCAAACCAGCCTGTATGTTGTTAGACAAGTCTCGTTTGTTGCCCGCTATGCAACAGCCCAGATTAATCATGTTTCCTGTCTTTGTAACCCTTTTGTAGTCCTCTGCCTCGATATCAACTGTTACTACACCTAAAGAGGCCACAACTGTTGCATTATGGGTGTCCACCTGTTTGTTTGTTGCAAAAATGTGCAGAACATCCATTGGACACTCTTTGGGGTCAGTAACAGCTTGGATCAAAAGAGCCTTGTCATCCTCACTAAGCGAATCGGCTTTACCTTTAACTCGAATCCGGTTCAGGAGCTCTGCAAACGCTCGGTCATCTTTCTGCCGCATGATTTCTGTCAGGCTGATCATCTGGAAATTCTCATTCCAGATATCAAGCACGCCATCCTCGGCGACACAAAGCGGTTTTGATCGTCCAAGAGGAGGAAGTTGGAAGAAGTCCCCCACAGCCAAAACAGAGACCCCACCCATGAACCTGTTGTTCCCCTTGATTTGTTGAAATCTCCAGTGAACATATGCAAGTAGGTCTTTGGAGACCATGGAGATTTCATCGATGATTAAGATTTCTACATTAGAAAGAACTGCCCTCACTTCATCCAATGAATTTCCAAGTCCCTTGTATGGTGGTTTTAAACTTTTGGGTAGCTTCAAGATGGAATGTAAAGTCTTCCCTGATATGTTGTACGCTGCAGTACCAGTAAAAGCTGTGAGGAGCACAGTGGGCTTGGACATGTCACCAATATCGAGAAGTCTCGGAAGCTGGCGCAAGAGCTTGGTTGCCTCCTGGTAAACACATTTGATGACATGAGATTTACCACAGCCAGCTCCTCCCGTCAAGAAATAAAAGAACGGTTCTGGGTTCTCACCCCAGACGCGCTTCAGACACCAATCGCGAATGGCGTAGAACATGGACGCTTGAGTCTCATTTAAACTCCTGTACATTTGTCTGATGAAATCAGGGCTCAATTTAGGAGCTTCAATTTTTGGCATGTCTACAGTGTTGACATCAATTTCATAATCTGGAATAGGGTCTTGCTCTTCATCTTCTTGCAATGGTGGTCGCTCAGCAGCGCATTCTAAACGGTCTACCTCAACCTCGGGTGCAAAAGTGTTCCACGCATTACGAACCGGTCCTTGCTTTGTCAGATTTTCCATAATCTTATCAATTTTCTTACCTTGCCCTTCATACCTTTTGCAATTGAAATCCACATACTGTTTAACCCGATATCTACCACGAAAACCGTTGTTGTAAAAGGCTTCGTAGGTTGTGTGTTCCTCATTTTTAAGGTCCTCATCTCTTCTGTGAGGAAAATACAACTTCAGAAGCCGTCTGTAAAACTTTTCGGGTGTTTTTTTCTCAGAAAAACGAGTAAATCTAATAACTGCAGGTTTGCCCATAGTTCTTTTCTGGATGTATCCTGCATCATTAAGGAGGGGAATTGCATTTGGCCCTTCAATTTGCCTACCATATAGAACCCGGTATTCTGACGCAAATTCTGCCAGGCACATGTGTTCGAATTCTAATGTTTCTGGTCTGTTGAGATATTTTTCCGGCAATCCTGTCATCCACACATTCTCTTCATCTGGGGACATGTTTACGAGTTTACTCATCGGAAGGCTCATTTTTACACCGTCTTCATCTGTTTGAAGAAAAAGGACACTACGAGAGGACTTTTTGAGAGGTAGGCTACAAGTGCGCGCAACGGATTCTTGAGCACTAACCTCTCTCTGTTTTGAATAAGCCTGCATGATCTTTTTCATCTCATCGCGTTGGCTAACATTGGCCGTCTTTAAATCATCTACAACAGACTTGAGGAACTGCGCCATTTCATGCTCTGGCTTGGCTATGTAGGACATCATGTACTCAATGCAGCTGTACTCATCAAGCACATACTGGATGTCCATGTTAGCATTCCATGCACGAAGGAGATCGGGGTTGTACCCATTGACCCAGCTATCTTTAGGATCTCGTTTCATGATTACCACCATTCCAGAAGTGAGAGCATCGACATGGCCATTGTACTCTACTTTGGTCATATTACAAGCCTGGAGTAACTCTGACAAATCCCTGAAAGATGATTTGTCATCTTTCAGTGAATCCCTAATTGGTTTCAGTTTCTTCTTAGCCTCTCTTTGTAGGTTTGAGACAAATGGTGATCTAGATTTTTTGGACTTTCTCCTACCTTTTGGCTTACTTTGCTTTGGTGTTTCATCATCAATTTCCAAATCTAAGTCAATTACTGGGACGGTGATTCTGGTGCGGTCCATTGGTAGTTTGGGGAATCCAAATCGGCATTCAACATTACCTTTTTTGCATGATTTTGAGTGCTTTTTGCTGTGCATTTGAACCTCTGTTACAATTTTGTGGAGCTCTGGGTCTCTGATTTCATCAGGCAACTGACAGGATATGTAACGATCGATGAACTTTATGACTTCACCGCAACATGAGGGATCTTCCATTTCAGGTGCATCCTTAATCCATATCACAGCATGGATATGGGGTGAACCCCTTGCCTGAAATTCCACACGATAAAAGTAATCCTCAACTGGTCCAATGGGCTGTGCAGGGGAAAGAATGAGGTCTCTAAACAGTGCGTCCACTCTCTTTTCAAACATGCGCATGACGGTGACAGGGTTGCTTCTAAGAATGTCACACTTTGCATTCCAGTCAAGCTCAGAAAAACTTACCTGCTCGCCATGTTGACCTTTGATGGCCTCAATGACTTCTGGCCATCTCATTTCAGCAGCAGAGAACGTGCAAAAGAAAGTGGGCTTTCCAAGTTGCCTCACCATGGCGTGCAAATCACGTAATCCTTTCTCCCAATAAGCAGGAGTTCCTCTTAAGGGTTGCATGAAACGGGTGGCCTCTTTATTCTGGATCAGTTTTTCCAATTCCTCTTTGTCCTGCAGCATTTTGCTGGAAATATTTTTCCCATCTTTGGTGCTTGGTTTCCCTTTTCTGGTCTGAATGGACATACTATTATTGGCAATATGAGTTTCAGTAACAAATTGCGCAAAGAAAAGATAACTCTGGTCTTTGGCAAACCGAGTATCTATTGAGAAAAGTCGTACATTGAAATACATACTCGGTGAAAGTGCAACACGGCGGGATTCATCTAATGTGTTCATTCCAGTTGGGAAATGTACAGGATAAGCCTTGGCTTCAAGTCTTGGAACACTGAAGAAGGAGATGGGCTTGTTCCCCTGAGCCGGCGCAATGCTGAAAATCCCTTCTCCATATGACAATACTTCCTGCGCTATGTCAGGAGGCTGCATACAGGTGTCCAAGATCAGACCAGGTCGAAGTGCCTGATGCTCTGCCCCTATGTGGTCAGGTTGCTGGTCTGCGGCTGCATCCATTGCAGCCTCCTCTGCTTCTGAGTCCTCAACTGGCTGATCCTCTTGGAAACCCTCAAATGTGGCACTTTCATTTATACTTACGTCTTTGTAATCTGGATGACTCTCTTTAAGCTTTCTCAGTGCAGCTAAGACAGTTTTCATGTTGACCGTGTAAAAGTATTGGTACCCTTTGTACTTGGTTTTTCTCTTCAGCTTCACCTGTAAAAGCTGGGCTTCCTCACGGGGCCTCGGAAGACTGTTTACGACGGTTTCCATGTCAGAAGGAACACAGACAACTGCTCCATGTATTGCCCTTTGCTGGCCCTTGGGCAAGGAAACAATTTTTGCAAAAGGTAGAATTTTTGCAATTAATTGCCTTTCAAGTACATTCAATTCTGCAAGCTCTATGGGAACGGAAGCTAGGTGAAGGTTATTGGCAGCAGCAATCGATGGCATCTTTCCTCTGCTTAGATGGCTGTCACATGTGTAGCAGATCCACTCCCCCATCCTCTCTTGAGGTACAGAACATGGGGTTGAGCAAGCATGTCCACACACATGAACATACGTACCTGTGAAACAATCAGCTACTACACGCATATTCTTGGTATATTTACCTCGTTTACACTGCTTTACTTGATTGGGGAAAAGAGCTCTGTGACACACAGTGCAAACATATGTGGGTCCGTTTTGAATGTTTTTATTAAAGTTTTGTATTGCAGCTTTCATTTCTTCACTCATCAGAGGGCGTGGAGTTTCAAGGTGGAAGCCTACATTTCTTTTGTATTTCCTTCTGATTCGCAAAGCATGCTCCAATTTGAGTTTATTGGAAACTGCTTCCCTTGATAGCCTGATTCTCCTGTTGGCAGCACATTTCTTATTATGTTTGAACTGATAATCAGGCTCTCTGTGATACTTCTCCTTCATAAGTTCACTCATTATTTGTTTCTGTCGGCTTCTGAAATCGGGATCATTTTTGAATCGTTGCCTTATACGCTCACTCATAATTAGTTTTTTTCGGCTTCTGAAATCGGGATCATCTCTGAATCGTTGCCTCATACGCTCACCCATAATTTTTCTTTGTCGGCTTCTGAAGATGGGATCATTTTTGAATCGTTGCCATATGTACTCACGCATGTATTCTTTATGCTTGGCTCTGTAGCTGGGGACGTAGTCGTATCTTAAATGTACATAATTCTTTCGAGCCATGCGGAATGGGGCATCTAATTTGTATCTTTTGTTGAGCCGATCCTTCCTCTCTGCCTGTTTAAGAATGTAAGTTTTTTTCAAGGTCTGCAGTTTTTTGGTCCTAAATGTTGGAGATTTTACATATCTGTCTTTTCCATATGAACTTTGTTTTAATTTTGTTTCTACATTCTGTCCCTGTTGCGCTTTAACCCTGTCCCTAATCTTTCTTCTCTTGGCTTTTGGTGCTTTTAATACATTTGGAACGGTTGGAGCTGTCTCCTCTAACATGTTTCCAACTTCCCTAAGCCAAGGAGGCATTTCCTTTTCATCAGAGGGACTCTCTGGTTTCAAAGCAGTTGGACTTACTTTTGTGGCTCCAGGTGAAATGTTCTGAAAGGCCAAATCCTGAAAAGGATTTGGCCTTTCAGAAGGGGCGTCATTCTCCCTGACAAAACCTACTGGCACAAACTCATAGGTGGCATTGGGGCCGCGGTTTCGAAAAAGCTTCAGCAGATGGTTGACCATGTCAGATAGGTTGCAGAAAGTCATCATTACTGCAGTTCCACTGGGGTGGGGCAGGCCTGCTGAATTTCTTGAGTGGGAATCAAAAACTCCAAACCGACCGCTTCTGTCCCTGAAAACTGCAATGCACTCTGGAGTCACCAAAAGGAAAGCATGGGTGACATTCTCCGAAAGACATTCCAGTTGCAGGGCAAGAGGCAAACCCAATTGTCGAGATCCTTGAGGGCTCACGCTACGAGCAAAAACATGACCTACCCTTAAACCAGTTGTGTGTACTGCATAGATGTTCCTGTCTGTCAGCACATGGTCAGGCATCTCTTCAAACGTCAAGTGATTGTCACGAAATGTTCCATCACTGATCAGTTGCTGTTTAACACCGACATAAAGTTGGTCTCCTTTTTCAATCACTCTGTCAAGCATCACTGTGTCAAACTGCAACCCCTCATTGTGGTAAGCTAAAAATGTGAGTGCCATGCATGTGCACTGGTGATTACGGGAAAATGCAGCATACCTCTTGTCGGCCTGGGAATGTGTAGCACTTACCAACAGGACAGGTGGACCGCTGATCCCGGGTTCCAGCGCAGAAGCCTGAAACATTAAAAAAAAAGAATAAAAATTATATTTAGCTATACAAATATTCACCTGATGACTACCTACCACCAATTAGGGTTGTAAACATGTATTTTCTAATTGAGTAATCAATTATTCTGGTGATAAATAGATTAATTGAAAGGTAATTTTGTTAAAGTAACATAATGGTAAATACTGTTATTACAGCAGTATTGGATCGGATTTCAATATAAATCCATATGTTCATATTTGTGCATCTCAAATTCACTTTTCTGTACTTTAGAAATTAGTCTGTAATAATATTAGCTCACTTCTTTAGCAAATCTGAAAAAACAAACATTTTGAAATTATATTTAATTTAATAAAAAAAGGAACAAAAAATAAAGCAGCACGCCCAGATGAAAATCTGGAAAAACACACAATTTTTAAATATATAAACTCACTTTGCACAGCCATTTGTAGCTTTTGTGCCCATGTTAGTGACATAATCCTTGGCACCTCCGTCATGCACAGAACCACAAATGCCAACTTTGTCCACAACACATTGCACTGTTCCACCCATTTGTTGTGACTGAGGTGGTAGGAAGGAGTTACCTGGCAGCTCCCATCCCGGACATGGTCCTCCAGTGGCACGGAAGAGGACTCGGCAGGGGCCTCGACGTCCGTCTGGGGGACCGTTCTCCGTGCCTGGCGACGAGCTGGGCTGGTGGTCTCTCTCGGCGCTCCCTCCATCTATAAATCAACAGAAGCTATCAACTTAGTGCAAAGTGAACATATACATTTCATTATCTTAAAAGTCTGTGATATATTTTCTGAAACGGTGTCACACCTGCCGCTCCACCGGATTCAGCTGGGAGGGATCAGAAATTGGACGACGCCTCGGACTCGCCTTCTAATCAAAAAATAGATGAAATTATATAATTGTTAAAACTAACTGTGGCACATGAAATTTAAATGATTTTTTTTTAAATTAAATAAAATACCTTCTTCCCCTTCGGAGAACATGTAGGTAGCGGAGCGTCAAGGCCAGACGCAGGAACGATCCGGTCCATCTCCTCCAGCAACGCTGGGCTGAACCACACAGGATTCGGGGGGATGGAAGAATCCAGCAGGTCTCCCTGTAAAATCAAAAAAATTGCTTAAAATAGATTCATTTGTACACTGAGGACACAACATGTTTTGCTTGGAGATGAAGAAAATCATACCTGTTGGTCAACCATCCTCCCAGTGGTGTGTGGACAGCCATCACCACCCTGGACCCCGCGCGATGCCTGTAAACAATAAAAAAGTATTTTCAGTGGAAGCAAGGTATATACTGTATACAGTATATACCTCATTTTTAACAAACTTTGATTTTACCTTTGTATTTCCTCAACAGAAATCATATTAGTGCTTAGTGTGGTATTTTCTCGAGCACAACCGAAATTGTCTGAAATTACACTTTTTATTCTCTTTTGGATATACTGTAATAACACATACCGGAGTTACAAAAATTTCAAGTTGGAAAATGTTTATTTTTTCACTGTGAAACTCACAAAGGGTTTCTACCTTAACTCCTGGAGTTTACCACGGCTGGAAACTGCTTACTAGCTGCTGGGGGAGTGGCTCTTCCTCAGCCCCTGGTGATCGACTCCTTACAGCTGTGCAGTGCCGCCATTCCTCTGCTTGGACCTCTGGGTACCTGCCTCTGACCCTACCATAACCTCATCTTACCTTTTATGCCTCCGATTATCTAAATTTGTAATAAAACTGCCATCAACATCGTTTTAATCTTCACTGTGCCTCAGATCAGAATCTGCAAGTTTCCCTCTTTCTCTTCTTCAGTTTAAAAAAAAGAGCAAACCTGCCTGCTGCACATTTATTAGTTACACAATTTTTCATATACAATGACCAGACTGTGAGTGTCTTTACTCCAAGTTTTTCCAGGACTCATTTATAGATTAACATATCAGTGTGCGCTTGTTATTTTGTCCATTTATTTTATATTTAGTCACATTTTTAAATTACTTACAATATCGCAATTACGTATACATTTCCATAAATTTTATATTGCTTATGGTTTCATTTGTATTAACTAATATTTACACCTTGGACGAACCATCTTATCAGCAAATAAGCAATTTCCCCTTGAACATCAATAAAGTATATTTGATTCTCCAAACTACATATTAAGTATGAAGTGTGTGTCACAGATTTCTGTCACACCAATCAATATCACTATCTCACTGTTTTTGCTGTTACTCTAGTCCCGCTTGTCACAGTTGCTCTTTTCACCATTACTTGCAATAGTGTCCCCCATTTCTTAGCAACAAAATACAGCCCATAATTATTGTTTGAAAATGAGATTTCAAATAAAGAGATGTCATGTTGCATTTCATATTTTACATTTGTAAGCTAATTCCCTTTCACATTCTCAAAATCGGTGGTTTTTGACATTTGCATGATCTTTTTTTTTTCTACAAAAAAGACTTAATTATTTTAGCGTAACTCCAGTTTGACTTGCCCTCAACACAATTAAAAAAACTCGTATATTGTTTATAATCTTTAAAGAAAAGCTGAAATCTAGACTCAGGTAGGCTGACACAAAACAGACATGTTAAAAAGTCAAATACACACATTCAAGGACTCTTAAAGAGTTAAACATACAAAATGTTGATTAAATCAACTAAGCATGTATCCAGTACCTTACGGCCACGAACCACAGTCCAGGCGAAAGGGTCCGAACGACGCGGAGCAGCCACCTCGCCAACCACAACCAGCCGGGGCAGGGGACGTCTCACCGGGGGGGGGGAAGCCGTCCCAAGGGGGGGAGGAGCCAACATCACAGGAGCAGGAGATTTCGGTGCACTTAACTCAAGTTGCGAGCAGACCGCCGCCTCAAGCAACTGAGCAAGGACCTCCATCCCAGGATGGTCGCTCAGGTGAACCTACAATTATAAACACATTTTATAAAATACAGAACGCCTAAATAACATTTTTACAATACAATTATAAAAATCAATTCAACTTACGCCATCCCTGCTCCACAAGGCCAGGCTGCTCAACGGGAAGTGTTCAGTGACAGGCAAGTACCGAACACCTAGACAGAAAAAAAGAAAATGTCATTCTTAATGTCAGTCACACTAACAATGTTCGTAATTTGAGATAAAGTAGATACGAATGGAAAAATAAATAATTTTTTCATACATCTGAACATAAAATGTTAATTTGCTGAAGTTTTAATCTAAACACAAATTGTGTACGTCACTTACTTCTCAGAGCAGCCACACGTTGAAACTCCTGCCGCAGCAGCTGTTGCACACTTACCTCCACGCAAAGGCGCGGTGGAAAGTCCACAACGACCACCTGTAAATTTTCATACAAATAAATGAACAAATTAACATAAGCCAAGTTTTCTGATATATTTGATCATGGATAAATGCAGTGGATATTATACTTACATTAGCAGAGAGTTTGCAGACGGTACGCAACAAAGCGTCAAACGCCGCTCCGGCCTCCACGAAGGTCCTGCTGGCGGTCAAGTTGTTACTTGGGGCCAGAAGACAGATCACCTCGGGGGGCCGAGGCAGAACTGCATCCAGCACCTCAAGCTTCAACTCTTCCGCAGAGGCACCGGGGGATGCAAGCACCCCTAAGGAGAAGTCGCCCTTTGGCATGGTAGAATACCCATCCACAATAGCACGCAGATGGGAATCACCAACCAAAAGAGCAAACTGAAAAATAAAAACAAACATTAAAGTTTGCTTATAGAATTTTATCATTCAAACCAAGATTTGTGTATGAGATCGACAAAAAAAATACCTTCTTCTCCAGAGCCTCGGCAGTTGGCAGAACCAACTTGCAGCTCCGTCTGGTCACCCGGGAGGCTGGCCACGTCTCCACCCGATGGCGACGCCCCGTCCCACGGCCTGTTTAGAGACGTGCAGTTATCAAGATTAGGCTTTCATGCCTTTTGAAAATTTAACAACCAAACAACAAAGATTTTATCTACATACGTGACCCAGGAGAGGTCGATGGCACACGGGGCTCCTCCTGACGCACCACGGGAGGCGACACCTGCAAAAGAATTATTTAAAAAATGTTTAGATTAACTACAAACATAACTGGATTGGGTTATTCAAAATAAATAATCCTGAACTTGTCATGAACATACCTGGTAGGGCGGGCTACCCTCCAGCAGTCGGGACATCTAGAGACATAAATAAAATGAGTAAAGCAAATGACTGTTATCATCCAACAATAAGTTACTAATATGTAAAATGACAGCCATACCTTCTTCGGCGGAGACCGAGTCGGGTTCCAAGCGCTGGGTGCGAGCGGTGGTGTCCCAGGCTGTAAACACAGAAACGATTATAATCATGCTTAAAGTCTAAACTACATTAAGAACTACTGCTAGACAAAAACAATTACTGCAATGTGTAATTGTTATACCTTGGCGTCGACCGGCACACTCTCCAGCTTCCTCCATCTCACCTTGGCAGCCTCGGAGCGTCGTCCTCTACGTGGCATCCTGTAACAGCAGAATAAAAAAAGAAGACACCTGGGGGGGAAAGCTGGTTATTTAAACAATATTTGTAGGAAGGTGTGTGTTTGTGAATGTGTGCAGCTGAATGTTACTATGTGCAAAAGAACTTGTCTGAATATGTAGATAAAATATGTGTCTGTAGGATTAAGAGGTATGAGTAATAAGTGAATTAATAAGATGGTGTGGTGATGCAGAGGTGAGATTCGCAGCAGGCAGCAGTGGAAAACTTCCAAATCACAAAGTCTCGCACAAGAGAAAAGCTGTAATTAAAAGAAAAATAAATTCCAATTAAAAAAGGACCGTAAAAATATATATATACATTTTTTAAAATAGGTTAATATTTTTTTTCTTAAATACAAGGATGAAGTTCAAACTGTTCTGAGGCTTCTAAACAAGACCAATATATTTTACCAACTGGTGCAAACATCAGTACATTTTACAACTTGGTCAAAAATATAATTAAAAAAACAGAGATGTCACATATGAAGATACGAACAAAATTACGAGACTTAAAAACATTGCAGCACTTTATTATTTAGCTTACTGTGGGTCTAAAACATTTATCTTCTCCTATCCACCTTATTCCCACTGAGGAAACGATTATGGGTCTTACTTACGGCTCCCACCGGAAGTAGCTTTATTTCATTGTAATTTGTAGGGTTTTTAGCTAATCTATATTCATGATAGACGTTACATATCTTTTTTCGGTTATTGTATGACATTTGACAAAACTTGTTTACGGACACACCGTCTGCTATCAAACAGCTGCTCAGTACAGAGGAGCGAGAGGAACACAGCGTTAAGTTTTGTAAAGGAATGACCGTGAATTAGCAGCGCTGCTAGCAGCTAGTTTCTCTGAAGAGCGGACAGTAATAAAGAAGAGAAATCAGGGTAATTCTGAGCTGCAGGTTTGTACCGACAGTATAAAACAGCAGAAATAGATAATATTAGCTTGGTGTGATGTGAATTAATTTTTTATTTGAATTTTAAAAAATAATAGTTCATGAAGTGAATCCAGCCAGTGTGTTTTATCACTGTGTATGGGCCAGTAATACATTTGTATAAGACAAAATAGAATATCTGACTTTATGCAGTAAATCAGAACCAGAACCTCGATGTTCTCCGTTGCTGACTGACGCAGCAAATCCGCGGAGAAATGACTGCAGCTGCCGCGCTTCAGACCGAAATAGAGATAATCTCCCCCCATTGGACCGATATTTTATAACCTAAAAGCTCCGACGAAAGCCGTTTAGCGAGTTGCTAACATGTAAACAAACTGCGGTTCCAGTATACGGCGGAAGTCGCCCCCATAAATCACGCAAAGCCTCGAAATAAGGTGGCTAAATCCAGAAAAATCTTGTTCCATCAAGCTAGCAAGTACGCTAACAGAGCCACGACAAAATATTCTACAGCAAACTTTTAAAATCAACCATCTTTCTCAAGGAACTCTTTACATCTAACAATTGTAAGCAGTTATAATAATAGTGTAATCAAATAAAAAAATGTAAATACTATATTTTATGGATAGAGCATAAACACGTCTTACCTTGACCGAAGCAGACTCGGAAGCCGAAAGTTCCAGAAAGTTCCACGGGCTTCGGAATATGTGTCAACCAATCAGAGATTGACATTTTACAGCGTGTATGACGTATCTTCCAGCTGACCAGTCAGCTTCGCAAAACAACAATTTTAAAAGACGCAACCAAATAACATTTTTTAACATATGGTTACAGTCAACACAGCTGGCTGCCAGCTTTTGCACCTTACGTCACAGGCATAGATACAAGATGTTATGTGTCAACCAATCAGAGACTGACATTTTCTAGGGTGTATGACATATGCTTCTGCTGACCAGTCAGCTTCACAAAAAATAAAAAAATAATAAAAAATAAAGTATTTTAAAAGACGGAACCTAAAAATAACTTGTTTAACCATAAGGAGCCTTTCATCACAGCTGAGAATTTTTTTTATAACATTCTTATCATAGGGAATAGGCTGATGGAAATGCACAGGCAGTACAGTAACCTCAGAGAAACAAATAGCTTAAATGTTTATTTTTTAGAATAGGCTAATGGTAGTGCATTTATGGGGTACAGGGAAATGCTAATGTCTGTGCTGTGCTAACCTAAGAGAAAAAGATAATACAGGCTAATGTTATTGCACCGCCAAAGGCGGTGTACTAGTGGGGG
This sequence comes from Xiphophorus maculatus, assembly GCF_002775205.1. Classification (NCBI taxonomy): domain Eukaryota; kingdom Metazoa; phylum Chordata; class Actinopteri; order Cyprinodontiformes; family Poeciliidae; genus Xiphophorus; species Xiphophorus maculatus. The sequence goes on along the minus strand of NC_036460.1, from coordinate 18,909,034 downwards.
GCAGTGAAATGCTAATGTTTGTGCTAAAGTTAATGCACTGTCTTGCTGCGCAAGACAGTGCCCTAACCTGAGAGAAAAAGATTATGCAGAATAATATTATTGCACCGCCTACGGCGGTGCACTAACCTGAGTGGCATATTGAGGCTTTTATTTTGAAATTTCCAGTAAGTTTCATATTAAATGCCCACAATATTCCAATGTGTAACAGTGCTTTGGATAAAATAGTCACATAAAGCCAAAAAGAGCCATTACATTATGTAAAAATTGTCAAGGCTTTTATTTTGGAATTTTCAGTATGCTTCATTTTAAAGGGCCAAACTAATCCCATTTATAACAGTGATTCGATAAAATCAGTTATATAATGCTCAACAGAACAATAATCTCATGTAAAAAATTGTCAAGGCTTTTATTTTGAAATTTTCATTAAGCTTAATTTTAAATTGCCACACTAATCCCATGTGTAACAATGGTTGGATAAAATCAGTTATAAAAAGCCCAAAACACAAGTAGTTCTAAAGGCCAGCTCAGTCCTCCTCTGTAGTAACTGACAGTTCCACCATGTTTGTAGTTCTGACATTCAGCTCAGACCTCTTTTGTAGGCACTGAGTGTCCGCCATCTTGTAGTTCTAACCTTCAGTCATTGTAGTTCTAAACAGCAGCTCAGTTGTCGTGTGAGTGAGACAGAGAGGGAGAGACAGAATTCTAACTGTTTGAAGCAGTTAGTTTTTCTGATCAAAGCAGGCTGAACATATCTTTCCCTACATGCTGTCAATAGCATGTGGGATATCATTAGAATGTTGTCTGTAATTGACTTACTCCACTCAGTATATTAAACATGGCTAATAAGTAAGAAAATAGCTAATAGCTTATTTAAGGTAAAAGGCTAATGCTAATGAACTGCCTTGCTGTGCAAGGCAGTTCCCTAACCTGAGAGAAAAATATAATGCATGCTAATATTATTGCACCGCCTACGGCGGTGCATTAACCTGAGGGGGATATTGAGGCTTTTATTTTGAAAAAAAACATAAGCTTCATATTAAATGATCACACTAATTAAAATGTCTAACAGTGTTTGGGTTAAATCCGTTATTTACTGGCCAAAACAGCCAGTAGCTCTAAATGGCAGCTCAGCCCTCTGTTTTAACTGAGTGTTGATTAGAACTACAGTGATGCGTATTTGTAGTCCTAACCAGCAGCCAATCCCCTCCTGTGTTCCATTGCTATGGTTATCAATCCTCTGCTAACTGTCATGTGTGTGTGTGAGAGAAAGGTGGAGAAAAAATTCTATCTTTGTGAGACACCCCATTGGTTTATATGGAAAAAGCAGTCCGAACAACTCCTTGCCGTTCAGGAACCGAGAGACGTATTGGAAAACCGTTTGAAGCATATGAGAGGGCTATTTGTCGTCTCCCATAGTACCGCGATTCATATTTGTAGCTCACTCACAGTAATTGCAGTGATGAGACAAAAATGGTGTATGCAGAGCACAGAAATTTTTCAGAAATACATGGAAGTGAATCTGGGAGAGCGTCAGTTATCCTGGCGCATGATTTCGCTCTGAAGCACCTTGACAGAAAACCGTAAGCCCTAGAGAAATTTCGAAAACATTTTACCGGAGCAGGCATGCGTATCGATGTCATGACCGAGTTTGATACCAATTGGGCGATATTTGTGGGTGTGAGGGCGATTTCAAAATCATTTTGGGGTCAAAAATTCTCTTCATTTCTCACTCTAAAAAAGCGGCAGTTGGTGTCAGTTAGGCTCTGCGTTTCGGCAGTTGGAAATTTGGCTCGTTTGACGCTTTTTACGTCGCCATCGTAAGTCCGATTCCTTATAAAAATAATAGCTCCCTTCTCGGCATCGAGCCGCACGTTTTGATACCACTTTTGTGGGGGTTCACGCAGCGGTACGAGCCGCATTAACGGTGATGGAAGAAAAATAAATAAAGATATAAAGAGACATTCTATTGGGTGTAGAATAATAGGTGCCTGCCATGCAATGCATGGAGGCAGTACTGACTTGCTTCGCAAGTCAGTACTGCTCTCCTTATGCATTGCTATGGGCAGGCCCCAATAATACTTAAAGAGACGCTTCTCTCCGACAATAGTAATAGGTTCCTGCCATTGCTTTGCATGGCAGGCCCCAATAAAGAAACTTTTCTTGGGAGAATAGCAATAGGTTCCTGCCATTGCTTTGCATGGCAGGCCCCAATAAAGTTGAATTCTATTCTATTCTATTCTATTCTACTTTGGCTCACCAATTCCTCAGTTTTTGACCTTTCTTTTTTTTTCTCGTGTGTCCTGCTTCGTCATTCTAGACATACCGTTATGCATAGGCGTAGGAACCGGGGCTGACGTGTCCCCTCCAATATTGGAGACAGCCGCTTTCGTCCCACCCAATGATTTCACCGCAGTTGCGAAGAATTTTGAAATTTTTCTCTCGCGTGCTTTTATTTTGAAGGTGCACCACAGCGCCTTTAGCATAGCTGAAATCTAAATATATTATTAGTTCTAATTATTAATTAGTCCTAAATCTTTTTGGTTAAGCAGTTTTAATTCTGGAATACTCACGTGTCCAAAATTTTACTACTAGCTTTGTCTAAATGTTAGCTACTCTAGCCCCAATGTTTTATTTCAGCAGAATGAGACTGAAACAGCAGCAAAATGAGCCTTTTTGTTATTTAAAGTGAGCAATGGCTACACAACACCTGATCATACTCGACCACTTAACATGTATATTATATTATATTATATTATATTATATTATATTATATTATATTATATTATATTATATTATATTATATTATATTAACAGTGTCAGTATGTGAGGTGTTGCTAATAAAAGCTTGCCAAATCCTTCTCAAACTTTATTGAAGCTACTTTTTCAAAATAATATTTCAAGTTCTGATCTCTGTCTCCTTTTTGTTCTTTTGAAATGCTGAAAGATAAGTTAATAAACAGACACGTTGTTGTAACCTGGTGCATTTTGATTTTTCTTTCTTTAGGTTGGCAGTCAGTCAAGAGAAGAAAAGGAAGTTTTACTGTTCAGAACGGATGAGTCGGGTCGGGCCTGGCCCGTGAAAGGTCCGTCTGGACCCCAGGAGCCTCATGGCGGACGCCGGAAGAAGAAAGCGGTAAAGATGATGTGTTATGGATGTAGAATAGTGGGGAAATGTAACATTGTGATCTTAATATAACCAGGCAGGAGAAATGCAGATTGGGGATAGAAGTATCACTTCATGTTTTTCTAGGTTTGTTAAATGGTGAAAAGACAGCAGCAAATCCATTTGACTCTAAATTATATGTAAAATAAGCAGTAATGTCCATATTATGTTTTTCCCAGTTAGTTTCTCGATATCTCTACATTAGGCAGTCTGTAATTTTGTATCCATAGTCAAGTCAAGTTTATTTGTATTGCACAGTTCAGCAATAAGGCAGTTCAAATTTGCTTTACATAACAAAAACATAAATCAAATAACAAACAGAAAAAGAACTATCATATTACAGTGACAGAACAAAGAGAAGTGATGAAAAGGTAATGAAAAGTTGTAATTCAGACCACAGTTAATTTATTTTCCAGATATTATGAATCAAAAGCAACTCCAAACAGGTGGGTTTTAAGCTTTGCTTTAAAGGAACTCAGTGTTTCGGCTATTTTTGCAGTTTTCTAGACGTTTGTTCCATATTTGTGGTGGGTAGAAGCTGAATGCTGCTTCTCCATGTTTGGTTCTGGTTCTGGGGATGCAGAGCAGACCAGAGCCAGAAGACCTGAGTGGTCTGGAAGATTGATACAGCAGATTTTGAATGTATTTTGGTGCTAAGCCGTTCAGTGATTTATAAACTAACAAAACTATTTTAAAATCCATTCTCTGAGCTACTGGTTTTAGTGAGAATGTGAGCATCAGCATTCTGGATCAGTGGCAGCAAACTAATTGGTATTTTTGCCAGACCTGTAAAGACGCTGTTGCAGTAATTGAGTCAACTAAATATAAACACATAAATACATTTATCTAGATCTTTCTGGGATATTAGTCCTTTAATCTTAGAAATGTTCTTCAGGAGATAGAAGGCCGACATTATAATTATCTTTATGTCACTGAAGGTTCAGGTCTGAGTCCATCTTCACTATGACTACACTTTGAATCCGATAACTCTTGATCATTCCTCTTTAGGTTTAAAGATGATAACTTCAGTTTTCTTTCTGTTCAGCTGGAGCAAGTTCTTGCACATCCAGACATTTATATGTCTGGACATTTATATATTTTATATGTTCTAAGCATCTGTTCAGAACTTGGATGGGTTCTGAGTCACCTGGTGACATCGTAATGTAGATGTGTGTATCATCTACGTAGTTATCATAGTTAATCTTATGTCTTGTTATAAACTGAGCTAATGGGAGCATGTAGATATTAAATAGGAGGGGTCCCAGGTTTGAACCTTGGTGTACCTCAAATGTGACTTCTGTCCATTATGATGACAAGTTGCCTATTGATACAAAGAAGTCCCTGTTCTTTAGGTAAGATTCGGACCAGTCAGTACTGTACCACAAAGTCCGACCCATCTGATATACTTTAATCAAAAACCTTGTTATTTTCATAAGAAGAATTGGTCTTTTGTTTTATTTCCAGTATTTTACCCCTCATCACAATTCTCTTCTTTGTCTCTATTCCAACCTCTTGCTCAGATTGAGACCCATGTTGATGGGGAGCGTGTTCGCTACTTCCAGGATGACGACAGCATCGGACTGCAGGAGATGGTGAGGAGGGAGAAGATGAGCTCTGCACAAGATCAACATGCCCTTTATTCGCGTATGGCAGCAAAGGTAAGAAAATCTTTGAACGAATCCCTTTTTGATTGATAAGAATCAAGTTAGAATAAATGACGTTTGGTTTTAGACTTAAAGATATAACCTCATTTTTGCACAATTCATTTATGTAGCTGTAAATAAAAACTGCTGTGATTAATCTGAATTCAGGGTTTAGTTTTTCAGGTCTTTAAAAAGAATTATGAGAATGTAAATCTTATTGGGCAGTTTGAATCATTAAAAAAAAATATTGTAATGCTAAAAGAACCAGTAGAATACATACAGTTATGTTTATTTTATTGTAGATAAGTTAAAAATAAATATCATAGAGAGTTTTTATCAGCCTGGAGCTATCAGTGTGTATTCTTGTCATTTTCTTGCCTCTAACCATGCTGCTTTAAAGATGCGTTTTCCTGAGGGGTCCCTGTAGTTTCTTTTACATGTCTTGAGACTTGAGGATTGATGTGTACTGAACCTAATATGTACAGTCAAAAGAAATACACCCTGCTTTCCTGAAATGTAAGAGGAAAATAATAATCAGGTTGCTGTTTATCAAATTATCTTCATTATTGAAGAACAAGTGTGACTGGGTGTTTTGACAGTTTGCTGCTCTGAAGCATACTAACAGATTTGTGCTAAGACAAAAAGACCAACTTGAGAGAAGCAATTATTGTAGCCCCTCAATCTTGAAAGGTTTGTAAGGCCATTGTAATGCCTAATCATTAGAAATCCATCAATCTTAAAAACGTCAAAGAATAACATATTACCTTATATAACGTAACCTTTTTCCCAGTGTGGAATGTCCCTGCAAATTTACTCCAACGTCAGACTGGTATAAAAGAAAATGCAAAGAAAAGACAGCTCCATCTCACACTCTACCAGCCTTAGTTAGAATGTTAAATATTAATGTCATCGACAGTAAAATGTAAAAAAAAAACTGAGCATGTATTGCTTGTTTGGAAAGTTACAGTGCAACTCTTATACATAGTGGTGGAGAGGTGATGATAAAACATTTTTCTGTTGCCTCAGAAACAAATTCTTTCAGTCATTAGTGAATCATGAACTAATATATTGACTGGAGTCTTTCTTAGTTGCATGTGGCAGTATCTGTCTGACAACTGAATCTTGATTGAAATAATCACCAACAGGGCAATGCTCTCAAACACAGCAGTAAATCTACAAAAGAATAACTGAAAAGAACAAAAATCACAGATGGGATGATTGAAATAAAAGCCAGTTTTTAAATTTCTTATTAAGAAAACAAAGCCAGAAAAAACAAAACAAACAAACAAATAAAAAAACTATTAAAATCGGAAATTGAATTTGGTATGAAAAAAATCTAAGATTTTGTTTTTAAACCATAGAACCCAGGGCTACTACAAACTATTGAATTTTGGGGTGCACTTACAATTTCCAATTACTCTTTACATGCTTACTTAATGCAGTTGTTTGTGTTATTTAGTACTGTTGAACAGTTCAGCTTAGGTACTATTTAGTTGTCTGTTCATATAAAGCTTTCTATTCTGTCATACCAGCCAGGGAAACATCCATAATGCACATTCAGCTTTTGTTGTGCCACATATCAGGTTTTATGGGGTTTTTATTTCTCTCTATTGCTGCCTGTGATGTTGTTTGACTCTCACTCTCATCCACTAAGTCTTAAAACACACATCCAGGAGTAGATGTATACTGGCTGTTTGTGTGTGTATTTATGGGAGTCTGTCAGCAGTTTGACAGATTAAACCTCTTTATAATCTAAGTCACATCCTTCCTGTTTCTTCTGTTTGAAACATGCTTACTTTCTCCCTCTGCTCAGTTTGAAAATGGCTACAAATTGTATGACAAAGTGAAATTTTCAGTAAAGATTTGGATGGGTAAGTTGTCATAGTATTAAAAACTGCACTTAATCTCTGTCCTAGTTTTTTCTCCATTCACTCACATGTAGCACATTAACACACACTCCTTTTTCTATTCAGCCACACATTCACACGTATTAGTGAAAAGGCATTCTGCACCTATAAAGGTTGACTAAAAATAAATCTACAGTTACCATGGCAGGGCTGCTATAAATACTGTTACTAATCATAACTATAGATTGATGAGTTCAGGGAGAGAAAACTGGATTTCTAACATCACCGGACGCTCTTATTTCTCCAGGCTTCTTTTCTACTATTAATCATCTCATCCTTTATTCCTTTGTTCAAATGGTTTTGTTTTGTCAATCAGTGTTTGTTCTAACATTCTTAGTCATTTATCAGTGTTACAAAAGAAATTTCTTTGTTTTTCTTTGACCTATGTAAATTAATGTCCTATTTAAATGTATTTGTGTGTCTGCTGAGCCAACTATATATCTTCAAACCAACTCACCTCAGTGTTGTTAACATTTCTTTGGGAAAGAAAAAGCAGATTTCCCGAAATTCAATTTACATTTGTATGACTTTTTTAAAAAGTAGGTGAACTTAATATTAAATTCATTGTGAATTTTTAACTTGAACTTATTCACATTTTGTTTTTTATGCATTACAAGAAATATTATTTAGCACTTTTTCATTCATCTTACCTATTATAAATGGAGCGACAACTGCGGTTAGATACATTATGTTCTTTGCTAGTTTTCTATCACTTATCTTTTTTTTACCTCAAGATATGAATAATGTTTCCAACAAATTTCTTCTATTTATTTTTTTGACCTTGATAAAAAAAAAAAAGTTAACCAGTTGTGGTACAGTGTGTTTACTCACCAGAAAAGAGTCAGATTTTTGAGTTTCAGTACAGCTGGTCACTAGTCGGGGCTGGTCGAGCTGAAATTTCACTGATCCAGATCACCAGACAGTTTCTATGTATATCTCTGATTTTGTTCAGCACATCAAATTGCAAAGCTCGTCATCATGTCAATATGTGTAGCATAACATTGACAAAGGAATGCTTGGATACAATTTTGTTGAGGCTAAGAGATTAAAAAAAATTCAGACAAACAAGATTATCAGTGTTGTGAATGATAACGTCCCCTATTGTCATGCTGCAGCTGTGGGGCTGTTGGCTGCAAATTCATTCCTCCACTCTACCTTTTAGCATTTTCTTGAGGTTTTTTAATTGCTGCTTCCATTTTCCCTCTGTTTTCCTTGCTTCTGATATTATTGTGCCCTGTGTTATTTGTTGCTTCTCCATTCCCTTTTAATTTGTTTTTCCACCAACTGCTCTCCTTCCCTTATGATTGTTTTCTTGTGCTTGTCCATCTTTCAGCACAATTGTAGCCAGATTGCTTGTAATGGTGCGTCCCATGTGCTCTGTGTTGGAAGGCTGGAGTTATATGGAGAGCTACGCAAGACCAAACAAAGCAGCCACTGAATGAAAAAAAAAGGTTGCTTGTTTTGGTCTCAGATTAAAAGGAAGAAAACACGTTGACAATTATTTTCCCTACTTTATTGATCCCCTCATTTTCTGTTATGGCATTGGCATTGTTCAATAATGAATGTACCTGGATCCATTTTTGTCTAATGTTCCATTATTAGGAAATTATTACTTATTTTGCATTTTTCCATCCATTTATGATTAACAATAAAATATTTTTTGATGCATGCTTTTCTTCTTTTAATTTTCACAGGACTAAAATATTATAATGTGAATATATACCTGCTGTAGTGGATTCAGTGTTCCTGTGTACATAGAGGATTAACCTTTTCACATATATACAGTCTGGAAATGGATAAGGTTGTATTTAAATATTTTAATTCCTGGAAAAATATAGAAAAAGAAAAAAGACTTACTATAAATGTCCACCCTTCCTTCCTTGCTTTCTTGCTATTTTTCATTCTTTCTTGCTTGCTTGTCAATTTATATCTGTTCTATATATTTAGGGTGGTTGTTCTACTGAAAAATGAACTGAACTTAGGGTTCTTATGCAGTCTGAAAAAGTGTGAAATTGGATTTGGCTTTCTTACAAATTTCAAAGTGTGGAAAAGGATACAACTGTGGAAGAAGTTTATATTACCAGAATTCTGTTCCTTTATAAAAATGTTGTTTATTACCTTCATGTTTTTCCTTCCTTTCCTCTTTCTTTTTTTTCTCTTTGAAAGTTCTTTTAAAATCTTATTCATACCAGATAAACAAATGTATTTTTCTTTACACCTAGCTGTTAAATTCACATGTACTGTATTTCAATTGGACAGGAAATATGTGTGTTGTTGCTGACTACTGTAAATGAAACATTTAAATGAAACATTTAAGTGAAGGCTCGCGGGCTTTTTGTTGTAGAAAGGTATCTATTTCTTATGCTATTCTGCAAGCATGAAAGTCTGTGTAAAGGCATTTCTATAGAAATTGTAGTAATATGGTATGTTATTAAACAATGCCGTTTGGGTGTATTCTTAGTTATGCTCAGTATGTCACGTGCGCACACAGACATACATTCCCACCTACACTGTCACTAAACTAATCCAGTTTTTAACTCTCACACACACTCTCTCCTACACAGAGAGTCACACACACTCTTCACTACAGCTATGCACTCACACATTCACATGCACACCCCTTCCAACCTGTTGCCTGGTTACCATAGTGACAAGACTTAAGTGCTACACTGCATCCCGCTTCGCAACATTGGCTCTATGAGACTCATTTTAAAACAATGCTCTTTTAGTGCTATTTTTACTGTATCCTTGCCTGGTAATACAATGGCTTTCTTTTCCGTTCAGATATGTTACAGGCAGTAAATTAACTAAATTTATTGCAACAAAAAAATTCTTAATAGAAAAATAATACAACAATTCAGCTGATAAATCATCACTTTATTTAGTTTTTTAAAAATGAACTTTAGTTTTTTTCCCCTGTTCTTCTCTGTCCAGATGATGGGAAAGACAGACGGCGACAACTACACACTGGACGACATGTTTGTGTCGAGCGCTGCACAGCGGGAGGGCGAGGGAAAGGACGAGGACAGGATGAGGAACAGAGCTATTGGGGAGAGCAGACGGCTGGCTGTGTCCATGGAAAAATGTCCTCACTGTTTCAGCAGCCAAGAGCTCCCAAAGCATCTTATTGTGGCCATAGGGAGCAAGGTAAGACATGGTTGCCTGTATGTATACAGGACTGAGGAAAGAAACATTCTTTGTTTAAAATTTTTTTTCTGTTAGAAATTAAAATTTGAGAAGACTTGCATGCTTTTCTGTTCACCCCAATTAATCCTATTGCCTCTAAATTAAATCCAGTCCAATGAATGGCAAAAGTAACCTAGTTATCAAGTAGAGTCTGTGTGGAGGACATTTAATTTATGACTGCCAGCGCAATCCCTTAGCATGAAACATGGGAGTGACAGCATCATGCTGTGGGACTGCTGATCTTCAGCATGGACGAGCAAGCTGGATAGAGCTGATATGAAGATGAATGGAGCTAAATACAGAGCGATACTTGAAGAAAAGTCTGAGATGGTCCAATCAAAGCCCACACCTAAATTTGGGTTCAGTATGACCAAAAGTAACTAATTTTAGTAAATAAGATTGAGAATTTTGCAATAGGGCTACATGATATCAGAAAAACATATATAATAATGATACTATTTCTAAAAATTGCAAATGGGTCAAAATTCAAATACAGTATTTACACTCTTAAGAACAATACAACTTGTCAAAAGCATTCTCAGTTGTTACCAAAATATTTTTTTTCTCTAATTATTATCCAGTTAGTTTCAAATACGTGTTTGATTTGTCATCCAGCACTCTCACTCACTAATCACACACTCGTCGTCTTTAATGCAGGTGTACCTGAGCCTGCCTGCAGGAGTGTCAATGACGGAAGGCCACTGTCTCATCTGTCCTCTTCAGCATCACACCTGTGCCACCGGATTGGATGAGGATGTCTGGTCAGAAATGCAGGTTTGGCATTTAAAGGTCCAATCCAACCTACTCAAGTCAGAGTAGTAACTTTCATTTGGCGTCTGCTCTGCCGCTTGACGCTTGTGGTGTTTTGTTGCTAGGCCTCATCTCCCCTCCTTTTGCACATTTGTGTTTGTCTATGTTTTTGCACCTCAACATTTCCATATGCACTCATACAACACATCCAAGCATTTGCATTACGCCCCTTATACTGACATCCACAATCCATTGTTGTTTTTTTTTTGTTAATAAATATTCCTTTTTATGCACTTTAAGCACTGCATGGTCTCCCCTTTTGTTATGACTTTGAGCCAGTCGTAATGTGGTTCTTTATCCTAAAAATCTAAGTTTATCTGTCCACAGCTGTTCCGGCGTGCTTTGGTGCGAATGTTTGAGTCCCAAGAGCTTGACTGTGTGTTTATGGAAACATACATGAACCTTCGCAGAAAACAACACATGGTCCTAGAGTGCATCCCACTGCCCAGAGAGCTGGGCGACATGGCACCCATATACTTTAAGGTTTGTGTAAGATATGTCTTAAGTTTTCTAAGCCTCTCTAATGTGTTTTTCAGGTGTGATATTGTTGTTATTTTTGGTGTTTTCCAGAAAGCTATCATGGAGTGTGATGAGGAGTGGGCTATGAACAAGAAGCTCGTTGACCTCTCTTCAAAAGACATCCGGAGAGCTGTATGTCATTTCCCCTTTGATTTCTTGTCCTCTTTTATCTTTATTCCCCTCCCTTTCTGTTCAGATCTGACCAAGTTTTTCTCATCTGTATTTTTTTTCCACTTTTTTTTTTTTTTTTTTGGTCTTTCTAGGTCCCTCGGGGTCTGCCATACTTTGCTGTAGATTTTGGATTGCAAGGAGGATTTGCTCATGTCATTGAAAATGAACAGAAGTTTCCTCATTACTTTGGCAAGGTTGGTTGTATAAATGTTGCTAAACATCATTTATATTGTCACATAATCTTTAGTTTATTTTTATTTATCCCAGGTATTGTCAAGTCTGTTTGAGTTTGTCATGTTAGTATAGATACGAGATAAAACAAACAAAACAGGAGTGTGTTAGTCAAGCAAGTGTTCTTGTGAAGTAGTAACAGTTAATTGCCAAAAAAGGTATTCAGCCTTTTTTGATGTTTTACTCTTTTATTGCTTTACAAATCAGTCATAATCAACAAAATTCAGCTTTTTTGTCAAAAAATATTTTTTAATGTCAAAGTGAAATCGTATTTTTTACAAAATAATGATAGCTAAATAAAAATATATAACATAGAATAAGTGATTGCATAAATAGTCACACCATTGAATCAGTATTTAGCAGATGCACCTTAAACAGTACAGAGTCTGTGTGGATAAGTCTTGTGTGGTTAAGTCTCAATGAGGCCGCACATCTGGACTCTGCAATTTTACTTCATTTGTCCTTGCAAAACTGTTCAAACTTCTTCAGGTTGCCTGGAGATTGGCTGTGGATTGTCCTTTTCAAGTCCACCCACAAATTCTATGAGACTGAGATCTTGGCTTTGACAGAACATCCACCTTGTAGCTTTCCTGCTACAAGGTGAAAAATAAATGTAGCTTTCTTGCAGATGGAAACACATTGTATGCCAGGATTTCCTGATATTTTGCTGCATTTATTTAATCTTTACCTATCAATATCCTGCCACCACCATTCTTGACTGTGGGGATGGTGTGTTTGTGATGATGTGCAGCCTTTGGTATCCACCAAACAGCATATTGTCTGATGGCCTAAAAACTCAATTTTGGTTTCATCAGACCAAAGAACCTTCTTACACTTGACCATGGAGTCCCTCAAACTCTAGCCAAGATTTTATATATATTTTTTCCAACAGTGGCTTTTTCATTGCCACTCTGAACCTGGCAACAGTTGTTGTCTGCAGTCTCTCCCATCTCGCTGAAACTTGTAAACTCCTTCAGCGTAGTCAGAAGTGTCATGGTGTCTCTCTCATTAGTCTGCTTACATGGCCACTCAGTTTGTTAGGATGTTAGAGCACCCTAATCTAGACAGAATTGCCCATGTGCCATATTACTAATTCATGATGGATTTAACTGAACTCCTGGAGTACTTCCTGTCTCCTTGAAGTAGAAGTTGCATGACAAGACATGTACTCCACTTTTCAAAATGAGATTGGCAAGAGAGCCTGACAGTCAAAAATGGTAGATGGTAATTTTTTAGTGTTAATTCTTATGAGTCCAGAAAGACTCATTGTAGAGCATTACTATGATGTAAGAAAAAATGTACACACCTTAATAAACTAGAAGTTAAAATTAGCTGTTAGATTATGCAACTGCAAAAAACAATTTATTCTTAAACTTTTTGCACATCTTTACAGAGGGGGGAATGGTTGTAGTTATAATTGAATCTAAGGTTTTCTTTCTCACAAGGTCAGATTTGATGCAATCAAAAATCATAAATTACTTAGTTGAAATTATAACAAGTGAATTTAACAGTTGTTTTTTGGCTAAGATTGAAACGCTCTGTATATTTCTGGAAAGGAGTCAGAACTGTTTATCTCAGAAAGTGCCTTGATGTAACATTTGTTTTGAATTTGCCACTGTATAGATGAATTACATTGAATTGAACTAAATTGAATGAAATCTAAAAGCACTGACCTCTCTTTCCATTATAGGAAGTTGTTGGAGGGATGATGGACTTGGAGCCACGACGCTGGAGGAAGCTTATCAGAGAAAATTTTGATGATCAGAGAAAAAAAGTCCTGCAGTTTGCACAGTGGTGGAAACCATATGACTGTACCAAGACTGAGGTCTAGCTGCAGCACACAGCTTTACCTGGATGTTAGGAATTTAATTGTGTAATGTAATCCACTTTTACTCAAATAAAAGAAAATCAAATGACTTTAAATGTTGTGTTTTTGTAATTGTGATAAGATATGATGAACTAAAGAGGGCTTCTCTGTGTCATAAACCTTATTTACAGTCTGCTGCTCCCCACTCCCCATCCGATAAAATTAATTTCTTACTTTCTGGTCTCATGCTCTCCACATCTGTCACTTAATAATTTGAGGTTTAAGTGTCATCCCTGAAACTTGTGCAGGGATATCGACAAGCATTTGTCTCCACCTCACACCTTTTCTCCTGAGCAATCTGAAACGATGACCTTACATACAACTTCATCATCTTTTTTTATTTTTCAATTTGAGCAAAGCTATTGGCTCTTTGATTAGTTCACAACTTCAGAGGCTGATCTTATTTCTAGGTTTAATCTCGGACTCCCATTTGATGCATGGATGCAGCTGACTGTTGGTGAATTGGTGTGAGTAATGGAAGAGGATTACTATGATGTTTTTTATTGCACTATTTGTACATGCAGACCTGTGTAGTTATTCCATATTGTCCACTTTGTTAAACTATTGCAAATGTCCCCCTAAAATATGTTGACTGTGACTTCCACTTTCAAATCTAACTTTTTGAAATAATTAAAAATAAAATTTTCGATTATATTCTAGTTTGACATACACATTCCTTCTTTGCAAAACTTAATGTTATTTGCAGTCCTATAAACTTTGTAAGAGGTTTTTTTGTTTTGTCTTTCTATTTTGTTTTCCTCTTGTCAACTTGTGTTTTCAAAGGTCAGAACCCTTCCAGCAAATGACTTTGCAGAAAGGTTGCCATTTTGCAGGAAAACAGTCTCTTGCAATTTCTGCGAGAGACTTTAACCCTGCTTGTGCTTCAGACACTGTCCTGTGGACAAGCAATGTTGGTTATTTATATGACACAAGTACTGTAGAGGATGCAGGTTCATGGTTAATAACAATGGTGTGAAGTGATGTATGGTGATGGCCAATTAGATTGGCTGGGGGTGGATGTTTGACCGAGCCAGTCATTCGTCTTTTCCTGTCTGCGTCTCTGTCTCTCGCTCACACGTCCTTTTTCTGTTGACCCTGGCATTAAACTGTAAGGCCAACAAGTACTTTGTGCTTTCACTCTTAATATCTGCAGTTTGAAGTCTTTCTGCCTTGTTTGTGTGCTTTCACGGCAGGCATCAACAGGCATGTCATTTTCTCTTTTGTTGTACAGTTGATGAGGACTTCTAACTTCACTCTAACATATATTTTTTATTATTGAGCATTTAATTTGATTAATAACTTCATGGAAAAACATGATGGAAGCAGACAGATGTTATACCATAATACGAAATATGCCATATATTTATCGACAGCACACACACACACACACACACACACACACACAATTTCCTGCTCTTCATTTTTATGAGCCTGATTATTGTAACACTGTAATGCACTTCACCTGATAGGTAAACATTTCATTATTAATGAATCGTCTTTAAGGTAAAATATTGTTGGTTTCATTGGTTGGAACATCCAATCAGTTTTTTATTTCTTTATTGAGAGATGTTTGAGGGGTTTCTGGTGTGTACTACCAGTTTCAAGTCACAACATCTCAAACAGATTAAGATCTGGGCTTCGAGTCATCCCAGGGCTTCCCACTTCTTAATCTTCAGCTGGTGGATTTTCCGGCATTAGATCACTATCATGTTCCAGGATCCAGTTCTGTTCTGGGCAAATCTTTTACAGATGGTCTCAGATATTACTCAAGCACCTTCTGATACATTGTACAATTCATCATGGAGTTTATGATGGTGAGCTGGCCTGGTCCCTCTGCAGCAAAGCATCCCACAGTAATACTTCCTTTTCTATGCTTCACAATTCAGGTTCTTTTCCTGGTATATTGTTTTCAGGCCCTCTATTCTGGTGTCATAATAATTACTTTTTTTAACTCATCTGAGCAAAGACCATTATTCCAATTGTCCTGAAAGCTTGTCTTTGTTTTCCCTGGTAGACTTTAGTTTGGCCTTCATGCTTTTCTTATGAAACATTTTCCCATTTAACACTTTTCATGAAAATTCAACTTTTAGAGTTCTTTGAGTTCCTTGTTGCTGAAAATGTCCTGTTTAGCTTAATATCGAATATCTCAATGACCAGATATGTCAAGAACACTGGATATATTTAACATTCCTTGTAGGTTAATCAGTTTGACTGATGGTTGGTTTGTCTGTGACATAAATTCTCATTTTAACTTTCTGACTTGCAGCAAATGTTTTTTGTTGTTGTTTTGTATTATGGTATTTAATTTCATATATGGATCCAGTTTTTCTTCAACTTTGACACAGTTCTTTTTAATTTACGCCAGTGAGACTCAGGGTTCAATTGCTTTATTCTGTGTTTCTGTAAGTTATTAAAATTTGATGTCATCTATGATATATGTGTCCAGAATGAAATTGCCACAATACACAGAGAACTGCCCTTTATATCCTGTTGCCCTGTCAGCACTCGGCTGTACATGGCTGGCAGCCAGCTTGAGACAGCCCCTTGTGCCTGTGGGCTTATCTTCCCTGGGACATTATTTATTCTATTCTAGTGTTGGCTTTATTAAATGCCCACATTATTACCGGTGGACCGCAGACTGATTGCTGAGAGCAAGCAACTAGATAAGGGAAGAGAGGCAGAGTTAGTGCAGAGTGTGTGTGAGAGAAAGAGTGTGTGGGCGTTTGTTAGAGTGAATGTCTGCGCAGTGGATTGGGGTCATGTTGCTCCAGAGAGTCAAATTTATTAGTGGGAACCTTCAGAAAATTACACTGGGATGCATGTGTGACTACATGCATGCACTTGCATGATGCATCATGTCTATTTCTGTATCTCTCTGTTGGTCCCTCAGGGCCACTTAATTAACAGACATGCTGTGCCAGTCGAGGTCAAGGTCGTGGTGGTTATTAGTGCCAGACAAGAGCATCTTTCTGTCTTTTGATAGGGGCCAAAAAGCCACTGCCATCTCTATTAGCTGTCCCTGGAGGGACATTTTCTATGTATTTAACCCTAGAAGCATGTTCCCCATCTTATCCTGACTGTAGTTTCATAACTGTCACTCTTAAATCAATGCTTTTTATTAAGTGTAGTCTCTTCGTTGCTGTTTAAGATATTCGTATATCAATAGGGGACAAGAAAAAGATGTCCCAGAGTAGGTGTAAGTAGATGTTGCACAATGTTGAACAATGTATGGATTACCAAGAACAAAGGATGTTCAGCTTTAATACCATTTAAGAGCCCTTCAGACCCCATTTCCACTGGAAGGGATATGATATTTTTATGGACTTAAACCAATAAGAAAAAAAAAAGATAGACCGATAAATAGAAGGCAGAGAGGTGGAAAGCTTCAGGCTACTTCTTGTTGCCCAAAAGGTTCCATTTAATTAATTTCTCCAGTCTGTTAGACGGTCCTTTCAGATCATCAAACATTCGCTTAACATTTGTGATCTGAAAACAAAAATAAACGCTTAAAAAAAAAAAGACAAACACAAAACATGTCTTTGATAGTAAATACATTTTCACGAACTATCAAAATTGATCAAGCCGTCGCTGCGTACTTCAGACCGCGAGCTCGGTGCACGCGGCACTTGGCGATACTTGACAGCCAGCGCGCGCTTTCTCGCTTGCTCTCTTCTTCGCGCAGCTCCAACTCCAGCTGTTTGTCTATCTACCTTCAGTCCGAGTGCGAGCGATGTTCCCACCCCGGAAAAAAACACGGGAGGGACGCTGAAGGAGAGGAGGACGGACAGGGGATGAGAAGACCAGCCAAAGAGGAGAGCCGCTGTCGCAGAGGAACAGGAGGAGGAGGAGAGAGGGAAGCAGACACATCTGCGGCGACTTGGGGGATTCGGCTTAGTGAGAGGGGGGATACGCAACATTCTTATGATGCCAGCATTTCTAGCCCGGGTAAGCGGAATAAATAATTTGCCGTGGGACTGCCATATTGTCAATTTCTTTGCATCTTAGTTATTTTTTTAAAAAGCGCCTGCTTTATAAATAGACGCTTAAAAACCGGATGCTAGGAAGATTTTTGTAATTCTCTGTAGATATCCACCACAGAGAGCTTTTATCACCTTTGGGAGCAAAGTGGATTGACTGAAGGGGGAGAGGAGGACTGTTTTTAAAAGGAGATACCGCCACCTTCTCCTCCTTACATAAATGTTTGCGTGCCATTAGAGCGCTCCTGCTTTTCTCCACAACAGACGCGCGTTTCACGCACACTGAAAAGACGTGGACATTGTCAGTCACACATGCGGTCCTAATAACACGGACGGACCTCACCCCCTCTCACCTACCCAGCCCCTCTCCTCACCCCACTGTCTGATGACTCCCCCGCGCACAGGTGGACGTGGTACGGAGCCTACTGTAGCATCATCTTCTTCAACACCACCATCATCACCAACACCACCATCCTCCTCCTCCTCAACACCACCATGTCCTCGTCGTCGCGCAAGATCTCATCCGAGTCATTTAGCAGCTCAGTGGGCTCGGACTGCGGGCTTGAAAGCCCCGGAGGAGACGGAGGGGATGGCGCTTTGGAGCCGGCCGACGAGAGCCGGGGTTGCCCGTTTTCCTCCTTCCCATCGTCCCACAGAGCGCTGCTCTGGAACGGCCGCAGCCCCGCTGAGAGGTCGGCGTGCCCGGCGGGCGAGGAGCAGCAGGGACCCTGTGTACCCCACAAGAGGGCTACCAGGCGGCGGAGGGTGAACCTGGACTCGCTGGGGGAGAGCCTGAAACGACTCACTTCACCGACGGTAAGCTTACAGCTCTTAGCCTACATGTGTAGCACTGTGTCACAGCTCATGATGAGCGCTATATATATAATTATTATTTCTTGAGCACTATGTAATAATACTCAAGAAAAATAAGAATTTAATAAAAATTTTTTGGATAAGTATGAAAAAAAGAAGAGTTAGGGAAAAAACATTTCCACTTAATTCTTGTCTCTTGTCTAGTCCATCCATCCATCCATAAGTGAATGTATTTATCTGTCCATGATTCCATCCAGCCATCATCTATCCATGAATCCATCTATCCATCCATGCATTTGTGCACCTGTCCATCCATCCATTTTTTTTCAGGTTCTATATTATTTGTAAGTCCAGGAATGTAGAGATATTCGGCCCATTTGGAACCCTGTTTTCATCAATGATGTGATGTGCACTGTGCTGTCCATGAAAAAACCCTCTTTTCTCCCTTCTGCTCTGCTAGCCTGAATCATCTGGCAGATTATATAATACTAAATATGTTGTTGTGAGGCAGAGTCAGAGATGCCCCGGCCTCTGTCTGTATATATTTAACTATGTGTGGATTGTGACAGACAGACCTGTGTTTGTTGGTGCATCTTCTATCTGTGCCTCAGTAATGTTATAAAGCTCCTGTTACAACTGAGTGTCGTGATAGATGATGTGTGATAAGGAAGTTTGCAGTTAGGTTATCTTTGGTGGTTAAATTAAGGTTTTTTAAAAACTATTAAGATGCGCGGAACGTGACTTTCCAAGGTTTTGCTAGAACTTCATAATCTCTGAAACATTCACTCGTTAAATGATAGATTCATAATGAGGATTTTATTATACTGTACTATAACTGTTTTAACCTAGGGCTGTATTGAGGACTTTCAAAAGTTTTAGATATTTTGCTTGGAGTTCTGGAGATATTTAATTTCATGTTTATTTTTTTAATATTTAGCCATTATAAAAGAATGTTATCAAAAATCTGATTTAGATTTATTTAGAAATTACATTGCACAAACTTATTATGGCAAGTCGGCAGTGGTGTAAAATTAGCAAACAAGGGTTAGTTTTTACAACCTCAATTATTTGCCTCAGAGGTTTTTCTCGTTTTGACAACACTCATATATTCTTCAGATCATCAAATCAATTTTAATCTTAGATGAAAAATAGAAAAGCAAAAAAGTTGTTTTCAAATTATTATAATTTATTAACACAAAAGGGGAAAAAGGCTATCTAAACCAAACTGGTCCAATGTTTCCAACCTGTTTGGTAACAGCTGTGATTAAGCATTTACTGTAACTCGTCTATTACATGCAGAATTACTTCAGTTCTATCAGTTTGGAGGGTTTTCTAGCAGATGTAACTAGTTTATAGATCTGCTGCACAAATGCAATCAAATTTTGGTTGGGGCTTTGATTAGGCCATTTGAGACAACAACTATACTTCATCTTTAACAGATCTGAGTCATTTATGTTGTTACTGATAGAGACAGTTGGATAGATGTTATATCAGCTCATTCATAAATAAACCAACCAGTGCAGTTTTATTATTAGATAGGTTTCAGAGCTATTAAGATTTAGACTTCAATAGCAGTAGTGAGTTTTTATTTTACTGTGTGATGTGGGATGTTTTTCTCAAATTTACCAATGGTTACTCCTAGTGAAAAACAAGCACTTGTGTTGCTCATTACCCTTGGTTCTGCGTACAATCGTAGTAAATCTCACTGCTTCTCCAGTTTGCAACTATGCTCAGCGCATGAGTCCCAGAACAGAGTATCGACTCTATAAGGATAGAGTAGAGATAGAGATAAATAAAATTAAGAATTAAAGTCAGATTTGTCTTTGACTTGTTTATGGTACAGAGTTCCTCTCTGTACAGAGTTCCTCTGTCACTAGGAAACTCTGTCTCTCTGTTCCTAGTGACATAGTTTTATTGCTGCAGCTTACAGTCTGCACATTTGCTTTAAGAAGTCACTTCTTAGCGCTAACCTTCCCTGGATCCATCTCTGCTTCCTCTCCTATCTTCTCATACTCAAAAAGCTTCCACTCCTGTGTTCTTCTCCTAGCACAGTTTTAATAGAGTGCTGTCCACCTGTCTACCAGAGGAGAAATTACCATAAAGATAACTTTAATGTTATAATAATTAATTTTAATTAAATGCTATAAATTATATTAGAAATTTTGGGTTAGTTCTTCATGCAAAGATCACAACTGCTTTGATTAATTATATATGAAATAATAATTATTGATAGATAAACAAATAGAGGTGTGATTCTCAACCTTCATCCTCAGGGCCCGCTGTCCTTTATGTGGTAGATGTCTCTCTGCTCCAGCACACCTGATTAAAAGGATTGCATCACCTCCTCAGCACGCTATCAAGTGCTGCATAAGCCTGTTAATCACCCATTCATTAAAGTCAGGTGTGTGACAGCAGGAAAACACTTAATACAAGCTGGACAGTGGGTCCTGAAGTCCAGCGTTGAGAATCGCTGGTTTAATAAGTAACATTAAGAGGAGCCGAGATCCCCCTAAGATAGACCTAACAATGTCCATGTCTTATTGCTTCTAGCTCCATGAATACGATCTCCGTCTTAACAAGCAACACATAGTCTTTTCTTGACCTCTCTTTCTCACATGCACAGATGCCACTCATGCAGACAAAATGCATATAGGAGTGCAAACAGTTGGCATGTTTACAGCAGCTCACTGTGACTGACAGGAAGGAGCAGAGCCTCTGTTTGTGTGAACTCTGACCACACTGGCCCAGCAGGAGCAACACACACGTGCACACACCCCTACGCTCATTAGCAGCTACCCAAACAATCATTTCTGCTCTCTTTTCTCAGTTTCATGTTTGATTATAGTCATGTATGTTTTTACTCATTAGGCTGATCGCCTTTTGTGTTTTCATTTTAGAGCAGGTCACTGTAGTTTTTAGGGAAGAATGCATTTTGATCACAGTGTTTTAGCAGAGCACAATGATGCAGTATTGACAGTTTTTATGGAAATTGCACTTTGTAAGACTTTTCTGCATACGGTTTCACTGTATTCTCTCTTAAATAAGTTATTTACTTGCACTGTGTAAGAAAAAAAAACCTTAATTTTTCTCTCTCTATCTGACATTAAATCCGAATAACCTTTTCCTGTTTCAGTTCCATTTGGAAACCATGTCTATTTGCTAAATGCCAGAATCCTAAGAAAGAGAGGAATTTCATCTGAGAATTTTTGTAGCTTCATAGCTTCTTGAAATTCAGACATCTCAAAGTCTAACCAAATTAAAACAGATTTGGCACTCATTTATGTCACTCTAGTGAAGGACACATTTTGATTTTATTTGACAGTAGATATGCTTTAACAGTATCCCAGGACTCCAATTTTCTTAAGCAAACAAAAGTGCTTAAAAAAACTGCTTTCATGTAGTGAAAGCAGTACATGAAAGCAATTGTAACTGCTTTCATGCACAATTGAAAGGCAAGACTAAACAAACATATTGATAAGTACTGTTATGGTAACAGGATTTATTTATATTTTGGTGTAGACTCAGACAAAATATGCATAAAAAGCACAGAAATGTATTTGTAGTTTTTAAATGGTAGAGGTTTTGCGCAGTATATTAAACTGGTTTACTGGTTAGCTCTTTTTAGAGTAGCACTGGTGGTCTAATAAGCCTATATTAGCTGGTTAATTATTCAAACTGTCTGCTGAAGAAGCCAGCCTGCAGTTTTAGTTGCCAGCAGAAGTTGCAAAACAGAGTAATCTTAATTTGAGATGAATGTGGCTCAATTAGTTTCTACTACATGACTATCCACATTTTTTGGATATTTCTGAATAGCAAAGATAGTGTTTTACACAAATAAATAAAGGAAGACTCTGTTACGATGTTTACCTGCCACGTGGCTCATGTTTGACCTACTTGTCAAGAATATTGTTTATTGAAATCAGCGATACTGTAAAAGCTCCAAAGCTGTGTTTGTTGACCTTGTAAGCTTCTTACCAGTTTAAATCATTAATACATAATCTATTGTTTATTTGTTTCAACATGGATTTGATATGTCTGCGATTACAATGTTACAGTGAAAATAGCCTCAAAGTCAAGAATATAGTAAAGCAACCCATTCATTTTGTAGTTAGCTGGGTCTGCTGGTGCTTTGATGATGATATTGTAACTTTCACATTTGCACATGCTGTATTTTTCCATCCCTCTTCCTTTGGTAACTAAAAATAGGTTGTGGTTTGATTTGCAGGGTGTTCTTTAGTTAACTACTGTATATTTGTGAATATTATTTTGCTTTCATTTATAAACGCAAGTAGATTGTTTCTCTTTGTGATTTGACATTTCAGGGGAAACCAGAATCACGGTTATTGCCTAACATCTTAGTGTTAGGCTTTAGTGATTGTTAAGTGATTCTTAACACTTAAGAATCACTGCCTTCCATATTTTCCCTAGTGATGTATGAGGATGAAAAAGAGTTTAGTTTTTTCAATTAGCTATTTTTTTTGTCTCTGGTCAGATTCAAATGAAAAAAGGAAATGTTAAATAAAAGACAGAAAAGTAAAAACCAAAGAAGGCCGGCTTTCAAACAACTCCTGCATCTGGACTGTGTAAAACATAGTTTAAACTTTTTGATTATAGTAAGAAAGTTGGTTTCACTCACAAAGCTCTTTTATTGTATCAGTAAAACCTGAACCTTGCTTATAGATGGGTTAAAAATGCTGGTGAAACTGGACATGCTTTGTAATTGACATTAATATGTTACATTGTTATTACTGTTGAGCTCTACTGGGCCTTTCTGCTGGATCAGATTCTACTTTATTTGGAAAGTCGAGGACGTTTCCAACTTTCCTAAGGCAACAGATCACACTTTTATGGTTGACAATAACTGTTAATATAATGATTACAAATTTTAATAAATAATGTATTGTAGTTCAGTTTCTGTCGTTGTATATAGCAATACAACTAGCAGGTGTAACCTAACTGTAATTTTTCCACATCAGTTTCCTAATAAATGACCAAGACAACAATGATCTAAAAATAACAATTTAATTTAAAATGTTGCTCTGAACTGAGCAATTTAATCCATGGCCTTAAAAGAGCCTTTAACAGGTCTTCTGTTTTATATAATCAGTAATTTTAATACCAGACAAAGGAAACTTGAGAAAATAGTTTATCATTGTTTCAGTTATTAAGGTAAATAATTATCCAAACCATCCAGAATTAAAGTTTGTTTGCGAAAGTGTGAGAAAAGAAGTAAAAACTTCAGAAATTCATAACAGTGGAAGTAGTTTTTCCAGCACTGTATTTAATCAATCAACGTTCCTACAACCTACTTATGAAATACAATAAGATTATTGTAATAAAAGCAGGAAGGGAGTAACACATCTAGTTAGATGTGTGTCGATGCATTTGTTTCAATGAAAATCAGGGACACTGACAGGCTGAAAAGGCAGATTCTCCTTCTGCAGAGGAGAACATGACTAACCAGCATTTCATATAAATAAAAGAGACAGCAACATGTTTTACATTTTTCTTATTGTTGCTATGGGCATTGGAGTTATCCTTAAAATTTGATAGAGACCATTACTTTGATTGTCTTGTATTCAGTTTGTAGTTTTGCACATTAATTTAAGGAGCAGAAATGCTACAGTTCAGACTAATTGTGATGTAAGAGAACAGTATGTTTGTGCAGCAGTTTTTTTCTCACATTCACAAATCTTAGAATGCAACTTCATCAGACACGCTGTCCACCTGGACTACACATACAGTATGTAATAAAAAGTCTTTTCTGAAAAAAATTATCAATGTTTCTTTCTATTTTTAAAAAAAAAATTTTAACTTTGTGTCAGGAAGTGGTGCATGTAAAGCAAATCAACATTTAGAAAAAAAACGTTCCTCTGCAGACAAGCTGCATCTTGTCTGTTAAGGTTTCTTGGGGTTATTTTTGGACCAAAATCTCCCGTATCTTCTCTATTTTCATTCTGGCTCTCTCTCACAAACACACTAATGCAAACAAATGGACACAGACTCAAAAAATCTCTCCTGTATCTGACCAGAGTGGTTGGTGACCCCAGAATGACCTCTCCAGCTGGTACACTGTGTTCCAGTATTGTCACAACAGCCGTGCATTTCAGCCGTATCTCAGATAATCGTGTTGGACCCGCCCTCTAAAGCTTAGACTGCCAGCAGCGCTAAACATGCCAGCTGTGCACACAAGCATTCAAGTGGTTTGTGTCTTATGGTCATTTGGAAATTTTCTGCACAAATATAAGGCAAAATATATATATAAAAAAACACTTCATCAAAGCATTTCCTGTTATGGAAATTAATTTGATTTTCCTTTGAAACTGGCATTCAGGAGTGAAAATTGAATATGGATCTGTTTTTTTATGTTACTCAGAGCTTCACTGATATTAACAAAGGCTTGCTCATTAAAAAAGCTTCAGAACAGAACTGCTAAATGGACTTTAGTCATGATTAATTTTGTTCGCACCTTTACTTCAATGTAACTTGTTAAAGTGTCCCTTGAGAAATGTACCCATTAAATATGACTGTGTTAGGTGATGAGGGTTTTTTGGGTAGCTTATGTGCATCACTTTTACCAAGCCGAGAAGCCAAAAGAAGCTCCAGGGTGATAAATTAAGTAGTGATGGGACTCCATTAAAATTTTGAGATTAAGGTTGATCCAAAATGCAGAATAGGCATAGACAGGTGACAAAAGGTGAAAAAAATTCAAGGTGGCAGTACTACATGAAATCCACTGTTTTGATCCTTATATCATGCTATAATGTGTTTCCCTCATCAAAAATATATCTGGAGTTTTTCTTTGATTCTTTCATGCATGATTGAGAAATCCTCTAATGTCCCTTAGTAGCCATTTGGGGGTGCCCAATCTTCTCCCACAAAGTGCCGTCTTTTCCACAAAGCTCCTCCTCAGACCTTCAGTCTCCAGCCAAGCTTCCCCCTCACAGAGTACCTTCTCCTCATGACTCCCTAGTTACTCAGCTCCACCAGACTAGCGGCGACAGCAAAAGTCAAATGACATGCTGAAGGGAGAGTCTCAGAAAGACCAGGAGCTAAAGGGTAAAAATCAACAATAATCAAAAGGTAGGGGCTTGCAACCAAAAGTGCTAAATAAAACAAAATCCACAAAACAATCAGAGGTGTAAACCAAAGATCTTAACAAAGCAAAGCTGCACCTTTTGTCCAGGTTAAACAAAAAACAAACTACAAATCTCTAGTAGAGATACAAAACCCACACAGGGACAAAAGCTATCAAAGTTTACAAAAGCTCACAGAAAGACAAAGCTATTCAGAGCAGTCAAACACCCAACAAAGCAGCAAGCTATCTCAACAAAGAATCAGCTGTGCCTTCTCCCAGGAAGTCTTGGGTTTAAAAAGGGAGGCGTCATCACAGATTGGTGGAGCTGACAATTGGTGATCCAATGAGCTCTGCTGTAGGCCTCAGGGAGAGGCACAGGAGGATGAGGACTGCATCCACTTCCCAGTGGAGTCAATTTGGTTGGAAAGCTGCAGATATACAGATACGGAAGAGCAAAAGACAACATACAAGGCCACTGGCCGTAACAACACTATATATTTTTAATTTTTTAAACGACCTAATCTTGCATTATTTCTTGTGTTGTATAGACTTTGCTCGAGTTTTAGGAAATGTGAATGCCTTTGGAGGGTATTCAGGAGCAAAGTGATTGATGTGATGTGCTATTTTTTTCTTTCCTTAAATGTGATGTTTTTTTTAATATTTTTATTGTTTTAATAATATTCAAAGTCCATGCAGCTTTGCTGGTATGAGTTTATTTTCGAGAAATTCCAGAAATGGTGAATAGTAGAAGGCAACTGGTCTTCTGCTTAAGGATGGAGGATTTTCACCAGCATGTTGAGAACTTGCAAAATCCCAGTAGAACATGTACTGCACTTAAAGACATAAGTTGGCATTCCAGATGTTTTACAAAGTATTACATATAGGGTTAGGGAGTTAATGATGCACTTTCTAGTCCTCTTTTAGTCAAAATAATGGGTATACTCTGCTGTTAGAAACAGCTTGTGCCTTTGATGCACTGCCTGCGTAGCAGCAGTAGTCTTGTAAATGCCACGTCTTTAAAATCAGCTGCAATCCTTAATGTCTTTGAAAAGGGAGAAATGCACAAAATAGACCAGTTTTACAATTACATAAAAGATAAAAGAAAATCATTAAAGCTTTCCTCATCAAACGTAAATAAAAACACGTTTAATCATGTCATCTTTCTTTGCAGACACAGACTGTTCAAGAGGCTCTTCAACGAACTCTGCAGTTCTACAGACAACAAGAAATGAGGTATAAACTTTTAACTACTTGCAGCTTTTTTCTCCTCTCCACAATTTGTCTATCTCAGGTATCCCTGTCGTTCACTTCCCATCCAGTTCCTTGTACTTTTCGCACTTGTCTGTCACACGTCACACACCTGTTCACTCAATTTTTTCACCGTCTCTACCACTTCTTGTTTGCTTTGCAGCCGCCACTTTTCCCTTTCTTGTTTTGCCCTCAGCCACACTTCCAAAGAAATAGACAAACACCTAGTCTCACTCCTTCACCTCTTGTTTGTGCCCTGTCAAAACAGCAAAACTCAGTGGAGGGTTTTCAGCCAGGCACAACACTTACAGACAACCTTCACATGACACATACTGCATAAAGATGCAGAAATGCTGCAGCTGGTCTTCCGTATCTCACACTCTGGCCTCAGTCGGTGTAACTTCTGTGCTTCGGAGCATCTTACTGTGGAAAAACAAATACAGCGCCTTGAAAAAAGTGTTTACCCCTTTACAAATTTATTTTGCTCTGACTTTTTTTGTCATACATAAGTTTGAGATCATCGGACAAATGTTAACATCAGACACATATACTGTAAATGTGAGTAAAAACAAGAAGCAGTTGTCAAACAGAAGTTTCAATAATTGAGGGTAAAATCAACCCAAACCTACCTGACTCTATATGAATTTATCCAGGTTGCCTTTGTCCAACGTTAACATTTGTTTGATGATCCAAAACATGTAAGTGTGACAGGAAAGCAAAACCAGATAAAATCTGTAAGGGAGCAAATACTTTTTCACAACACTGTTTCTGCAACATTTTATCTTTTATCTCTTTTACTAGTCAGGTTTTTTTCAAATTATGAGTGCATCCAAATATACTCTTAATCCCAGCTCTCAACCACCAGCAGAGGAACTACACCAGCACATTTACACCACATGTGCATTTTGCATGATGTTTTATTTCTCCTCTCTGCTCTACCCAGATGTCACTCCAAATGTATTCATCTTAGATGAGAAAAACTTAGCTTTTTATCAGTTTCAGCACCATGTTGGGTTTTCTTTTTTTTCTTTACTGATTCCAGGATTTGATTATACATTTGCCTGTTTGCTTTGTGTGACTCACAGGTGCCAGGATGTTGGGGGTAGTGAAAGGCAGCGTGAAAAGAAAGAGGAGAAGTGCCCATTTCTTGAAAACTCTGGCTCAGAGGAAGATGTCCTACAGATTCTGCAGTACATGGCCACAATATTGGGTAGGCATGTAATGTGAGCAAAAAAACACTGTTCTGAGCTTGACATTTAGAAATAAAGGATATAAAAAGGTAGCTTTATATAAAAAATCTAGCCTCATTTCTATTTAGTGTGTTGCTTTCACACTTTTGTTCTACTTCTTGGTTGCTTTGAATTTAATATCTGTATTGTAAATTGATGGGTGAGCACAACATGTACAATGTCCCCTCTCTATATGCTTAAATTTATTATTTTCATTTGTTTGGTCACACACCAAAGCCCTTATCCGAGACCTTGCTGTTATTATACATTGTAGCACATTTCATGAAAATAGGAAATACTAGGTACTTTAAACTAAGTGGAGTAACTATTATGTTACTGTTTATGCATAGATGCACACATGTGCATGTACTCAGGCTATCTTTTACTCTTTGGGGAAGGTTGTTTTGTCTCTAAGGCCCACATGAAAATAACTAATTTATTCCTAGGGTAAAGCTTGGCTATTTTAGGGGCATCTAATTTACTTTGACCCCTGAACAAAAACAGACAGCTGGGTACCGTAACTGAATCTTTTAATTGATAAAAAAAACAAACTTAGTGGATTTAAAATCCAGTGATTTGAAATGGAAACAATTTATCAGCCATGCTTTAATATGGTCATTTATTTGGGATTGGTGACTTGTTTATTTGGGATCAATAACTTGCTTAAATTTCCAATAATTATAAAGATTCACTTTACAAATGGAGGCTATCACATTCTTGGGCCCAGCTGTACTACTCGTGATAAAAAAAATTTAAACTGGTACTTTGCTGAAACAAATAGGCCAAAGCTTCTTCAATAACAACTTTAAAAATTTCCTTCTTACTGTGGATTTCTGCTTCTTATATTTGAAGTTAATCAGAGACATTATGTTGGGTACGCATAATGTGGTCCTCATTGTTTCTCAAAACCTCAGAATACTCGTTCCATAGAGTATTCTCTATGGATACAAAAATTTTTGTTTTGTTTTGTGGTATATAAAAATATGCACAAAACATTGGTTTGAATTAGAACAGGTGGTACACACACAACATAAAATCACAAATGGGAAAAATATGTAAGTGTGGAAAGGGCCTCATCAAGCTTTTAGACCACTAACAAGTTTGGCAGTAAGATTAGTAAAATTCTGTGTAAGTTGCCCTGGCTTTTTGCCTAGACTCCCCCCCAGCTTCACCTTTCCTGATGAATGTCTGTCCTTACACTTACAATGGAGTGTCTTCTATGACCTGTACATATAATGTCTTAATTTTAAAATAATTGTTTTTATATAACATTTTTTACCTTGTTTTTCAAGATCTTTTTGCAGCAGTTGGCAATAAGACAAAAGCACCTTCCACCGATTTGTTTGTGTTTCTTTTAAAGCGGTTTCCAAAAATAGATCAATAAACATAATTTCACATGGAAAACATTACATCATCACTACCAAAATATATTTGACTTCAGTAGTCAATAATTTAAAATGCTGTTTCTTGTTAAACATTCTGCTCTAACACGATCCTTCTCTGCATCAGTGAAGTAGGACTGACTCCTTTGCAGCGATTTAGCTGTCATTTTTTCTTTTGATACTATTTATTTTAGTCTACTTTGCAGCATTTTAGAGGTCTCCAACATCTTACTTTTGAAAGTGACTGGAATCTATCCATAGGAAGAAGTAAAGAAAGCCTTAGAAGCACCTCAGCCTCTCTAAAACAGCGTTAATGTTGAAATTTCTATATTTGATGCCAGTGTGCAATGATTCTGCATGATTATATCATTTTATATGAAAATGCATGTGTAGTTTTCCTGTAATCCTTTAATCCTGTTTATTTCTGATATTATTTAGTCAGTAGGCACATGATCTTTTTATCCTATCAATATTCATTATTTTAGCAAAGCTTTGATGTTTGATTATGCTTGTGACTTTTTATGGTTGATTTACTTAAAATAATTTTAATTTCATTCATTTTGGTGTAAACAAATAATTGAAGAGCTGAAACACCAAGGTTCATGGCAGATACATAAGAGAAAACAAACATGCAATAATTTAGCATTTAATATACATGTTTTCTTATTTAAAGTCTAATAATATATATGTCACGTCACCCTTGATTCTGTTTTGTGGTTTCACTTGATTCCCTGCATGTGGGCACTAAAGGTCATCTACGACATTAATTTGTGTGCAGAGTTCATTCTGCAGAGCCGCCTTGCTGACGCTGACGTTTTACATCCCTTTTCTCACAGGAGTTCCGTTCTGCGAACTGCGAGAGCATTTTGGCGAAGAGTTCTTTGGCCTTTGCTTCGAAGAGAATGAGCGAGTACTGCGGGCTGTAGGCGGCAACCTTCAGGATTTCTTCAATGGTTTTGACGCCATTTTAGAACACATTCGCACCTCCACAGGGCGCCGAGCCTCCTCCGAGAGCCCTTCCTTTCAGTGCAAGGATCCCCGCGAAGAGGAGAAAGGTAGAGGGAAATTGGAGAAACTTGGAAACCGTGGCAGCAGAGACGGAAGAGGGAAAGTGTTGTTTCTTCATTGCTTTAACCCTGCACCTGTTGTGGGATTAGTTATGCCAGGTTTGATTAGAGCTGTCGCCAGGCGGATCTTTCATTCAGAGGTTGAAGTGGAAGAGGTGCCACCTCTAACTCCTCTATTGCCAAATGAAGAACATACAGATTGTGATTCTACAACACCCACTCCCACTGCGTCCCCCACTGCCTCACCCTCCTCATCTCCGTCCCCTCCATCTCTTTTTCCAACCTTCGTCCCCACAGTTTGTCTATCCTTCTTACTCCAAGAGACTTGCCCTTCTCCTCTCTCTTCCATCCCAAATTCAGCATCTGTGAGCACTAACCGTCCCCCACTCCAGCTATCAACTAACCCCAGTGATCTTCGCATCTCCCTGGCTACGTTTTGCCGTGCCTTCCCGTTTCACCTGGTCCTGGGGCATAGGATGGAACTCCTGCAGCTTGGAGAAGGACTTAGGAAACAGGCTCGTATTGA
The DNA here is from genome assembly GCF_002775205.1 of Xiphophorus maculatus. NCBI lineage: Eukaryota > Metazoa > Chordata > Actinopteri > Cyprinodontiformes > Poeciliidae > Xiphophorus > Xiphophorus maculatus. The sequence goes on along the minus strand of NC_036460.1, from coordinate 18,878,217 downwards.
GCCTCACCGGATCCTTTCATTTAGGGACTGTTTTGAGATTGTCTCACCCAAGATGGATCCCTCTTTCCAGGGCATACTGCTGAGACTCGCATCCCCATTTACTATCCGCACTAAGCCCGATCCCATGCAGGCTGGCACCAAGGAGAAGGTAAAGTCATAATGATAATCACCACTGTTTTCAATAGTTAGGAATGATCCATATGCTGCAAAGTTGGGGCTCTTGCAATGTTTAAATTTTCTAAACCTTAAGAGTTTCTTTCACTTGAACTAAGAAGTAGGGTCAAAGTTCTGAAAAAGAGGCATATACCATAATCTCCTTTGGACTAAACCTTATGCTTTATACAGTCCAGTCTGCCTATTGCCTTCTTGACCGACAGCAGGTCTTCCGTATTACCTGTATGAAATCTACTTAAGTTCAGATTTATAAATATTTATGCCATATCAGTAAGACTTTTTTCTGTGTGTTCATCCAAAGCTGATCTTAAATCCATGGTAACCTTTGTAGAGGGGATTTTTAACAATTTGAGTGGTCGCCTATGGGACAAGCAGACATATTGTAGAAAATGCAGAGTTGTTTAATAATAAAATAGGTAACTGAGTCATCTTTACTCAGAAAGACCAACAGAATGCAGATATTCTCTTGCCGATGCAGCGTGTTCACAGACTGGTTTGCTATTTTTAGTGTAGTGTCAGACCAGCTGGTGACTGGTCAAGTCAAAAACCAGATCCGCTCATCAGTCAATTGACTGACCCATGCCAAGCAAGGACCTTAATCTGACATTCTTCCTGTTCTTCAGGGGAAACACAGCTGTGTCTACACACTACTCTTTTAGGTCCATGTTCTGCACCCTTGGCAGAGGTTTCTCTTCACACCCTCTCTCATATGTCATGCTCTAAGAGTAAATCTTCACCTGAAACACCTTCTTTGTAAAAGAAATGTGTGAGCAATAGCTGCGCCAAAAGTACAGACCGTCTCTGGTGTTCAAGTATTCAAAGCAGCTATGCTGTCTGGAACCTAAGATATATGATTTCTGCTAAATGAAAACCCAGTCCACTTTTGATGACCAAAGCGGTGGATAAGACTTTGTCACGAACTTTATGCACCTCAAAGCCAAAAAAATATGCCATCTCTGCACTGTTTTATCTATCAGGTGAAACATTATCCTCAACTAAATATGTGCAAGAAGGCCACACTTTGTTACAAGTTTCTTCACCAAGTACACTTTGTCCTATGTCTAGCCAGATTTCAGCATCTGAAGAATGAATGTCAGTATTGTTGAAGTAAACAAAATGTAATCACTGAGCTTACAGAAATTAAGAAAAGTCTTACACCACTTTGGGGGAGGTAGCATCTGAATAAAATGTTATCATGACACTCTCGAAACCTGCAGATCTTTTTTCACAAGAGGAGTGAAGATTGAATTGCTTTCAATTTGCCTGAAAAACAAATCAATTGGAGCTTTGTGCTATATCCTGCTCTTTATCGATTGGTTGGTCTCCGCAGGATGTCTGTGACACAACCCAACACCTCGACACAGAACAGTACTGACAGAGAGGAGACGGATCGGTCTAGCGCTAGGTTTTTTTTTCCTAAGTTAGATGGTAAGCTTTTCAATGCACAATATTTTTAACATCAACTCGCACAATTTGCTATGTGTGAACACTGCTATGTAGTGATAGTCTTTCTGTGATTTATATATTTGTATGCCTCAGGTTTCATTTTAAAAATCTGTTTTGACTCCCAGTTGACACATATAAAAGTCAAATGTGCTTGATATTAAAAATCCTTCCATTTGTACAAACACTTACAAAAGTATTCACACTCTAGGCCTTATCACAATTTATAATGTTACAACGACACACCTATTTGCTTTTTATTAAGATCTTTGCTACAGACCAACACACAGTGATGCATGATTTGTAATTTTCTGTGATGTTCATTTGTATTCATTCCCCATTGGTCAAAACTTTGTAGAAACACCTTTCTCTACTTCTGCCAACCCCTCTGTCCCTGTTGAAGAATAAATCCCTACAGCATGATGCTGCCACCACCATTTTCACTGTGGGGTGGTGATTTCCTATCGATCTTCAGTGTTTTCCAACAATATAGTGTTTTGCTGTATGGCTAGAGCATCTTCTTTTGCATGTTTGTTGAACTCCCTTCATGCATTGCAGTAAACTGTAAAAAGAAAATTGCAATTAGTTTTCTTCCTATTTCTAGATACAAAACACAAAATAAAAAAATGACTTCTTAAGGCAAATAGTTACATGAGATTTTATTTAGTGTTTTCAAGTAAAGCGAGCTCAATACAACTTCAAGTCACACTTTTCAAATTTATAGTTTGTAAAAATATTTTTAAAACATGTAGCATTTTCTTTCCATTGAACAGTTATGTGCAACTTGGTGTTGGTCACATAAAATCACATTTAAAAACATTAAAGCTTGATTATGGCTAAAAGTGTATATAACCATCTTAAGTGAATATTGCAATGAATATTACAACTTATACGTTCTCTTTGCCTTTATATTTCACACAGTCTGGGCTCTCTTTTTGAAGTGGGACTGCGCTTAAACCGTCTTGTGTTTGTGGAGCAGGAGGGCAAGCATAGCTTTCCGTATTCCTTTCACTGCGAGTCCTGTGTCACCTGGAATGGGAAGCAGAAGAAAAAAGAAATAGAAAGCCAGGATAGAATTGGTTGACATTTTTAAGAGAAAAGGCAGAGAGAGAAAGCCACAGGCTGGGGGAAGGAGGCCACACTCCTCTTGCACAGCACTGGAAGTGTGTGTTTGAGTGACCTGTGGTGGCTTTTCAGTTTGACTTCTATCCTCTCTTCACCTGAAGATATTTGCTGTGCAGGAGACATTTAGAGCCCCGCAGAAAAGGGCAAATTGCATCTCTGGCTGTCTCTTTGCTCTTTGTGTGAACAGGGTGGCCACCACACAAGGGAGGGTACAGAGGTTGTACAGTCAAAAGCTCTCCTCCAAGCTCTGCATGATATCATATGTCGTGTTATTTTTTTTCTTCACATATCTCAATAGTTTGTCAGACATAAAAAAACAAGATGTAGTTTTTAGTATTTTAACATTTCTCTTTCACTTCCAGTCAACATTTAATTTTTTTTGTAATCTCACCAAGACAGAATCAGTGAATCATGAAACACCTACATGATGAGGATTTTCCTGCAGATATCTCAGCATTCTCAGGCTCTTTAGTGTTAAAGGGTCAATTGTCTGTCTAAGATGAGTCAGTCCAACTACAAGTGAATAATGTGTGTGCGGTGTTTGATGCTAGTCGGAGCCTGCACTGATTTTTAGCTGCAGAGTACTAATTCTGCTATTTTCCATAACATTAACCCTATACTGTTCATGAACTATATGAAATTATTAGTTTATACAGTACTTTGTTGTAAAATTTTTTGATCTGCAATTTTAGCTATCATTTAAAGATGACATTTTTAGGTGTTGATTTAGGCCTAAGGTCAAACAGTACATGTTTGGAACCTGCAGTGATGTAGGGTTAGATGTGTGTAATACTGCATTATGTAATAACACCACAATAAATAATACTGTAATAAAAATGGGCTGTAAAATGTAATAAAACATCATTAAAACTGCAATATGTAACAATAGAAGTAAAATGCAATAAAATCCTTGAATGCATTTTGAATAATTTTGCCTTGAACGACTTGTAGGTTAATACCAGGGGGTCTAGCTTTGAGTCTGAAACGGCAACTAAATGATTATAAAGTCTGTATTTATTGACCAAACAATCAATTAAAATGTGCATAGGCTCTAAAACATGGTTGTTATTAGAAGCATTATAATTAGGATGAACACAAACAGTTTGTGATTGTTTATTACATAATGCACCACATTATTACATTATCATTCCTAAAAAATGAGCTAACTCCACATTTTGTAGTAATCAGTTCAAAATATAATAATGTTATTACATATTTGGCAGACAGTATTGCAAATGTGTTCAATGATTTTATTACGTTTTGTGTTGATTATTACATCATGTGGTTTTAATTATGTTTTGTTACATTTTGAAGCCAGATTTTATTACATTATCACATATTGTGGCGTTATTGCATAACGTGGCATTACAAGGTGCACCAGATTTGATAAGACTTTCAGCTAGAGTCTGACTTGGTGCAAAAAATAGGACAAGAGTTGGACTTGCCCCCAAAGACTTGACTTAGAAATATGATTCAAGAATTCAGTTCAATCAATCAATCAAATTTTATTTGTATAGCACATTTCAGCAGCAAGGTATTTCAAAGTGCTTTACATAATATCAAACACAGAAACACAATGCAACATAGAATCAATAATCAAAACACAACATTAAGTCAAGTTCCATCAATAAATTTGTAATTGATTACATTTCAAATACAATCCTAAACAGGAGGGTTTTTAGTTGAGATTTATAAGAAGTCAGTGTTTCAGCTGTTTTACAGTTTTCTGGAAGTTTGTTCCAAATTTGTGGTGCATAGATGCTGAAAGCTGCTTCTCCTCGTTTGATTCTGGTTCTGGGGATGCAGAGCAGACCAGAACCGGAAGACCTGAGAGGTCTGGAAGGTTGATACAACAACAGCAGATCTTTAATGTATTGTGATGCTAAGCCGTTCGGTGATTTGTAAACTAACAACAGTATTTTAAAGTCTATTCTTTGAGCTACAGGGAGCCAGTGTAGGGACTTTAAAACTGGTGTTATGTGCTCTATCTTCCTGGTTTTAGTGAGAACACGAGCAAGAATTCAGTTGAGTAAAACCTGTCCGGCAACATGAAGTGAGCTAAACGATTCCAAAAAGCAATGTATATACAGTATATACCCCAGATCTAAAGAAATTCTTCAATAGATGATTACCCTCTATCAGTCTTACATAAAGCTAACAGAGCATCGACACCAAACATGGTGGTATTAGTGTAAAGGTTTGATTCTACTTTGTTGTTTCAGGATCTAGATGACTTGCAGTTAACTTTGCCTGGTGGTAAAAGTTGTGAACAGGAGCAAACAGAAGGGCAGGGCAAAGATATTTCAAAACTCTATATAATAGACTGAGAAGTAGAAAATAGAGGAGAAAAATTACTGAGTCTGCACTGTAACTGCCTTTATCTAACAAATGCAATTGTAGCCTTGAAAGAGGTTTGCTTGTTTGCGTCATCTCTGCACCTGCATGTCTCGGACAAAGAAAATGTTGATGTCAGCAGTGTCCATCTTTGATCTGAGGTAGATAAATTGCTGCTGTTTGTTCAGAGCTGCAGGCTTTGAAAATCATTTCCCTCTTTCTGTTGTCTTTAGTTGAAAATACAAAGAAGCGTGAGAAAAGTCAGAAGGACTACAAGGAGATGTTATATCTGTTAAGCACATTAATAATATTAATTGCTTTCAACCGTATTACTTTATTTCTCCTGGACCATGCACAGAAAAATATAAGCTTAAAGAAAGAATTTGTTTTTCAGCTGATTTTCTTCAGCATTCCCTGTGGCACATCCAAGAAAGATCAACAAAAAATGCAATAAATGAAAAGAAATTTACAAATCAAGAAAAGATTATAAAGCATATGAAATGTCAGAAAATAAACAAACACATAATAATAGAATAATCCAAAGCTACAAAAAGAGCATGAGGATGTGATGCATGTTTTTCTTTAAAACAGGTGATGATAATGCTCAGTTTCCATTAAACCAACATTAAAGCAAAATATAATGCCAATTATAAATATATTTTTTGCATATTAATTGAATAAAATCGCAGTCAAAATAATTTTTCATGTAGAAACACAAGATTATTTTGGGGGGAACTCTTAGATTTAAATCAACACTTTGCAATTTGACAAAGACAAAGTAAAATATAGATTGTAGTTTTTACATTTTTTTTACATGTATCTTTTGTGTTAGTATAACAAAGGCTGATAAGGCAAATAATGCTAATGTAAAGAATATTTTTGCTGATATTATTATGATAACCACTGTCCTGATGGGGTCCCTTTTATGTGTGCGTTTTTTTGTTTTCTGCATAAACAAAGTGTACGTGACGTGAGCTTGTGTGTTTTCTGTGTACAACAGGATTTCAAGCAGAGAGTGGGATGTAAGGGAATTGCACACTAAAGTCTGACAAGATAAGACAAAAACAGCTTTGTGTGTATGCAGTGTGTGTTTGTGTGTGTAAAAGGCTGACTCATTGACTGTTTGCTGCTGAGTGCCTGTTCATGCGAATGAGTCTGTTGACATCTCCCAGAATCTTCTTAGAAAAAGGAATGCATTAGGTCTATGTTCCACCTCCTGCTCTCCTTCTCTCCTCTTTCCTGCTGTCCCTTATTCCTGTTTATCAAGTACAGTGTGTTTCGTTCTCCTCATGTCTGTCTGTTCTCCCTGTGTCCTTGCATCTCATTCTCCTTCTCTGACTACTTTTTTTTTTCATGCTTTCCCATTTTCTTTTGTCTTACCGCATTGCCATGCGAAAAGGCAATCTGAATCGGAACATTTTAAACATTTATGCATGCAGAATGTGAACCCATCAAGATTGAGAGATGTGTTGTCTGAGCATTAGTCCCACTGGCTGCACTTTACTGATTGCAGTTTTGTCTTGTGTCAGTAGAGCTGAATTAGTTGCTTTAACTACCTGGGATTTTAGACATACTGGTGCAGAACAACCTGAAAAAAAATATTTTGATGACTAAGCAGAGTCCTTGAGATGAGACACTGCTAATTTGTTTCAATCTGTTTCAAAGGTATCATGACTTGAAGGCCACATCCTGACCTTTCATCTTATTGCATATTTGCATGTTTTCATATAAATGAAACCCAACAACCATTCTTTTCAGGAAAAAGTTATTGAACACAGTTTTTTCCATAACTATTTTCTCTAATTAGCTTATTAACATTAAATCCACACCAGATGTTGGTTAGAATCCAAGTAATTACACATAAAAAGATATCCAAATGAATTTTTGTATATTTAATATGTAGTAAAGTCTAATGGAGCAGAGAACTGCTCCATTACATTGATTTTAGCTATGGCCACCCCCCTAGATGTTATTAAATAGAGACACTAGCCACATTCATTGTTCAGGTGGGATTTTATATCAGTTTTTACAGAAATTTTGAAAGTACGGTGGTTCTCTTTTTTTGCACTTCTCTAGGCTTTCACCATATTAATCTTCGTGTCAAAAATGTCCTGGTACATTTCTCCCTTTATTCTTCCTTGATTTATATGGAAGAATAAGCCTGCCAGGTCTGAATGCTGAAAAACTGCCCCACATTGTGATGTTTCCACCTCTAGACCTAAATATTGGTGTTGTATTTTTGGGTTGATTTAAAGTGATATTCCTGTTATTTTGTATCATCTGAGCAGACCACAGTATTCCAAAGACTCAAATGTTCTGCATCAAAGGTTAAATTAGTTTCAGCAAACCTTTTCTTCAGCAGCGGAGTCTTGCTGAGGAGAAAGAGGTCATTGCTCAAAATTAAGGTCAAATCCTGTACTTTTAATTTCCGGATTAAGACCCTAGGAAACTTACTGGAACATTTACAGTTTTAGAAATATTTCTGTATCATCTGTCAGTATGTTTTGCGACAATAAGGATGTACAGTATATATCTAGGTAGATCTACTTGCTTTACCCATCATTCCTCACGGGCCATGGTAATAAGTAAGCTCTTTTTAGACAATTGATTAGGACTACCAGCTACTACTACTGCGTAATGATAGAAGGAAGGATAGCTTTCTAAAAGCTGATAGTTTCCAGCTATATTCTTGGTTTCTGTGCCTCTTTGCTATTTATTCTCTTAACTTGCACCACCTTCTTTCTGTCATTCCACTTTAGCAAAGCAACTTTTTGACTTGCTGTGCTTTATGTCTTTGCATATGTGCATCACCTGGGTTGTTATTGAATTTTGAATAATAGCCCATTAGAACTATATTTACTGCTCAAAATGTTGACACGTTATGTGTCACTTTGCTTTTACTACTTCCGTCTTTCTTTTTTTATTTATCAACCCCATCTTCCATCTTTTCCACCTCCTTCTGTAGTTTTTTTTGCACTGCTGTGTGTCTTTTCCCTCCCATCTCACAGTTGACTTACTTCCTCTTTCTCCATGCTGTCATGACAGAGACGCAGGCAGAAGTAGAAAAGAGTGTCGAGTTAAACAGAGACGCACAACTAGGCCAACACAACTGCCTCCAGGGATGTGCGTATATGTGTGCATCTGTGAATGTGCAAAGTTTGCAACACAGTAAGCTATAAAATGGGAACCAAAGAGAAATAGACACCCGTTACTGAGAGGAAGGTTGGGAGACACTAGCATAATTATGCCTACTGTAAATAAATAAAACAGCGATCAAAAGAGGGAAAATAGATCCTGTGCTCTGTATGAGAATCAGCCAAAGAAAATAGCACATCAGTAAGCAAAAGACAAAGTGACAAATCACAAAAGTCCTGTAGCAGTTAATAAAGGAGGCATTGACTTTCCGGCAGGATCTTGCTGCGAAGCAGGATGCCATTCTTACATTATTAATTATTAAAATTAATAATTGATTACATTGTGTGACAAAAACACTTTCTTGACTTGAAGCATAATTTTGTTTTACAAATGTTGCTAGACATATATCAAAAAAGGAAAGACAATTGGGATTAAAAGTTTTATTGAGGATGGCAAGTGTTTAGTGTGGAAACTGACGTGACATTTCTGAATTATCATTTCTAAACACATGTGGGTATTTAAACTAGTATTTTGGATACCGTAGAACATTTTTAATAAGTTTCTGGAACTGAACAATTCTAGGCATTTTTAAACTCATGTAGCAACTTCTATTTTAGAAGGGAAGATTTGTAATGGATAAAAATCACAAAACTACTAATAAAAAATACCCACATCCTAGACAGGTAATCAGCATGTGCAAATTGGAAGATCACGCAGTCCACTGTTAGAATAACTTCTAAGTACAGAAAAAAACAACATTTGAACTTGTTTATTACACAAAATTTTCCCCTCCAGCTTAGAACATCAAACTCACTTCAGTAGTTAGAAGCGCACCACACCAGGCTTAACCAAGGAAAACCACCTTCAAAATGTTGAGTAATGATGTTCTGCTTTTAAATAGGGTGGTGCCTGTTTCCAGTGGTGATTGGGTGAGAGATGGGTTACCTCCTGCACAGATTACCAGTCCAGCAGCTGGGAGACGATGCACACACTCACACCTAAGGACAATGTGGAGAGACCAATTAACAGTCATGTTTTTGTTTGACATGAACACATCTCAACCAAATATGTCCTCTTTTCATTGGCCTGTTCAGAATTAATTTGATGTTGTCTTATAAATGCATAAATGCTCTTGCATATTTACCTTTTCAGATCCTTAGATCAGCCAGCCAGCTGCTTTTAGTTATCCCAGAACGTGACAGAAACTGAGAGAAAATCAAGCCTCTCTATTGTGGCTCCTGGACTTTGGAACATGTTGCCTTTAAGTATTAGATAGACATCTTTGCTTTCTGTTTTTAAGTCTCTTTTAAAAACACATCTTGCAATAGGGGTCAGAGATCCCTGATCAAATGTATGTACCTAATAACTGACATTGATTATGTTCTAAACACCCCATGACCTGTAAGCTGACACCTAAGATATTTGAATTTCCTTACACAGAAATGATTCAGTTCTGCTGTGATTTAGCTTACTCTTCTGGACATTTTTGTTTACATAACTTCTGTTATCTAAATCTTGAATTTTCCTATGAATAACCACAGCAGCATTAATCCCCTTATCTTGTATTTTTTTTTGTTCTTATACATATGTCCAACAGAGGAAAGCTTTTTAAAACAGAGAGAGCTAATTTATTTGACCAAGCAGCATTGAAGCAGGTTTTTCAATTTGTTTTTAGCTCCCCTGATTTCACCGTCTCCATGGAGATGGCTTTCAGTATGTCAGACGTGTGGCCCTCCCACTCGGCCAGACGCAACCTCCTGAAACAGCTGCTCACGCTGCCATTTGTTCGTATCAGCAATATGTTTTTTGCGTGTTTGTGTTTTGGATCTTGTATTGCTCTTGGGAATATTTCCTAAAACTCCAGTAGTGTATGTAAAATAAAATCAAATCACCAAAGCTGGTAAAGTGATTTCTCAATTCTTGTTTCTGTAAAGGTATTAGTGCATGTGGGGTTATTGGGTTAGGTCAGCTCAGACCCAGTGGGTTGGAGGCTGCACATCTAATTATACTTATATTAAATTTCTATAAAAAGAAACACAGTAAGAGACAATATTTAGTAATGTTTGGATGTTTGTAGAGAGGTACTGTGCACATTAAGCTGTAGACTGGATGTTTTATGCAGACATAGGAGAGACTTGTGCTATAAATAAAACAGGGCTGCAGCGTGCTCACTTGCGGAATAATCTATCTGACACTATGAAGAAAGCCTGAGAGAGGGGACGGAGGAGATGGAGAAAAGAGCATAGATACAGAGAGACTCATGAAGGATTTTAAACAGGGGGACTGAGAAGACGAGAGAAAGTAAAAGAAAATAAGATATTATGTAGGTAGACTATGTTGTTAGTTTAGTAGTTTAAGGCTATTCCATGTACGTTAAGCAAAAATATAAAAGTTGGTTTTGAGCTCCTCGCTCCTGTATGTAATGTTTTCTAATAAATGTGTCTAAATGTTAGTCTACAAAACTTCTAGGGGATGCTTCTATATGACATTTTTCTCAGGGGAAAATATTTGCTGACTGAGCACGAAGGGAAAACCCCTCTGTAAGAAACACAGTCTGTAGCGAGGATGAACTATTTCCAGGGTGGTGACCGGAATCAACGGATTTTCAGCTTGACCTGATGTGATCTTTTTTTTATGCTTACAGTGCTTTGAAAGCGTGTTTCTTCCATACAAATTTTGTCTGTTTTTACTTTTTTTTGACACACTTATGCTTCACATCATCAAACAAACATTGAGATCAGACTCTGCATAAATAGAAAATGCAGTTTTGAAATTCTAATTTTATTTATTACAAGAAAAAACCTTCAAACCAGTTTGGTTCCATGTGAAAAAGTAATTACCCAGAATTATGATTGATCAAATTTTGCAGTGGCCTAGTTAAAGTCCAGACTTAAATCAAATGCAGATGCTTTAATAGGCCATTCAAGTAACATGGCTAATTAAAATAAATCCTTCTGGACAAGTGGATGATGTTTTATTTTTGTTTGTTTTTTTAACAAAGATGATCCATGATGCCAACAATTAGACAACTGGTTATTATTTATTGGCATTTTCAATTTGATCTAACTTATAAAAATTATTTATAGTCATGGTGCTTAGCTTATAGTTGCCAGCTTGATTATTGGAAAAAAAGTGATTAATATTGAAATTAGAAAACATATTACATTTATTAAAATTAAATTAAAAATACACTTGAAAATAAGAATGCAGCAAAAATAATTAAAATTTTCTGTCCATTTGCTTGTATGATCATTTGCAGTCCAATTTTAAATTCAAAGATCAATTTGATGAGTGGCACAGTCTTAGTTTAATAGTTTCACAAATTATGAAAACTGGAATTGGATAAAAAACAACAAAAAAAAACTGCAGCTGGTTCGCCTTTATTCGGAAACAAGTTAATGTCAACATGCAGAGTCCAGGATCTGGTCTTCTAAATCGATTTTTCTTTCATTTTTCCACTGATGTGTTATCACTTCTAAAATTATATTAGATCCCCAAAAAAAGAAAGCATTAGAATAACATCACTATCTATTTAAAAAGTCTTCCATTTATAGTTCTGAGAGCAGCTCGCAAAACAGACAAGCCTTTTAAAAATAAGACATGCTTGTTTCAGTATTTTTTTCTTATGGAACATGCAAACAGTCACATCAACAACCCCCTCAGAGGAAACATCTGAAAATAATACTTATGCTTATGTATGATGCATATGCTCAAATATTAACGCTTTGCTGCTTGTGATCATCGTGTTAATCTGCTGTGAGTTACTGATAATTCATTATTTCAACTTAAGCTATCAATACCTAGAGTCCCGCTTCTCTGATTGCAAACAAATACTAAGATATCACAATCAAACATGAAACGGAGCAAGAAGGGAATTTGCTGAATGCTTTAGCATGTTTGAGGGCAAGGTTCTATCGGTATCTCCTTATCTTGTTATAAAAGTAGCTAATGTCAGAAAACTAACTTTGGGAAGACAGCCTCCAAGGCTGTGTTTCTGTGTTGAGAATATTTTTAGCATAGAATATTCTTTAGAAAAATAAGGCTCGCACTTGTGCTTTGTCAAAAAAAAAGAAAAATCAGATTTAAGTCATTTTGCTTATGTTATAAATATCTGAGTTCTTGACGCAGCATGACCGTTAGAAGTTAAAATTGAAACCAGTTGTATTACATGTAATAAGTCATGATATGAATTTATTGTCTGATTAAAAAATGACCACAATTTTCTGTCTTCACACTTCAGTAGGAGGCAAGCAGTCAAAACACAGCTATTCATGACCTCATTGTTTATTTTATAACGAGAGGTTAACATTAAACACAAACCACGATCCAATATGTGAATGTAACTTAGAGAATGTATTAGTTTTATTCCTTGTTTTGTTTTTCTGCCAGGTTATGGAGTTAAAAGGTCAGATGATCCATGTCCCTGAGTCCTGCTCCTTGATGTTTCTGGGCTCGCCGCGTGTTGATAAGCTAGAGGAGCTGATGGGCAGAGGTCTCCATCTGTCAGACATCCCCATCCATGATGCCACACGAGATGTTATCCTGGTAGGGGAGCAAGCCAAGGCCCAGGATGGCCTAAAAAAGAGAATGGACAAACTAAAGGTAAACAAAAGCATAGAAAGAAATGTTAGCATTAAGCTTCTTGCTATATAGTTTCTAATAATACAGACTGCTGTATTTTTAAGATCTGATGTATTGCCATAACTTGTAAATGTTATTACTTATAATGAAATTATTGGCTCCTAAGCAAAGAGTGATTTAGGATGATTGGATCCTTCTGTGTAACATTGGTTCTGTATAAGTAGGACCATTTGTCATCCAATATTCATTGAATTCTCAGCATTAGGAGTTAAAATTATTCAAATCACATAGCAGCTTTTTGGAGTCTGCACATTAATCACCTCTTTAAGACAAGATCTGGTCTCTTGACTTTAATTCTAAGAAATAAGCAGCAGATTGCAACTTGTAACTGGGATGACAGTATGATGCTTCATACCTCACTAATGCATATGTAGTAAATTCACTTAATAAACTAAACTGATATTCATCGGCCATGTTAACTGTAAAAAATGTGGTTTCAAAGCTTCTTGTAACAACTCAGTGGATGCTCAATGCATCAGGCTCTGCAACAACCCCGCCTCCCTTCCCTAGGCTGTAGCTATAAATAACTATCATATTTTGCATGCTTGAACAGTACTATAGCATTAGATCTTCAGAAAAGTTAGAATCAAGCAGATATACTCAGCTAAAAATAAACGTATACACGTACTGCGGCAGATTTCATTTGGCGCATTACTCTTAGCTTTTACCATTCTTGTCATCTGCTGCTTCATCAGCGAAACACGTCTCCTGACCTCGCTCTCTCGTTTCTCAGGCCACCTTAGAGAGGACACACCAGGCTCTGGAGGAAGAAAAACGAAGGACCGTGGATCTCCTGTATTCCATATTTCCGGGTGATGTGGCGCAGAAGCTGTGGCAGGGCCACCATGTGCCAGCGCGTAAATTCGATGATGTCACCATGCTGTTCTCGGACATCGTGGGTTTTACAGCCGTGTGTGCCCACTGCACACCTATGCAGGTTATCTCAATGTTGAACGAGCTTTACACGCGCTTCGACTACCAGTGTGGCATTCTGGATGTTTACAAGGTCAGTGAATGGACACGCATGCATCTTTTCCACGTTCTTCACTTTAATAATGGTCTCCAACCTTTCAGTTTAGTTGGGCATCCAGGTCTTGGTATGTTTCTAGCTATGCTATAACCATTTCTGAATGATGAACTGAGAAGTTCATATGATATGTTACATAAAGCTTGATATGTTGTTTTATACCAGACAGACTTCTGATGTTGTTTGTTCACTAATGTTCTCCAACTAACGCTTACAGCCTTCATAGAACAGTTTTGTCTGTATGCAGATTAAAATTACAGACAAGTCTACTTTTTAATCATTTGACTTCTGCAGGAAAATTGTTGATTTTATTTAGGAGTGTCAGTGTAGAGTGGACAAAATACTTTTTAAGCACTGTGTGAGTGTGTGTGTTGGAAATGTGAATAATAGCCAGTCTGTGAAAGCTTATCAAAGATTCTGGCACCTTCCTGACATCTTCTCCTACAAAAATGGGCTTCTCTTGTAATAGTTGTCAAACCTGTGACATAGCAGATAGCAGAGATGGGAAGAGAAAATGCTGAGATGGAGGGAGACAGTGGCTGTGATTAGGATGGGTTTTGAGTGTTGCGATGGAGGAGTTGGTTTGTGTGTCAAGCAGGAACAGGAGGACACCAGAGGAGAGTGAATCACCCATATGTCGCCATTGTCATGGTTACTGTCGAAATGATTTAGCCTGTGGCAGGCTTTAATGAGAGCAGTTTGTATTTCCAGATTTCCTTTTTTTGGTTGTCTGCTCTAAATCTATTTTTTACAGAGTCTGTCATTGGTATTGAATTCTAGCTTTATTTTTTGCATATAATAAATCCAAGAAGCTTGCTTTTATTTTTATTTTTAAAATATTTTAATAGATGGTAGGAACGTGTAGCTTTTAGTGCTGCTATGTGTAGCTCAGTAAGATGTATGCTAGGAGCATGACATACTTAGCGAATGAAATAAAAAAAATTGGAATAAAATGTTTTTCTACACAATTTACTACTAAAAAAAACGTTTGCATCTCTGTCACAACTTTTTCACATCATTATGCTTTGGTCAAAATTAAACAGACTTAACAAAGAGGATATAACGGATGCTCATGCTCCTCCTTCTTCTCCCACATAGATTGAGACAATAGGTGATGCCTACTGTGTGGCCGGTGGACTTCATAAGAAGGTTGAAAGCCATGCAAAACCAATTGCACTCATGGCTCTAAAAATGATAGAGCTTTCTGAGGAAGTACTAACGCCTGATGGGAAGCCTATCAAGGTGAGTTTAATTTCATTTTTCCTTTACCATGCAGGTGCATTGAGTTGTTAAATAACTGAACTAGACGAGAAATTGTTTCATCCTGCAGTTTAAAATGATTTCCATCTAGCACTTTGAGAATATGAAAGGTTTATGTATAATAATGTATTTGCTTGGTTTGTTTAAGGATAACAACATTATTTAATTTTTAAGGTTCATGAACCTTTAATTCCTTTAGTAATTTTCCAGCTGCGGGTAAATACTATTCTGAATTATTGTACAATCAAGTGAAACTGATATTTACTTTGGTATGGCTCCAAATTATAATACAACACATTAAGCAGAATATTACAGAAAGGACAACATAGGAAGGAATACCTGAAAAACAACTGATGGTGAGATATGGACAACTAAGAGATAATGTAAATAAATGAATTAATAAGCAGACAAAAAAATATACTTTGGTTCCGTCAATCATGCTGAATAATCTATAGTAGTTCTGTTTTGGGGTTGCCTTGTAACTAGACTAGATTGCTTCCTCAATGTAATGATTTATCACAAAAATAATTTCTTTGAGCTTCTGCCCAGCAAACAACCATAAAGGATCCTCTGAAAGACTTCCTATTAGAAATTTTGTGTCAACTCCATTCTAAACTAAACATGTTATAGTTCTGAAGCACTGATCAGATAATCAGAGTGCACTTTCATTTTGTACTCAAGTTATTGTTGATACAACTACATATTTTTCCATTTTTGTGGTGCGACAGAAGGAGAGCTGCTCTGCAGAAAATGACATCTGTTTTATTTACTGAAGAAATAAAACAGCACGGTGAGAGGAATTCATCATGTTAGCTTAGGTGAACATAAAAGAAACACAGAATGATTTATTAATGCTTGTCCTCAGTTTGGTTCCCCTGAAGGTCATATGAAACTTGAAAGGAGCCTGAGAAGCTCAGCAGGCTCTCATGCAGTCTTATGTAACTATGATATATAAGTAATTAGTCCTGTGATCATTGGGATATTAGCTCATTTGTTAACATCTCTATAGTCCTGGAGTTTGTTTTGTTGTTTTTGGTCATCATGTAAGACACTGACTTTTAAGAGTCAGCTGATAAAAAACTTTAATGCAAGTACATACAAAGTTAACCTCTGACTTTATGAAAGTTGCTGAAATGTTCTTTAGGACTACATGAAGATAGATAAAAATCAGAAAATTGTGGCTTATACTGTATATGTATCCAAGACACCTTACTGTATTAGTTTTTTGGGTCCACCTATGCATAATTTAGTCTGCATTATAGTGCAATTGTAGTGCAGCTAATTTAATAGCTGCACTAAAGGCCTCAGAAATTTATTAGAGGAAATTAGTGAGCAAACCGCAGCAGGAAGACCAAAAAACACTCAGTGGTAGAGTTGAGAAGAAGCCCAAAGCATACGACTCAGTGGAAGTAGGTACTCTGGTCAAATGAGACAAAATCTGAATTTTTTTGGTCTTGGTGCAGAGTAAAACATGGTGGTGGCATCAAACTTTGGGGATGCCCTTCTGCTGCAGTATTAGGGAACCTGGTCAGAGCTTGTGTGAAGATGTATGGATCTAAATTCTGGGTAGCCATTCGGTCCAGTCATGCAAATGACTTGAGAAAGAGACTAATTTACAGCCAAATTTACAATGGAATGGCTTAGATCGGGTCAGAAATTTAAATAAGAAGCAAGACTTAAGAAATTCTGTTTGCAGATACTCTTCATCTAGTCAAACAAAACCTGAGGTATTGTGAAAAGATATTGGTCTTGATTTGCCCAGCATGCTTTGTTAGTACTCTGAAGGTTGTGTATGTAACATGATAAAATGTGATTCAGTTCTAACGTTTTGAACATGTTTACAAGGTACAAAAAAGATACAAAGGGTCCAGATGTTCACCTTTGTCCAGTCTTTGTTTAGATGATTAATTTTGCCACATGTTCAAGAAAATGCAGATATTTGGTTCCTAAAAACATTTATTTATGTCTTTTTCCCCACAAAATCTATATAGCATAGTTAGGGACCAAACAACTGAGTGTGAAAGAAGGTGAGACAAGGGAGCTGCTGAAAAAAACAGACAGGACACTTTTATGTGTACCGCTGTGGTCCTAACATGGTCCATTTGTCTCAAAATAGAAAGCCCTTGCCAAGCGTTTCTGGCCTGCTCTTTTTCTCTTACATTTGCTCTCTCTCTCTCTGGTTTCCCTCTACCTCTCTATCTTCTTCTCCTCCTAAAAGGTGCTCCTTTATCTTCTGTGTCTCACTCCCTCAATTTCTTTCACACATTTTCCCTGGGTTTTGTTCTTGTTCTGCCTTCCTAGAATTTTTGTTTTGCCATTTTTTCCATCCTACTCATTTTGTGCTGGCATAGAGCAGAGATATACAGATACTCAACACTTCAGGATGATAAATGCTGTTCAGCAAGTGCTCTCAGCCCAGCCAATGTTTCACTGTTATGCAAACTAGCATGAGAGATGTGAGAGAGAATGGAGAGAAAATGCTTTGTGAGACACAAATGGACACAGAGTGATTCAAGGACACTGAAATATATTGAGGTGTGAAATGTCAAGGGGAAAACATGGATAGTAATCAGACACTGTATGTTGCTTCCACTATGTTATTATTATTATAAAGTATGAGACGTTATTTATTTATTGTTTGTCTGGATGAGTGCATGGATAGGTGGCTTTAAGAGAGCAAAAACAGAGCCAAACATTTGTCTTTTCCTCTAGATGGGGGGAGGAAATTTAATGCCTACAAAATAGTTCATAAGTAAACTCTTGTAAAAGTATCTACCAGACAACTGCAGCATCTGCTGCAGTTTGCATTCAGAAAGGATCAGAGGCTGATCATGCTGACCGAAAGTAGCTGTGTATTTTTTCTGTCATAATGCAGTTTCAACAACTGCAGCCTTTCTGTATGCAGCAAAAGGTTTTGATTGTGCAGTGCTAAGTCTAATCTTTTCACCCCATTAACAACTCACCATTCGACATGCTCGTGTAACAATATGAAGAACACCGTAAGGGACTAGCACATGAAACACATTTACACTTGCTATTACATAATGCTTTATAAAAACGTGCTGAACATACAGACAAAGATGCATTTGTAGATGCTGTCATTTCAGTTGGTCCAACAGAGAGTTTCCAGTGTTTACAAAGCTGTAAGGATAGCATGCCGTCCATGCTGCAGAGAGGACACATCTGCACCTCCTCCATGAAAACATGTCATAACAAGTGGATATCGGTACAGTCAAGCACTGTGTCTTGCAAGAAACTTTTTAAAGGACATGGTTGGAGAATTAAGGCCATAATTTGTTGGTTTTCATTTTAAGATACATTTTTATGTGACAAAGCGATTAACAGATTGTTTATGCCATAGCAACAAATTTTAAGTTTGCACCACATTTGTCCCTCCAGGAGCTAAATATAGATTTTACTGTATGCAAGTTAATAGAAAGAATTGTATTGATTTATTCTTTATTCTTTATAACCTTACAGAGAATCAATTAATATTTACAAACTGCTGAGGATAATTAATCTTGAATTGCTTCTTTTGTCTCAGTGAAGAAAAAGTCAAACATCCGATTAGTTAACCTGCACAAAATCTCTGCTGCAGACCAATAACCATTTCCATAACAGTGTTTGCCCTACTGAGTGACTGAGTCATCAGTGATGTGGATAGATAAAATAATATTATAAAGGATTAAATAATTACAAATTATATACTGAATTTATTATTTAAGGTAAATAAAGATTATTTATTAACATTGATAAATATGAATTTTTGGACCTTTAAATTGTGAATTGTGGCACTTGGGGCTTTCCATACCTGGTGGGGTCTAAATTGTTAATATCTTAGACTTCTGCTTGATTGACATGTATAGGTTTGAGCTCCAAATGCCCTGGACCAAACCTTCCCTTGGCAGCAGACATACAGCAGGATCTTCATCTTATTGGTGGTTTGCATTGTTTCATTTTTCAAAGCTGAAAATTAATTTACCCACTTGACATTTTTTCAATCTACTGTCTGTACTTCAGTTAATTCTTGCTGATTTGTCACTCTGCATCTCTTTGTTCTTCTATGGACAAGGTGTTTCAAAAGTCAGAAACAAGTCTTTTTCCAATTTTTTGTTTGTCACCCTTCTGTGCTAAGCTAACTATGTTTACTGTAGAGTATCAAACATAATGCAAACATGTTGATCATTCAAGTTGTTTGTTGAATCACTGTTTTATGTTTGGTTCTGTGATTTAAATGTTATCATTACTTTTGTACCATGCAAGGCTTACTGGTTAAGCAATTATCAGAGGCACAAACAAGATCAGCAATGAATGTAATGCTATCTACGTACATTTGGGTAATTTATTTCTCAGCCATCTTAAGGACTTAAATCACACCCATTTTTCCCATGTTCTTTTATTTATTTATGTTTTTTTTCTTTTGGCTTTTAAATAGCCAGTTAACACTGCAGCAGAACGTTGCCACTTCAAAGTTGGAGTGAAAGCTGTAGACACCAGACTCGAAAGCTGAGGTGCAGCTTTCGAGTCTGAATATAAGCGTGTGAGCTGGCACATGTGGATGCGGAGAAGCATGCCTTTCAGTCTATCTCTGTATCTATTATCTGTTTGTCAGCATGGCCAGAGGCTATGCTGTGATTGGCTGCCAGTGCCGTTGCGGCATTTGCTCTTCGACTTCAATGAGGGCCATGTGCAATGGATGCTGACTCACGGCGAAACAGAGGGGAAGAGTGTACGGCTATTACTGTTTGTATTTTAAGGCTCAGAAATAAAGAGAACAGTGGGCACAGATGCAGATGTGTGTGTGTATGTTTATGTGTCTGTCTGAGTGGTTGTCTGTTGTAAAGACAGGCAAGTATACAGCCGTCTGTATGCGATTTAGCCACAAAAATAGGTCACAATGGTGCACCTGCCATCCTTGTTCTCCCTTGCTGTCTGTTTCATTTTCTTTATCATTCCCCCTGAACCGTCAAGGTCCAACCATCTAATTATAGGTTCACTTTGCCTTTCTCTCCATTGCCTTTGCATTTGCTAGCGCTATCTCACTACAACCCTCAGCTGTTGTTGCCATGACTCCATCGCAGTGTGCTGGAATGCATGTTGAGATTAATTGTTAACAATCTACTGGGTTCCTCTGGGTTTGGTGTGTGATGTGCAGCATGTAAACTTTAACTAATTGTTATAAATCAATAGTTGATCAAGTGGCCCTGAATTGGAAGGATGGCCTTCACGCTGCCTGCAGTTATGTATAGATTCACACTAGATTACAAATTGAGCACCATAAACCTGTTACCAGGGGGAGAAGGAATTGATAATTTTCCCTCTCACTCTCATGCTATTTTAAATCCCGTTGCTGCAGGGTATATATGAGATTAGATAACAACATCCAAGCTATTATGTAGTTATGATCTCTTCGCTACAATGTCCATTACTCATCCCAAAGCATACATAGTACTTCTAGCCCCAAAACAAGAACGCTTTTGTACTGTACAGTAATTAATTCCATCAGTTCAGCTCAGCTCGGAAAACTAATTTGTGAGCACGCTCTGCAGTGCCTGGTGTCATGTCACTCTAGAGGCCAGGTTGGGTTGAATTCAGGCTTAAATTAAATGAGTTTGCCCATATTCTCTGCTGCAGACATGACACACTGAGGCTCAGTTTCTATTTTCGATATCTGTCTAATTTCATTTCTCTGAGCTGAACATGAGATCTCATGTATGATTGGCCTTCTTATCTAAACCCAAGGACAATATTCTGTTCTAGATGTTAGAAGGAACTTCAACAGGAGTTTCATGACATGTCATGAGTCTAATTGCTCTTCCCTTCTGTCTTTCTCCTTCCCTCTCTTAGTTAAGAATAGGTATCCACACAGGTTCGGTTCTGGCAGGCGTGGTTGGGGTTAAAATGCCGCGATACTGCCTGTTTGGGAACAACGTCACTCTAGCCAGCAAGTTTGAATCAGGAAGCCATCCAAGGTGCATCAATGTTAGTCCAACAACCTACCAGTAAGTACCAGCATATACAAATGCATGTTTTTAATAAAACAAAGTAAGCCCTGATGTTGTTTTTCATAGAGATTTAAAGGTAAATTATAAAGAAACATTTTTGATCACATCTGTTACAAGGTGCTTGCCATTTTTAAGTACTTGGTAGGGATGAGTCAAAAACCCATAGAATTAATCTTTTGTTCCAGTACTATATTTGAACAACATAAAGCTAACTAACCTTTACTATGATTACATTTATTCAGTACGGAATCATTTCAAAAGTTAAGAAATAAATGCTTTTTTTTTTTAAATACACGTTATGAAATCCTACTGTTAATACTTCATACAACACGTTTTTTTTTACCAATTTGTCTTCTACTATAACGCATTCCAATGGATCATACATAGAGTGGGATCTCTGACCTTTCCTCTGCACAATCTCTCAACATCAACCAGAGTTGCAGACCCTCTCTTCTGCAACCATTTTTCAGTTCATCCTAAAGGTTGTTGGTAGGACTTAATCAATCTAATCATTGATTTGAAGTGAAATCTTTCCTTTTTAAAGGTAATAATTCTATTACACACTTAAAATACCAGGATATTTCTTTAATTTCTCTTTGCTCCAATTTATTGTCAAATCAGTGATGATGCAGTGTTCATATTATAGGAAAATAACCATGAACTAATTATTACATCCATATGCAAATCTATTAGTAGTCAAACTAATGTGTCTTTACTTATAATTAGTTAAAATAAAATGTCATAAACAAGAAAAATAAGGACTAATAAATGATTTATTCACACCTCTCCCACCAGAAACACAAGTTACTCAGTGCCTGGGTGTCTGGTTCACAGTAAGCAGGCAGTGAAAAAAGGATGCTCTTTATCTTTCTCTCTTCGTCAGGAGCCTCGGCTCACTGAGGACCAGCCTGGGTTACTTTGAGGGAGTAGGTAACACGTACTGCCAAATACAGGCTTTGGTCTCTGGATGAATGAGCTTCTGGTTACCAGTCGGGACTGAGTGTCAGAATAACAGCAGGTAGTAGAAAGGGGCTATTTCCTGGGCTCAGCTTCAGAATTGGTGTGAAAATACAGTTTCTCTTGAGTTTGCAGAGACAAATAGCCTCTCAGCAGTGTTTTGGGACAGACAACTAGTTAACGTTGACGGAAACACAACATTTTCTCAGGCAAGTCTCAATGGCATCAGATTATCAGTTGGTACTTGTGGATGGCATATCTCGCTTAGCTGGTAGTAAAGCTTCACCCACATCTCTGTGTCCAACGAACTGCTCGAATCAGTGGGGGACATAGAAAAATGTGGATCAGTGATATGCCAGGATGGTGGGTACTCAAATTAATGTGTTAGCGACAGCCCTCACTAGGCTTTAAAAAAAGTAAAGATGTTTTCCCCGAAGGCCTCAGAAAATCTTCTAATCTCCTTATCCCTTTAAAACAACACTCTACCTTAAAACATCAAAACTAGCTTTGCAGTAATGGTAAAAAAACAAACAAAAAAACAGTCTCTATTAGTAGTTAAAGCTACTGTGAATCACAAAATGATTCAAATTGAATAGATTTCTTAGCAAATAAAAGTCTGTGTGCAGGACAGAGAAACTGACTACAGGTTTATCAAAACTTCTGTCTCAAGCAAAAGACGGAGTTTTATGGCCTTGTTCTGACTTCTATTATTTTCTTTATTCTGAGTGGGTACAGAACTGAAAGATATATGCACCCAAAATTGAATCCTGGTGCATTCAGCATTAGAACCACAACAATAAAACATGAGATAAGTTGTTGCTTTGGTCAGAAATAGGCAACATTCGTTTCTGCTCACATCTCGATTACTTGAAGCTCAAGTTCTGCTGATTTTTCCATTTTCAATTAAATTCAAAAATACTTTATTAATCCCAAAGGGAAATTAAATAATTAATTAAATTTGAGGAGTGGCTTTCAGAAAAAGTTTAGTTATATGTATTTAAAAGGGATTGGCTAGGCTTTCAAATAATGGTGGCACTGGTCATTAGAAAAAATTATTCTTAATTTGGGATTTATTTTTCTTAACTTAATAGATGCTCTGAAATTCAAGGTTAGAAATGATCATATATACTGAAATTATCATGATAAACAGCTAATGAATGTTATTGTATTCTGTTTTACACTATTTACAACTGCTGATTCTGTTCTTTTATCAATAGGTTGTTGAAAGATGACCGCTCCTTTTCGTTCATCCCCCGTTCTCGGCTGGAGCTCCCAGAGAATTTTCCCAAAGAGATCCCAGGGACGTGTTACTTCCTGGAGGCAGGGACTTCGCACAGCCACGCCTCACTTACCAGCTCTCGCTCGGCTCCTCCGGCCTCTATGAGGAAGGTTTCCTACAGCATTGGGACAATGTTTCTAAGAGAAACCAGTTTGTAGAATCATACACAGATGTTTAAAATGTAAGCAACTGGATTTGAATCACATGAACATACAGGAAACCAGTCATGCAGATCTGTGGTTATGCAAATGCACTATGTAAAAAGTGGAATTTACAGCTGATTGGTGAAATATGCTTTCATCATAGATGAAAGAGAACAACTGTCCCCATCTCTTCCCTGAGCAGTGGAGATATTCTTCAAATGACTTAAGGGACAGCAGCTGCAGTAGTCCTTTATCTATCCTCCAAGAGGTGGACTGATATAAGCAAATTGTGGAAAAACCTTTGGACAAAAACTCTGTTCTAGCTGGATGTCTCGGCTGCAGAACTGGTGTCTGGCTCTTTGCGGCGGTTCACATTCAGACAACACCCAGACCCTTGTCCACATTAAACAGAACTGAGCTAAAACTCACAGCGATCACACTCATGACCACTGTTGCCCTCATTAGCCATTTGCAAACAGAACAAAACCCCTTTTCATTTATAAGGTGGGTGCTGAAGAATGAATTTTGTATGACTTGCTGTCCATCATGCCCTCATGTGCGACAAAGACCTGTAATGGAAAACGATACAACTCTCCGTTTCCTTCATGTTCATCTGTCTGTAAGTCATGTTATGCTTTACTAAACGTAAGAGCTGCTCCTCCAAACTGTTGACAGGCGGCCAGCTGGCTGGGATTTGTCAAGGAAACAACAAGAGGATTTGCTTTGAAAAGGTAAACGTTGGAAGACGAATGCAAACTAGAGTCATACTAATCCAAACTTATAGCCCTGATTGTTTTGGATCCTCAGCAAACTATAGCAGACAATGTTGTAATAATGGAGATAAACAGAATGCTAATAACACAGAAATGTAGATGTCTCACAGCAACTACGCTTTGATTTTTTTTTTTATACCTGTGATTATTTGTTTTTAGTGTATTACATGCTTTAGCCTCTTTTTAATAAGATAAGCTGTTGTCAGCATTTACCAGCTCGTGCTTACTTGCATTCAACTAATCAGCATTTTTAGCTACATGTAGCATTGTCTGAAAAGCTTTGCTTTTAGGATGGACCTTCCCAGATTGGTCTGCATCTTGTTTAGGTGACATCAATGCTAACAGGTATTTGTGTGCAGGTATGTCCCTTTTCATGTCTGCAGGAATAACATTGTTGTGTGTTTTAGTTTGTAGAACTGACAGGAGGAATCAGACACAGTTCACAGTTCCTCAGTCCAGATATGAAAGAACGTTGAATCAAAGGTTTTACTGAACATACAGCCAACTTAAAGATGTACTTTTTTTTCTAACTGCAGTGTTTATAAAAATTAATGAAAAAAATCCTGCATTTGTTTTACCCTGTGAAAATTTAACCAAGATACAAAAGCCCAAAATGATTCATGCCCCTCACAGATTTAGACTTAATTTTTATGACCTCCTAGTCTTTCAAGTTGAAAGGTCACCTTGCCATCGTTCTGGTCATTCGCTCATTAGCTCCCTTCAATGATTTATTTATTTTTTTCATTAGATTCAACTCTGGACAGTAGCGGGACCACACCAAAAATGTTAACACTACTGTGAGTCAGGAAAAGAAGTTGCTGGTAATTCAAAGATTACTTTGCACTTAAATCTGTGGAGCTATGAATGCATTTTGGGAATAACTGTAAATAAAATTCAAGTTGACTTGTTTGCTGGCAAACTGAGTTCAACTTGCTGAGTTAATAACCCGGGCTGTGCTACACAAATCCAAACATGATCATTAAAAATTGGTCATCATAAAGTGGAAATATTGGTTTTGGATAGTTTGGCTTTAGAGTATTTTACTGGAGACTTTACAGATTTGTGTTGTGTTCTAAATTAACATTTATTTAATTGCTATTTTTCACGACCTGTGAAATTCAGCCCAGATGTTACAAATTGAAAAGTTGGTTGAAGAGGAAGACCTTTTCATTGTAATAAGACTTACTCAAACATTCCCATCACAGCTGTTTTAAACACACTACTTGTTCATAACAAGTTCAGAAATGACAGTGGTTACATAGGTTTAAATAAGGCATTCCTCTGTGCTTGCTTACATCGTAGTTTAAAATAAACTTTGAGTTTTTTTCTCTGAAAGTCATTTCTATAACCATAATCCTTCATACATGCTTTGAAAGAAAA
Source organism: Xiphophorus maculatus (assembly GCF_002775205.1). Lineage (NCBI taxonomy): Eukaryota > Metazoa > Chordata > Actinopteri > Cyprinodontiformes > Poeciliidae > Xiphophorus > Xiphophorus maculatus. Next base: position 18,852,541 of record NC_036460.1, on the reverse strand, counting down.
ATAAACTTGCAAAATTATGTAGCAGGACTTGAAATAACAAACTAAATGTGCCAGTTTGTTTCAAAGATGCCACCAGCACAGGTTAGACATGATTTCTAAGTAACAGCGTGGTTTCTGTGTGTCATTCTGGAAGATCGTTAGCTAATTGTAGGAGCCTGAAACACATGCCATATGAAAAATCACTTACTGTATGTTGGATGCAAAAAAATACCAATGTTAATATGCTCCTTTTTCACAAGTAATGTAAAGGAAAGTGACACCAGCTTAAAAATGCAATACTTTTTATTGGAAGAGAAGAAATAATGAATAACAAAAGTGTCTGCTTTTAACATACCTGAGCGGTGAATTATGTCATTGTCAGTGATGCATACATAACGTCATAAATAAATAGATGAATACAGATTTATTAAAGAGATGGTAAAAAAAAATTATACTATTAATAAAACTAAACAGAGAATAGAGCAAGTGAGAGTTGATTTAAAAAATACAGACTTGTTCATGTTTTCTAGTGTGAGATTTACTTTTCAGTTTTGGGTCAAAGTCATAGCATCTCATCAGTGGTTTATCCGCAGCGGTCGGCTTATTGTATTATAATTCTTTTTCATCAGATGAGTTTGAAAATACAGATGTTATCCAGGGATCAACACATTAACACAGCTTTGCGTAAGGAGGATTTGGACTTTGAAGGGACATTGTTGTGAGTAAATGTGATCATGCAGCCATTTTTTGTAAAACATGGTGAAATGGGAAATTGTTAGCTTTAAATCTAAAGACTTTCCATGGATTACATTTAGAGCTGAAAACATATATTTTCATATACTGTATAAAAATATACAATATTTCTTTCTTCACTGTCTGGTATAAAATCTGACTAAACTTTTCCTGTATTGCATCAGTTACTGTTACTAAAATTACTACTATTTAATAAATGCAAGAATAGTGGGAGAGAGAAGTAAATTAAACTTTTTATGAAATTTATCATAAACTAAAATTGTTTCCAAATTAAACAACTTGGAAATCATTGATGATAATGGCATGGCTTTCTGACAGATAATTTCATAAACTTTTAATTAAATGAAGGCCACCTGTCGATGTAGTTATGGCTACAACTCAAAAACACTGCTTCCTTGTGCAACATAATGCGAAAAATTGAAAGAAATTGGCCGAGGTATGGGGAAGAGAATAACGAACCCTGGGCTGGTACCTTCTCGAGTAGACTTTTCAGATTTCTGGAGGTGCCATGTTTGTCTGCCCAAGCAATTATATCCAACTTCAAACACCATAAGGATGTCTAAACTCACAAGCTTAAAAACATAGTCCACTCTGTGAAGTATGGGGATGGCACCATCATGTTGTTTCACAAAATAGATGACATCATGATGTGTATATATTAAATCAATGACTTTAAATAAGTCATTGATTTAATCTCTTCCTAACAGAGCCTCTTTTTTTTGGAGAGTTCTCGAAAATGACAGCCCCAAAATGAATTCCATATATCTCAGGAACTACAAGGTTTATTTGACTGGTTCAGGTATCAGAATAAAGGTAATATTCCTTTAGGTCTAAAAATCAACATTTGTTTTACTGAGAAAGAACAAATACATGTGACACACAGTGAAAAAATAAAAATAATAAATTCTAATAAAATACATTACGTAATGTGGATTTTCCTTAAAATGACCCGTTTGCTGCGAATACTTCCGAATAGACAATGACTCTACTCACACAACCAAATTAATTACTAAGTGGGTCGAGGACCATCAAAACTCCTGATCTCAGTCCCGTAAAACATTCGTGGTGCATTTGTGTCCAAGCAACTTGTCCTACAAATCTGCCTCAGTTACACCAGTTCTGTCAGGAAAAATGGGACAAATTAATCTGAGAAGCTTATGAAAGGAGAACCAAAACCTTTTGACCTTTTACTATGGAAAGATATGTTAACTTGAATTTGAGGAAAGCTGAAATAAAAACTCTAAAAATCTCTCCTATCATTCTGGTAAGTAGTAAATAGAGATAATTTTAGTATTTTTAAAATATCTAAAAAATATATATTATATTTTTGATTGATTTTTTTTCTCTCCACAGTAACTCTAAGACATATCATCTATCATTCCTGTATGTGCCAAATGATAAAGAAATAATGGTTTAACTTCATATTTGTCTACATGAGCAGTCTTTGAACTGTATGAAGCAGAAAATAAATCTTTCTTTAAATAAATGCTACAGTATTTAAAAATGTTTTTCATACCAATTGTGTTATCCAAACTTACTGTAAAAAATCTTCTCATATCTATTTTTAAATTGCTTTGTATTATGAAATTACACTTAAGAAACTGACATATTGGAGGAAAAAGTGAGCACAGATGAAAAAAAAATCTAGACATTAGTAATGCCAGTATTTGCAAGAAGACAATTAACTCAAAACTAGTGCCATTGTTCAGTAAGAAGATCTAATCTTAAGCAGTGAGTATTTGTGTCTAGTGTGCATTAATTTTTCTTAGACAAGTTGCTGCTCAGCATCAGGGCTGGTAGATTGTTTTGTGTGAAGACATTAGTCAAACTGAAAGAAAGTGAAATGTTATTAACATGCTTCTGTTTGATAGTGGCAAAGCATAAAGCTGCTTTTGAACAACAATGCACGCTCAAGGTAATAACAGAGAAGCAGCACCTGCAGCACCCACGTGAAGCAATAATAATATGTATGCAGGGAGACAAATCAGTTTTCAGATACATAAGGGTGAAATCTTATAAGCAGTCCTATGTACATATGTTAACATACTATGAGTTGATATTACAGGTTAGTATTGCATACATGCAGTATTATATAACAAATACAACTCTTGTAGCCTGTATGTACTAAAGGTGTTGTTTTCACTGAGCTTCGGAGCTTAAACTCTGTTTCTGGGCTAAATAAAGCGGATTACGCTAGCATCACACCCACACAACTTGTGTCCAATTCTCCAGTTTCTTGTATAATATCAGACATTTAGGAAATCTTGTGACTCTAGCTGTTCTGACAAAGAGGTTTTGCAGGTGCTGTTTCTCTGCAGAGTCATGGATTATTACACTGCAGTAAATATTCACACAAACCATTACAGTCAAGTGTGACAGGGCCTCAGTGTCCAGTAACAAAAAGCCAAATCAATAAGGATTTTATTTTACACCATCATTTTATAAAGTCAAATAACTTACAATTCTGTTTGAGCCTTATCAAAATTAGTTCACACACACACACAAAAAAAGATCCAGTAACCTGTTTCAGTTGTTTTCCTTGCTTAGGTAGATCATTTATGTCAGTGTTTGAACCATCTACTATTAAACTGACTGTCCCAAATCACACATAAGCATCCTGCACCCTCAAGTGATGTCTTTTCCTATGACTATGATGAATAAAATATTCTCTGTATTTTCATTTTCACTCCGTGTTATATTTCAAGCTGATTTCTTTACTGATGTACTGATAAAATGTCTTTGTTTCCCTGCTTGATATGCATCATTTTCATTTAAAGTGAGTTAGCTTTTTATTTTTTGTTTATGTCTGAATGTTATAAAATACATCTATTTGCCGTGATTAACTCTATTCCCAGTGACTCACTTTGCGACAAGTCCGAGCTGATTAGAAACCGATATCAGTTTGATCAATGGTTGCCTGGTTCCTACAGCAGAAAGCAACATGACTCACAACTTTCTGAAATGTCTGAAATGTTCACATTCATACAGAGAGGGAAAAAAATATCCAGCCCTGCTCCCTCTGATAAGTTTTCCTTTTCTGGAAACAGAACACTTAATCACAAATCTTCATATTCTGTTTTTTTTTTTTTTTTTTTTTGGTTTGTTTCAAGGCACATCTGGACATAAATTGTGTTTGACCCTGCTGTTTGGATCAGGTGTTTGCTGTGTTTTAGGGTGCTTGATGACAGCTGACGTTTAGGGCACATCTTCTGTCTGACATGCTGTAAATAAAAAAAAGAAAACACCGAGTATCTTTACAATTACAAAAAAGCTTTGGACTCTTATTTTGAATGCATTTGTCACCACATTTTTGAGACACTCAGCAGTTATTTTACATATTGAATTTGCATACAAAGACTTAAGGTCGAAAAAGTTCTGATAAAAGTCTTAATGTTTCTTGAAAGACTAAATCCAGAGATATGGGGTTAAGATTCTCCTTCTCATATATGGAGTCCTTAATAGTCAAGTTCCATCATACATCAGAGATCTGATTGTTCCATAAGTTCCTAACCTCTGTTCGCTGTCAGACTGCAGGTTATATTTCCAAACCATGTTTGTCTTTGGCTCTATTGCAAACTAATCAAATCAATGTTTTATTACATCTTTTACATAGCGATTTAGTCCTCACACTGAAATGTTTTTTTCTAATGCAGCTCAGTCTTTAATTTATTCAAACCCTTCTGCATTGCTTCATTCCCCCCGGCACATCCTCCAGTTGTCTCTTTACCCTCTCACGCCCTCCGTGCATCCAGACAAACAAGTCGCTACACTAACAGTTGCATGTTTTTGCATATTTCACTGGACAACACTTGGGATTAACATCAAACAGGCAAACCTGCTGATGGAAATCAGACACAAACACAAGCTACAGGAGTGTCAGAGGGGACTTTCCTTTAATTTACATACTGGACTCGTCTTACTAGTCAACTGAAGCTCTGCTGAATTATGGGATGTCAGTGGTGTTAGCATTTCAGCAGTGGGTTCATAGGAGATGGACTCTTTTGTTAACTCATGAGGATATGTGCAGGGAAGCTGCTGTATGAGATCTCCTTTTAATAACTGTGAAGTAGTATTCTCCTGTTTTATGATGTTGTGCAAACTGAATACTATCTTGCTCTTATTTTTTGGTTTTTATGTTTTTTTTTACCTTTGATTGAATCTGCACGCTTTCATTTTGCCTGGCACTTCTGCTCTACTCGAGTCTTAGACTCAGCTCTCTGAGGTTCACTGCTTCCCCCTGTAAAAGACGGGGCCTCTGGTTCTGCTCCTGTTGTTACTCGTTGTGCTTGCGAGATTTCTTCCAGTGCGTCCTTCAGGCCAGCTTCTGGTGTTCAGCCTTTGCTTTTCAGGGAGGGATTCTCTCTCCCACGTTGTGCATCTCTTCCTTTTGAGACTTAGACCTGCTTCTTTATTAGTGGTTAAGTCTACACAGGGTCATTTTCTGTAGTTAGGTAACAAAAAAAATAAGAACATAGAACAGCAATTGTGCTAAAAAATCCAAAAAATGCAAAAAGTAAAAAAAAGCATTAAATGCTTCAGCTCCTGAAAAATTTAAATCTCAATTTAATGATACAAAATGTAACTTTTTTTTTTTAATCTCAGTTCCCAAACACTGATCAGAACTGATCTATTGGAAATTGTCTGATTTTAATCAGTGGTTAATTGATTCTAATTCTTCTGAAGCTAGGATTTATTAATGCATCACTAATGAAAACACCAATTTATCAAACAAGGATTATTTCAGTCATGGAGAAGATTGGGATGCTTAATAACAGAAGAACTAAAGCTCCCAAATGAAAAATAGTTGAACAAGCGCTTGTCTTTGTCATACATTGAAGTCGTAGTTGTTCTTGGGGAAGCTTTTGAACAGAATGTGCTCCTGCAAGTCTGTTGTTACTGATATGAGGAGAAAAGTCTATGTGCAGCTCATTAGCAAAGAGCTAATCCAATAAAAAGATACTCAGCTTCCCTTAATTGCTTAAGAGAACTGAGAGTCCTGTAAATTTCTTCTGATTGATATTTATCCATAGATGATAAATGTGGAAGGAAGATATATGATACAATTATTGAGCTTTGTCTTCAATCTTCTTGTTCTTTAGTGATTCAAGAATTTCTCCAACATGCATGTAAGAATCAAAGCATGACGGAATAACATAACATTTTGCAAAACGTATAAAATTAAATTTTACAAAATATCCCACGCTTCTCCCCTTTAACTCTTGGACATTTTGGGGTATGTCCGCACTAAACCAGTCCACCAAACATAAATCTGTGTCTTCGTGTGTACCGTATTTCATTTCTGTCTTTTTCCCAAGCAGGCCTCTTCCTCTACTCCTCTCCAGCCATCACTCACACTGTCCTTCCAACGTCCTTTATTTGTGTCATAGTTTTTTTAAAATCACTATTGTTATTTCAATTTTTTTTGGTGGTATCTCCAGGTAATAGTATTAGTGATGATTAAAAGCGAAAAGTTTAAATGATGAAGTAATCAAAAAATGTTCATCGGAAACTTTTGGGGAATTTGATCAATATGGAAAAGCAGGAAGGCACTAATTGTTTGCTAGGAGACTCAAAGGCATAAAGAAAAATTCCCAGATTATAAAAAAAAAAAAAGAGAGACATGAAGAAAAACCTCACTGTATATCTTCCTGGCTGAAACATTTTCCACCAGGGTCAGTGGAGTGGAAAACAGATGAGCAGGATCAGGGATTAGTGTTGATCCACGCAAATTAAAAGATCACAGAGGCAGCCTCTCAAGGCCATGTGAACGCCAGGCCCTTTGTGTCCATCTGGATGGCTCTATATGTATGTATGTGTCTATCTGGGAGTTCTTCTGACCACCATTGAAACATTACTGCCCATTATGTCTCAGTTCATGCTGCCATTTCCATGCATGTGCAATCAAAGAGATTTCATCTTCAGACATCATGCAAAGTTTATTTAACCTGTGAGTTAACAGCATGCTGTAGCTCACAGGTTATCTGTTATTAGGATATGTTATAGTTCATTAAAAGGGGAGTACACCTTAACAAAGAATGAGCAGAGACATTGTGGCAAACATTACAATATTGACCATGGTGTCGCATCATATTTTAACCTCAGGGTAGTCATAGACTTTTATAGATTATTTATACATTTCTGACTACTCATATTAAGCTTAAAATATGGTTAAACTGTTTCACTTAAGTTATGTAGTAAGAATCATTTAAAGGCACATATAATAGTGTCATTGTTTGTCATAAAAACCATAACTATTTCTTGTGGATTTTTTTCTACCTATTAAATAAATGTACTACAGCTAGAGGTTCAATTATCTCCAATGTGGCTAAACACAAATGCCTGCCACACTTTTAGGATTTTTATTTGCAAATATTTTTGAATACTCTTTGTATTTTTGCTTCTATCTTACAATGATGTGCCACTATGTGTTGGTCTGTTACATACAATCGTAAAATACATTGAAGCTTATGGTTGTAAGATGACAATACGTGCAAAAGCTCAGGAAGGAGGAATACTTTTGGAACTCTCTCAAACATTTCTCATCTTTTCATCTAGTTGCAAAACAGTACATGTGCATATGTTCTTATACGTTAAACAAATCATCTTATATGAATGCCACATAAATATCCACAGCTCACTTCGGATACTTGATGTCTACAAATGGGTGCTTTGATACAACTGATGAAGCACATAAAAGACTATGTCCTCTTTTAACACTCCAAAGACTGACTGCATCTAATGGCGTTGTGCGTGTGTGTGTGTGTGTGTGTGTGTGTGTGTGTGTATGTAGGGGTGTGCATGTGATTTATCCCTTTGAAGTCTGTATAGGGATGTTCAAAGAAACTATCCAGACAGACACACAGCTGATGAAACAAACTGGTGAATACCGTGTGTGTGATTGTGTTTGTGTGTCCTCTGCTGATGATTTAAGGACATGCTCCCTGCACTACTTCCTGGAACATCTTGTAACCTCATTACCATGACATCATTAGGTTCTCATTTAGACCAATCTGATTTATCTGATCTAATTATTTCACATGGATTATGAAAGAAGTCCATTATTACAGCCAACAGCTGGCTAATTACAACCAGGGTATACAACTTACTGTGTACTTATATACTTTGAATATTGCGTAGGATTCATTGCTTCATTTGCAGCTGGTTCATCACGATGTTGCAGGTGAATAAGATTGTCGGTGTCTTTTCCCGCATCTATTCCCTGAGACGCTACGATCCCATTTTGAAGTCATATGTTCTATAGTTGTAATTAATAATATTACACATCGCATACTTGCATCTGCTGCACATGACCGCTGTGTGTGTGTGTTTTGAAAGACCTGACTTCAAAAATGTAATTGGTAAACTGTGCAGAGCCATTTAATTTTGGTTTGCCAGCCAGTGCTGGACAAGATCACCACGACACCCTCTTTGTCTGTTTGTGGATGATGACTCTCTTCTTTGTTCACAGAAGTCCAAGAGTCTTAGAAATGACTTTGTAAACTCTTTCAAACTGATAGATGTTAATGAATTTGTTTAGCTGAAGGCTTGGTGTGTCACTTTTTAAAATCTTTTAGCCTACCTCATGTTTCCACACTGATTGCATTTATTTAATTTCATGAATCTGCAGATCTGGCAGAAATTAGAACTGGGGTTAGCAACTGAAAGTGAACTCAGCTTTTTAAAAACTTTGTTTGAATCCGACCTGTGAAAACGTGGACCAAACCAGATTGGCTTGGATAGATTCTTCACTTAGTAAATTAAATCATCATTTTAAAGCTGCTTTATGCATTTACTCAGGTTCTCTGTTTTTGATCAGCTCAAACATTTCAAAGTGGAAGAAAATATTAGCCTAATACTTATGAAACGTATTGGTGCCACAGTATGGTAAAAAATAAATGCACATTCTAGGGACATAAAGAGAAAGTGTTATGTAAGAGCGTTTCCATTCTTCATATGTCTTTCCAAAAATCACAAGGTATATGCTGTAAACCCCTCTAACTTATCCACGTTTTCCAATAGTAATTGGATGTGTGACATGCAAACATGCATGGCGTTTAAATGCAGCTGAACAGAAAACATTCCTCCCGCTTGATTGACATCTGCCCTCTGTGAACTTGTTTTATTCATCCTCTCATCCTCAGCTGAATCAACAACTCAGTGTCTGGATGTGAGAGCGAGCGTACGTGCATTTATCCACATGCTGTCAAAGAAAGGGATGGGAACTGATTTATGTTTTGGTCATTTTTTAACCTTTGGCGGTCAGAACGTGAAGGAAAAAGATGTGTTTGTTGAGAAACAGTTTGCTTTAAATAACAGCTAAATAAAGTCAGTCATGCATGTTATGTTCTCAAGGCCATCTGCCTCCCAAAATTGAAGAAGAGCAAGCAGCAATCCCCTAGTGGCAAATTTCCATTATCATTACTATTAACAGTAACAAGTACCTTTCTGAACACTCACTTCTCAAACACCCGTGCCTTTAATGGTACCTTATATTGGAAACATTTAAATGGACGATAATTAAATTGCTGAATCCAGGCTTGATTTTACAGTAATGTGATTAATAAGTCTGGTTTCTATAACTCAAATCTTATGAAAACATCCAATCATCCACTTTTGGTGGTCGCTTAATCTTGCTCAGGGTCACTGGACCCAATCCCAACAGAAGAGTTGCACTGTGGAAAGGTTCTCTGTCCATCACCACACCAACACACAGACACAAGACGAATAACCATGAATTTCAGGGGTTATCGTGGGAAACTGGCATTACTGCTCCACTGCGCAGCCCCTGGTTCAACACGCAGCTTTCAGTTTCCTTTTACCGCCACTGTTCATTAAGCAACTTGATCCAAGACATAATACAGGAGGAAATCAATGAACATAGCCTGCACAAAATTAAATGCTTATTAAAAATAAAATGGACTGAACAATTTTATAAACACCCTGGGACAATATTTTAAATAATAAAAACAAGACAAATCTCAGTATCTTGCAAATGGTACCTACATGTGATATCATTTTGGAGTTTATGCCTTTCTTCTTAGGACATGTGAAGGAAATTAAATGTAAAATATATATAAGATATAAAATTGCGGCAAAGCTGTCTCGAAAAAGACTCAATGAAGTAATAAGGTTCTGAAACTGTAGCTCATCCTGAGCCATAGGTTCGAACACAACACTTATTTACTAGGATTTGTCCACTTGGGATTATGCTCAAATATGAAACAGATTAATTAATTCTTAGCAGTAAGTTAAAATATTAATATTAGTTGCAGCTTTGTCTGGCTTGCTGAAAAATGCAAACACAATATCTGAAATTTACCTTACAGTCATTATACACATACATTAAGCATGTTTAATCACTTCAAGATGAGTCACTGTATAACTAACTTAACTATTATCTGAAATTACCAGCTGTGGTCTTTAGGATTATTTGTCAGGTTTAACTTCTTCAGACAACGGTCTTGACAATAGATTCATTCCCTTGCTCTTGGCAAAGGCTATAAATGGTTTTCCATGTAATTTGGTTGGTGGTATTTAACCATCTGTTTATTTCAGTGAGTGTTCGTATAATAATTTCAACTTGGTGTGGATAATAGAAAACTCCAAACAAATTTGTATATGTATTCCCTCCCACCCCTAACTGACAAAGAATGGTTATAAGGCATAATTTAAAGCCCAAAATTAATATAACGTTCACTCAGATGATAAGTTTATTAACATTTGACTTGTGACATAGGGCTAACTGGTCACATCCAGGAAAAGGGATTTTCTAAATCGATTATGAATTATTTACTGCCCACCATGGTCCATGGTGATGCTGTCTGATCCTGTTTTTTAAAAGTGAACTAAAGAATAATGTTTTAGAGTGTCTGTTTTATTATATAATTCGTTGTATTTGAACCAGTTTTCTGGCCAAATGTTAAAGTATGTAAATTTGCATTTACACATGAATGTTTTATATTCTCTGTCCTTTTTAGTGTGTTGGTGAATGTGCCCCAGAGTGAGATGCTGTGCCCTTTATCTCCTACCCTGGAGTGAGGTTTATTTTTGGGGTTAAGCATGACGGTTTACTCCCACAGCGCACTCACTCTGTCAAAACAAATCGCTCTACATGTGTTTTTTTAAATTTTTTTTAGGTATGTCCAGGCATGTGTGTGGCTGAAGCATTTGTATTTTTATGCAACTATGACTATCAATGTTTACAATGCATGGATACAACAAATGATGGATGTTTATGTGTCTGCGCAGAAGTTATGGTGGCACGAAGATGTTCAACATGATGCATGTTAAGTCTGGAACTGGGAAATGGAATCAAAAAATCCTGCAAAGTTTCCAGGGGGAAATGTATTTCCATCAAAATCAGGAGCAGCAACTGCAGAAAATCGGCATCACATTTCCAAAGATATTTACAATGTGAATGCATGTAGCATATGAGAAGGCATAGAGTGTGATCAGTTTTTTCCCCCCCAACCGTCATGAAAAGAAAAACACAAAGACAAATCAATGAACCAACAAGGGAGCAATCAAAGTGTAGTGGTCATGTGGCCAGGTCCAAACCAGATCCCACATTATGTGGTATTTCAGCAAGCAAAGTTAAATCATGTCAACCTCTCTGAAGGGCTGAGCCCTTAGAAAAATTCATCTTTTTCTCTGCGGTCTACAATCCAGTCTACAGATACTAATGCAGATTGTTTTAGTCTGGAGCTCAGTAAGTTACAGTTCTATCATCTCACAATTACCACTTCTTTAAAAAGAGTATGAAGAGAGTTTTTCTTCCCCCTTTTAACAACCCAAACATTTTTCTTGCAAAACCAATATTAAAATCCTTTCATGAACAATTGCAGAATCCTGCACTTTGTTTTCAGAAAATTTGACACAAGCTCATTTACAGGCCCATTAACGGAGTGATTATGCGTGTCCTGACTTCATATCTCAATTAAAGTGCCCATCTATCCTCTTTGCTGTGTTTCGTCTATGGTTTTGACTTTTCCATTGACTCGCGGAGCTCGGCCAGATACTCCAGCATGGTCCCTGCAGGGCAGCCAACCAACATCAGGAGGTTTCAATCGACCATGTCAGTGCTGACGTGGCTCTGACGCGAGTCCTGAGTTTGTGCAGAAAGGTTTCATTGATTTTATTTAGCCATGACCATTATCTGAGCAGCATCACTGACTAGTTCCATGGATATGTGTTAATGAGTCCCTCCAAAGCTCAGCTACCAATCAACTAGTGATGCTAGTGATTGCTGCTGTGCCTGGGAACAGCTGAAGGAACACAATGAACTAGCATTCATTTTGTATCAGCCTTATTGGTTTCCTTCAGTTCTCCCTCACTTTTATCAGTCCAGTCTTTTTTGAACTTCTGTGATTGAATGAAATGAGACAAGAACTAATTTTGCAAATGTACCTCGGACATTTTTTAGATTAAGATGTGAAAGTGGAATGCTATTGTGTATTTATTTTATTAAATATCCTCTAAATGTTTTATTCAGGTTTCCTGATAAATCACATATCTTGTTGCAAAAGAGGAAAATAGGAGGAAATTTTCCCTGCAGTTTTACACCAACAGCTTGCTGTTTAAAGCTCATCTTCTTTCACAACTAATTCAGTCTTCTTTCATCCAGTGATGTCCCTATAAGTATTTCAAAAATTCTGCCAGAACCTCTTGATCCATTTGAGTATTTGGGTTGTGAAATAAATTACAAATACATTTGCATATAAACACACGTCACTTTGCACTAAAACTAATTAAAGGAAACTTAGTAGTATATAAAAACAAGGCTCTAATTGGAGTCATCATTAGGCTGCGGTTTATTTTAAGAACACTTGTGTGTCGAGACAAATATTATTGCATACTTGAAAAAGAGGATTTATGTGAATGTGTTGTTCTCACTAATTAAACAAATTAAACAAAGTGTGGCTGGTGGAACCAAAAAGAAAAACACGCCTCCGCTAGAAGCACTTCTTTCTGTCGTAAACAATATTTTGCTGCAATTTTGATCGTGTTGCAAGTCCACATACATAATTTTGAATTCATTTCAACAATATGATCTCTGTAAGCGTTTGCGGCACCAAATACTCTTCCATTAGAGAAAAACATCAATCATCTTCACCAGCGGAGCGAGCCTCAGGCTACACTGATGCTGAAAGAGTTCCTGCCTCCAGCCCACACCTGGGGAAGAAGAAGAAGAGTCTATTTCTGTGGTATTACACTAAACCTGACACGAGAAAAAGGAGCCTCTTTGACTCCTGTCTGACCCTCCTGCCTCTGTTCATCCTCTCAGCTGCAGAGAAAGCAAGTTTTTTTTTTAGACAAAAAGAGACAAACTCACAGCAGCTGCAGGCAAGGACTGCTGTTGCTGTTTTCGTCTTTTAAGTTCTTGTCCCATCTTGATCGCCCATCACGCCACTATATTAAACTATGACAGTTCTGTAGGGAAGTTACTGCACTGGAAACAGATTTGTGATTTTTTGGTCAAAATCAGAAGGCTTCAGTACACAAGAAGGTTTGAGGAAAAGTTTACATTTTTCAAGAAATGCCTCGTTCGCTTTAGAATTACAAGATCAGGTGTGGCAGCAATTCCTCCAGTAAGACAGAGAATTCTTGTGCACACTTTTGCATCTTTTCTCATTAGTTGTAAAACCCAGATGTTCTGGGCTCTGGTTTATGTCTTTATTTGCAGTAAATGTTCGCCTTTGCAGTTAGGAACAAGTCTGAACAACACATCCACTCCACTTCTCTCCAGATTTTGCAAGGAACTGCCTGAAAAAGCCTAGAGAATGCCAATAAAGGACTCTGTAATCAATAAATGCACAAAAGTAAGAAGGCGGAAGTGTTTTTGTATTTCTCCTGAACTTTTACATCAATATTATCCAGAGTCTTAGTGAGGGAAATGTATCACTCATTGTTATTAACATTGTTATTTTATAATTGAATACAACATTATAGGCCAGATTTTGACAAATGAACATACCGTCATCATCATCATGAGCATCATGAGAGGCACGGAAAACAAATTGATTAATAAAAAAATAATACTTAGACCACTTTGGAAAATAAATTCGTATATCCTGTAGAAATATATATATCATCTGTGAGTTCAGATATCAGAAATGTAAATATCTACGCTTCTATAGCATAATTTACCTTGGCCGAAGTTTATGCATTTATCTTCCACTTATCTTTCAAATATCAATTAGGCTCTTCAAGAAAGATCCTCATCATGCTGAAAAAAATACTGGAAGAAAAGCACAGCGCAAATCCAAACAGCATGAAAAGTTGAACAGCTTCTGCGAGTTGAAAGACGTTCCTTCTTCGGCAGAGTTCCAAAGATAGATGGTGCTGATTCCTTGGAGGCAAACTTCAGATTTTTAGGTCTGCAAAGAAACTTGACAGCACTTGACTGGACTTGTGTGGAATAAGAAAGCAGCTTCAATGTCAGTGAACTTGTGTTTCCTCCTTGGCACTTCTGAAAGGTTTGTGTGTGTGTGTGTGTTGGGCAGGTGAATGTCAGCGTGAGACAGGTTGTCAGCCAGATATCTATGTATCCCTCTGTCTCTGCGGAGCCTCGGCCTTCATCCTGAAGCTATCCCAGTAGGCAGCGTCTTCTTCTGTCAGCGGCGAGGCCGAGGCTATGAGTTCGCCGAACGACAGCAGCGTGAACGCGGCGGGAGGAGGAAGAGGCTGCGAGGATGACACAAGAAGGACAAGAGGTTTTCTTTTAGCCTTTATAGTCCCAACTCTTATGATTCATTGAGTTCAGGTCTTATTATTTGCAAGATGTCTAAAAATAGAACTCATACAGGCTCCTTGAGACAGAAGTGTCTGACTAAGACTTTAAAATCACAAATGACTCATTTCATGAGAGGATTGAATATAAATTAAATATTTGATATTCTTCTTTAATAAATAATTTCAAACTGGTAAAGATGTGGCTGCCAACAGTGAAGAGGGAGCCATGTGGTCCACCAGGACACGGTTTCCACGGCAACTGAGTGTATCAGCAGTGAGCATGTAAGAGCTGTGGAGAAAAATGTGTGTCAGCTTTTTGCAGTGGCCCTCAAGAATCACTTTTCTTTCTTTCTATTCTTTTAAAATACAAAATAAGGGGTGAACAAGTTTCTTGGCACCCCAGGTGGAGATGTATCAAAAGCTTGGAAAAATGCTCCTATTTATTTGAGTACATTTATTTAGTGAGAAATATAAGTAAAGAAATGGTGGCAAAATTACTGGTACCTGTGGAAATGCCTTTAGAATAAATTCAGCTGGTTCTTCTTTATTAGAAAGCTCAAAGCAGGAGGTTCGTGCTGAGAAACAAGGTCCAGGCCCAGGCAGGAAAAGACGATGTGTTAAAATCCAGACTCGGGTTTTATTCAGAACAATGACGTGTCAACGAGATTACAACGGTGTGTTGGTTCTGTCCTGAATAGACACATTACTGATGCAACGCATATAATCCACTTAATTAATAATTTAAATTGTCTGGACACTGTTCTGAACAATACGCACCAAGGGAACCATAGTCTCCATTTACATGGCTGTGTCTGAGAGTAAGAACAGATAAGCGGGCCGGTGGCTTATCAGCTGTCAGATCGTCCTGTCTGGTCTGACCCAGCTGGCTCTTATTTATCCAAGCCACTGAGTCACATCTGATATTTCTGTCTCCTAAAACGGGTAGAAAAATGACAATTTCTCACCCTCAACAAAAGCCATGTCTTTTGGCCAAATGAAAATAAGATTGAGCTTTTCCACAGTGAACACTCTGGGTAGGTCAGAAGTGAAACAAAAGATATTTGGTGAAAAAGCATCTGTTAAGCATGGTGGAGAATCTGTTGGCTTGTTTCTCTTCTAAAGGCTCTATAAACTTTATGACACTGCATGGTGTCATAAAGTTTGTTCTAAATACCAGGACATTTCACATAAATATCTGGTAGTAAACTGAAAATGTTTCATCATCCATCCGTCACCCTTTGGCTCTTGAACTCCAACATAGATGCAAAATGTATGACTAAATAAAAACAGTACTTGTTAGCCAAGCAGTCAATCACTGTTCAGTGCATATCAACTAGACTCTGGATGAGGCAGCGATATTTTAAGAAAAATGGTCAAACATCCCTTTTCTCTGCATCCTGAAGAATAACTGCATTTTTCTTGACAAAGAGGTGAATGTAAAGAATTAACAGCAGGGCGGTCAACACCGATATCGCCAGGGATTCCATGAAAAACATCAAGAACAAATTCCCTGCTCCCATGCACAGGATACCGATGCCACCACTGTATTTAACCAGGTGTTGAGTGGGGGACAAAAACCATATTTTCGCCTAAACACAGATGTTACTTTGTCTTTTACTCACACTTCTTTTATTTTATTTTCTCAAAGATGGCCTCAGATGTATATTCAGTTAGAAATGTTGTTTTGTCTTTGTCACAAATAAAGTAGAGCAGCTACTCAGTCATCAAAGCTACGTGTCCTTACTGCGGAGCCGGCCTCGTCTGCTGGTCCGAGTGCAACGGCAACGTGATGGTCAACGTCCAGCAGACTCTCCTGCAGGAGCACAGCGACAGACACATCAGGACAGGGTTTAAATTACTTGCAAGAGTGAGTGAAAATAGCCATCTGTCTCCGTGTGTTAGCTCTGTGATTGACTGTGAAAGACCCAGCCTGCCTCTCCTCCATGACTTTTTAATGATAAACAGCAATTGCTGAGAAATGGCTGAATGCTCGTGTCTGTAAAGTGTCAAAAACAAACAAGCTGCAAATCCCTCCAGAGCCACGGGTGACATTCTGTCTGTCACAAACCAGGGCATATCATTTTAAAATTAAAAACAAATACACAAGGAATTGAGCAGATTTCATATTTTCAACCAACAGGCACCAGTTTAAAGTGTGGCAAAGAAAAATAGAAAAACATATCAAAATAGTTAGTGGTAAATACAAGTCTATTTGGTTTAGCCTATTTACATTTTGTATTTTCATGTCAAGAATATTAAATCAGAATGAAAAGGGACTTCCACATTATACTAAAAGTATCAAGATAGAACTGTGAGGTTTTTGCAGTGATGGAGAGAATTATCATGTTGTTTAGTCCTTTAGATCAATGATCAATCAATGACTCACCACAAAAAGATATTATAGGACCAAATAAAAGAAAAATCTCAGATGTATGGAAAAAACAAAAGCTGCAATCTTCTGCTTTTGCAGCATGTTTAATAATATAAACTCATATATTAGTTGGTTGTTTCAAGTGAACAACAGCAGCTTTGTCACTTGCTCATTTACAGCATTCGTTATCCCATTTTCTTCCATTTAGTTAGACATCTAAATGCATAAACAATATAAAAATTGTTTAATATCCTGTATGTATTTTGAAATGGGTCAAAGACAATGACAGGTGTTGTAAAGAGGTGCTCATCATAAAGCTCATAGAGCTGAAAACAGCAACAGGCCTCCTGAACATAAGAGACAGGTGAGGAAAGATGGCAACAATAACCAGTAAAACCAAAAATACTGGTACAAAAATACAAAAATAAATCCAACAAATCTCGTAAAAGAAAAATACATCACAGATAAAATGTAACAAAATGGATGGATACAAAACAAATTGAGAGAAGAGAAATGACAGTGGCCATCCTCTTTAACCTGTGTTCTATCTGGACGAGCTAGATGTGCTGGAGAACTGGTTTAATTTACACCTGCAGCAAGAGAGAGACACGTCGCCTCTCTCATTAAGTGGATTTGGACAGCCACTTGAACTGTCAGCAGGGACCACAAACAGGTAGCGTAGAGGAGGGGTTTGGTTCCATGTCAATAAAAGTACTATACCCTTGGTCTACATGCAAAACAATCCTTTTGGGACTTGTGTATATTTGATGGGTCAACTTTAGAATCCCTTCCTGGTGATCTATTGTCAGTAAGAAGTCAACTAAACCAATATTAAACATGGAAAGACATTCAGATGTTTTCTGAATCCAACTTACTTCAAATATCCACAAATCCTCTGGTTCCTCATCCAGATGCATCTTGGTCTGGCGCAGCACCGTGCCCTGTGTGAGCAGCTCGGGCGACAGGTGGAACTCTGCCCTCTGCAGGTTAAAACCCAGACCTGTGCCGATGGCCTTGATGAAGCTCTCCTTCAGGGTCTTGGTGCAAAAATCAAGAGGAAACTTGATTAGTTAACGTGCACAGATAAAGAAAATGTTTTGCTTGTGTGAATAAAGCCGAGAGTGACAGTCTGAGCATGGAGAGCGAGCGTGTCTCTACGGTTCATACTCCAACAGAAGAATCCATGCACACGTGTTAAAAGGCGTGCATACAAAAGAGGGGCTTTATGTCTTTATGTGTGCGCCCAGCCAAAACCAGCCATGCTCCATGGCCAATAAGCCACAATAACACCATTACAGGACTAATCACTATGGCAACCGTTGAGCTCTGCCATTAGTCAACAGTGTGGTGGTGATATCAGAGCTTGACGTCTCTGAGCCGCCCTCTCATTCTCACAGCATCTTTACTTAGCTCAGCACTTGCTTACAGTGGCCATCTGTGTGTGCGTTCATGTCTTGGAAGAAATGGAAGACAGGAAACAAAGCTGAGTATATCATAACAAGATACTGACAAACGGGAGATTAGAGGAAGGGAGAAAAGTGGAGGTGAAATTTGAATCAAAAGGAGGTCAAGCGTCAACGTGCAAAATGTACAAATTTTTCTGTCTCTCTCACACACGCACACCACCGCCTGTGGCGCCCGGCAGCAATGAGGTGATGACAGGGTAGTATGGTTGCCATGGTTACCCAGTGGCGGTAGAACGCGGCAAGCTGCTGGCGCTCCGAGCCTGCTGATTGGATGGTGCTCCATTCGTGCGCTGTAAACTGACGAGTCATGATGCGGAAAAACTCCGGGATGGAGTTGCTACCTGCAGGAGACGGAGACACGAGGACGAAGACATGAGGGGAGGAAAAAAGTGAGTAGATGGAAAATAATATGCGAAAGCAAGTCACAGCCTTAATTATCACAATGCATATTTGATTGTGGTGACTGAACACACAAGCTTGGACTTGCATTTTAAAATTGCATATCCTATGAATACTTTTGTTAGACAACAGCGACACCTTGTGGATAACTTGTGAAACTACAAATCTAATCTAGGGCCAGAGAATAAAAAAGTTAAATACAATCAGCTGTAGAAATAGATTCATTATTGTGAATCTCTTATGACACTGCATTTATAGTTGCATTGAAACATTTAATAAAAACTCTAAAACTCTCATATTTGCTTTTATGTAGCAATAAAACTCATGTGTAAGCTTCAGCCTTCACCTGGCAGTGTGGTCTTCATCACATCTACTCCAACCTGCATCCCCTGTTGTGCAGCAAGCACAGCATAGTCGCCTTGGTGGGAGATGTTGAAACTCCAGGGTGGATCAGAACCAGGAGTGACCTGCATCATTTTTGAAATGCATAAAAAAGGGTTTCTGGTTGAATTTGTGTGTCTTGACAGTCAGGTGAACCTCCACGTGAAAATGAAGACAAAGGAGAGCTAATATACAAATAATGTTCCAACAGGTAGAACATTGTGATGCTTGTGTATGTCTAGATGGGCTAAATGTGACCCAAAGTTCCAGCAGTGGTCCTTGAACAATCACAATCCAAGTCATAAAATAAATTACAAGTCTAGTGCAAATAAATTGGAATTTATTTAGGGGACTGACACATGTATGAGTGGTTATCATACGGAGGAAATAAAAAAAAACCCATAATTTAATATTTATTTATTATGACTTGGTAGTGCAGCCCTAACATCAAGTTCTGACCTGGATAGATATTCATTTCACATTGTTGGGAGTCCCATGTGTCTCATGCTTATTGGGATTCAAACAGTAACGACAGAGTAAGAAAAAAGAAACATGAGGAAACACTTAACCTTAAATGAAAAAAAAAGTTTTTACCTGGAGAGGGGCAGCTAGATATGGTTTCCCTCTAGGGGATCGGTTTAATCTGATCTGTGACCAGGGGATTCCCATCACCTCACAAACAAATTTCCTGAGCAACAGCCGTCCAGCCTGTGGGCACATATGTTTAACATTATAACCTGATAGGTTATTCAATTCGCCAGCTGTTTCTCAATAGCATAAAAACAGGGTGAGCTTCCAGATTAAGACGCAACAATTTTTTTTATGACACTGTTTTATGTCATCCTGGAAATTGAAGACCCTTCAGATTTTTGTTAAACATTAAATCAATCTAAAGTTGTTAGGATACCTGCTTCAAAGGAGGTTTTGATCACATAACTGAACTTCCTTGGAGGGTCTCAAACCTTTATCGCAACACCTGCACATCTATCCTTGAAGTTCTTGGTGTCTATTCAGTTAGGGTGCATTTCCTACCTCAATGACAGTGTAGAAGTTGATAAGTCTACAAATTAATTTCCGTTCATGCATACTGACCGAAATGACAGCTGCAGAAGGTGGGTAAACATTGCAGATCAAACTCACCATCGCTGACTTAGCATCCTTAGCGAAGACAAACTGTCCGATCCTGTCCTTCTCTTCTTGCTGGACACACCGAGCAGCGAACAACCATTCGGACCTGCTCGGTGTCCACGACCCGCAGCGGAAACCCCAGCGGACAGAGCCCATGCCTGCTCACCCCGAGTCATCTTAACTCCTGCAAAACTTCCCGCTGATCACAAGAAGCTACCTTTAGCATGGCGTCCCAGCATAAACAAACTTAATTGTGTTGTATTTAAGGTTTTGGGGTCGCGGAGAGATACAGATGAAGAAATGCTGGAGCTGGTAAACCAAAGCAGATAAAAATTAAACCGACCTTTCTGTTTACGTTGCTTCTTTGACACCGCTACATTCACCCGGAAGAGCATAAATGTCGTCACAGTGGGAGCGGTTCAGGATTGGCCAATAAGAGCGTCTGAAACAGTGAGTTGCCTTCATGTACTCTCAAGAATGTTGTAAATAAGAAGTAAAATCGTTAAGCGTAAGATTATTTGATTAATTTCTTAATAAAATCCGATAAATATAACAGGAAGTTTACAAAAATAATATGCTCTCAGTCAGTCTAACTTTCTTAATCTATATGTTTTAGTGTCCATCCATCCATCCATCCATCCATCCATCCATCCATCCATCCATTTTCTTACACACTTGTCCTTAGTGGGATCAGGAGGGCTGCTGGTGCCTCCAGCTAACTTTCCGGGGGAGAGGCGGGGTTCACCCTGTACAGGTCGCTAGTCTGTCAGGATATTTTAGTGTGTTGCGCAGAAAATTAAGTTTTTATTCTAAACTGTGACACACTGATTTAATCTGTATGGTACTAATTAAAAAAACAAAAAACAAAAAAAACCCGAAAGTGGCAATAAATGGAGTTAAGTTTAATAAAAATAAAAAAGAGATTATTTAAACAAAAGATATCGGTTTGGTGTATTCTCCGTGGTTGGTGGCCAACTTGAGCCTCAGAAAGGCTGGTAGACGACCGACCTGAAAAGCAACTGGAATTATAACTCAGTGGTGTGGTTAGTTTGTCTCTTTGCAAACTAACCACACCACTGACATATTTTTTTCTCATATATTATAAATAAACCGTATCTTATTATCTAAGACTTTTCCAGGTTATGATTGTTGTTCTCCTCTGGTTTAGACGTATGCATCCATTATTATAATTTTGCCATTTAGTTAATTGATTGTCTTCTCAATATAGAAAGACAGCCAACGAATCCTACAGAATATTAATGTTTTATATGCTATAAATCTCGCAGAAGGCAGTTGCACTCGTAACTTATGATAACATTTAATCATAATGTTTATTATTTTGCTTTTATTTAGTTTTTTATTATAATGAAAGTGTGGCATGTAAAGGTATTGAGTCGATCAGACTAAAAATTAGAAAAAAATACACCTAGCTGCAGCTACAGCTGCAGGATTTTAGGTTGTTTTTCTAGTAGTTTTGGACATCAAGAGGCTAAAAGGATTGTCCTTTTGTCTTTGCCAAGTAGGTCAAATACTGTCAGCTTGAATATATAATTGCTACTGAACTTTAATTTAATTTTTTTGCCACATATTCTCAGTTACATTTAGGTCTGAACTTTAATCATTCCAATATATTAATATGTTTGATCTAATCCATCTCTAAACCAAGCTATATGTGTAGGGCCTTTTTTCTGCTGTTTTTTCTTATGTTTTTGTAGCAGGTTATCTTTTAGTATTTCCCTGTATGTTGTGCTAACCTTCTTCCAATCAGCTCTGCCCGCTTCCCTTTCCCACCTGAAAGTGTTCCCACAGCATGATCCTGCCACTATATTTCATGGTGGGCATCATATGTTCAGAGTTGTATGAGGTTATTTTTTAGAAAATATAGTCTGTTGCACTTTGGTAGAAAATGTTAAAGTTTGGTCGAATCGGGCCGAAACACCTTCTTCCACAGATTTGATGTGACCCCTACCTGACCTGTCTGATATGTAAGATGTACTTCATGATGCTATTTATTTTTCAATCTTTCAATTTTAATCTTGAAAGAAATTCAAACAACAATTTAACACATTAAAATGTGAAAAGTTCAAGAACCTTTGACAAGTAGTACAGCTAAGTAAGAGTGATTTATGCAAAGAAGTCTAGGTAAAAGTTATTTTTCTACATTTGAGATTTTTCCACTCAAAATAATCAGTTTCATTGTCAACATTCAACACTTTGTTACCACCAATCTGGTCAGTCATTATTGAATTTCACTTTTCAGACTGAATTTCTTCAGTTAAATACCTTTGGCATATTGTCTATTTAAAAGCGATCCAACCCCTTTACTACTACAGTATCAACCCTCAGTTTACTCTTCCTGTCTGACTCCCAGGTAGACTGCTAACTCCTATCGGTCTGCCATAACTCTCAGCTCACCTGGCAACAGCACAGATCAGGATATAAAGGCGCAGCACCCTGCCAGCCTAGCCATAATATACTCTACATGTCTGTTTCCACATCAAATCAGAACCTAGAAGGAACCTTTTTTGAGCGAAGCGTGAAGAAAGAAATACCTAGAGATGGTGCGCTTTCCTGGCCTCCCTGCTGTGATTTCCTCACTTAGCTTGCTTCTTTCCAGCTGGTATTTCCTTAACTCCAATTCGCACACACACTCACACAGAGACAGCATCTAGTGGAACAGCTGGCATCCATCTCCCGGGAGGTGGAAAACTTCACATAGTCGGCTTGAGTCACAGAGGAAGTCTTCTCGCATGAAAACTGCAATACTTTTGAAACTGAAGCTCCTCTGCTAGACACTTGCTAGCATTTATTGCTAACATCCACGCACCTTGAGATCTCACTTTTATGTCATCTCTTGATTTCTCTTTCTTTCCTCCCAGTCTTAACCTCTCCATCTATTTTTCCTTTCGTTTGTCTGCTTTTACCTTATTGTATCACCTCCTCAGTTTCTTCTTGTATATTTGTGAGGTTTGCACCCCTCCTTTGCTTCTAACTGGATTTCCTGCAGTTAAAGCATCTGGAAAGTAAAAGAAAAGCAACTTCAGTGTCAGAGAAACAGAGGTTCTTATCAGGGAAGTCCACAATAGGAGAGATGTGTTGTTCTCCAAACAGCAGGTGGGAGTTTCCTTGTCTCTTCCTGAGTGATGTATCCAGTGGTGTGGTGCAGAAGCACAATCTGTTCTGTGGATACTGACTAAAGCATGCATAGTTCTGTTCATTATTAACAGGCTGTGTCATGTTTCTTTCCCTGATATTTAAAATGCACAGATTACATTGGCTCAATTTAATGTCTTTAAAAATATTTTACATTTTATTTCTAAAAGACAGTTTTATTCAACTGTTCAGGTCCGAGCACATTTTGTGGTTTCCCTGGTAAAAGTGTGTAAAAAAAAAGCTTTAAATAAATTACATTTCATTGCATTAAGATAACTGGTGAGCATGAGGTGCTTTTTCACATATTCATTCTTTGCTTCCCACTAAACCTCTCTGAAGTGCTTGTTGCAAAGAAGTTCAATAATTGTCTCATCTGACCCATACTATGGATATCCAGGAGAGATACTGAAGCTCTACAGGATTACATTTGTTATGGTACGACATAAAATATTTTTTCTAGGCATCGATCTCAGTTAATCAGTCAGCATATTGAGGTACACTGAATTTTTTTTCCTTCCTTTTTTACCCCAATCATGCACACTGTTCTTTATATGAACACTGATTAACTTTGATAGTAAATGTTTACAAACATAAAGTTTAATTGAAAATGAATCAGTTGGAAGAAAACCTAAACTACTCAAATAATGACGAGTTCATTGATTCTCTGACTTACATTTTTGAAGGGGGAAAATATGAATAAAGACTTATAGGTAGACATTTTTGAATAAAACAAAACATAAAACTAGAACTCTTTGAGAAAAAAATTCAGAAGGCAAAGAGAATTCCTTTTTAAATCACGTTTTCTATTCCATCACTGATTAAATGGGTTTTGTGTGCCTTGTTCAGTAATTTTGTTAGCTTCAGACAAGAACAACAATGGTTCATTTGAATACCACTCTGAACACATTTGGAAATCCGTGCTGTTCAAGGCCAGTAAATGCTTCCTGACAGGACAAACAGAGCATCACTGGTTGGAGTTGGGACTACACAGACATGGATTGTTTTAGCAAATTATGCATTTTATTTAATTTGACAGCATCCTGAATTACTCCCACACATCTGCAGCACAGCAAGAGCTCCCTATTTCCTTGCAACACTGAATCTGAGACAATAATCCATGTTAGTGTTGTTAGACCAAAACAGTCTAATTGCTGGTTCTTGTTGTTTTCTTCTCTGTGGGTCTGAGCAAAAACACTGCAGCTAATGAGCTGAGAAGAGGCAGAGGTGGGAAGAAGTGGCACAAGGTGTGAGTGTGCTTTGGGGAGGGAGAGATGCGTTCTGCAGGAGAAGTGCATTTAATCTTCAAAGCACAGTTTGATGCACTTAAGATTAATTTCTAATCAATCCACGTTTCTGTTATTTTCTGAATTAATTTCTGTTTTGGATCTGCCTTGGAGGTGAAGCGATGTTATGACAGCTGAAGGCTGAGCTTTCCTTCTCCCTCCCAATCTCATTCCTGGCAATGAAGCCCGAGTACTATCATTCCTCTCCTGAGCACAAAGCTGCCTCTCCTGGGTTGGGATGTGAACAGCTGCCTGACCTCTGTGGCTTCCCAAAGGATGGCCAGTGTGAGTGGCCAGAGCCGATAGAGCTCAGTGAGCCGAGCGGTGCGGTCTGTGGTGGCACGTGTGGGTGGAAAGATGGAGACCAACATCTGTGAATACGACGTGAGAAACATAAACTAACAGGCAAAATGTTGGCAGAATAACCGCATGTTAATTTTACTGTTCAAGTATTAATATCTGTTAAACCATTTCACATGACATCCTCAAATGGAATTTGTCTTTTTATGAGACATAAAACATAAAGTACCACATATTTGTTAAGCATGAATGGAAAGGACATGTGTTTTTCACTACATGTGGTGAATCAATCAATCAATCAATCAATCAATCAATCAATCAATCAATCAATCAATCAATCAATCAATCAATCAATCAATCAATCAATCAATCAATCAATCAATCAAATTTTATTTGTATAGCACATTTCAGCAGCAAGGCATTTCAAAGTGCTTTACAGTATATAGTTTATCATATAACATGAGGAAATACTTAAAAAAAAATCCATGGATATAAATACCTTTCTGAGAAATATTTAAACAAACAAAAAAATCCAGTATGTCTTTGCCTTGCACCTTGTATTACCACTACCCACGTTAATTCTTGCAGCTGGTGTTGACATTCAAGAACAACGTTTATAAGTAGCAGAATTAATGTCCCCATCAGCAAATGTTTTAAACGTCAGAATGATTGTGTTTCACAAGGTGGAAATTATCATCAGGATGTGTTAAACAAGAATTAGAGTTTGACTTTGACATGTTGCTGTTTTGTAGATAGATGCTTCTAAATCAATTCCAAATCACGACTCATGTATTGTGTTTGAAAATGTTAAAATTGAATTGCTATACCCTACCAATAGATTTTATTGTAAAAAAAAAAAAAATCCCAATTTTCTTGTGCTATTTGCTGAGTCATTACTGTTACACATTTGACAAAACACAAAACAACAGGCAAAAAAGTTGTAATTGCAGGAATTTTCCCTAGAAGTATTTCAGAAAAATCAGTTGACAAAACATAAAATCAGAACCACTTTGTCCAGTGCATCACTGCTTGCCTTTATAGCAACAATGGACTGCTGCACCATGACAATGGTCAAAGGATTCATACTGCTTATATTTTGTGGTAACAAGCCTGAAATCAAGCATGTTTAATAATCCTCAGGCGTTCAACTTAAATAACCCAAAATGATGTTAAACTTGTCCATAACTCCAGGAAACTATAGTCAGAAGCTTTTAGAGGGACCATATAATTTAAAAGAGTTCAAAAGGTAATGTTATCATATCAAATATATGTAGAGTAAAGTAAGAGTAAAAGTAAATAAATAAATAAACCACTTACTCATTTATCTGGTATTTAGTAAACATAACTCATTTCTGGAATCCTCACTGACCAAAAACAGGAAATGAATGGTCTTATTTAATTTTTTATAATGTAAAACAATGAATTAGAACAATAATTTTGTATTACATAATTTATGTTTTGACTGCCAATATATATTTTTCCTAAGATTCTTTTAAAAAAAAAAAACAATTACAGTTAAATATACACTAACTCACACTTGTTATGGAATGTTTTTACGCCATGTCCTCTGTTGCATTTCCTCTCTACCCTTTATCAAACCATTTTGAAGATATGAGATGCAACCACTTTCTGGGAACTAAAAGTCTTACATTTCTTAATTTATCCTATTTGAACTCAGATTGTGAACAGCCTCTCGATTTCACAGAAGAAGACATTGCTGAAAAATAACGCTACTTACTCTTAGCTAACAGAAGGAAAAGAGAAGAGAGACACACTCACACACACATCTTGACAGTCAGGTAGTCCGATCAAATCATAAAAGAGTAGTTTAGTTTTTCATCCAGGAGTTATTCTCTTTTCTGTAACATAAAAGTTTCATAGTCAAAAGATTCCTGTTCAGCTCTCGTTGGACATAAAATGTGCTGAAAATCCTCTGTGTCGATACAAAAACGGTCCCAAAGAGCCAGAGGCATGCAACAACTCAACCAACTTTTAGTTCCTTTTCAAGTAGAAAAGCTGATTCTGGGTGAAACTGCCACATGCTGGCTATTAAAAACATTACAGTATTTTTTCTGGGTTATTATTACCTTAACTTTTGTAATAGATTATATCATATTCGGCAGATGTACAGAAGAGACAGGGGAATCAAATCAGTATTCATGGTGACAGTTTAGATCTCTACCATCAAAATGAAACAAAAACAGGAGTTTCTCAGAGAGCTACTGAGAATATTCCTGACAGACTGAGATGCCCTAAGGTCCTTTTTCAATATGCTGCTGCTGATAATAACTGCTGAAAGGTTGTACAGATCAGAATTGGTATTGCAAGGTACACTTTGACTTTCCTAAATCTTTTTGAGGCATTTCAGAAATCTCTTACGTTTTAAGATAACCCTGTACTTTGCCTGTTAATAAATGGATCTAGATTTTTTTTTAATGAATATCTTGTACAGACTTCTGTTTTTTATTAAAATCGCCCAGTATTGTCTTTCATAAAAGAATAGGAGAAAAGTGCAATAAAAATGCTAAACTTATTCTTCCTTTAAAGCAACTTTTGAGATAATAAATTCTTAGAATTAGGGAGATATCTTTCACTGACTGTAAACCAACCACAAATCTATATCTCCTTCTCTACATGGTGATTTTTCTATTTTGTTCCCTTGAGCTCACATGGAAAATCATCCGTAAAAGACAGTCAAGGAAATTAGGATCTCAGCTGAAAATAATGATGAATGTTTATAAGTTATTTTCAAGCCCAAGTCAATTCTCTGTTTTGACTGAAATAAGTGTTGTCATATCAAATTCATGCCATTTATGTCTGTCTCGTTATTGTGGGTGGTTGTATATATTTCAAATCATACAGTCTTGAAGTCTAATTAAACATTTTAACATTGAATTGAGATAAAAAAAAAGAAGCTTCCCCCTAAAATAATAATGTAAATTATTTAATAAAATGCTGAAGTACAAATAGTCAAAGTCGGTCAATGTAACATTTCTGAATGAATCAAAGCAGGAAATAGTTTTACTTAGAGAAACCAGAATGTCTGAAATTATGTAAGCTGAATAGGAATAGAATGGTATGTTTACAGCAAATTAAGTCTATTTTTTTTTCTCAGTTCTGGTCATTAAAATGAATCTTCAAAACCATAAACATGTGTAATTCATGGCCAGCGAACATCATTGGGTAATAAATCAATCCACCCTGTTACAGAGGAAATTGTGCATCAGCTGTCACAGCTAGACTCTAGCTGTAAATTATTGTTCCAAGGATCAATGACGAAAATTAGACAAATTTATGTATTGCATTTTAGTTTTATAGTAACAGAGAGGCCACATGTGTTGTGCGTAATGTTACTATGACAGCATCATTTGTGTACCCATGGATAAATAGGAAGAGACAATATTAACAATTTATTCAAATAATCTATTCCTGCTTAACTTGGAACACAAGACCAGATGATTGCTTATGAGACCCAAGTCACCAACTTCGAGTCGAAGTCAAGTTTTGAGTTTACGTCACAGATAACTCCTCGACAGTGTTCAGATCTCTGCTTTGTCTTGATGCCTTCCGTTATTCTGAGGATTTATTCAGCTTTCAAAAAGCAATACAATAACTTCACACAACCTCACTCACAGGAAAACATCTAAATATCTCTTTAAAGAGACGCAAACAATTCATGTTTCAATTACTGGTGCAGAAAAGATGCCTCAATAAGTCCTTCTCTCATGAGGGGAATGTTTTGTTTTCACACGCTGCCTCCACATTATGGTTCAGATTTTATTATGAATAACATGGCACTGTGAAACCTGTCAGGGGATCAAACCAGCGGATTAGTTAGTCAAGGCTGATTTGTGGCAGGATACAATTAGCAGCTTCCATGCAAGCAAGTAAACAGGGCAAGATGGCTGTTCCATTGAGAGAATAGTGACAGGGTAAACAACTATCTCAATTTTATCTAGCATTTGCATTAAAGCATTGGGAAGATTTTGAGTTTTTTAGCAGCTTAAGATGGCACAAATGAACTCTGGAATGTTGCTCCTCGGAACAGTGCTTAGTTTCCCTCCTACAAACTGGTTAATGGGCTGATACTAGAGAATAATGCAAGATATCTGCCTGAACGTGAGTAAAATGTAAATGAATCTAGCACACTGTTAGCACACTGTGGCACACCTGCTGTGTACCAAGTGAGTGCAATGTGCAAACTCTTTATTTGGTGCCTCAGAGAGCCCACACTCTAGATGTTTCCCTCAGTTTTTAGTGTTTATGTCGTGCATGGATATTCCTGTTCATTAATAAAGTCCAAAAGACCAGGAAACTAAAGTTTTTTCTTAGTTGTATATTATTTGTACTTGTCAAAGAAAAAAAAAAACGTTGTGATGATGCAACTAATACCTAATCAGGAGTAATTATCCAGAAACAAATGTGTTTTTTTTGTTAATTAATTTCTAATTAGTTATACTTGAATTAACACTGATTTCAAACAAACATTTTAGTCACAGTTTTTGGATGTAATTAAATGAAAAACAATTTGCTTATTTGATTAACTCCTCGCTCAGTCAGAAAACAACACTGCGCTAATTCAGCCTTGTAGTGTTCATCCGTCGTCATCTAATGTCGTGTCTAATTGACTGTAGGTATGTAAGCACCACGCTTCTCAGGCCACTGAGAAGCGTGTATCAAGAACGCACCAGATGCTGGCGTGTGCATCTGCAACAACAATTTAACACACCTGCAAATATATGTGGGTGTGTGTGTGGAGAGAGCGTTGGAATTTAATTTTCCCTTCTGTCATGAGAGATGGCTGGGAAGAAAAGAGCAGGCGGGGTGGATATGACAGGTGTGGGTCTGTGGATGAGAAATCGGGGTTTGAGATCTGCTCCCCAGAGACAGGGATGCAAAAATGGAGAAATTAGATATGACAGGAGGAGGGGGAGTAAAGAGAATGATTAGAGGAATTGAGGGTGAAAACAGTGGAGAAATGAGGGGAAAGAAAGGGGGGCAGAGGGGCTGAGCAGAAATGGGGGATGAAATGCAAAGATGAGACAGAGATGAGATAAACCAGGCTAATAATACATTAAAGGTGAAAAGCGTGTTTTAACTCAGCAGGGGCGGTAAAAAGGTTGATCCAAGGTGTTTGTGAATGTGTGGGGTGTGCATTTGCACATGAAGGTGTAAGGTTAAAAGGGTGGAGGGACGTCCTCAAAATGGTTATTTTCCTTCATCCTCGGGTAAATGGGAAATTCTTGTCAGTAATAACCCTGTATTGGGAGTGTAATGTGTGGGCGTGAGCGAGAGTGTGTATTTGTGTTAGTGTAATATAGATGGGAAATGTTTGTCAGTGATGGTTTTGCATTAGGAGTGTTTGGTCCCCAGAGGTTGAAAAAGGAGCCTAAATGACAAACTCTCAGCAGGGAATTTTCAGTAGTGCAGAAGGGATGACATCAGAGACTTTGTTGTGTCAGACTTTACATGCACTATATTGCCAAAAGTATTGAATCATCCGTACAAATCACTGAATCCAGGCATTCCAACCACTTCCATGGCAACAGATGTATAAAATCGATCACCTAGAAAAGCAGAATACTCCAACCAGCGGAAGAACGGGTGGACCTCAGTGGATTTCACAGAGAAACGTGCAATAACGCAATAATTTGAGTCATTTTCTCACAACTAAATATATTACAGTCAGCTGTTAGTGGCGATATATCATGCTCAATGCAACCAATGTATCTGAGAAAGGTAAATTCCTGGTGAGGTCCAAAGTGCCCAAATATCATCACACATCTCCAAACTTAATTCATTATTATTATTAAGTCACTATTTGCTTAACTTATGTGTGTGAAGAGTTTTATGGAATGGTTTCAAATGGGCGAGCAGCAGTGTACAAACCTTATTACACCAAGTGAAGTGCAAAACATTGGTTGAAGTCATTTAAAGCTTGCTGTCACTGTACTGTAGAGCTGAGGGGATATTCCAACCTTATTTCTCCAATTTTAACCTTATTTAGAAACAAAACAGTTGACCAAAATGTCATACACAAACAACCACAATTAAAACAAACAACACACAATATATGATAATGCTGGTGCTACAAACCAATGCTTCAAACTGAGGTAAAACTGTGCTGCAAAGCCATGAAGACATTTAAAAATAAAATAATTTTAAAAGCTATCCTAAAATAAATTAGAAGTCAGTGAAGAGATGCTAAAGTTTGAGTATTGAACCCTCTCTTCTTAGCACCGGTTGCAGCCTTCAAAATCCACGTGAAGTTATATGTTCTCTGGAGTGCTGAAGGTATGCCTCTCGTTAGCAGTGATGAAGAGAACAACACTTGCTCCATAGCATTGTGTTAAGTTATGGTTTGAAGCTGTGACTCCCAATGCTTCAGTGTTACAAAAGTAGAGTTCTGACCTGATAGAGCAGATTTCCAATAATTTAGAGCAGAAAATGTGCGCAAGGTTTTCATTTCCAACATTAGTATTTGACCTCACTGGAGAAATGGAGAAATTAGCACTTCCAGATCTAGACATTGCCTTCTCAAAAGAGTCAAAGGTGTTGTAGCAGTGAAGGGTAAGGCATCACTACTACTATTATTTTTAGTTTCATCAGATCATTTTATTATTGTTTGTTTTCTTATATCTGTCCCCTTTAGTGTATTTACTGTGCTAGTTCAGTGGTTCTCATTGTTTGTGTTTTGGATTTGTTTAATTTGATCAGTATTTATTTCAGTTTTCCATTCAGGTTTCCTTTCCCCTTTTGTTGTTTTTGTTTCTGTTTGTTTTTTCTCTACACCACATCCTTCCTTTCTGCTCCCCTTTCCAGCTGTTTATCAAATCCTCATTCATCCCTACCTGCTGTGTCCCAGCTGCATTTAGCTGCTCCTTTATTCTCCACTGGTTCCTTCCATTGTACTCCGATTTTCCTCCATGTCATCCTGTTAACCTGCAGCTTCTATTTTTTGTCGTTGTCATTAAACGTCATGAGATCTAAGACAATTCTGCTTTTGTGTCTGAAGTTTGACTGAGACATAGACTCAGCATGCATAACAGTGTCTGCTTTTTCCATCAACAAAACTGGACACAGGGTTGTTTTTTTTGTTTTTTTAGAAAAATACACTGGTTTACCTTCAGTAAAGATGAAGAGCTGGAAGCACAGCAGCAGCTAAGAATTTGTAATTCCATCCCTTATAAATGGCAACAAGTGACAAAACTAATATTTTCAAAGTATTCCAAATATTTTTAACATACCTCCTGCTAGTTCCCCTTCTGAATTTTTTCATAGCTTGTTAAATGCTACACATGTGTAAAGTTATAAATCTATGAATTTGCAAAGAATTGTAGGAATCCATACAACTGAAGAACATCAAGTAGATCGAGACTGGCAAAAATAGCTTGAAGAAAACCTTGGAAAAAAACATACAAAGTCAAAGCTACCATGTTAATATAATTTTAAAGCCCGTCCTTTCTTTATTTTGTCTTCTTTTATGTCAAGTGTTGCAGTATTATATCTCATCTTCAGCTACACTTTACAGTGAATATCCCACTTGGAAGCATCTATAAATGGCCTTGTAATGTCTTGATATCACAATATGCTTGGTAACATGAAAACCCTTTTAACCAACATCTGCCTTGAAAGAGCGTGTGATCACAACAGAATATGAGTTTCCATCGGACAGGTTTTAGTTTATGTGCCTATTTTGAGTAAAACTGAAGTGTTTGAGATTGTGTGAAACTATTTGGAAAAGTTTTAAAAATGTCCAAATGAGACATCCTCTTTTGGACGGCCATGCTGTGCGAGACGCAGTCAGGTATTTTACAAATGAAAATCTGAAAAGTGTGGTGCACATTTGGATTTTGTGCCCCTGGAACAATTCTTTGTCAAACCATCAGTCAATGCAGCTACATTTGCAAATCTTCTAGGGTGGGTATTTTCCAAGTTTGCTCTTTCAGACACAAAATGTTCAACTCTTTGCTTTCAGTCTTTGCTTCAGACCATTTCAAGCTGAAGTCATATTGGATTGATATTATCCGTGAACAACTATTTTCAGGTCTTGACACAAATTCTCAGTTGGTTTTAAGTGTAGACTTTGACTGGACCACTTTATAACTTGAACAAGTTTTGATCCAAACACTCCAATAGAGCTCTAGCTTTAGGGATGCTGTGCTACTGAGAGGTAAATCCCCACCCTTCCTGCTCTGCATTTAGCTCTATCCAGTGTCCATATCAATGCTGAAATAAAAAGCCCATTTTAGTAATAATCAAACTTACAAAGCATATTGTAGAGTCCTCTGGTGAAGCCTCACAAGGATACCAGCACCTCTCCGCGCTCTGCTGTACAAGAGCTGATGATCTGCTGCTGCAGAGCTAAAAATGCATTTTTTTTATTGCAGAGAATGCAATTCTCTTATCAAAGATCATAATTAACACATTGCACACTTTAATAAGATGCATGAAATTTACTTTTAGTTTTTTGCTGTGTATTGTGGCTTAGAAAAAAACCCATTTAACTGTCATTACTTCTTAAATTTAGCGTGAAAGATTTCCTTTGTGGCATCTGGTGCACTGTGGGTCTTTTCTATCCACTGTTCAAAACTGGTCTTGTAGTTTTGCTTGATGGAATTACAGTTTAAACATTGCAGGTTTTCAAAATCAAAATTGTAAATGTTAAAATTGCCCATCTTTATTTTTAGACTTAGGATCACAGGGAGTGTTTTTTACAAGACCACAGGAGGAGTATATGAAAGTTTGACAAGCAAACCTTTGAATGACTTGGCATGCACATCCCCCAGAATTTCAAGATTTCAAATTTTACTTTTACTTTCATACCATCTTAAATTCTGCCTTTTTATTATCAAATTTATTATGAAATCTCAAGCTTCCTTCAGCTTTATTATCTCAAATCTATTCTCAATAAGCAGTCAAATCAGTAAAGCCTTAAATGGTCACACAAACTTGACCTTTTTACTTGCTTTTTGTGGTTGTAAAAAGGCTGTAAGGACACTGGAGGTGAGATTTGCGGCCTTTAGGGATTATAAACAGCTTTCCAGTCTAACAGACCAAATACTAGAGCCAACAAATATCAGCTGCAGTGCACTTTGTAGTCCAAAAAACCAAAACAATTTGCTTTGAAGGGATGAGTTGAAAAGTTATCGAAAAAGCACTACTGTTCCATGAAAGGAGGCTAATTGAGAATTAGTAATTTAGAAATGCTGTCGACTATTTGCAAGTTTTGTTTTTAAATGAACAAACCTGACAAAACTTTGTCCTGTTTTAATTGCTTTGAGCTCTGTAAAGGTTTTGCACCCTCCTGTTTATGTAGTTTATTAGTACACTATGAATATTTGTTTAACTAAATCAAAGTAAAGATGTGAGAATAATGACAAAAATTACAGAAAGACCTTAGATTTGGAATTGATGTTTTACTATAAAAGTAAAGAAAACATGTAGAAAAACATTGAGAAACAAAAGATAAAATGTTAAAGCCAGAATATTGATAGCGCAGCTTATTGCAGTCTACTTGCCACCCCCACAACAATGTCATAAAATAACTGCTTTTGCATATGTTGAAACCATGGAAACGAACAGCTTTTCCATTTTTCATGCAAAGTTTGCTCATCCTGTGGTTGAACTCAGGCATAAGCTGTTTTATTGAGCAGTTTGAAGCTTCAGATTTGTTTATCTTACTGAGAAAGGCTGCAGGAATAATGTCTTAACACTGTCAGGTGAAGCAAATACCGGTCTGATTTGTTTGAAATGTGTGATCGCAACTCCTCCCACCTTAACATTCCTAAGGTTAAAAAAGTCACCTTCTCCTGGCAACTTCCAGTCCCCTACTACGGTAAAAAAAAAAATAAAAATATCAGATGAATAATTTCAGAGTTGACTGATGCGTGTGAGGGTAAAGTTATGCTGATATGAAGACTTTGCAACCTCAAGATGTCACCCTTTGCTGCAATTCTCCTGTATATGTATAGATATTTTTAGCATTCTTCATACTGTGTTTGATGCTACAACATACAGAATATGGGTCTTCATCCAGCTTTTGTCTCGATTATGAAGTTATTTTCTCATTGGCATTTCTTAATTATTTTTAAAAGGATCTACTTTAATCGAATGCTATGTCTTTTGTGTTTCCCTTTTCATACTGCATTTATAAGTAACCTATGGAAATATTCCATGTGACTCATGGGAAAGAAAAAGTCATAGATTAGTAATTAAAGTTAGTAGATCAACTTAAAAAGGTCAATTATAAACTTTTTTTGCAGTACAACTTTATTTTCTAGGAAGTGTTAGGTTTGTCATTAATTATGGTAACTCCAACTTAATGTATTTCTAAATTGATCAATTTAAAGATAGAATTTTTGCTCATTTTTATTTGTGTGAAAACTGGACCAAACAGCTTCACAAACCTCATATCAGTTGGTTTTGTCAGTTACCTTTGTCTCATTATTAGGCAGTGAATTTATTGCTCATAATAAACCACTTTTCATTTGCAAAAGGGAATACAAAAAGTAGTTTTTTTGTAGAATGAGTAGAAAAATTAGAGGAAGAGAAAGATAGAAAAATGCTCAAAGGGGAAGCACAGGTATAAAAAAATTCTCCCAATTACACCATCAGACTGTAAAATGAACACAATCTCTGTAATACAATCTCTGCCATGCTGCATTACAGCGGCAATGCAAATCCATTCCTGGGACACATTGTTGTTTGCCAAAAGCTCATTAGATATCACTGTAATATGTAATTTGTTTTGTCTCCAGGGCCAGCAGTTAAAGTATGAAAGCCAAAACAAAATCCCATACATTATGCAACAGTTTTTAAAAAAAGAGAAAAAACTGGACTGGTTGATGTAAAAAACCCTGTTTAATTTGAAATAACATTGGATTTCGATCTGCAGCGGGACTCACACCTGGTGAGAAGAGACAACAAAATGGACCAAAGTTGATTTGAAATGCCCCGAAAATATTACACTCTTGAAACGTCACACTGCGTTGTCCTCCTAACAGTCCAAACCTATGGTCTCTGGAAACCCACTTCTTACACTCTCCCACAAAATCATAATGACTCAAATCATTTCTGTTCATGAACAGAAAGACTTTAAATGAGAGGTTTAAAAGCTTTTTTTTTCCATATAGAAAAAAGATAATGACATTTCTTTTCGACTGATCACTTTAAGCTGACCCTGTGAATGCGACAATGTTAATGTGCACATTGTGTATGTGTGTGTCCCTGTGAGTGCCAGATGGACATTCAGTGTGGATCAGGACACACGATGACTATAGCGTCATAATGTTCTCAAGTTATCAAAAGAAACAGCCATGTAACAGAACGTGTGTCATGGCCTCTGACAATCAGTGATCAATGTTTACTATAGCTCTCTATTGTCATATAGATATATTTATATGCATCATATATATTTATATATAAGTAAGTAGATTTATTTAAAAAAAGAGTTTTTACTTAATTACAAGTTGTGGCATTTTTCTTTTTTATGTTCATTATTGCAATGATTTGTTATCTAAGATGCTTTAAAAAAGACAGGTGAGCTCTGATTTGCTACGCAGTTATTTACAACTGTTTTAAAAAGCAAGCTTTCTGGTACCTCTGCCCCAGCCACTGAAAAATCAGAGGGCGTAGAACAACAACCGAAGTGCCCATTAGAGCTTCAGCTAAATTGTGAAATGTACCTGTAAGTCTTTAAAATCAATCAGGTGAACTCAGTCAGCATAGACCGGTGGTTTTCAACTTGATTATGGCCAGCAGAAACAATTGGTGGTGACTGCGTTGTGGGCAGATCTACAAAGAAATATTTCAGTTGGCCTAAAGCAGTGCCTTGAAAAGGAATCATACTCCTTGATATTTTTCAAGTTGCGGCACTTTTTAACCCAAAGAAATGTTAACGCATTTTATTTGGGCTTTTACGTGACAGACCAACACAAAGTAACACATAATCATGAAGCTGAAGTTAAAAGATAGATTTTCAACAAATAAAACACTGAAAAGTATAAGGTGCATTTGTAAGGTAAGATAATTTTTTCTATATAGCACATTTTCAGCAATAAGACAATTCAAAGTGCCTTGTATGAAATAGCTCGTCTTGATCCATTTCACTCTGCTACCCCTAATTACAATCCAATGGTAGCAATTACCTTTAAAAGGGCTTTAATTAGGATATACAGAGAGAAAGGAACAAAGAAGTAGCCAAAAAAAAAAGCCATGTTAAATCTGGAGGAGCTGTAGAGTTTCATAGCTCAGGTAGGAGACTTTGTCCACACAAGAGAACTGTCAGTCATACACTCCACAATTCTGACCTTTGTGGAAGAGGGGCAAGAAAAAGTATATTTTTGAAAGGAAGTAAGATAAGAAGACAAAATAAGTCCTGTTTATAGTTTGCCACAAGCCATATAGGGAACACAGAAAATGTGGAAGAAAGTGATTTAAAAACTAGACTTTTTAACCTAAATATGGAACATGATACTTGTAGGAAATGCTGCACACTACCCTGAATACGTCGTATGTGAAACAAGATGGTAATGTCGGGATGCTTTTCCAGTAGGAGGTGACAGCAGGTCAAAGTCGATGGGAAGACAAATAAAGGCAAATACAGAGCAATTCAGGAAGAAAGACTTGAGGCTGATTTGGGACTTCAAATACATGCTGCACTTTTCCAATTTATATTTGATCAAAAGAAGATATAAGATGAAGTTGCATTTTTCTCTCACCTCATAATTTTGCTTTACCTTGTGTTAGTCCATTATCTGTAAAGTTCTTACAAATTACATTGAACTTTGGGATTGTACTATAATAAGATATGGAAAAGTTCAAGGAGAATGAAAATTTCTGAAAGGCACTGTAGCTCACCTTTTTAGTAGCATCTGAGTTCTGCGTTGTACTTCTTTCTAAACCAACGTTTCACGCAGCCTTCATCAATTTCTTTTTGCAAAGTTCTCTGACTTCCCAGTGGTTAAGTTGAGAAGCATTTTGAGCCATTAAAGATCTGCCCATATGTTTGTTTTCATCTCTTGAGCTCAAACTTTACCATTGCTGCTTAACAAAAATTTATATTCATCTGTCTGCTTAGTGGTTTTATTAATATAATGTTACTGCTGATGAAAAAAAAATGTTATTAATATATTTTTCTTTTACAAATTTCTGTGTATTCCTTAGCAAAGAGTAGCCACACATTTCGAGGTTATTTCAGTACTGCAATGGTTGATCACCCAGCTGACTTAGAGCAAAAAGATTATTCTGTATGTACGTTAAAAAAGGCTTTTTTTCATTTACTATGAAGAGTCTGTGGCAAAGGAGCAGGTTTGCACAGTCTGACCGTTCAAGCTTACAGTTTTCTGGTCTCCTAATAGTTATAATATCTGGCACGCAGTCTTTGCAGGCAAGTAAATGATGACCATGATGATGATCATGAAAATAGTGTTTGCAGGGAATAACTAAGGCCTTTTTCCAGAGGGTGTGGCTTAAGAGCCATTAATATCCAAAGAGAGTAGGAACGGGCGTGTTTTAGGTGTCTTCGAAAGATTCAATCATCTTTATTGCCACCATCATCATGGTCTGATTGGATTTGTGGTTTTTGTCCCAGATTATTATTTCTTTTCAATAATGAAAATCTGTGCTGACTTTCACGTTGGCTTGAAATGATCACAATATCGTCCTTTCCAAAAACTGAAAACAAAAACAACAAGAAGAAAAAAAATATCTTAATGCTGTAGGTAACTGTGAAGTCTTGGTTGTTCATCTTTCTTTTTCTGGACCTCTCACTTCACAGTTTTAGTTCATTTGTCTTTTGTAAATTGAGCCAGTGGCAGCAGGAAGGTGAAATGATTTCGCAGAAGTTCGTTCTTGTGTATTCAAGTGTTTAAAAATGTCTCTGTTTCTGAGTATTTTTGTTCAGTTTTCTGTCGCTGTAATGCGGGGGTGTGCGTGTGTGTGTGAATATGATATGCTGCAAGCATGTGTGTGTTTCTGTGTGTGTGTTTTGATTTCAAAGTCTTCATGTTTGTGTGTGGTTAAGGCACGGCAGGTGTTTTTGGTTTTCAGGGCAGTCCGGAGGAGACCACTGCAAGGCCGGGGTGTCGGAGGGAGGCGTGACCAGCATGCACGGCTTTGGGGCAGTCTGGAGTCAGGACGCGGCCATTCTCCCCCACGCTTCCCGTGATGGACAGTCGGGCCTTATTCCGCATGGCTTCAGAGAAAGAGAGCTGTGTAAGAGATGGAGAGGACATAGGAAGGAGGTGGAGAGATGATTTGTTTAAAAAAAAAAAAACTCATCACAGAAACATGGGAATCATCTGATATGCAATCCATTCACTGAACACATGGATATTTCTGCTGACCAACATGCCCAGAGCACTTACACATGCATGTGCCTGTGAACACAACACATAAATATACACTCACTTTATCACTGTCACACAAATAGAGCAACATATACAGTGTCCTCCACATTTATTGGCACATCTGGAATAAATCTGTTAGAAGTCTTTAGGTAATATTTATAAAAATCAAATTGCACATACAAGTTTTAACCTCCACCTATGTGGAGTTATGATAAATATGAATCTTTTTTCAGCCGTACCTGAATAGCACATCATTCTTTCTTTCCAATTTTTAACAATGACAAAATTATTTTACTTAAAACTAGTTATTTTTCTTGTTTCCTTTTTATTTTCTTTTGCATTTTTTTCAGCCGCTTTGGTAAATATCTCGAATCATCCTCGACATCTGCAAAACAGTAAGTGCACTTCTCAAAACAATTTGTACAAAAAGCAAAACACTGTGGATTATCAGCATTACCAGACTATTTCTCAAAATCCTTAGCTTATCTCTCAAAAATAAATATCCGTGTCAATGAACATGTCAGTGCCATCAGAATGACAAGTCCTCATGTCAATGTGTACAGATAAGACCATCAAATTGCTTAGTTATATTGTCAACTCAGGATTCACCTGGGAGCAATTTATCAATTCAGGACAGATTTGGGAAAAGAAAAGGAAATGTATAGGAATATGAAAGACTTATATGCCGAACTTGTGCTTAAATGTTGTGGAGACAATTCAACAGAGACTCATTTTGATCCACATGGCATAAGCAATTGAAAATGTAGGAAAAAGTGAAGACTCATATACAATCACTTGAATAGATATACCAAACTTGTTGAAAGAAATGAGAAACAGGTTTTTTCGATGTGAACAAGTGAAGTGATCAAGGATTGATAGGTATTTTGTGTACCTAAAATACAAAGAAAGAACCACAGACAACGTTTGAGTTTTCAACCAAGCTTTTGCAAAAGGAGAAGACAGAGCGAACTGCTCCTCTGAACAGCTCACCATGTGTTCTGAAGCTCTGCAGTAGAACTTGCCGACTAGGGAAAACTCATCAGAAGACCATCTTCAAAGAACTGGTTTTAAGGGTTAAAGAAAGGTTAGCTCTGTCTCACACACATTCACTTTAACCAAATAGATGACCCTAGTAGCACTACTAATGTAACAATGATAATAAAATTATTCTAACAAGGATGATTTGAAGAATGCACAAGCAGTTTTGAGAATTTCACTTCTGCTCTGAGAAATGTACGAAACCAACTGAGAAAAACTATAACGTGCATAAAAAGAATAATGCATTTTTGGGCTTTTACACATATTTTTCTGGAGTACCAGTAAATCTGGAGGATAATGTGCTGCAACAAATAAAAAAACAAAAAAAAACATGATTACTATTACTTATAAGGATATGCAAAAATACTGTTTATTTTTTATGTTATCAATGAATGATATTGCCTGAATTTGATTTAGTTTTTTAATTAATTAACTAATTTTTTTTATCAAATTGTACAATTGGCATCAGAACAATGCAACTATGAGCTTTGGGAAACAATTTTAAAATATTATTACTAAAGCAGATCACTCAGATTTGTTCTTAGGTTGTTGGTTGGAGAAAATTATTTGGTTAAAACATATTCTAAACATCTTATTTTTGAGTAAAAGTTTACTAGCTGAAACTCCGTACTTCCAATGGTAGGAGAGGACACCTATTCAAGTATGCATTAAAAGAAATGCACACTTGGCTGTTCAGCTAGATTTTTTTTATTAATATTGCAAAATTGCAGTATGGAGATGCTTGTAGAGACTTTATTCATACTGCTCAAAAGCTCCACCAGTAAATTTTGTTAAGCTATTAAAAATAATTTTGCTACTCTAAAGGGAACAAAATGCATTTGCATGCAAAACAATACTACTTTGCTCTATGGTTGAATGTCGCACATGGCCTTTATGTAATTTTAAAAACCTAACCTAAAAATGGGCTAAATGCAATCTAAACAACACATTCATGTCTCCATCTCCATATGCTGTCTAATCATAATGTACAGTTTTCTTTTACAAATGCCAAAGCAGGCAACAGTCAACAAACAATAGGTAGACAAGATTCGGGAAGTAGACATCTGCATTTAGGGGTGACATGCATTTCTGGGTTGAGGCTTCTGTAGTCTGTGAGATTCAGGTGTGGATTTTCAAGGATAGAATTGGGAAGGTGAGGAGCTTGGAAAGACAAAAGGAAAATGTGAAGGAGTGTTTATTTTCATTTATATGTTAAGATTTACAGAAAGGGAGTGACTGACTATAGTGGTCAGATGTGGTTAACACTTCACGCAAACAGGCAACCACGTGATGCAACAGCTGCGGCCTGAAAATAAAACCTCATGTTTCTGAGAGCCATAACCCTTTGTTTACAGATTTTTGATTCAGACCTACCCTCTTAATGGATGATTTATTTACAATTATAGAAAACAAAATGCTATGTGTGTCTTAGCGTTCAAGTCCAGATGGCAAGATTTAAAAAAAACATTTCAATAATAGCTTTTGACTATTGTCTCCCAGTTTATATTTAACAGATAAAACGGCAATCTTGAAGCTGATAATTACTATACCTCGAGTCCTTTGTTAAATCATCAATACTTTATTTGGGCAGCCAGTTTAGTTGGAGGTGAAATACATCTTGTTTTACGTCTGAATGGTTTGCTATGCAGGCCAATAAAGCTGGGTTCAGCATATTCTTTCACCTACCCCCACAGTAATTGCTCGGTGCTATCAGTAAACATGAGTCATGGTTTTGCAACATCACTGAGTGGCTGTTCTATATGAAGTGTTTGCTCATCAATTATCCCTCTCTATTGATGCAAAGTAAGTAGGTGGGCTGTTTTAAAGTTACCAGGACTGGAATAAGTCAAACAGGGCAGTTTGGATCATTGGTAGCAGGGCTGCACAACTCCAGTTTGCGGATGACACAGTGAATACGCAATGCATGAGTGAAAACGCTGTTAGCTAATAGCAATCAGAGTTCTTACAGAACTTACTATGCACTCATTTATCTTTGGTTTATTGAATTGAAAATGCAATATACTTCTAGCTCTGCCTTTTACATCCTGAAGGAACATTTGTTTGGAAAATGTATGATCACAACAACTAATTCAATCATAAATGCCACTATTTTGATCGGATTGATGAATGAGAACAAAGTGAAAATAGCAATGTGCTGAAAATAAATTACTAAATATGTAGGTTGTCAAATAATAGTAAGCAAAGATAAATTAAAAACAAATAGCGTTGCAGTCCTATTTCTTTTTTATCTATAAGACTTCATATATATTTTAGCATATTTTAGAGCCATAAAACCAGTAACTATTAAAAGCACAAATAATAAATAGATTTTAATCGGCCATGTTATTGCTTTTCAAAGAAATTCAGGTATTTTAAGGGCACTTTCCTGACAACAAACACTCTTATGTATCTATACCTTTCTTCTTTATATAGGAGATGATATCTGATCTAGATTACGGTGCCAGATAGACTATTGTGTTACGTAGGATATAAACTATTTTCTTGATGAACAATTATGTATGTGTCTTTTTATGTGTGTATATAAACGTCTGGTTTCAACTGTCACTACTTTAGGCCTGAATATAGTTGAAAAGTTGCTAAAATTAGAATGTATACCCTTTAGGAGCTTCTATTTGACATTCTTCATTAGATGCCAGTCACATTATCAGGTCACCGAAACATGGTCTAGTCAGAAACAAATTCATGATAATTGCTGTCCACACAGTAGCTAATTAATTTGTAGCCAGAAGCAGTCACAAATTTTAATGAGGAGAACCTTGGTAACAAGGTTATGCTCCCAGGTTGGTAAGATTCAAAAATAAACTAACTTTGTTATCGTTTGACAGCAAAAAAAATAATAATTTCAATTGTTAATAGATAATTACTACCAATATTTCCACATTTATTGTTGCTGGAATGGTAATACTTAGGTAAAAATATAAACTACAATGTTTAATTTAGAAACTGTCTACACCTGCCTTTGTTGTCTTGCCCTTTATTGATGGAATATCACAAAAGATCATACATCTAACTCATAATAAGTAACAAGTTAAATTTTTAAAGAAAATACATGGATGAATAAAAAAAATAATTACTTAGAAGTTTGATCTATGTCATTGGAGTTGTGCATCCCTGATTCATCCCAATATTATTATAAATTTTCTAAAATAACAATGCAGGTGCCTAGTCTGTTTATTAGCCAAGAGCTTCACCATCACTGTCATTCTCCTCATCATCATCATCACCATCACCATCACCCTCATCATCATCTGCAGCCAAAGACAATGGAGCCAAGTTTTGGTGACACAAATCTAACTTCAATCACAAAAGAAG
Source organism: Xiphophorus maculatus (assembly GCF_002775205.1). Classification (NCBI taxonomy): domain Eukaryota; kingdom Metazoa; phylum Chordata; class Actinopteri; order Cyprinodontiformes; family Poeciliidae; genus Xiphophorus; species Xiphophorus maculatus. The sequence goes on along the minus strand of NC_036460.1, from coordinate 18,808,875 downwards.
CACAAACCATATTTAAAGCCAAAATAAATAAATAATCCAAGAAAATGTTGAGATAGTAAAGTTTAAAAAAAACCAAAACAAAACAAAAAAACAAACAAAAACAAAACAAAAGTAGAACAGCCAAAACACAAAAATGTTATGTTGGTTCCACAATGCTTGACCACATCCTTATCACATCAAGAACGTGGCAGGACAGCCTCCACAAAACAAACTCTACAGCACTACCACCATGATCAACACCACCATAACCCCACCTATATATGGGAGCCTCTAAATCCTACCCCTATATCTTGACCCCCTCGGAGCCGTACACGTTGTACCCCTCCCTATAAGTGGCTAGATTCTGGGTGCTGGGGGAGGGGCTGGGGCAGTGGGGGGGGCTAAGGTCCACCTTCATGCGCTTGGCTTCGGCCCGTGACTTGTAGCAGAACTCGACCAGGGCCACCAGCATAGCCAGACCCAGGCCACCAACGAGAATATAGAAGACTCCAGCCACGTTGGACAGACTTAGAGCCTGAGACGACTTGTCCTGCAGGACGGAAGAGCGAGGGAAGGACGGAGGAGTCAAGGTGTTTGTAAAAAAAAAAAAAAAAAGATGGGTAGAGAAAAGATATGGATGAGTAAAGGAGAAATTAGTGAAAAAAGTTGAATGGATGAAGAGTGGAAAGACAAGTTGAAGAAGAGAGCACATGAGGAGGTAGAGTGAGCAAAGTGATCAATAGGGGTGAAACGAGGGAAGAAACAGAGAGAATAAGGAAGAGTGAGTTAGACACAGAAAAGAAGATAACGCAAAATAAATATTCTGTTGATGTAAGATTTTCTATGCTACTGACAAAGACATTAAAGTAATAGGACTAATCACAATATTACATGGTACTAGCTACAAGTTTCACTACTGCCACCACAAACACTCCAAACACATTTAAAAACACATTTATGACATAAGTACAACTACAAACAGATTTCAAAATTTCTGAGAATAAAATTAAGCACCTTCTTTTCATATCAGTAAAAGACAGTAACCTACAAAACATTTTAGAAACTTACAAAGGATTTTATATTGTATAAGTTTTTTTAATACTACAAAAAAGAAAGTGAAAATAATTTTAATGAGAGGAGATGTAACTATGTTTACATAAAAATATAATATGAAAATATGTTAGCTCTTGTTTGATTTAAATCATGCTTTTTATAGACTTAAGACGATATTCTTTAAAGCTGCAGTATGTAATGTTTCTAAAATATGTATTTTTTTACATATTTGTTAGGATTATTTTTATATCATGACAGTATAAGATAGAGAATATGTGAAAAATGTTAGTTCCTCTACCGTCTCCCAGTGCTCCAAGTCCAAACTGCAGAAATACACCAATCAGTCAGAACCAACCAATCAGAGACAGGAGGAGGGTCTTAGCGCCGTCAATCACTCTAATGCTCACCCTCTTCCCTTTGCTATCTACTATACTACAGATGGTTCACCACAACATAGTTTGCCACAGATGATAAGGCTAGTTAGCATGAACGGTAAGTCGTTTCTTCGCTATTAGCACATTTTTCTGATCGACAATGCTGCTCATTGGTTCTGATAGGTTGTGAACCAATCAGAACCAGAACGAATCCTGGTTCTAATTGGTTATTTTTGAGAGCGGAGCATTTCTTCAGATTACAATAGTAGCTCAGGGAGAAGATGGAGGAGCTTGATTTTTTTCACAGATTATCCATCTCATTCTATGCTCTCAAAACACGGCGACAGATTTAATAAATATTTTTAAAAGTTACATATTGCAGTTTTAAATGTATTAGGAATAACTCAGTTTACATAGGGCTATTCATTCAGTTAGAATTGAGATGTTTATAATTTTATTCCTATTTGTTGACTTTTCTGACCATATTTGGAAAAATTTCAGATTTCTGTGTATATAATCAATTGCTCTGTCTGGCTACATTTGTAACCATTTCAAAGTGAATTTACCTGCATTACGAAGGAGTTCATATATTTTGAATTTCTATATTTGTCATGTTACAAATGCAAACTTCAATGTATTTTATCAGGATTTATGTAATAAATTAAGTACATCAGTGTGAGGTGGAAGGAAAATTATGCTGTTTTCAAATTTGTTTTAGAAAAAAACACACCAAATGGTGTGGTGTGTGCATATGTACTCAGCCTTGATCAGTCAATATGTTGACTTTTGCAACAATCACAGATTCACCATAAACAAAAGCCTTTTTAGGTAACATCTGAGGGCATCAGTAGTGGATCTTTTTGAGAATTTCAGACTAATGGAGGCTAAATACAAATACACATCACATTTTTATTACAAGTTATGATGAAAATCATTTGTCAATTTCCTTCAACTTCACAGGTGCATGCTGCTTTTTTTTCTATTGCAAAACATTCCATGAAATTAATTGGAGTTGGTGTTTAAATCATTATACAATATTAAGAGGTTTATTGCATTTAGGAACTTAATGTAATATCTTCTAGTAGCACCAAGTCCTGTCACAATAAGTAATAAATCAATTGCATAATAAATGAAAAGAAACTCCATAATTTCCATTTGCATGATTTATCATTTTTCTCTTTATTCTTTCTTTCTACCAAAATCTGGATGCCAAAAGGTGCTTTGGTTTTAAATAGCCACTTTTGAAGGACAATTTTGTTTCCAGAGACTTCATAATTAATTTCATTTGTTGCTTCTTTTGTTTTGTGTATTTATTTCGGATATTTAAAATGCCGTCAGGTTCCAGTGCTAAATGTTCACTAATTCAAAGTTTATTGATCTTTGAGAATGTATTCTTACATTTTGCCATTACCATTACATTTCTTGAAAATGGTCTCAAAACACCATTATCGTTTATCACAATAACTTCTGGGACAATTTATCGTCCAGCAAAATTTGTTATTGTGACAGGCCTAGTAGCACCTACTTAAATGGTTCAGTATTTTATTTTCGCAAAGAGTGAAAGAAAACGTTGAATGTGTATTTTAAACCCTTACTATAAAGTAATGTAAAATTATCCTATCTTGATAAAATATGAAGAACAAAAGCAAGGGACAATAACTATAATACATCAGCACTACTCCCAAGAGTAGATTTGTTTCAAGACATCAAATCTAAAGTAACAAATGAGAATAAACAAAAATTATGAATGGTGGGAATTTCTGATACCACTGGAACTGTAATGAAGATGGTGTTGCCGCAGATTGCTACAGAAACTGGACAAGTATTTGCTATTATTCTGGCCTGGGGTAAACCAGAACCTTAATTTAATCTAATAAAAATAGCCCACTTTAAGAAATCACCATTAAATTGTATGTCAAGCATGCTTATGATTTATTTTGGGCTAAATAAGACAGTTTTGAAAAAAGGTACTTCTAAGGCAGTAGTTGCAGTAATCTGTAGCGCATTCAAGATGAGTTTTAGGCTAGCGTTCTGCAGGCCACAGCAGCGTGAGACTGACCTTACTTCCAGAGTCCTTGGGTCCACACTCTCCCTTGTCATACCACCATTTGTTTTTCAGTTTGTCTAAGACGCCTGCTTCGCTCAGTTTCAAAACTGCAAGGTTTACCGGGGTTCTTTGCGTGTAAAAATAACATAAATAACATCATAGGTCATGTTATTTTATGTTATTATGGTATTTCACATTTGCATTGAACATCTCAAGTCACATAGAAAACTTTGATTACATACATTACAAGTGACCTAGCTTGGATCCCACTGAGTACATGTGTGTATGCTCGTTTAAGGAGGGGCTGGGGGCGGGAGGGCTACAAGGAGCTAAGTCGAGCTACATACATATGAGTGGGACCCACCTTTGTCACTCATGGTAACACATTCATTCTGCCCCTGCTAATTTCCACAATGAACCAGAAAGAAAATACTATCAAGACAGGTCTATTAGCATCAAGCTAGCTCTATGCTGCTACTGAGAGAGAGAGAGCTACACTTGTCCAACTTAAAGTATGAAGCTTTAGATTTCATAAACTGACTATTTAAATCCATTTTTGATATGATATAATTAATTATAGTAGTTACAGTTCTTTGAATATTGCTGCAATGTTAAAGTCGATTATTTCAGCTTACGTTTTTCTGCTGGTTAGCTCTAAATTTGATCCAGTTTGTAATTAATTCAGACTTTGCCAAGAAAGCTTTTGCATATAAAGTAAACTAATGCAACATCTGTTAATGGTTAGACTGGCACCCAACTCTGCACAGGCACACTTCCAAAAGATTAATCTCAATTATCTTGGTGTGTCTTCATAATTTCTAAGTTGGTGATGCCCCAACTCTATATTGTACAGATAAATAAAAATGCATTTAATTGGCGTCACACTGATATTACTTTTTGAGGTTGCTTACAATGAAGGCATAGAAAACCTACTGGCTTATATGCCATCATTATGACATTGCAATTATATAAATTAAATGTGTAAACTGGTTTCTCTATTATATGCAGCCAACAAGAATCCATAGTGTAGGGTCCTCAGCGTGAAGATGTGTTTATATTAGCTAAATACTTACAAAAATGTGCAAACCACAGATATTTGAATAATTGTAAAATGAGCTTTACTGAGTCAACAACTATTTATGACTAAGTCTGTAATTACAGAATGGCTAACTATAAAGTTAGTTTTAAGTTGGTTACATGTATTTAAATAATTTCCTTGTTTTTTTTTACTACTATGTAAGATGTTGTACTTTTTATATAAACACTTAGATAATTCAAAGCGCTGCCCGCATCTTCAGATGCAGAATAAATGTTGACATATAGAAATTGCCTGATTAACATCTGTAAGTACAACAGCTCCACAGTTAAGGACTGGATACAATTTGAATGTGCAGTCCTCAGACCGTTGATTAGCTTCTCTCTCTCCTATACTCAGAGCAGCCACAAGGGGGGAAATATTCCTGTCTTCACAGTAGTTGCTCTCTATGTGCTAATATTAATCACTTAAATTTTGTCATTGCTTTCTTCTGTTTCTCATTTTAGAAGATGCTTACTAAGTCAATAGCGAAATTAATAATATGTTATGCACTATGATAAAATAAAGTTTTTTGATGATTTGTTGAATTTCTACCTTTTGGAATTTAGTCAAACCAATTTGCTCTTTCAAAAAAAGTCTTTTTCAAATACTTATTTTGAAATAAGGGCTTCCTTACTGCATACTACTCTCTGTCTGTATCTATAAAATATTTTCTCTCTGCAAGTGAATATCTTGAAGGGTTTTTCCTTCCCTGTATGGTCCATAAACCTTTCGGCGGGGCAGATGCATGTGTCACACTCTCCAAGGACGGGGCCATCGCAAGCTCCTGCAGCTTGTGAGCGGCCCCTGTCATTGAGTAGTTGGGGAGGGGCGGGTGGGGCAGACAGAGAGGGCTAACCTTGGAATCCCCTCCCCCGCTGCCACATTCTCCTTTGTCATACCACCACTTGTTTTTCAATTTGTCCAACAGGCCCTGCTCGTTGAGTTTTAGCACGGCCAGGTTGACCGCGTTTCTTTAAGTAAAAAAGGAGGGACAGATAACATAGTTTGGTCAGAGCAGAGGATGGAGGGACAAACAGACAAGATAGATGGAAATCACAGCCAGGGGGGGGAGAAGGAGAGAAGGAAAAGGAGGAGAGAACGAATGGGAAGGATAAATCAAGAGGGGCTTAAGGCATAAAGGTGAGCGAGTGGGGAGAGAGGCACCCCAAACAACCCTGTCTCCTACTGTTTGAGGGTTTTTTTTAATCCGTGTTCTGCTAACTTGCAAAGTTTTGCAGGTTCTTCTGTCACTGTTTCTGAGCATGCACTCCTCAGAGGTTACAGACTATATGAGTAAACTAAGGTAACCATATTTCTGCAGCCTGCTGATGGTGCTCTTGTCCATCTTTGTCGATCCTCAGTTTTCTCTGCCGAGCTGCACAGATGAGAACTGCAGCAGTCCTTCCCACTGTACCAAGCTAACTGACCTTCAAACTAAATCCACAGGGACCAGGCTAAATAATCTGACATTCCTAGACTGTATGCAAAGCAATTTTGTCTCATGTGAACAAAATAAACTTAGAATTATCTATGTGTAATGTACTGTGTACAGGTGACACCAGAAGGTTACATAAACTGCATTAAAATAAAAACATACACCTTTTTTTCCTCAGTTAAATTAAACCAAACCAGTTCACTTGTTTTAGGTTAGTTTCATGTAGCAATATTTTTTCTATTTTCTATTTATTTTTCTTTCCTTTTTCCTCTTTCTCATCTCCAGAAGCTCTCTGCTACCCATGATTTTGTAATTCTACAGTAATGTATTGGGATCTCTACCATAGTGCCAGTCTAGATGTTTCTTAGTCTGCCGATTTGACCGCATACCTGACAACATATCTCAGAACCTCATGGTCAGGTTACATTTCATCCAATGCTGGGACTGAAAAGTTGTTGCCTGATCAAAAAAATAATCATGAAAGATTTCCAAATGGAAATACTTCAGCTTCAGAGAGAGACAGTGTTCTTTGGGGGATCTTTCTACAAGCTGTGACATCTCAACTTAGAAGGTATGGAAGAAAATAGTTGAAACATATATGAAAATCAGAAAAAAAACATTACAGGTATTCATTATTATTCATATAACAGCAGTTAAGCTAGTTAAGAAAAGAACATTTATCTGCTGAAAAATTAAATATCAAAGTAGTCATGCCTGTCAGCAACATCATAAAGTCAGTTTAGTCCTGTGAACAGTACACCAGGAGGAGAGGAAGACTCAAACTCAGGCTTTCTCACTGCCACATGACTGGAAGACAGTGCTTCTTATCAACTGACAGAAATCAGAAACAACCATGGATAGTTTCAATGATTAGTTTTAAGGAGGCTTAAACAGCAACATATCCACATCCTGTCAATCACTTCTCTATTTTAAATGGAAACCTTTTTTTTTTCCAACAGGAGTTGAACTGCAGGGAGGCTGGGGTTTTGAAAAACTTTGCACAATAGAAGTTTGGGGGGGAGTTATAGTACAGGACTTGAGACTGAAGTAGTGTTTATGTTTTGCCTTTCACAGAGCAAATCTGACAAATGATGACACAAATAGATGGAGGAGCAGAAGAGAGAGCAGTTGGTCAAATTTCTCCAGTACTTTCCCTCTGTGGGAAACAGCGACATATAGACAATTTAAAACTCCTGCATTTTGGTTTAAACTTTTCACTTTGTATATTTCAGGCCCCACAGGTTTATCATCAAACTCTACCTGCTGAGTTGAAACTGCAGCTACATACGCCTTAATAGTTGGAAAGACATTCCCTTCTCCAATAAGCTTTGCAGGAAGCAGAGAACATCCACCACCAAACACTGAACAGGATTTGGTTGTCTTTCCACACACCAGTTCTCAAAAACTTGCAATTAACCACTGTAAAAAGAGCGGGTAGAAGAAGTGCTTACATTTTGAATGGGTTCTATGATGTCTGGAGGGAGGCCTGCTGCATGTAGGGTCCACCTTTTAATAGCCACCATGTCCAGAGAGCCAGGTGATCTGGATGTGGATCATAAATCTCTCCCTGAACCTGAGATCGAAGGTCTCTGAGAATGAGGAGGGACCATGGTTCTGCTGACAGAACTTGGATTATCTCCACCACTCAGGGTTTCAATGGCCACCAGAATCAAAGTCAAGCCCTGTTCTCTCACCTTGAGCAGAGTTGGGGATATTAGGCTGAGACATGGGGGCACATAGAGCAACACATTCGGCCACGAGTGTACCACCACGTCCATGCCCAGTGGAGCATCTGGAAGAGATACTTCACTGGGGCAAGGAGCATTTTCCCATCAGGTGAAGAGATTTACCACAGCCCGTTGTCATCTCTGCCAGGTCTGCTGCACTACTTGAGGGTTCAGCATCCATTCTTGGTACAGAGGGCTTCCTAAAAGATTGGCCTATCTGTTCAGATTTCCTGGTAATTCCATTGCGTGAATCGCTAGAAATCTATTGCTACTTCACTTTTTTTCCCTGGCTAGTCTGTGAAGCTTCAGGAATTGTCTTCCTTTACCAAGATGTGGTGAATGATCATATAGGGCATGAACTCTTTAACAACTAGAAATACTGTGTATAGTTCCAGCATGTTGACATGAAGCCGTGTCGTTTTTGGTCACCGTACACCATTCACATCTCTTGTAAAGAGTCCATGCTCCCTCTGTTGGGCAAAGAGGAGATTATTTTCAATTCTTTTTTTTTTGTGGAGGGTTTCTGCCTTTGACAACATGTGCGGTTGAAGAAAAGGTCGTTTCATTTTGTCTGATTTCTCAAGAAAAAAAGATAGGTGCACTGGGGCAATAGTGAGTGCTTGGTAAAACTGTCAAGGTGCTGCGGAGTGTTATATGGCACTGTTGAAGTGATTACTGTGCTGTATGCCCCATAATTTCCTCTCTCTGAACATAAGAGGGAGAATTTAACAGGACTCCCGGTGAACTGGGAATCACAGGAGTATCTGAAGACTGGACAGAAAGTTTGCTCTGCAATCTGGAAATCTTCTCTTCAGAGGGGTAAGTTGGCTACTGAAGGAGGGTCTAGGTTGCCCACTTCTTTTTTCACTCCCTGGGGTGAGATGGATAATTTTTTGTAGTAGCCATGAGAAAGAGTTCATAGTATTACGTCAGCCATAATATTGGGTGTGGATGGAGTCACAGACACGACTCAACCTGAATAAAGTTAGAAAAAGAACCGCTAGTGGGTTTTTTTGTGTGCTGATCTCCTATAACACAGCAGAGCAGAAAAGGGAGGGTGTGAGCAGTGCATACACAAGAACGATTGACAGTATTTAGACCCTTGTCCTGGCTCTGATTGGTGGTTTTTTAACCAGGAGCTGTATATTTCTGCAGATGGCAGTAGGGCCACAGGGAGGAGGCAGAGGAGCTCGATTTTTTTCACAGATTATGTGTCTCATATTGTACTGTCAGGATATGGCGACAGATTTTAAAAATATGTAAGAAACAAACATTTTGATAAACATTACCTACTAAAGCTGTACAGTAATACAGCTGATTTAGAGTAAAATATAGAAACTTACTGAATTTAGAAGGAAAAATACTGTTTTTCAGGGCTGTCTTAGCAGTGTATGATCCCTAGTGGTAATAATAATAATAATAATAATAATAATAATAATAATAATAATAATAATAATAAATGAGAAGGGTAAGGGTGGGTTTTATCTGGAGTGCAGTGTAATGTTTGTTTTGATCGTCTTCAGAGCTGACCACGCCCAATGGAGTCACCAGATCTTAGCCTGCTCCATTTATGTTATACAGTACTAAACATTGTGTGCTGCAGAATTCTGTAGAAATGCCTTTTGGCTGACAGGAACCTATCTGATATTTTACTACAGTAAGCTTTATAGTACTGTAGTCTACGGTATCTTTATGCTTACACTGATCTCTATAAAATCAAAAGCAATTTATGCTCCTTTACTTCTCCCCTATGGCGTCTGTTAGTTTATAAACTTAAGTTTGTCGGGAGTTTTGTCATCTAATAAAAAATACTATGTAGGTGGAATTGAACCATGTTAATTTTTAAATAAAAATATACTGCAGCTCACTGAATTTGTGATTTTACATCAGTAGCCTCTGCGGCATTCTGGAAAGCCTCACAAATTTTTTTTTCCCCATATTGAGCGGATAACAAAAGTCAGGCAATTTTAGGTCAGATTTTATTACCAACAAATTTGTTTAAAGCTCTTCTTTTTTTTTTCTGTAGCAGCTAGTACATTTCCAAACAGGGCCATAAATAATAAGTTCAATATGTTTTTGAAAAGTCAAATGTTTTTCATTTGATATGAATTAAATTAAGGCTTGTGGAATTTACATGGTAGATAGCAATAATTCCTGTGTGATTGGTTGGTTTACGTTTTGACGATGGTCTTTGAATTTATATTTCATTTAGTCATGAGCTGCTCCTTCGAGGACAGACAGGTATTAAGCAGTGCTAAAAAGAAGAGAGTTTGGGCAAGTAGTAGATCGCTATCTATAAACATTTGTTTGGATGTGCTAATTTATTTTCTTTTTCTTACTGCACAGACTGCCTGGGTGATTCATAAAATAAATGGTCTTACGAAGAGGAGCATTATTTTAGTAATGTCCACAGAAAAAAGTACTATTTCTCAGATCCTCTAGTCGATTCATATCCAAATAATGAAACCAGTGTGCTTCTTTTGGTTTTTCTTTTCAGTTAAGTAAGAACTATTGAGATAAATAGAAAGCTGCATTTTCTCACAGTAGATAATTATCAATTAAAGAAAATTACTAAAATTACCACTGCTTGAGAAATAAATTTACACATGCTTTGCATGACCAATCCAAATGGCAAAGAGAAAATGGTGAAGAGGCAAAATCAGGACCCAATTTTGATTTCTGATTCGAGTTTACTGTGAACCATAATGTATCCCAAAGTCTTTGCAATGTTCACATAGTGATCTGATAAGTGAATTAGATTTACTAATGTCCCACTAAAATAAAATCCTTGGTTGCTCTTACTGTGAACTCAAGCCAATAAGTCAGAGGAGTGAAGGACGTAAACTGACCAACTGTAGTTAAATTCAATTGCTTTCTCATTCATTTCCTCTATCTTATATTTTTTATTTTAATCAAACTTTTATGGAAACATTGATATAAAGTACTGCATCATTTGATGTTTTCATCTGGCATTCTTTAAAAAGAAATTACAGTTGTATGTCATCCAGAAATTCAATAAAATACTCATTTTAATTTTGACTTTGCAATTTGACACAAGAATCCTTGTTAGTTTTACTCACTAGTCCCCCCATTGACCAGGCCCCTCAGTTTTATGTTTCCTGATTGTCTATAAATTCCCCCCTTTGTGGCTCTGGAGAAAGTGCCAAAAGTCTGAGGTTCTACCCCTCCTCATGGCAGATTTCTGTGAATACATTTAAATATTTTTTATTCTAATCATCACCATCATCATTATCATCATCATCATCATGGAAAAACACACTTAAGACAGCAGACAAATGTACAAAGTTACCTGGTAGTTGGCCCTATGGAAAAAAAGGAAGAATGGTTGACAGTGCAACAGAGGTAAGAACCACAAATGAGATGTGTGGATGATAGCGACACTGGACAGAGAAATGAAGGGGACAAGCCCTAAATCAAAAGAGAGTACAGCAGAAAAAGTGACAGAAACAATTTCACATGATACAAAAAAAAGGAAAACAAGAAAGAGAAAAATTAAAGCAAATGAGAAAGCATGATGATATAATATTTTACATTTGCAACATTTATTTGTCACTGCTGCCAAGTGAAAACTGATGCATGAAGTTAGAATTAATTTATAATCATTGTAGTTTAATTTCTATTAAAAAAAATAATGATTGATCATTACTCCAGTTCTTTAGATTTGTAAGTTAAAAAAAAAAACTTGCCACCTGACAGCAGTGACAGTCCAATCTGTGTGGGATAAAAGGCACAGCAGGGTAGGTGGAATTTTGCAGCAATAGTACAGTATCAGTGTTGCTACTGTTTCCTATTGTTACACTATTCCACCCACCTTAACAGTGAGCCTTTCGGTGTGGCAATGCCGTATCCTTTGGAGTCCAGATTTCCTCCCACTTTCATAGTGTCACAAGGCTTCCGCTGCTCCGTGTATTCGTTCATGGTGGACTCCAAGAGGAAGGCGTACTTCCCCTTGGACTTGCGCACTCTTGCCACACCCTCTGCTGTGGTTCTGGTGAACACGGATGGCTCAGCGGACTTCATGTAAGACCACATCTTCTCATAAACGGCTATCTTGGACCTCTGGGGTGGAGCGGGTGAGAGGAGAAACCAAGGGTTATTTGCACATTAGAAGGCATTGTTTCACAAAGGTAAAGATGCAGAATTTGATGCAGATTACAGCTTTTGTGGCCATTAAACATTTGAAAAATGTTTATGTTGGGTGCTTTTTAAACACTTGCTATGAAGACAAAGAAAAAAACATGTTAATATGAAATAAAAAAAAATATTTTTCCTGCCTAGAAATTTGTTTACCATTTCAGTTGAGGTACTGATACATCACTAGAATCCAAATGTCATGACCTTATAAGAAATTTATTGTAACTGAAAAACATTAAATATTTTTGATTTAAAAATTCAATAATTCACAATTAATTAATTAATTAATATTTTAAAAATCAGTTTCCACCATTAAGCAAAAGAAAGAGCAAAGTAATTGCACTTTAAAGTTTGCGTAAGCCATGCATGGAAGAAAGCAAACATGTTAGAAGAACATACTTTGATTAGACAAAGCCAACACTGAATTGTTGACCTACATGCAAAATGCTGTGTGAGGTGGAAATCTAACATTGCATAAAACCCACACTGAAACATGGTGGTGGTGGTATCATGGTGTGGGTATACCTTTGTTCAATGGGGGCAGAGAGTCAGAGCTAATGGGAAGATGAAAAAAGCCAAAAACAGAACAAACTTGTTGCAACCTGTAGAAGACTTGAAATCAATTCTGAACAGATAACCGTGATCTAAACGGTTTGGTTTAGATCAAAGCATACTTATGTGTTGGTATGACTCATAGTTCATATCTATCCCACCGACAGGACAATGTTCAAAAACTGATGTTCATAAAAGGGATCTTACAAAAAGATCTAAAGCATAAAACATAAGGGATAAACATTTAGTTACTAGGCTTAATTTACCTTCATAATGTTTACATACAATCATAATAAAAACACTGATGTGTGTGTTTCTGCCTATTTTCAAGGCACTGTAACAAACAGAAGGCTTTAACTGAAATAATTCAGAATTATTTTTTTAATCAAGGGGGGAAAACTCTTGATTCAATAGCAAACCAAACAACCACGAGACTTTCAAACCAAAAACAGTCACTAATTCATTAAATAATATTTTTACTCTGTGGTCGGCTTGCGCTTTTAAACTGATCCCAACTGAGCTGAAAGTAGAAAGTTATAATACAGTTGTCACATTGCTCTCTGTATCACAGCAAGTCACCAACTGTCTCCTTTTTGATTTTGTTGTTTTTATTTTCACTAACAGGATGAAGAGTTGGTGTTAGCTTCAACACAACAGAACCAGCACTGTAGCTGACAGCACTGCACACAAACAGGGAGCTTTTACTTGTCAAATATAATATTCACATATTTTTTTGTAAAACTTTGCCTACTGTACAACACAAGGCTCTGCTGTGGTACATCGCTGCATCCTGTGTAAAAGCGATCTCATGCCATGTAAGGCCTAAAAGAGCCATTTATTTACAACCAAGTTGGTTCTAGGATTGATAACACCTTCACATCTGACTGTACATTTAACAGTAAAATATATAAATACTGTTCCTTATCAGATGTAAAAAAAAGAAAAACAGTTAATGTCTACCATACTATGTAGAATAATATTTAGTTTTTGAATTTATTTAGATATTTATGTTTAAACGATTATTATTTCCACTGAATTTGTGTCTATTTCTGAATGCCCCTCCACATAGGTTACAAAATTTGCTGCTTATCAAATTATGGATTTAATCATTGAATTGTAATTGCTGTATTTGAGACGTAACAGAAATATTTAAAATGAAAACTGCAGTTGAATTTAATAGATGCTTTTTAATAAATTGACCAAATGACATGACATGTAACAACACAGATATAATTTAGTGCTGTTTATGTTATAAATATGTTTTTAAAGCTTGCGATTTATTGCTACAGCTTTGAATGCTGTACACCCAAACTTTTAGAGCTGATTGGAATACAATTTGAATTTTGAATAAAATTACACAGCTGATTGAAGGCTGTCTTATCCATCTACCATTTTGATGCTCTGGCATATAATGACTTTTATAATCTCATTCTGAATGTAACACTATATCTTTCTCAAAAAGTCAAGCATCAGTCTCACTTCAAATGACTTGAACAGTTGCATGCTAATCAGGCAGCTACAAATTCTGAGGAGTATTTCAGTAGGCGTCTGTCCGGAGTGATAAAGCCGTTGGCCTCCGTCCGCATATAAGGCGATTTTTTTCACCAGTCTATATGTGTTTGAGAGAACTTATTTGTTTCTGTCCAAGTGTGTGAACTGTGTTTACTCATGAGTGAAAATAACAAGCATCCTCCACAAGCATTCGATTTCTTCTCCCTCGCTTTCTCCTGGTATTTAAATGTTACTCTTGTTGCTTTGCAAGTAACAAGCCAGGGCCTGAGGAAGTGAAACCAGCACCAGGGGATGGTATGTGTGTGTCAGGGTGCTGATGGTGCGTGACGGACACCTATCCTATAATAATGCCATTCACATTCAAGAGGACCAATATTCCCCTCCTCTCTCTCTTATATCCTGACTTTCTCCCCAACCTTTGCCTTTATTTTTCACCCCGGCCAGGGGAAGCTATCATAAATTCTCGTCATCCTCTGCAGCCCCTTCATTCATCTGTCTGTGTAATGTCCAGGACACAGAGGAGACAGTAATGTTGAAGCTTCTGTGCACGTACAAAACACTGTCTAGCCCTGGAGGGATAGATGTGTGACAAAATACTGTGGCTTTTCTAAATTCTTTAACAATGAGTGTGGCTGTGAAGGAGGAAATGGATGCTCCAAGTCACCTTCAGGCCTCCCATGCACACATTTTCTAAATACACACGGGAACAGATGCATTTTACACGCTACTCAAACATCCATGCGCATGTCAACTGTATTCATACAATTTAGCTAAATGTGCATACATACAGGCGTGCACTTGTGTGTGTGTGGGTAGGCGTGCGCACGCACACACACACACACACCCCAACATAATTAATGGTGGTGGCGAATCCCCCTCAGCTGTGGGAGATTAAATTGCTTTTTCACCCTCCACAGATTTCGGCATGCTCGTTATGTTGATGATGCGAGAGCCGCTCAGAGAAGTAAAAACTATCTGCCACTAGCTCCTCGACCAACCTCCTCCCTGCCCCCCTCTTCAACCACCGCCACACACACACACACACGCACACCCCCACACACGCAGGCATACACACAACACTCAAACAAAAGTACCATTGCACATATTCTTCAGAAGCATAGAAGCGCATAAGCACAAAAGCACATACACAAGTGATGGAGGATATTGGGGTCAAAGTGTATAATGCCATCCTAGATTTTTGCTATTGTCAGCAGGAAAAAAAAAAAAAAAAAAAAACTTCATAACTGTATTCACTTTGGTGTTATCAAATGTTGGTGGGACACCTATCAATAATACATTTGTTAAAATGGGACAAAAGGCATCGTGATTTTTCTCTGGGATAATTTACTTTCCGTCTAATTTTGTTTCCCATAAAAGCTCCCTGCAGAGCATTTAGCTCTATATGTTTCTCCTTTCTTCGTTTACATAGTTTAATTTCCTGTATAATTTACTCTGATGATAATTAGCAAGTTAATAACTCTGTGTGACTTGGTGGGAGAGTGATTAAATATAAGGACTCTGATAAACATTGCTCAGCTGTGTTTAATAATTGAGAGGATTCCTCAAGAATCCTTCATAAATTGTTGGTAAACATTAAACATGGGAATGAATTCTTGAAACCAACAAGCAAACAACAAAAGCATGTAAGTGACACTTCATCACTAAAGCTCCAAAAAATAAATTATATCACTTAATCCTTCCTATGTTCAACCCAAAGAGTTACCATAAAAGCTTCAAAGATATGGAATACCAATGTCCCATGTTTTCCCAGCCCATTTAAGAAACAGCAGTTTAACTTATAGTGGACCTCTTAAAAGTAAAAAAAAAACAAACAAACAAAAAAAACAAACATTTTGAAAACCTTTGTCTTAAGTTCTTGAAATATTTTGGCTAATACCCTTGTCTTTGTATCATTATTGCAAACACTGTATAGGGATGGAAATATATTATAGGGTCTAACATGTTACGCTCTTTGGTGTTCAAGAGAGACAAGTATTTGACAAAGATCTAAGTACAAAAACAAAACACCCATTGAAGTGATAATTTAATTTAGAAAGAGAAAAAAGCAGTCAAGCCAGTTGACAGAATCTGAAAATAAGTCCTACCCTCTGTAACATCTTGAATTAAATGTGATGAGCCACAGTTTAAGAGGCTAAGACCAGAGTATGCACTGATCTAGAGAATCTCCAAAACAAATAGGACAGAAAATCCTTGAAGCCTGTCAGTATGGCAGGGCTTTTAGATACACTTCTAATGCTTTGCACCTCCAGCCAACCAGAGTGATAGCCATTATTTATAAAATGAGAAATGCATAGAAGAAAGTCAAATCTTTGTAGAATGGCTGGTCAACAAAAACTCATTCGTTTTATGATTTTCATCTTTACTGATAAAACTAAAGAGACATAAATCAGTCAGATTACTTTTGATTCAAGATTTATCTTAAAAATGTTAAGAAATGAACTGCCTTTTGTGTTTAATCTGGATTTATTTGTCTGGCACTCAAATCAATTAAGAAAGTAAATACATTGAACAAAATCTCTTGACAAAGTTAAGTCTGCAGAGAGTCCATACCCTGAAGAACTCCTTGGTGGAGCCTGAATCCAGTGTCCCGTAGGCTATCTCTGTCTGTTTAGCCAAGTCCTCTGCACTTTCTATAGGTGAGACCATCCGCTCCACAGTGAGGAAAGCAGCCAGGTTGGCTGTGTAAGAGGAGATGATGATCAGAGTGAAGAACCACCACACACCTCCGACAATACGTCCAGACAGTGACCTACAAAGAGTGGTGTGGGGGTGGGAGTGATGAGAGTGAGGGAGAAAAGGGAAGAAGGGGAAAAGCATTTCCAGAAAAGAGAGCGAAGAGATTAGGTAGATAAAAGAGGTGATTTGATAGAATAGATGAGAAAGTAGATGAGGGAGATGGTAAAGGTAAAAGGTGATTTAGAGTGATAAAAAAGATTAAAATAAGATTAGAGACAGAATGGAGAAAAAAAAATTACATTTAATTCTTCTGTCAAGACAATGTGCTGTTTTACACAAGCATTTTTAATACTAAAGTGTGTATGACTGTAAACCTGCTGGAGCTGCCAAAGTAATTGACTTTCAGGCCTAAAAAGCATTTCAGCAGTAACAATAACAGTTGACAAAACAGATTGCAATCTGGGCACTGCGCCGTCTCACTCCGCACCTCATTCTCTCAGTCTCTTTCTCTATGTTTAGTCTCTTCATCCACCAATTGCAAGCTAACGTAAGTGGCAATTCATTTAATTTTCTTTTGGTTGCATGAACTTGTTTTATACAAAGAAGTGGCGAAGAGAGCAAACAAAACCAAGTCTATTAGAAGAAACAAGGATGAGGAGTCTGAGACATTTAGACTTTTTTATGGTGGACCTGGTAAAATACCTTGCTAGTCTAATAGAAAGAAAACAAGAACATTCGTCAGCAAAGGCTTTATTATACACACTTTCCTAATGCACATTTCCCAATAAATATCTTCACATATTCCGTGTACCATCACTATTCGCAATCAAACTCAACCACAAGGTTGCTGCTGTTAAATCATAGTACCTAAAAGCCCACTTTTAAAGATTACAAGAACATCTGACTATATGGAAGGAGGCTTTATGAAACAGCTGAAAAATCTAAAACTTCACAGAAGTTCATAATATTTAGGAAATGTTGAATATGCATCTGCAAACATCTGCAATCTTTGTAAGATAAATAGAATATCTATTTCAAGGATATCACTGACTAAAAACATCAAATAGGCTAAGAGATGTCCAAAAGTAGCATATTGTGCTAAAATCTAAATACATTTGAGAACAAATGTAAAACAGAGCAACCAAAATACAAAAGCCAGTCTAAAATATATCTCCCCCATGGACAATGTAACAAATGCTGTTACATTGATCAAGTCTGGAGTTGATTAAGGTATTGGTGAATATTTCAATGCCCAAGAAGGGGGTGATGGCTGGAGGCTATAGCATTTTTTAGATGGAAGAAAGGAAATATTTGTCATGTGGTTGACATGGTGTTTGAAGGAGAACGCCACGTATTCTCCCTGTACCAGATAATCCAGGAGGATGTTGTCTAAGCTATCAGTTTGTCTCCTTAAGCTTGATTTCACTCGGGCTCAGTCTGTTTATGCTTAATAAACAAATTCCTCAGGCTGTTCTTTTTCTGATATTAAAATGTGTTTGATCTTTTGAAAACATTTCAATCCAGGCTTCATTCATGTTCAGATCACGCCCCCCACCATACCTTCATATCTTGCAATGCCCCTGTTGCTTAGTAAAGAATCAAAGAGAGAGTGGAGAACATAGCTGGGTGAAATTTATATTAAAGGTTTAACACTGAATCAGTAAGTGCACAAATCTTAAAAAGCCACCAGCTGTAAAGATAATAATGAGGTGAGAGAGGTGCCAGTTTGATCTAATGCATACTGCAAAATGAGTTGTACATTTAATTCAAACACAGCTTCACAGTAACTGGGCTTGATGAATTCACAAAGTGCTGCCTGTAGGACAAAGCAGTATTGCTAGAGTTAAATGTAATAAGAGTCTCAATAATAGCAAGTAATTCTTCATCGTTTGACTCAGTAAAGACGGCTGTTTGAATAAGTGGTGTCTTGTGTGTGGTGTGCTTATGAATCCAATATATGCATTTTTTCATATGGCCATCAGGTAGGTGTGGAAGTCTGTAAAGAGGCAATTACTCATGGGAGAACCTGCTTTAAATGCACGAACAAGATGCAGTTATTTTGATCAGTAAGAGGGGGGAGAGAAGTTCCCCCCTCTGTTAGATTGAAACTCTTTATTTGAAAAGGGGACTCCTTTGAAAGTACAGATAACGATTATACACAAAAATTTGATTAAATCCCCTTCCTCGGATTTAGGTATATCACATGCTCTTATATGCAGCTAAATATTAAACTGACGGACAGCTAGTAATTTAGCAACATCCTCAACCTGACTGAATTCACTAGTGTGTGGTGTATTTGGTTTTATTGAGTTTGTGCTGAAGTGAGAAAAGGACAGGAATTTGGGAGGTGTATTAACCTCTGTGTACACAGAAAATTATCTCTTTTTCAAGATGCTTTGCATTTTGTTACTGTTCAAAGGCCAGAACACCTCAAATGAACATTTCCTGCTGTCAAACAGGCACACAAATTTGAATTGATAGGACTTGGCTCTGAGGTATTGATTTATATGAGTAAATGAACCAGTCTAAGATTTTGATGGCTCCCTGAAGAATATTTTTTTAGGGTTAGTTTTTTATTTCACTTTCAGAAGACTTTGGAATAGACTAACATAGACAGATGTTCACTAAAACACCAATAGATACAAGAAAAATTACAGATGTTGAAATTAATTGAAAAGTTCAGCAACGTTCCCAAAGCGCAGATGTCCTCAGCAGATGGGAAAACATAGTTTGTGTTGCTAATGGGCTCAATGTTGGTACAAAAACAACAGTTTCCATTTGATAAAATGAACAACCTTGTCAGATATTAGGGGGAGGAGGAAGACAGAAGGAACATGTTTTTACTATTGCAAGAAAACAAGTGGAAATAGCATAAAAACACACAACACAAAAATAACGTGGCGCCCCTTATTGTACTAGGACTTGATGTTCCATTAAAATCACTCAATTTCCTCATGTTTAGACGCATGTAAGATATGTTTTTTTCAGTATTCAATCATACCTGGCAAGATAGGAAACAGCAGCTGTAATCTAAGAGACAGGCTGTGGCGAATTCGTCAATTAGACAAATTCTAATTGGTTGATGACCTAATGCCCTCTCTAAATGATTATCAATCAGCTATCTGATTGTTTGGGCTGACCTATAATTGAAAGATTAACACTATAATTTAAAGATAACCACTTTTGCACATACTTCAAAAATCCTGTACATATTTGGCTTTTCTCCAGGTACATCCAAATCCTTATATATTTGATTATCTATTAACAAATAATAAAAAAAGGAACTCTAATTCATCCTATGGCCATAGAGTAAAGTTTGAGAATATTTGGTTTCTATTTTCAATACCGCCTGCTATCCTCCGTAAGCCAGTATGGAGAGCAGTTTTGGAACGGATGCCTTTGTTCTGTGTGCCGCATCCATGAGTTGCTTTGGAGTTGGTATGCAACAGGCGAATCATCCTATAGCAGGTCATGTATCATCTATGATAGCCAACAGATTGCCTCCCCAATTCTCTGTGTGAAAGATTAATGGCATTCTGTGTACTTCTTTTTCCCAGGCTTTCTTTCTCACACACTCTGCTTTAGGCAATACTTTTATTCTTATCACATGCATCCAGATTTTTATCACCTGACTGAAGCGTGTGTATTGTTTCATTTTTGCTTATTTTGCTGGGTAATAACTGGAAATCATTTTAGGCTTGATTTTTTAAAATAGGAGAACTGCAGGTGATTTACCACTCATTACACAGTCTGATGAACCCACCAGCAATATACATGGAGTTACTTGCTACTTTATTGTTGGTAGTCTGGGCAGATTCAACAAAAGGTGCTTTTAAGTCACCCACACTTTCAGTCGTTCAGTTAAGAGAGAAAAAGCATATGATATAAATTAGTCCAAGAGTGAACAAATCCATGAACTCTGATCTTTTCATTTCCTAAGAGCTTTTGCTTTCTTCTACTATTTGGTCTTAAAAATACCCTTCTACATTATAAAATAAATTTCTCAGAAACTTGGAATAACGAGGATCTTCTAACAATCTACCCTCTAATTTATGTAAAGCAACCTAGAGAACAAAACCACAAAATCACGAGGATTCAGTATTTAATATTCTTTAATTGTAATGTTTTAGTATGTCTAAAATCTATAATGTGAAGATGTTTCTGACATGTATTTAAAATACTTTTAATGTGAAAAGCACTCCTTAGAAGACAGCATTTTAATTCAAATGTCCTTGCTTCATATATGTGAGGCCATAGAGAAAGAGTTCTGACTGGCCAATAATATGACGCAGCTTCCAGGTTGGCCAGGCATCTATTCCTGACTGGCTAGCTTCCCAGGATGGAACAAGGTTGCTTTTCACATCAGGATTTTTTTTTTTGAGTTTGAATCCAATCCCTCAGAAGTGACAAAGAAAACAAAGCTTTGCATCTATTCAGGAAGCAAACCTGACCGAACTCGAGACCTGGACAATCAATTTTTAAAGTCATGTTTATGATTATTGTTTAACATTGGAAACACTGCTGTATTTGTTTATTTTTAGTAGCCTTCTATGACACGCCATTGGTTTTACTTTATGCTTTTTAAGTACAATCAGAATTGCTTAGTACCTTCAAAAGCAATTTTACTAGAAGCATAATAGTTTTGAGAATAATCACCAAAATGAAAGAAACTTCTAAAATTTTGAAAATCAATACTGATGTAGCTTTTACTTTAAATATTAATCAAAACAAATACATTTATGACACTTCTGGCATCACAGACAAATGCTAAAAAGTCTCACGTGTAAAATACTCTGACTGGTAAAGTCAAAGTTGGATAATTTTATACTGAACAAAGATTTCCTAAAACAAAATTTAAAATGGAATTAGAAGAGCATAAAATATTCAAAATATAAACCTGGACTGAGTTATTTCACACTAATAACATAGTCTTTGAAACATTTTGTGAAACCTGTGTTTATGTACATAAAAAAAACAGTTTTAAATCCCAAAAATATTGTCTACAATATTATTTTGTTTTCATAGACCTAAGATTGCAAATCTCTCCTCTTGTTATATACCTTGACCTTAGGTTCTTCGGCAATATTGTTTAGCTTTAGATATTTTTTGCCATGTTTATTTTTTTGTAACTGTAAAGACTGAATATCTTGTATTCTTGTTTTATGCAATTGCTAAAATTTCCATTTACAGGTTTAATTCATTCATCATTAGACTTATTTGGTGTGGAATGACCACTGTAGTTGTGCAACGGACAGAAAAATTATTTTAGTGATCAATAGTCATCACACATGTATTAAGTTTCACTACTATCCCTAATGTTACTGGAAAAGCATGAACATGTGAATGATGACTCAGAAAGGCAGGAGGAAAAGCCTCTCACTCTTCTCAGCTACTTCCATTTTCTGTTTTCCCTTACAACAACCACTGATGCGAAATAAGGCGAACTGATGAAATTGATTGAAACAGGCTAAAGCACTTTCCAACAAATCGAGCTTGATTGAGGAGAAGGAAGCAAAAAGACTTAGCTGAAAAAGATGATTAACAGATTAAAGATTAGTAGCTGGAGGGCAAATATGAAAATAACAGCAGTGATCAGTCACCAGGAAAGGCTCATGAGGTTAATACAGAAGGTAAATCATAAATGAAATGAGTCAATATGAGCTGCTGGTTTTCAATCAGTGACCTTGAGAACCAATATTTATTACTTAGTCAATTCTCCAGTTAGTTACTTGTGCCATTAGCAGGAGCCCCTGCTCCCATTAAGTATTTAACACACATATTTCCTCCATCCTGTCACATGATGCTTAAAAATACTAACCCACATAAAACACACATACTTCACAAGTACATAATTGCCCCTAAGCAAGTAGCTGACATACCCCAGAATACACACAGAAGCCCTCAAAGGCAGAAGGCTGTAATTTCAGATGTTTATAGACATGGCCAACCCTCCTGAGAATAATATTAGGTTGCGATCAGTTTTCCACTTCTCATTCTCCAACAATGGGTCTCTCAGAGCCAGTAGATTTTCTTCAATTTTAAAAACTTCAGAAACAATACTTTTTCTCTGCTTATTTGTCATTTTACTGTCCACCTTGGTGTCTGACCAGGGTGACCGTCATCATCATTTCAAAGCACATGGAACAAGAGTTGACAGGCTGGTGGTCTTATCAAGGTCACTGTGGTAATGTGAGGTCAATATGGGTGAATGTTCTCATTTCCGATGACAGCTATCACATCACGGAGAGGTACAAGAACAGAAAAGTGCGTGAAAAACTATTTGCTGTGTTTGCAGAGCTGATCAAATGTTGTCACTTTTCTGCATGCACTGCAATCTTTAAGCATGGTAAATGTGTGAAGAATTTTAAAGAGCAAACATTTGAGTTGAATAAAATAAAGACAAAAACAAGAACAGAAGCATAGATCAAAAAAAAAAAATAAGTGTAGAGGTGCATGAGGGTGTGTTTTATGCTGTGTCTTGAAGACTGCAGAGATGACTGCAGCACAGAGGGAGGGACCCACACTGAATACCAATGGACCTGTGATGGTAACTTAACACACATACAAACAATGGCATACTGGCACATACACTAATACGAAACAAGCACAATTAAATAATATCTCATCAGTTTAGATTTATAAAGGTCATGAACACCACCCAATGCACCTCAGTAATTTGTGACCGAAAGAGCAAAGAAAGCTAAAAAGAAAAGTAGAGCTCATTTGTTTGAGGTCTTCTGAAAAGCCTGAATTGTTATCGTTGTTGTTCTCCTGTAAATGTCACATTTAGCATTCACATGATCACACAAACAAAAGTGTAAAATAAAGTGAGAATGTGGAGCACAATCCCTGACCGCACAGTGGTGTCCATCAAATACCCAATGATAAACAACAATTTAATGACACAATTTGCTGCGCGCTAAGCAAACAAATAGTACAAAGCCTTAAGTAAGAATTAAGTATGTCCATCCCATAGTATTTTAGGAAAACTAAAATAAGAGATTAAGGAAAATAGGTGGATGTGGTTGTGTATATTGCAACTCATGATGATACAATGAACAGGAGTAAATTCCTTTACCAGTTCTTATATTTGAGGGGAGATAAGGAATCTATAAAACTCCTATTTCCTTAGCGGCATTCAATAGTTTGAAAGTTGAGTAGAAAGCAGCAGACTCCTGCAGCCAGGTCAAAGAGAATCTCATTAAACTGCATTCTCAATATTCACCCTATGTGCTTGTCAATGGGCCATTCTCATTCGTTTCATTGCCAGGGATCTCTCAGAGAAATCTAGAGGGAGAAATTAGTTTGAATTTCTTTCCCACTCAATTCAACTCCTTCCGAGGCTTGACAGCACATTTTCTTTACCTCCTAAAAGATTCAGGGTTTTAGTAAAGAGATCGTTTGATGGTAAAACTCCATTATCACAGTTTTGTGTTGAAGCCTGCAATACTATTACATAGCATTATGATATCTGAAGATTGTTATCCAGTATGATAGAGTGTGTTTAAGTTATCCAAGTAAAAACACAATTTTATTTGATATTTTTATTCTATTTAGACACTGTGAGCAAATGTAGCAATTGTATGCTTATGATATCTTTAAAGCATCCCTGAATTTAGAGCTAAATAGAACCTACTATCTAACTTGTGATAAAGTTTGTGTGACTGAAGCCTATGTAAGGTTTGACATTGTGATTTTACCTGCTTGTAAAGGTGAACAAGGGACTGGGGGATTAGAGGAAATGAACTGAGGAGATAGAAAAATGATATGACATTATGATATGCATGACATGGCTCCTTTTCAAAGGCTATAATCTCAAGAGCATTGTGCCTCCAAGGCTCATCCATCACATGAATTTACGCCTAAAGTCTGCCAGTTTTACTTCCTTTCTGCAGCAATATATCAAATGAGGCCAGGCTTTTTAATATTTTCTGAAATAAAAATGTTTGATTCATTGGTAGCACACAAAAATACTTTGAGTAGATTTAGTTTTAAGCAGATTTTTTTAAAGTTTAATGAGAATGAAAATTAAATAAAAAACAATGCCCTTTAAGTATGCTAGTAAAATATAACATATCCCTATTATATGCTCCTAAAAGTGAAAGATAAGATTAGGTTGGCTTTTACTGGGTTTCACTAATGAACAGTACAACCACACAACCTCACCTCAGATTAAGTGATGATTGCTATTCTGGGTCCTTTACTGCCTTAAATTAAAATAACAGGTATGTACTGTATGTCACAGATACTGTATATGGCACCATTCTGAATAATGTAAGAATATTTGAATCAAGGATGCGAAATGTCAGAAAATTGTTTGCCCAGTTAATTGGAAAGAAATGCAAGATATCAGTTTCACTTCCAGTTTTATAAGAAAATTAGAGTTTCTCATAAAATTTGAATATTCATTACAATACATTTCAAAGACCACCGCTGCTTAGGTCCAAGAAAACAATGTCATAACTAGTCATTTTCTTAGTGTCTAAGTTGCAAAACGTATCAAAAACAGATTTGCTCAGTGTTGACCTGGAAGTTTTTTTTTCTCAGTGGGAATCAAACTTGAGATTTTGAGCATGAACTAGAGAATCCCTGATCTAAAAGCTAACCTCCCTGTCAAAATCATTCATACACTCATAAAAAACCACTGCTTGTAAGCCCAAAAGACCAACAAATTATCTTTTTTACCGTGTAGTTTTATGCCTCTTCATGAAACGCATGCCCTCATCTGCTTTGGCGGGCTCAGAAAGGGGCAATAAACATACAAACATACTGTGTGGCTTAGTGAAGCAGCAGCAACTCACACTAAAACAAAAAAGACACAAAGTCAAAGCTGAAAGTGAAAGCTATCAAAAACCTCTAATCTTCGAAATCTGCATAAAACCAGTCAATTTTCCCTTTGATTATATCTCTTTCCTTGGAGTCTTTTTCCACCACTGTTATCAGGGGAAAGTGAAGAATCTTGTGCTGTTGTTGAATGCACGTGTGTGTATGGGTGGACTATCAAAGGCACAAGAGGGAAAGTGACTGCGAACTCTAGTAAGATCAAAACACAGCTAGCTTCTCATAGAATGTACAGAATCAATGAAAGAGGAGCTAATTCCACTTCTGTTTGCTCAAAAATGCTTCAGCAGTTCGCAAAGGACAAGTGTTCTGTCGCTGACTGTGTCACAGTGACTTTAAAGCTGTGTCTTGAGTACTGGTGCTGTTTTGTTTCCAACTTTTGATAGCACATTAATTCATATAATTTGTAACATGGCCGTACACCTACAAACCAGGCATGGAGACCAATAATCAGAGACAATCTACAGGTGGAGGAACTGTACAGATCCTCATCTTCAAAGAGGACATTGTCCCAAATAGATGACTTAGAAATTTGCCTCTTAAATATGATCTTTATTTAACAATGACAAGAAGAAATCTTGCTTGCAATTTGCTTCAAGCCATAAAGGTGAGGTTGATGGGGAAAATGAAAAGAGTATGTCTGCCTACCTACACTGGCAGCAAGGAGACGTCTTTCAGTTTAAAATGATCTCATGTTTTTTCAAAGCTTTGAACATTTCATACAGCACAATACTCCTCCAAAAAGGGAAGAAAGTATGACATAACTGAAACCTATTAAGACATGACTGTCCACCTAAATTGATACGCTTCACAAGGAGATCATTAATCAGAGTCTAAGGTAACTCTAGAGGAGGGTAGAAATCAATAGCTCGGGTGGGAGAATCTGTTAACATGACAAGAAGTGATGCATACTAAAAATCCAGTTTTCAAATGTTAGCAAAAAGAGGGACATTGCTAAAAAAGCCACAAGGAGTTCTGTTTAGGAGACATAGCAATGCAGAGAAGCTAAAACGAGAACACAAGTGAATTTCTGGATGCCATGAAAAACACTAACTGTGGCAAAAAAGCTATATCACCCTCAACAAACGATTCCCACATGCAGCGGTGGCAGGATGAGACTGTGGGGAAACCTTTCTTCAGCAGGGACTGGAAAGCTTGTCAGAGGTGACAGGAAAATACCCAAAATTTAACGTGGTAAAGCTCACAAAAGTCTTGTGGCCGAGTCATGCGGTTCACTTTTCCGCAAAAAGAATGATCCTAACCATTTAGCTATTGCTGCAATGTTAAAACTTAACTCAAAACATAAACGTTGTGTTAGAATAGCTCAGTTCAAGTCACAATATAATATATAATATGTACATGTAAATACTGAAGTATTTAGTTGTAACATGAAAACATGTGATAACTTGTACTTTTGCAAGATTCTGTCACACCTAAAACTGCATTCACTTAGACTTAGACTGACTTTATTGTCATTTTGCATGCACAGGGTGTATACAGAACAAAATTCCGTTGCATACCACTATGAGTAACTTTGCAGCCACCAGTGGTGTCTGTAGTGCTCTATAAAGTTCTACTATTCCAGACAATACAAGTGCATTTTGGGACTCGCAAGTCTTCCGATCGATAAACAATTTGAATAGTTCTATGTTTGTAGGAAGACAGTTTCCCATCCAAATAAAAAAGCGCTGCACGCTTCCACCAGTACATGCTTCCACTATCCTGGGAGCAGAGCCACGTTGCTAAATGCAGCTTTGATATCAGTTGAACCAATATGGTTTATCTCCTGGGGCTTGTTATATATTAAACATCCACACTGACTCTACAAGATAAATCATATGAGCTGTCACTCTAAAAGAGACATCTTAGACTTTAATTTGCATTGAAACATCCTGCCTCATTTAAAAAGTCAAGTAGATAAAAAAAAGGAAAGGAGCAGAGAAGGACAAACATGTAAGTGACAGACTTCTCATTGTCAGAATGTAATCTGGCATTTAAGACCGCAGTAATCCCAGGCTATGCAAGAGTAGGGCTGTACTGGAACTGACAGAGCTTGGTGATTTATATGACGAACGCTGGCTTCATGTTAAGTATCACATTATCGCAATGACAGCTGTAGCTTATGAACAGGGCCTTTAAGTCACAGGGAAGTGCACATATCCCTACTGAAAAGTTGTGAAACTGAGCAGTAGGCGTTTTCTTCTGTGTGGTTTTGTTAAATGTGTCCGTGTATGCAACTTATGTGTTTGTGTGCTTGTGAGTATGTGTGCCTGCAGCAGATGTGAGTGTGTTCCATTTAGTGTGCTGAGGTTAGAATTGGCCTGTCAGTCTCAGTGAAGTGGGGAGAGGAGAGAGACGACAGGTGTCAGGACTGTGAAGGAGATGGATGAGAGAGCAAAAGAGGAGGAAGAAGAAAGCAAAGTTTGTCCAGCTGCTGGAAATTGTTTGTTCTTTACTCAATAAAGAAATGCTAATGAAGATCCAGTGGGAATTACTGAGTAAAGTTTGGTATAATCTAGCTTTGAAAAAAAGAAAAGGGAATCTTTAACACCATTTTTGAACATTCTGTGCATTTCTCGGACACACTACTGAAAAGAAAAAAAAGATTAATGATTGTTAACACTGAAAACAGAGTTCTTGTTGGTTGTACTTTTATGCGGCCCATATGTAGGCAGCGGATAGGCCGGCAGCATTGGGTCCAAATAGTTTATTTTAGATAAAAACAATGATGTAGGCTACATGTAAAATACAGATAAAAACAGTGAACAAAGTTTAAAACAGTTTTAATACAAGCAAAGCATACACAGAGACATTAACTGTGATAAGAGGATATGCAACAGAGAAAGAAAACAAGAATCTGATAAGGAGCTAAAGGACTCCAAATGAGTATAAACCAGCCAGGAATGAAATTATGTCAAATATTGTCTTGGTTCCACTTTTGCTGCCATAAATAGCTTTGAAGCATCAAGATTTGGACTCCACTAAACCCTTAAAGATATAATGTGGCATCTGAGACCAAAATGTTAGTATCATATCCTTTTAGTCCTGGAAGTTGTAAAGTGGGGCCTTTAAATATCAGCCTAGTTTCTACAAGACACCACACGGATGCTTAGTTAGACTTAGGTTTGAGGAATTTAGAGGTGAACTTAAAACTTGAATCCTTAGTTCTTAAATAGTATGCAAATGTTTCTTAAAGACATTTTACCTTTCAGTAAAAGGCCTTTTCAGTTCTAAACATGAGTTGAAAGTTTCAGGCGTATGAGTTGTAGTCAGAACAAACACTCTAATAAGACTGTTAAGGTCACAAACAATGCCTTTAAGGTAACATGAGTTGTTTGGATTGTTGTCACTTGACGATCCAAACATACCAGGTAACCAGGGTTCACTTTTACAATAACACATCCAAACACACATCCAGCAAAGTGGTATTTTAGCAGAAGTGCCTAACACCAAAGAACAAACTCATTGTGTGAAGTTTTGGCAGTTAATGTGCATCAAGGGATGGGAGACTCTTTTGAAGATAGCAGCGAGCATAATTTTGACTGGAAAGATAGCTGGTAAGGACTGAAAGAATCCAAAACACAGAACAACATGGAGAATGAGGCTTCATGTTTTATCTTCTACAGTGCAGCCTTGACTTGTCTCCTCAAGTAATTTCAGAGCTATTCACACCTTGACACATGACCAAAACAACACACATATTATCATTGTTGGTGACATTTTTGAATCATCAAGTCACAATAAACCCAACATTAACTAAAAGGAAGGTATCACCAGCAACCCATGTGACCTTCACAGCCCGAGTAGTAACATTAATGGCCCAAATACAGTACATGTTCTGACTACTTTTAAGGAGATCCATCTGAATTGCATAAGTTCATTCAGACACATTCAGAAATCTATGTACTACTCAGTTATGACATTGGTGATGAGGAAATTAATCTTGTCATCATAAAGTACTTTCAATAACATTTTATATTTGTATAACCAATAGCTTTTTGTAGAGAAATAGTGGTCAATTTGCCATACACATTATTAATTTGCTGTAATTTACATTACAGGATAGGGAGGGATACAAAAATGGTTACATTATGAAAGTAAATGCATTTTGTTTTATTATGGTGTGAGGTGTTCCCTGCTGCTACCTCTCTCCTTGGATCTGCTCCCTGAAGGTCTTCAAGAAGCATGGTATAAATATTTCACTAAACTGCATTCTCAGGTTATCAATTATAAAATGCTATCTTCGTATAAATATTCTAAAAATACAGCTGGACTCTGCTTCCTCCTTGGCATATTAAAAATTCATACACACCTAGCATTCTGCGAAATCTTCATCCACACAGGACCCGTAAGAACACAGCTGCTGAAATGTATGCAGGGTGTTCTCGCTTTTAGGGGGGTTTGTTTGCATGTGGGAGCATGTTTTTATGTGTTTGTTTGTGTCTAGAAAATCTTTGGTGTCTGTAAGACACATTTTGTTGGTGAATCAGATAAGCTCAGTGGAAGTTAAGACGGTAGAGAGAACGGTGAATCACAATGAACAGTCAAACACATCTAGTGCTTGGATGGGTCTATTTTATTGCTAGTTTTTAGTCCCAGTCTTTACTTAGCCCTCAAAAATACATTGAAAATGTAACATTTTTAGCCCATAGGCTACATCCTGTTCAAATATAGCGTAAACAATGTTGTTGAAAGTCTGTCTTGTTTCATGCATGCAAACTTTAAACTGAAGATTAATGTGTCTTTTCTATTTTGAGAAGGAATGTTAACATAAACTGGACAATTGAGGGGCCCCACCCAAGCACAAATCAGATTGACACATGTACACACATTCACATTAACAATCTCAAGCACACCAACCTTGGTGAGATGTCACAGCCTTGTTGCATGAAGGCTCCCAAAGAAAACCACAGAGAGTTAAAGATGCCAAACTCATTTGGAGGCTGGTCAGTGGGGCCCTGCTCTGTGGCACCCTCCTCTGGTTCCTCTGCGTGCCACTCATACGGACTAAAACGGCTTACCTGGAACAGTGAAGGCAGAAAAATGTCAGCTAGTTTCTAGGATCAAAGATATCCACACGTTTTCACTCCAACTAGATGATTTACTTTTTGAATCAAAGTTGAATTATGCAAACCAGCTAATTTCATCTTGCTCTGTATGGTTTCAGAGTTAAAAACGAGGTATGATTACCATGTGGTATCAAGGTGTAACTGAAGAAAAGTTTCTGTTGAGCAACATATGCTCAATACTGTAGCCAACCTTGGAGAATGCAATTTTGGCTAGTATAAAAAATTTCTTGAACAAGCAGACACCTAGGTGGCAACATAATACATATGCTAGGTTAATCATCTATTTATGAATGGAATATGTGTTAATATTTCACATTTTTGTTTGTGCATCTTGCATTTTGTTCATTCACAGACACACATAATAGTTTTAGTACCTGGATTTCAATTTAGGATGTAAATTTAATATCAATATACAAACCTATTCAATAAATGAAAGTATTATTGAGAAATTAATCTGTTTTAGCTAACCAGTTGTACTCGTGGCGGTTCTAAAACATATCCACTGTTATAGAACCATAGATCTGTCCTAGTGTCAGATCACTAGGACAGATTCTGTGTTTCATTAAGTAAAACATAGAATAATTACACATAGACTAGTGTCTGCCTTCATTTCTGTTATTTATGATGAATGAAAACACAACTTTTAAAATTAGAATATTACATCATATAAAAATCTACCGGGATGTTGACTTAATGGAAAGTATGTTTGATACCTGCTGAAAGGTTGTTATTTTCAAAAGGTGTTTTTAATCTCAGATATGAGCTTCATCAGAATCCATATTCTCATTTGTTGAATAAGACGGTACCTAAAAAGCACTCATATCCCTCTTAGTATGACAGCATGCTGGGACTGAGTTGGACACCTTTTTCCTTCAGAACTACTTTAAACCTTCAGGTTTAAGGATAGGTTCAACAAGGTGTCAGAAACATTCCTCTGAGATCTTGATTCATGTTGACTTGATACAGACAGACTTGCTAGACAGATTTGTCAGCTACACATCAACAACTCTTGTTTCAACCCAGATACCATAAGATCGTAACTTCTGAGGTCACTGGGTTCAGTGAAAGCATTGCCATATTAAAGATTTTAGCTTGAGAGGGTTTTAACTTTGTAATAATGTACATTTACTGAAAGGAAGAAGC